>NC_087451.1:0-1200000 GCF_036321535.1 Camelus dromedarius | reverse complement strand
TTTCTTTTCAGTTGGAAACTACACTACATAAATATATATGGGGAGGAAATAACACCAACTCGGTTTTACAGTGAAAACTGCTGGGACTTCAAACTGGCTCTAGGAAACAGACTGAGAAACCAGAGTAAGTGTTTCTCCTGCAACCTGTTCCCCTTGAGCTAGTTGAATGAACGTCTCTACACGTGCTCATTTCTGAGAGATAATTGAGTGTTATGCTCCACTTCAAATATCTTGGTGGAAACAAAAAGTTTCTTTTCAGTTGGAAACTACTCTACAAACATATATATGGGGAGGTACTAGCTCCAGCTCAGGTTTACAGTGAAAACTGCAGGAACGTCAAACCGGCACTAGGAAACAGACTGGGAAACCAGAGTATGTGTTTCTCCTTCAAACCGTTCAATTTGTGCTTGTTGAACGATAGTCTCCCAACACTCTCAGTTCTGAGAGATAAGTGTGTGTGAAAGCAGTCCTTCACCTAGCTTGTTGGGAAAACAAGTTTCTTTTCAGTTGGAATATACACTACATACAAATATATGGGAAGGTACTAGCTCCAAATAGGTTTTACATTGAAAACTGCAGGGAATTCAAACCGGCTCTAGGAAACAGACTGAGAAACAAGAGTCAGTGATTCTCCTCTAACCCTTTTCCTTTGTGCTAGTTGAATGAACGTCTCTCCACATGCTCAGTTCTGAGATAAAATATTGTGTGAAAGCTATTCTTCACATAGCTTGTTGAGAACTCAAAGTTTCTTTACTTTTGGAAACTATACTACATATATGTATATTTGGGACGTACTAGTTCCAGAACCACTTAACAGTGAATACTGCAGTAACCTGTAACCGGCACTAGCAAACACACTGAGAAAAAAGAGTAAGTGTTTCTCCTGCAAACTGTTCCATTTGTGTTAGATGAATGAAAGTCTCTCCACATGCTCACTTCTGAGTTAAAATTGTGTGTTAATGCCTCACTTCAACTAGCTTGTTGGGAACAAAATGTTACTTTTCTGTTGGAAAATAAACTTCATAGAGATATATGGTTAGATACTAGCTTCAACTCGGGTTTACAGTGAAAAATGCAGGATCCTGAACCTGGCACTAGGAAAGAGACTGAGAAACCTGAGTAAATCTTTCTTCTGCATCCCGTTCCCATTGTGCTAAATGAACGAAAGTCTGTCCACATACTTAGTTCTGTGAAATAAATGTGGGTGAAGCCTTCCTTCACCTAGTTTGTTGGAACACAATGTTTCCTTTCTGTTGGAAACTACACTACATACATATATATGGGGAGGTACTAGCTGCAGCTCAGTTTTACAGTGAAAACTGCAGGTACTTTTAATCGACACTAGGAAACAGACTGAGAAAGAAGAATATGTGTTTCTACTGCAACCCGTTCCCTTTTGGCTAGTTGAACGAACGTCTCTTCACATGCTCAATTCTGAGGGAAAAGGGTTTGTGAATGCCTTCTTTCACCTAGCTTGTTGGGAACACAAAGTTTCTATTCAGTTAAAAACTACACTACATTCATATTTATTGTGAGGTACTAGCTCCAAGTCGGTTTTACAGAGAAAATTGCAGGAACTTCAAACCGGCACCAGGAAACAGACTGAGAAACAAGAGTATGTGTTTGACGTCTAAACCGTTCCCTTTGTGTTAGTTGAACGAACGTCTCTCCACATGCTAAGTTCTGGGAGACAATTATGTGTTAAAGCTGCCCTTCAACTAGATTGTTGGGAACACAAAGTTTCTTATTAGTTGGAAGCTACCCTTCATACATTTATTTGGGAGATAACAGCTCCAAATCGGTTTTACAGGGAAAACTGCAGGAACTTCTAACCGGCATTAGGAAAAAGCCTGAGAATCCAGAGTAAAACTTTCTCCTGCAATCCGGTCCCTTTGTGCTAGATGAATGAAAGTCTCTCCACATGTTCAGTTCTGAGAGATAAGTGTGTGTGAATGCAGAACGTCAACAAGCTTGTTGGGAAAACAAAGCTTCTTTTCATTGGGAAACTGCACTACATACATATATATGGGAAGGTACTAGCTCTACCTCACTTTTATAGTGAAAACTGCAGGAACATCCAAACGGCAGTAGGAAACAGACTGAGAAACTAGAGAAATTGTTCTCCTGCAAAAAGTTCCTTTTGTGCATGTTGAACAAACGTCTCTTCACATGCTCAGTTCTGAGAGTAAAGTGTGTGTGAACGCAGTCCTTCAGCTAACTTGTTGGGAACACAAAGTTTCTTTTCAGTTGGATACTTCAATACATACATATATATAGGGAGGTACTAGCTCGAACTCGGTTTTACAGTGAAAAATGCAGGAACATCAAAATGGCTCTAGGAAAAATACTGAGAATCCAGAGTAAAAGTTTCTCCTACAACCCGTTCCCTTTGTGCTAGATGAACGAACTTCTTTCCACATGCTCAGTTCTGAGAGATAAGTGTGTGTGAATGCAGCCCTTCACATACCTTTTTGGGAACACAAAGATTTTTTTCAGTTGGAAAGTACAATACATATATATATATGGGGAGGTACTAGCTCCAACACTTTTCTGCAGTGAAAATTGCAGGAACGTTAAACAGGCAATAGGAAACAGACTGAGAAACCAGAGTAAGGGTTTCTACTGCAACCCGTTCCTTTACTGCTAGTTGAATGTTCATCTCTACATATGCTCAGATGTGAGAGATAATTGTGTGTGAAAGCCGTCCTTCACCTTGCTTGTTGGGAACCCAAAGTTTCTTTTCAGTTGGGAACTGCGCTATATTCATATTTATGTGGAGGTACTAGCTCCAAATTAGTTTTATATTGAAAACTGCTGGATAGTCAAATTGGCACTAGAAAACACACTAAGAAACCACAGTAAGTGTTTCTCCTGCAATCAGTTCCCTTTGTACTACTTGAATGAAAGTCTCTCCACATGCTCTGTTCTGAGAGGTTATTGTGTGTGAAAGCCGTCCTTCAACTTGCTTGTTGGGAACTCAGAGATTCTTTTCATTTGGAATCTACACTTCATACATACATATGGGTAGTTATCAGCTCAAACTCGGTTTTACAGTTAAGAATGCAGGAACCTGAAACCGGCACTTGCAAACAGACTGAGGAAACAGAGTAAGTTTTTCTC
Organism: Camelus dromedarius; assembly: GCF_036321535.1. NCBI lineage: Eukaryota > Metazoa > Chordata > Mammalia > Artiodactyla > Camelidae > Camelus > Camelus dromedarius. The sequence goes on along the minus strand of NC_087451.1, from coordinate 1,196,880 downwards.
CTTCAAACCATTCCCTTTGTGTTAGATGAGAGAAAGCCTCTCCACATCCTTTGTTCTGAGAAATAAGTGTGTGTGACAGCCCATCTTCACCTAACTTGTTAGGAACAAAAATTTCTTTTCATCTTGAATCTACATTACATACATATATATGGTGACGTAGTGGTTACAACATGGTTTTACAGAGAAAACTGCAGGAACTTCAAATCGGCACTAGGAATCAGACTGAAAAACCAGAGAAAGTTTTTCCCTTGAAACACATTCCTATTGTGCTAGTTGAAAGAACGTGTCTCCACATGCTCAGTTCTGAGAGTTAAGTGTGTGGAAAAGCTGTCCTTCACCTGGCTTGTTGGGGATACAAGTATTCTTTTCAGTTGGAATACACACAACATACATATATATGGGAAGGTACCAGCTCCAACTACATTTTACAGTGAATACTGAAGGGAATCCAAATCGGCACTGGGAAACAGACTGACAAACGTGATTAAATGTTTCTCCAGCAAGCCATTCCTTTGGGCTAATTGAACGAACGTCTTTCCAAATGATCAGTTTTGAGAGATAAGTGTGTGTGAAAGCTGTCCTTCACCTTGCTGTTTGGGAACACAAAATTTCTTTTCATTTGGAAACTACAGAACTTACATATATTTAGTTTGGTTCAAGCTCCAACTCGTGTTTATATTGAAAAATGCAGAAACTTCAAACCAGCACTAAGAAACAGACTGAGAAACCAGAGAAAGTGTTTCTCCTGCAACCTGTTCCATTTGTGCTAGATGAAAGAACGTCTCTCCACATGGTCAGTTTTGACAGATAAGGTGTGTGTGAAAGCCATTCTTCAACTAGCTTGTTGGGAACACAAAGTTTCTTTTCAGTTGGAAACTACAATGCATACAAAAATATTTGGAGGTAGTAGCTCCAACTCGGTTTTACAGTGAAAACTGCAGGATGTTTAAACCGGCACTAGGAATGACACTGAGAAAGCAGAGTATGTGTTTCTCCTGCAACCCTTTCCCCTTGTGCCAGTTGAATGAACATTCCTCCACATGCTCAGTTCTGAGTAATAAGTGTCTGTGAAAGCCGTCCTTCACCTAGCTTGTTGGGAACACAAAGTTTCTATTCAGATGGAAACAACACAAAAGACATATATATGCGGAGGTTCTGGCTGCAACTCGGATTTACAGTGAAAACTGCACTAACTTCCAACCGTCACACGGAAACCAACTGAGAAATCAGAGAAAATTTTTCTCCTGCAACACGTTCCCTTTGTGCTAGTTGAACAAAAGACTCTCCACATACTCAGGTCTGAGAGTTAATTGTGTTTAAAAGCAATCCTTCACCTACCTTGTTGGGAAAAATGTTTCTTTTCAGTTGGAAACTACACTACATAAATATATATGGGGAGGAAATAACACCAACTCGGTTTTACAGTGAAAACTGCTGGGACTTCAAACTGGCTCTAGGAAACAGACTGAGAAACCAGAGTAAGTGTTTCTCCTGCAACCTGTTCCCCTTGAGCTAGTTGAATGAACGTCTCTACACGTGCTCATTTCTGAGAGATAATTGAGTGTTATGCTCCACTTCAAATATCTTGGTGGAAACAAAAAGTTTCTTTTCAGTTGGAAACTACTCTACAAACATATATATGGGGAGGTACTAGCTCCAGCTCAGGTTTACAGTGAAAACTGCAGGAACGTCAAACCGGCACTAGGAAACAGACTGGGAAACCAGAGTATGTGTTTCTCCTTCAAACCGTTCAATTTGTGCTTGTTGAACGATAGTCTCCCAACACTCTCAGTTCTGAGAGATAAGTGTGTGTGAAAGCAGTCCTTCACCTAGCTTGTTGGGAAAACAAGTTTCTTTTCAGTTGGAATATACACTACATACAAATATATGGGAAGGTACTAGCTCCAAATAGGTTTTACATTGAAAACTGCAGGGAATTCAAACCGGCTCTAGGAAACAGACTGAGAAACAAGAGTCAGTGATTCTCCTCTAACCCTTTTCCTTTGTGCTAGTTGAATGAACGTCTCTCCACATGCTCAGTTCTGAGATAAAATATTGTGTGAAAGCTATTCTTCACATAGCTTGTTGAGAACTCAAAGTTTCTTTACTTTTGGAAACTATACTACATATATGTATATTTGGGACGTACTAGTTCCAGAACCACTTAACAGTGAATACTGCAGTAACCTGTAACCGGCACTAGCAAACACACTGAGAAAAAAGAGTAAGTGTTTCTCCTGCAAACTGTTCCATTTGTGTTAGATGAATGAAAGTCTCTCCACATGCTCACTTCTGAGTTAAAATTGTGTGTTAATGCCTCACTTCAACTAGCTTGTTGGGAACAAAATGTTACTTTTCTGTTGGAAAATAAACTTCATAGAGATATATGGTTAGATACTAGCTTCAACTCGGGTTTACAGTGAAAAATGCAGGATCCTGAACCTGGCACTAGGAAAGAGACTGAGAAACCTGAGTAAATCTTTCTTCTGCATCCCGTTCCCATTGTGCTAAATGAACGAAAGTCTGTCCACATACTTAGTTCTGTGAAATAAATGTGGGTGAAGCCTTCCTTCACCTAGTTTGTTGGAACACAATGTTTCCTTTCTGTTGGAAACTACACTACATACATATATATGGGGAGGTACTAGCTGCAGCTCAGTTTTACAGTGAAAACTGCAGGTACTTTTAATCGACACTAGGAAACAGACTGAGAAAGAAGAATATGTGTTTCTACTGCAACCCGTTCCCTTTTGGCTAGTTGAACGAACGTCTCTTCACATGCTCAATTCTGAGGGAAAAGGGTTTGTGAATGCCTTCTTTCACCTAGCTTGTTGGGAACACAAAGTTTCTATTCAGTTAAAAACTACACTACATTCATATTTATTGTGAGGTACTAGCTCCAAGTCGGTTTTACAGAGAAAATTGCAGGAACTTCAAACCGGCACCAGGAAACAGACTGAGAAACAAGAGTATGTGTTTGACGTCTAAACCGTTCCCTTTGTGTTAGTTGAACGAACGTCTCTCCACATGCTAAGTTCTGGGAGACAATTATGTGTTAAAGCTGCCCTTCAACTAGATTGTTGGGAACACAAAGTTTCTTATTAGTTGGAAGCTACCCTTCATACATTTATTTGGGAGATAACAGCTCCAAATCGGTTTTACAGGGAAAACTGCAGGAACTTCTAACCGGCATTAGGAAAAAGCCTGAGAATCCAGAGTAAAACTTTCTCCTGCAATCCGGTCCCTTTGTGCTAGATGAATGAAAGTCTCTCCACATGTTCAGTTCTGAGAGATAAGTGTGTGTGAATGCAGAACGTCAACAAGCTTGTTGGGAAAACAAAGCTTCTTTTCATTGGGAAACTGCACTACATACATATATATGGGAAGGTACTAGCTCTACCTCACTTTTATAGTGAAAACTGCAGGAACATCCAAACGGCAGTAGGAAACAGACTGAGAAACTAGAGAAATTGTTCTCCTGCAAAAAGTTCCTTTTGTGCATGTTGAACAAACGTCTCTTCACATGCTCAGTTCTGAGAGTAAAGTGTGTGTGAACGCAGTCCTTCAGCTAACTTGTTGGGAACACAAAGTTTCTTTTCAGTTGGATACTTCAATACATACATATATATAGGGAGGTACTAGCTCGAACTCGGTTTTACAGTGAAAAATGCAGGAACATCAAAATGGCTCTAGGAAAAATACTGAGAATCCAGAGTAAAAGTTTCTCCTACAACCCGTTCCCTTTGTGCTAGATGAACGAACTTCTTTCCACATGCTCAGTTCTGAGAGATAAGTGTGTGTGAATGCAGCCCTTCACATACCTTTTTGGGAACACAAAGATTTTTTTCAGTTGGAAAGTACAATACATATATATATATGGGGAGGTACTAGCTCCAACACTTTTCTGCAGTGAAAATTGCAGGAACGTTAAACAGGCAATAGGAAACAGACTGAGAAACCAGAGTAAGGGTTTCTACTGCAACCCGTTCCTTTACTGCTAGTTGAATGTTCATCTCTACATATGCTCAGATGTGAGAGATAATTGTGTGTGAAAGCCGTCCTTCACCTTGCTTGTTGGGAACCCAAAGTTTCTTTTCAGTTGGGAACTGCGCTATATTCATATTTATGTGGAGGTACTAGCTCCAAATTAGTTTTATATTGAAAACTGCTGGATAGTCAAATTGGCACTAGAAAACACACTAAGAAACCACAGTAAGTGTTTCTCCTGCAATCAGTTCCCTTTGTACTACTTGAATGAAAGTCTCTCCACATGCTCTGTTCTGAGAGGTTATTGTGTGTGAAAGCCGTCCTTCAACTTGCTTGTTGGGAACTCAGAGATTCTTTTCATTTGGAATCTACACTTCATACATACATATGGGTAGTTATTAGCTCAAACTCGGTTTTACAGTTAAGAATGCAGGAACCTGAAACCGGCACTTGCAAACAGACTGAGGAAACAGAGTAAGTTTTTCTCCTTCAAACCATTCCCTTTGTGTTAGATGAGAGAAAGCCTCTCCACATCCTTTGTTCTGAGAAATAAGTGTGTGTGACAGCCCATCTTCACCTAACTTGTTAGGAACAAAAATTTCTTTTCATCTTGAATCTACATTACATACATATATATGGTGACGTAGTGGTTACAACATGGTTTTACAGAGAAAACTGCAGGAACTTCAAATCGGCACTAGGAATCAGACTGAAAAACCAGAGAAAGTTTTTCCCTTGAAACACATTCCTATTGTGCTAGTTGAAAGAACGTGTCTCCACATGCTCAGTTCTGAGAGTTAAGTGTGTGGAAAAGCTGTCCTTCACCTGGCTTGTTGGGGATACAAGTATTCTTTTCAGTTGGAATACACACAACATACATATATATGGGAAGGTACCAGCTCCAACTACATTTTACAGTGAATACTGAAGGGAATCCAAATCGGCACTGGGAAACAGACTGACAAACGTGATTAAATGTTTCTCCAGCAAGCCATTCCTTTGGGCTAATTGAACGAACGTCTTTCCAAATGATCAGTTTTGAGAGATAAGTGTGTGTGAAAGCTGTCCTTCACCTTGCTGTTTGGGAACACAAAATTTCTTTTCATTTGGAAACTACAGAACTTACATATATTTAGTTTGGTTCAAGCTCCAACTCGTGTTTATATTGAAAAATGCAGAAACTTCAAACCAGCACTAAGAAACAGACTGAGAAACCAGAGTAACTGTTTCACCTGCAACTCGTTCAGTTTGTGCTAGTTGAACGAACGTCTCTCCACATACTCTGTTCTGAGAGATATGGTTGTGTTAAATCCGACCATTAACTAGCTTGTTGGGAACACAAAGATCCTTTAAGTTGGAAACAACAATGCATATATTTATATGGGGAGGTTCAATGTCCAATTAAGATTTACATTGAAATCTGAAGGAAATTGAACCCAGCAGAAGGAAATAGACTGAGAAACCAGAGTAAATATTTCCCATGCAACCCGTTCCCTTTATGCTAGTTGAATGAATATTCTCCACATGCTCAGTTCTGAGAGATAATGTCTGAGAATGACTTACATCAAATAGCTTGTTGGGAAAAGAAAATTTCTCTTCAGAAGGAATCTACACTTCATACAAGTGTATGGTGAGGTACTAGGTCCAAATTTGTTTTACAGTGAAAATTTCTGGAAGTTCAAAATTGCAGAGGTAACAGAATGAGAAACCAGAGCATTTATTTCTCCTGCTACTCTTTCCTTTGTGCTAGTTTAAAGAACGTCTCTCCACATACTCAGTTCTCAGGGATAATTTTGTGTTAAAGCCGTCCTTCTCCTATATTGTTGGGAGCACAAATTTTCTTTTCAGATTGAAACAGCACTACATACATTTATAAGGGAATGTACAAGCTCACATTCAGTTTTACAGTGAAAACTGCAGTAAATTCCATCCGGATCTAGGGAACAGACTGAGAAACCAGAGTAACAGTTTCACCTGCAACTTGTTTTTTTGTGCAGTTGAACGAACGTCTCTCCACATGCTCCATTCTGACAGATATGGTTGTGTGTAAGCCGAACATCAAATAGCTTGTTGGGAACCCAAAAGTTCCTTTAATTTGGAAACTACAATACATACATATATTTATATGGGGAGGTTCAATTGCCAATTAAGATTTACAGTGAAATCTGAAGGAAATTGAACCCGGCAGAAGGAAACTGACTGACAAACCAGAGTAAGTGTTCCCCCTGAAACCCGTTCCATTTCTCTTAGATGATCAAAATTTTCTCTCCATGCTCAGTTCTGAGAGATAAGTGTGTGTGAATGCAGCCCTTCAAAAATTTTCTGGGAAAACAAAGATTATTTTCAGTTGAAATCTACATTACATACATATATATAGAGAATTACATTCTCCAATTCATTTCGACAGTGTAAAGTGTAGGAATGTCAAACCGGCACAATGAAACAGACTGAGAAACCAAAGTAAGTGTTTATCCTACAAACGATTCCCTTTGTAGTAGTTGAACAAACGTCTCCCCACATGCTCAATTTTGAAAGATAGGTGTGAGTGAAAGCCGTCATTCAACAACTTGGTTGGGAAAAATCTTTGTTTTCATTTGCAAAATACACTACATACATATATATGGTGTGGTAGTAGCTTTAAATCGGTTTTACAGAGAAAACTGCAGGAAATTCAGACCAGCACTAGGAAACATTATGAGAACCAAGAGTAAACGGATCTGCTGCAACCAGTTCCCTTTGTGCTAGATGAACGAACATCTCTCCACATGCGAAGTTCTGAGAGATAAGTGTGTGTGAAAGCCGTCCTTAAATTACCTTGTTGGGAACACAGTTTCTTTTCAGTTGGAAACTACACTAAGTAAATATATATGGGGAGGAAAAAACACCAACTGTGTTTTACAGTGAAAAAGGCAGGAATTTCAAACCAGAATTAGGAAACAGACTGAGAAACCAGAGACAGTGTTTCCCCGCAACAAATTCCCATTTTGCTAGTTGAAAGAAAGTCTCCCTACATGCTCAGTTCTGAGAGATAAGTGTGTGAGAAAGCCGTCCTTCACACAGATTGTTTGGAGCAAAAAGTTTCTTTTCAATTGTTATATACACTACATACATATGTAAGGGAAGGTACAAGCTCCAACATTGTGTTACTGTGAAAAATGCAGCAACTTCAATCCAGCACTAGAAAACAGACTGAGGAAATAGAGTAATTGTTTCTCCTACAACCCGTTTGGGCTTGTTGAATGAACGTCTCTCTATATGCTCAGTTCTGAGTGATAAGTGTGTGTGAACGCCGTCCTTCAACTAACTTGTTGGGAACACAAAGATTCTTTTCAGTAGGATACTTCACTACACACATATCTAAGGTGAAGTACTACCTCAAACTCTCATTTACGTGAAAATTGCAGGAACTTCAAACTGGAACTCGGAAACAGACTGAGAACCAGAGTAAATTTTTGTCCTGCAATCCGTTCCATTTGTGGTATGTGAACGAATTTCTCTTCACATGCTCAGTTCTGAGAGATAAGTGTGTGTGTAATCCGCTCTTTATCTTGCTTGTTGGGAACACAAAGTTTCTTTAGGTTGGAAACTACCATAAATACATATATATGGGGAGGTACGAACTCCAAATCGGTTTTACAGTGACAACTGCGGGAACTTCAATACGGCACTAGGAACATGACTGAGAAACAGAGTAAATTTTTCTCCTGCATTCCGTTCCGCTTGTGCTAGATGAACGATCGTCTCTCCACATGCTCAGTTTTGAGAGATAAGTGAGTGTGAAAGCCGTACTTCAACAAGCTTTTTGGGAACACAAAATTACTTTTCAGTTGGATAATTCACTACTTATATATATATATGGGGAGGTTCTATCTCAAAATAAGTTTTACAGTGAAATCTGAAAGAAATTCAAACCGGCAGAAGGAAACAGACGGAGAAACCAGAGTAAGTTTTTCTCCTGAATCACTAATCCATTGTGCTTGATGAACGAACCTCTCTCCATATCCTCACTTCTGAGAAAAAACTGTGCGTGAAAGCTGTCTTTCACATAATTTGTTAAAAACAAAAAAGTTTCCTTTCAGTTGCAAACTACATAACATATATATATTTGGGTAAGATCTAGATCTAACTCGGCATTTCAGTGAAAACTGCAGGAATTGCAAACCGACACTAGGAAACAGAATGTGAACCCAGAGTATGTGTTTCTCCTGCAAACCGTTCCCTTTGTGCAAAATGAACGGTCGTCCCTACACATGCTCAGTTCTGAGAGATAAGTCTGTGTGAAAGAAATCCTTCACCTAGCTTGTTGGGAAAACAAAGTTTCTTTTCTGTTGGAAACTACAGAACTTACATATATATATTTTCGTTCAAGCTCCAACTCGGTTTTATATTGAAAAATGCAGAACTTCAAACCGGCACTAAGAAACAGACTGAGAAACCAGAGTAACTGTTCCACCTGCAACTCATTCCGTTTGTGCTAGTTGAACGAACGTCTCTCCACATACTCTGTTCTGAGAGATATGTTTCTGTGTAATCCGATCATTAACTAGCTTGTTGGGAACACAAAATTTCCTTTAAGTTGGAAAATAAAATGCATAAATTTATATGTGGAGGTTCAATCTCCAATTATGATTTACATTGAATTCTGAAGGAAATTGAACCCGGCAGAAGGAAACAGACTGAGAAACCAGAGTAAATATTTCCCATGCAACCCGTTCCATTTGTGCTAGTTGAATGAACATTCTACACATGCTATGTTCTGAGAGATAATGTCTGAGAATGACTTACATCAAATAGCTTGTTGGGAAATGAAAATTTCTTTTCAGAAGGAATCTACAACTCATACATTTATATGGTGATGTACTAGGTTCAAATTTGTTCTACACTGAAATCTTCTGGAAGTTCAAAATGGCACAAGGAAACAGAATGAGAAACCAAAGCAATTATTTCTCCTGCTACACTTTCCTTTGTGCTATTTGAATGAACGTCTCTCCACATACTCAGTTCTCAGAGATAATTTTGTGTTAAACCCGTCCTTCCCCTAGATTGTTGGGAGCACAAATTTTTTTTCAGATGGAAGCAGCACTACACACATTTATAAGGGAATGTACAAGCTCAAATTCACTTTTACAATGAAAACTGCAGTAAATTCAATCCGGCACTAAGGAACAGACTGAGAGACCAGAGTAACTGTTTCACCTGCAACTCATTCCTTTTGTGCTAGTTGAACGAACGTCTCTCCACATGCTCCATTCTGAGAGATATGGTTGTGTGGAAGCCGAACATCAACAAGGTTTTTGGGAACACAAAATTTCCTTTAATTTGGAAACTACAATTCACACATTTATATGGGTAGGTTCAATCGCCAATTAAGATTTACGGTGAAATCTGAAGGAAATTGAACCCGGCAGAAGGAAACTGACTGGGAAACCAGAGTATGTGTTCCCCTTTAACCCGTTCCATTTGTGTTAGATGAACAAAAGTTTCTCTCCAAGCTCAGTTCTGAGAGATAAGTGTGTGTGAATGCAGCCCTTCAAAAATTTAGTTGGGATCACAAAGATTCTTTTCATTTGGAAACAACATTAAATACATATATATGGAGAGTTATTAGCTCCAAATCTTTTCGACAGTGTAAACTGCAGGAATGTCAAACCGGCACTAAGAAACAGACTGAGAAACCAGAGTATGTGATTCCCCTGCAACCCGTTCCCATCGTACTACTTAAACGAACGTCTCCCCACATGCTCAGTTCTGAGAGATAAGAGTGTGAGAAAGCCATCCTACACATAGCTTGTTGGGAACAAAAAGTTTCTATCAGTTGGTAAATACTCTACATAAATATGTATGGGGAGGTACAAGCTCCAACCCGGGTTTACAGTGAAAACTTCAGGGACTTCCAACCGGCACTGGGAAACAGAATCAGAAACCAGAGTAAGGGTATCTCCTGCAAACTGTACCCTTTGTGCTAGTTGAACGAACGTCTCTCCATATGCTCAGTTCTGAAGGATAATTATGTTTTAAAGCCGCACTTCAACTAGATTGTTGGGAACACAAAGTTTCTTTTCAGTTCAAAACTACCCTTCATACATTTATATGGGGAGCTACCAGCTCCAGCTTGGTTTTACAGTGAAAACTGCAGGAACATAAAACTGTTACTAGGAAACTATATGTGATACTAGACTAATTGTTTCTCCTGCTACCAGTTGTCGTTTTGAAAGAAGAATGAACGTCTCTCCAGATGCCTAGTTCTGAGAGATACCTGTGTGTAAAAGCTGTCCTTCACCTAGCTTGTTGGGAACACGGACATTCTTTTCAGTTGGAATCTACACTTCATACATATATATGGAGAGTTATTAGCTCCATTCTTTTCGACAGTGAAAACTGCAGGAACATCACACCGGCAGTAGGAAACAGGCTGAGAATCCAGAGTAAGTGTTTCTCCTGCAACCCTTTCCCTTTGTGCTAGATGAATGAACGTCTATCCACATGCTCAGTTCTGAGAGATAAGTGTGTGTGATGCCGTCTTCACGTAGTTTGTTGGGAACACAAAACTTATTTTCAGTAGGGAATTACACTACTTACATATATATAAGGAGATAATAGCTCCAACACGGCTTTAAGGTGAAACTGCAGGAACGTGACACCGGGACTAGGAAACAGTCTGAGAATCCAGAGTAAGTTTTTACTCTGCAAACTGTTCCTTTTTGGTAGTTGAACGAAAGTCTCTCCACATGCTCATTTCTGAGGGATAAGTGTGTGTGAAAGCTGTCCTTCATATAACTTGTTGGGAACACAATGTTTCTTTTCATTTGGATAGTACGTTATATACAAATGTATTGGGAGGTAATAACTCCAAATCGGATTTTCAGTGAAAACTGCAGGCAGTTCAAACCGGCACGGGATACAATACTAAGAATCCAGAGTAACTGTTTCCCATGCAACCTTTACGTTTGTGTTAGTTGAACGAACATCACTCCACATGCTTAGTTCTGAGAGGTAATTGTGTGTGAAAACCGTCCTTCACCTAGATTGTTGAGAACACAAAGATTTTTTTCAGTTGTAAATTACACAACAGATATATATATGGTGAGGTACTAGCTCCAAATGTGTTTTACAGTGAAAATTTGAGGAACCTGAAACCGGCATTAGGAAATAGACTGAGAAACCAGAGTAAGTGTTTGACTTCTAAACCGTTCCCATTGTGTAAGTTGAACGAACGTCTCACCACATGCTCAGTTCTGAGAGATAATTATGTGTTAAATCCACCCTTCAACTAGATTGTTGGGAACACAAAGTTCCTTTTTATTTGGAAGCTACCCTTCATATATTTATTTGGGAGCTACCAGGTCCAAATCGGTTTTACAGGGAAAACTGCAGGAACATCAAACCGGCACTAGGAAACAGACTGAGAAACCAGAGAAAGTGTTTCCCCTGCAACAAGTTCCCATTGTGCTAGTTGAACGAACGTCTCTCCAAATGCTCAGTTTTGAGAGATAAGGGAGTGTGAAAGCCGTACTTCAACAAGCTTGATGGGAACAAAAAGTTTCTTTTCAGTTCGATAATTCACTACTTATATATATATGGGGAGGTTCTATCTCAGAATAAGTTTTACAGTGAAATCTGAAAGAAATTCAAACCGGCAGAAGGAAACAGACTGAGAAACCAGAGAAATAGTTTCTCCTGAAACCCTAATCCATAGTGCTTGATGAACGAACCTCACTACACATCCTCAGTTCTGAGAAATAACTGTGTGTGAAAGCCGTCTTTCACATAGTTTGTTGGAAACACAAAGTTTTTTTCAGTTGGAAACAACATAACATACATATATTTGGGGAAGAACTAGATCTAACTCGGCATTTCAGTGAAAACTGCAGGAATATCAAACAGACACTAGCTAACAGAATGTGAACCGGAGTATGTGTTTCTGCTGCAAACCGTTCCCTTTGTGCAAGATGAACGATCGTCCCTACACATGCTCAGTTCTGAGAGATAAGTCTGTGTGAAGAAGACCTTCACCTAGCTTGTTGGGAACACAAATTTTCTTTTCAGCTGGAAATTACAGAACTTACATATATATAGTTTGGTTCAAGCTCCAACTCGGTTTTATATTTAAAAATTCAGGAACTTCAAACCGGCACTAAGAAACAGACTGAGAAAACAGATTAACTGTTTCAACTGCAACTCGTTCCGTTTGTGCTAGTTGAATGATCATCTCTCCACATACTCTGTTCTGAGAGATATGGTTGTGTGTAATCCGACCATTAACTAGCTTGTTGGGAACACAAAATTTCCTTTAAGTTGGAAACTACAATGCATACAATTATATGGGGAGGTTCAATCTCCAATTAATATTTACATTGAAATCTGAAGGTAATGGAACCTGGCAGATAGAAACAGACTGAGAAACCAAAGTAAATATTTCCCATGCAACCCGTTCCCTTTGTGCTAGTTGAATGAACATTCTCCACATGCACAGGTCTGAGAGATAATTTCTGAGAATGACTTACATCAAATAGCTTGTTGGGAAAAGAAAATTTCTCTTCAGAAGGAATCTACACTTCATACATGTATATGGTGATGTATTAGCTCCAAATTGGTTTTAAAGTGAAATCTTCTGGAAGTTCAAAATGGCACAAGGAAACAAAATGAGAAACCAGAGCAATTATTTCTCTTGCTACACTTTCATTTGTGCTAGTTGAATGAACGTCTCTCCACATACTCTGTTCTCAGAGAAAAATTTGTGCTAATGCCGTCCTTCTCCTAGATTGCTGGGAGCACAAATTTTCTTTTCAGTTGGAAACAGCACTACATATATTTATAAGGGAATGTACAAGCTCAAATTTAGTTTTACTGTGAAAACTGCAGTAAATTCAATCTGGCACTAGGGAAGAGACTGAGAAATCAGAATAACTGTTTCACCTGCAACTCGTTCTTTTTGTGCTAGTTGAACGAACGTCTCTCCACATGCTCCATTCTGACAGATTTGGTTGTGTGTAAGCCGAACATCAACTAGCTTGTTGGGAACCCAAAAGTTCCTTCAAGTTGGATACTACAATACATACATTTATATGAGGATGTTCAATCACCAATTAAGATTTACAGTGAATACTGAAGGAAATTGAACCCGGCAGAAGGTAACTGACTGAGAAACCAGAATAAGTGTACCCCCTGAAACCCGTTGCATTTGTGTTAGATGAACGAAAGTTTCTCTCCATGGTCAGTTCTCAGAGATAAGTGTGTGTGAATGCACCCCTTCAAAAATTTTGTTGGGAAAACAAAGATTCTTTTCATTTGGAAACTACATTACATACATATACATGGAGAGTAACTAGCTCCAATTCTTTTCGACAGTGTAAACTGCAGGAATGTCAAACCAGCACTAGGAAACCGACTGAGAAACCAAAGTAAGTGTTTCTTCTTAAAATCATTCCCTTTGTAGTAGTTGAACGAACGTCTCCCCACATGCTCAGTTTTGAGATATAGGTGTGAGTGAAAGCTATCCTTCAACAACTTGTTTGAGAACAAAGTTTGTTTTTATTTGAAAACTACTCTACATACATATATATGGTGAGGTACTAGCTCCAAATCGGTTTTACAGAGAAAACTGCAGGAACATCAAACAGGCACTAGGAAACTGACTGAGAAACTACAGAAAGTGTTTCCCCTGCAACAAGTTCCCATTGTACTAGTTGAACGAACTTCTCCTACATGTTCAGTTCTGAGAGATAAGAGTGTGAGAAAGCCTTCCTTCACATAGCTTGTTTGGAACAAAAAGTTTGTTTTCAGTTGTTAAATACACTACATACATAAGTAAGGGAAGGTACAAGCTCCAACAGTGTTTTACTGTGAAAACTGCAGGAACTTCAATCCAGCACTAGGAAACAGACTGAGGAAATAGAGTAATTGTTTCTCCTTCAACCCATTTGTGCTTGTTGAATGAACATCTCTCTATATACTCAGTTATGGGTTATAAGTGTGTGTGAACGCAAAACTTCAACTATCTTGTTGGGAACACAAAGTTTCTTTTAAGTTGGATACTTCACTACGTATATATATATAAGGTGAAGTACTAGCTCAAACTCGGATTTACAGTGAAAATTGCAGGAACTTCAAACTGGCACTCGGAAACAGACTGATAACCTGAGTAAATTTTGTCCTGCAGTCCGTTCCGTTTGTGGTAGTTGAACGAACTTCTCTTCCCATACTCAGTTCTGAGAGATAAGTGTGTGTGTAATCCTCTCTTTATCTTGTTTGTTGGGAACACAAAGTTTCTTTAAGTTGGAAACTACAATACATACATATATATGTGGAGGTACGAACTCCAACTCGGTTTTACAGTGACAATTGCAGGAACTTCAGTCTGGCACTAGGAACCTGACTGAGAACCAGAGTAAATTTTTCTCCTGCATTCCGTTCCATTTGTGCTACATGAACGAAATTATCTCCACGTGCTCAGTTTTGAGAGATAAGTGAGTGTGAAATCCATACTTCAACAAGCTTGTTGGGAACACAAAATTTCTTTTCACTTCGATAATTCACTACTTATATGCATATATGGGGAGGTTCTATCTCAAAATAAGTTTTACAGTGAAATCTGAAAGTAATTCAAACTGGCAGAAGGAAACAGACTGAGAAACCAGAGTAAGTGTTTCTCCTGAAACGCTAATCCATTGTGCTTGATGAACAAACTTCTCTCCACATCCTCAGTTCTGAGAAATAACTGTGTGTGAAAGCCGTTTTTCACATAGTTTGTTGGAAACACAAAGTTTCTTTTCTGTTGCAAACTACATAACATACATATATTTGGGAAAGAACTAGATCTAACTCGGTATTTCAGTGAAAACTGCAGGAGTTACAAACCGACACTAGGAAACAGAATGTCAACCCAGAGTATGGGTTTCTCCTGCTAACCTTTCCTTTTGTGCAAGATGAACGATCGTCCCTACACATGCTCAGTGCTGAGAGATTAGTCTGTGTGATAGAATTCCTTCACCTAGCTTGTTGGGAACACAAACTTTCTTTTCAGTTTGAAACTGCAGAACTTACATTTATATAGTTTTGTTCAAGCTCCAACTCGGTTTTATATTGAAAAATGCAGAAACTTCAAACCAGCACTAAGAAACAGACTGAGAAACCAGAGTAACTGTTTCACCTGGAACTCGTTCCGTTTGTGCTAGTTGAACGAACGTCTCTCCACATACTCTGTTCTGAGAGATATGGTTGTGTGTATTCCGAACATTAACTAGCTTGTTGGGAACACAAACTTTCCTTTAAGTTGGAAACTACAATGCATACATTTATGTGGGGAGGTTCAATTTCCAATTAAGATTTACATTGAAATCTGAAGGAAATTGAACCTGGCAGAAGGAAACAGACTGAGAAACCAGAGTAAATATTTCCCATGCAACCCGTTCCATTTGTGCTAGTTGAATGAACATTCTCCACATGCTCAGTTCTGAGAGATAAGTGTGTTTGATGCTATCTTCACCTAGTTTGATGGGAACACAAAGCTTATATTCAGTAGGAAATTACACTACTTACATATATATAGGGAGATAATAGCTCCAACACGGCTTTAAAATGAAACTGCAGGAAGGTGACACTGGGACTAGGAAACAGTCTGAGAAACCAAAGTAAGTGTTTCTACTTCAAACAATTCCCTTTGTATTAGTTGAATGAACGTCTCCCCACATGCTCAGTTTTGAGAGGTAGGTGTGAGTGAAAGCTCTCCTTCAACAAATTTGTTGGGAAAAAAGTTGTTTTCATTTTTAAACTACACTACATACATATATATTGTGAGGTACTAGCTCCAAATCGGTTTTACAGAGGAAACTGCTGGAAATTCAAACGAGCACTAGGAAACAGTATAAGAATCAATAGTAAATGTGTCTCCTGCAACCAGTTCCCTTTGTGCTACATGAACGAACATCTCGCCACATGTTAAGTTCTGAGAGAATTGTGTGTGTGAAAGCCGTCCTTAAATTACCTTGTTGGGAAAACAGTTTCTTTTCAGTTGGAAATTACACTACGTAAATATATATGAGGAGGAAATAACACCAACTCATTTTACAGTGAAAAAGGCAGGAACGTCATACCAGCACTAGAAAACAGACTGAGATATCAGAGTAAATGTTTCTCATGCAACCCGTTCCCGTTGTGCTATTTGAATGAACGTCTCTCCACATGCTCATTTCTGACACATGATTGTGTATGAAAGACTTCCTTCACCTAGCTTGGAGGGAACACAAAGTTTCATTTCAGTTGGAAACTACCCTTCATACATTTATATGGGTAACTACCAGCTCCAGCTCGGTTTTACAGGGAAAAGTGTAGGAACATCATACCGGCATTAGGAACCAATATGTGATACCAGAGTAATTGTTTCTCCTGCTACCCGTTCTCTTTGTGAAAGAAGAATGAACGTCTCTCCAGAAGCTCAGTTCTGAGAGATACCTGTGTGTAAAAGCTGTCCCTCACCTAGCTTGCTGGGAACACGGACATTCTTTCAGTTAGAATCAACACTTCATACATATATACGGAGAGTTATTAGCTCCATTCTCTTCGACAGTGAAAACTGCAGGAACGTCAAACCGGCAGTAAGAAACAGGCTGAGAAACCAGAGTAAGTGTTTCTCCTGCAACCCTTTCCCTTTGTGCTAGATGAATGAAAGTCTATCCACATGCTCAGTTCTGAGAGATAAGTGTGTGTGATGCCATCTTCACCTACTTTGTTGGGAACACAAAGCTTATTTTCAGTAGGAAATTAAACTAATTACATATATATAGGGAGATAATAGCTCCAACACGGCTTTACAATGAAACTGGAGGAACGTGACACCGGGACTAGGAAACAGTCTGAGAAACCAGAGTAAGTTTTTAACCTGCAAATGGTTCCTTTTTGGTAGTTGAACGAAAGTCTCTCCACATGCTCATTTCTGAGGGATAAGTGTGTGTGAAAGCCGTCCTTCATATAACTTGTTGGGAACACAATGTTTCTTTTCATTTGGATAGTACATTACATACATATATATTGGGAGGTAGTAATTCCAACTCGGTTATTCAGTGAAAACTGCAGGCAGTTAAAACCAGCACGGGATACCATACTAAGAATCCAGAGTAACTGTTTCCCATGCAACCTTTACGTTTGTGCTAGTTGAACGAACATCCCTCCACATGCTTATTTCCGAGAGGTAATTGTGTGTGAAAACCGTCCTTCACCTAGATTGTTTGGAACACATAGTTTCTTTTCAGTTGTAAATTACACAACAGACATATATATGGTGAGGTACTAGCTCCAACTGTGTTTTACAGTGAAGATTTCAGGAACCTGAAACCGGCATTAGGAAATAGAATGAAAAACCTGTGTAAGTGTTTGACTTCTAAACCATTCCCTTTGTGTTAGTTGAACGAACGTCTCTCCACATGCTCAGTTCTGAGAGATAATTATGTGTTAAAGCCGCCCTTCAACTAGATTGTTGGGAACACAAAGTTTCTTTTTCGTTGGAAGCTACCCTTCATATATTTATTTGGGTGGTACCAGCTCCAAATCGGTTTTACAGAGAAAACTGCAGTAACATCAAACCAGCACTAGGAAACACACTGAGTAACCAGAGAAAATGTTTCCCCTGCAACAAGTTCCCATTGTGCTAGTTGAACGAACGTCTCCCTACATGCACAGTTCTGAGACATAAATGTGTGACAAAGCCATCCTTCACATAGCTTGTTTGGAACCAAATGCTTCTTTTCAGTAGCAAAATACACTACATACATATTTAAGGGAAGGTACAAGCTACAACACTCTTTTACTGTGAAAATTGCAGGAACTTCAATCCAGCAGTAGGAAACAGACTGAGGAAATAGGGTAATTGTTTCTCCAGCAACACGTTTCTGCTTGTTGAATGAACGTCTCTCTATATGCTAAGTTCTGAGAGATAAGTGTGTGTGAACGGGGTCCTTCAACTAACTTGTTGGGAACACAAAAATTTTTTCCAGTTGGATACTTCACTACGTGCATATATATGTTGAAGTATTAGCTTAAACTCGTATTTACAGTGAAAATTGCAGGAACTTCAAACTGGCACTCGGAAACAGACTGAGTACCAGAGAAAATTTTTGTTCTGCAGTCCGTTCCTTTTGTGGTAGTTGAATGAACTTCTCTTCACATGCTCAGTTCTGAGAGATAAGTGTGTGTGTAATCCGCTCTTTATCTTGCTTGTTGGGAACACAAAGTTTCTTTAGGTAGGAAACTACAATAAATACATATATATGGGGAGGTACTAACTCCAACTCGGTTTTACAGTGACAACTGCAGGAACTTCAATCCGGCGCTAGGAACCTGACTGAGAACCAGAGTAAAATTTTCTCCTGCATTCCGTTCCATTTGTGCTAGATGAACGAACGTCTCTCCACATGCTCAGTTTTGAGAGATAAGTGAGTGTGAAAGCCGTACTTCAAAAAGCTTGTTGGGAACATAAAATTTCTTTTCAGTTGGGTAATTCACTACTTATATATATATGGGGAGGTTCTATCTCAAAATAAGTTTTACAGTGAAATCTGAAAGAAATTCAAACAGGCAGAAGGAAACAGACTGAGAATCCAGAGTAATTGTTTCTCCGGTAACCCATTCCTTTTTTGCTACTTGAACGAACATCTCTTCACATGCTCATTCTGAGAGATAAGTGTGTGTGAATGCAGCCCTTCACCAAGCTAGTAGGGAACACAAATTTTCTCTTCAGTTGGAAAACACACTACATACATATATACGGAGAGTTATTAGCTCCAAATGTTTTCGACTGTGAAAACTGCAGGATCATAAAACTGGCACTAGGAAACTGACTGGGAAACCAGAGTATCTGTTTCCCAGCAAACCGTACCCATTGTGCTGGTTGAACAAAAGTCTCCCCACATGCTCAGCTCTGAGAGATTAGTGTGTGAGAAAGCCGTCCTTCATATATATTTGGGAACAAAAAGTTCTTTCCAGTTGGTAAATACACTACATACATATGTATGGAGAGGTACAAGCTCCAACCCGGTTTTACAGTGAAAACATCAGGGACTTCAACCCAGCATTGGGAAACAGAATCAGGAACCAGAGTAAGGGAATCTCCTGCAAACCATTTCATTTGTGCTAGTTGAACGAACATCTCTCCAGATGCTCAGTTCTGAGAGGTAATTGTGTATGAAAACCGTCCTTCACCTAGATTGTTGGGAACACAAAGTTTCTTTTCAGTTGGAAATTACACGACAGACATATATACGGTGAGTTATTAGCTCCAAATCTTTTCGATAGGGGTAACAGCAGGAATGTAAAACCGGCACCAGGAAACAGACTGAGAAACCAGAGTATGTGTTTCCCCAGCAACCCTTTCCCATCGTGCTAGTTGAACGAGAGTCTCCCCACATGCTTAGTTCTGAGAGATAAGAGTGTGAGAAAGCCGTCCTTCACATAGCTTGTTTTGAACAAAAAGTTTCTTTTCAGTTGTAAAATACACTGCATATATATGTAAGGGAAGGTACCAGCTCCAACACTGTTTTACTGTGAAAACTGCAGGAACTTCATCCAGCAATAGGAAACAGACTGAGGAAATAGGGTAATTGTTTCTCCTGCAACCCGTTAGTGCTTGTTGAATGAACGTCTCTCTATATGCTCAGTTCTGAGAGATAAGTGTGTGTGAACGCTGTCCTTCAAATAACCTGTTGGGAACACAAAGTTTCTTTTAAGTTGGATACATCAGTACGTACAAATCTAAGGTGTAGTACTATCTCAAACTCGGATTTACAGTGAAAATTACAGGAACTTCAAACTGGCAGACGGAAGCAGACTGAGAACCAGAGTAAATTTTTGTCCTGCAATCCATTCCGTTTGTGGTATTTGAACGAAGTTCTCTTCACATGCTAAGTTCTGAGAGATAAGTGTGTGTTTAATCCACCCTTTAACTTGCTTGGTGGGAACACAAAGTTACTTTAGGTTGGAAACTACAATACATACATACATATGGGGAGGTACAAACTCCAACTCGGTTTTAAAGTGACAATTGCAGGAACTTCATTCCGGCACTAGGAACCTGACTGAGAACCAGAGTAAATTTTTCTCCTGCAATCTGTTCCTTTTGTGCTAGATGAACGAACGTCTCTCCACATGCTCAAAGTTTAGAGATATCTTTGTGTGAAAGACGTCCTTCAAGAAGCTTGTTGGGAACACAAAATTTCTTTTCAGTAGGATAATTCACTACATACATATATGGGGAGGTACTAGTTCAAACTTGGTTTACAGAAAACTGCAGGAACTTCAAACCAGATCTAGGAAACAGACTGAGAAACCAGAGTAAGGGTTTCTCCTGCAGCCTGACACCTTTGTGCTAAATGAATGAACGTCTCTCCACATGATCATTTCTAAGAGAGAAATGTTTGTAAAAGCCGTCCTTCACGTAGATTGTTGGGAACACAAAGGTTCTTTACAGTTGTAAAGAACAATACTTACATATAAGTTGAAGGTACTATCTCCAACACCGTTTTAAAGTGAAAATTGCAGAAACGTCAAACCGGCAGTAGGAAGCAGACTGAGAAATCAGAGTATGTGTTCCTCAAGGAAAATGTTCCCTTTTGCTACTTGAACGAACGTCTCTCTACATATTCATTTCTGAGTGATAGTGTGTGTGAAAGCCGTCCTTCATATATCTTGTTGGGAACAGAAAGTTTCTTTTCACTTGGAATCAACAAAACATACATATATATGGGGATGAAGGAGCTCCAGCTCGGTTTTACAGTGAAAAATGCAGGAAATTCAAAGCGACACTAGGAACCAGACTGAGAAACCAGAGTAAATGTTTCTCCAGCAAACCGTTCCGTTTGTGCTAGTTGAACGAACACCTCTCCACATGCTCATTCTGAGAGATAAGTGTGTGTGAATGCAGCCCTTCATCAAGCTAGTAGGGAACACAAATTATCTCTTCAGTTGGAAAATCCACTACATACATATATACGGAGAGTTATTAGCTCCAAAACTTTTCGACAGTGAAAACTACAGGATCGTAAAACTGGCATTAGGAAACAGACTGAGAAACCAGAGTATCTGTTTCCCTGCAACCCATACCCATTGTGCTAGTTGAATGAACATCTCCCCACATGCTCATTTCTGAGAGATATGTGTGAGAGAAAGCCGAACTTCACATAGCTTGTTGGAAAAAAAGTTTCTTTTCATTTGTTAAATACACTACGTACATATGTAAGGGAAGGTACAAGCTCCAACACTGTTTTACTGTGAAAACTGCAGCAACTTCAATCCAGCTCTAGGAAACAGACTGAGGAAATAGAGTAATTTTTTCTCCTGCAACCCGTTTGTGCTTGTGAATGAAAGTCTCTCTATGTGCTCAGTTCTGAGAGATATGTGTGTGTCAAAGCCGTCCTTCATATATCTTGCTGGGAACAGAAAGTTTCTTTTCATTTGGAATCTACAAAACATACATATACATGGGGATATAGGAGCCCAAACTCGGTTTTACAGTGAAAAATGCAGGAAATTCAAACCAGAACTAGGAACCAGACTGAGAAACCAGAGTAAAGGTTTCTCCAGCAACCCGTTCCTTTTGTGCTACTTGAACGAACATCTCTCCACATCCTCATTCTGAGAGATAAGTGTGTGTGAATGCAGCCTTTCACCAAGCTAGTAGGGAACACAAATTTTCTCTTCAGTTGGAAAATCCACTACATACGTATATACGGAAAGTTATTAGCTCCAAATGTTTTCGACAGTGAAAACTGCAGGATCGTATATCCGGCAGTAGGAAACAGTCTGAGAAACCAGAGTATCTTTTTCCCTGCAAACCATACCCATTGTGCTGGTTGAACGAACGTCTCCCTACATGCTCAGCTCTGAGAGATTAGTGTGTGAGAAAGCCGTCCTTCACATAACTTGTTGGGAAAAAAAAGTTTCCTTTCAGTTGGTAAATACACTACGTATATATGTATAGAGAGGTACAAGCTCCAAACCGGTTTTACAGTGAAAACATCAGGGACATCCAACCGGCACTGGAAAACAGAATCAGAAACCAGAGTAAGGGTATCTCCTGAAAACCGTTCCTTTTGTGCTAGTTGAAAGAACGTCTCTCAAGATGCTCACTTCTGAGAGGTAATTGTGTGGGAAAACCATCCTTCACCTAGATTGTTGGGGAACACAAAGTTTCTTTTCAGTTGGAAATTACACATCAGACATACATACAGTGAGTTATTAGCTCCAAATCTATTCGACAGTGAAAATTGCAGGAATGTCATACCGGCACCAGGAAACAGACTGAGAAACAAGAGTATGTGTTTGATGTCTAAACCGTTCCCTTTGTGTTAGTTGAACGAACGTCTCTCCACATGCTCAGTTCTGAGAGATAGTTATGTGTTAAAGCTGCCCTTCATCTAGATTGTTGGGAACACAAAGTTTCTTTTTAGTTGGAAGCTACCTTTCATACATTTATTTGGGAGCTACCAGCTCCAAATCGGTTTTACAGGGAAAACTGCAGGAACATCAAACCGGCACTAGGAAACCGACTGAGAAACCAGAGAAACTGTTTCACCTACAACAAGTTCCCATTGTGCTAGTTGAAAGAACGTCTCCTTACATGCTCAGTTCTGAGAGATAGGTGTGTGAGAAAGCTGTCCTTCACATAGCATATTTGGAACAAAAAGTTTCTTTTCAGTTGTTTAATACACTACATATATATGTAAGGGAAGGTACAAGCTCCAAAACAGTTTTACTGTGAAAACTGCCGGAAATTCATTCCACCACTACGATACAGACTGAGGAAATACAGTAATTGTTTCTCCTAAACCCGTTTGTGCTTGTTGAATGAACGTCTCTCTATATGCTCAGTTCTGAGAGATAAGTGTGTGTGAACGCCGTCCTTCAACTAACTTGTAGGGAACACAAAATTTCTTTTCAGTTGGATAGTTCACTGCATACATATATAAGGTGAAATACTAGCTCAAACTCGGAATTACAGTGAAAATTGCAGGAACATCTAACTGGAACTCGGAAACAGACTGAGAACCAGAGAAAATTTTTGTCCTGCAATCCGTTCCATTTGTGGTAGTTGAACGAACTTCTCTTCACATGCTAAGTTCTGAGAGATAAATGTGTGTGTAATCCGCCATTTACCTGGCATGTTGGGAACACAAAGTCACTTTAAGTTAGAAATTACATTACATAAATATATATGGGGAGGTACGAAATCCAACTCGGTTTTACAGTGACAACTGCAGTATCTTAAATCCGGCACTAAGAAATTGACTGAAAAACAGAGTAAAATTTTCTCCTGCATTCCGTTCCACTTGTGCTAGAAAAACGAACGACTCTCCACATGCTCAGTTTTGAGATATAAGTGAGTGTGAAAGCCGTACTTCAACAGGCTTGTTGGGAACACAAAATTCTTTTTCAGCTGGATAATTCACTACTTATATATATATGGGGAGGTTCTATCTCAGAATAAGTTTTATAGTGAAATCTGAAAGAAATTCAAACCGGCAGAAGGAAACAGACAGAGAAACCAGAGTAAGTGTTTCTCCTGAAACCCTAATCCATTGTGCTTGATGAACGAAACTCTCTCCACATCCTCAGTTCTGAGAAATAACTGTGTGTGAAAGCCGTCTTTCACATAGTTTGTTGGGAACACAAAGTTTCTTTTCAGTTGCAAACAACATAACATACATATATTTGGGGAAGAACTAGATCTAACTATGTATTTCAGTGAAAACTGAAGGAATTGCAAGCCGACATTAGGAAACAGAATGTGAAACCGGAGTATGTGTTTCTCCTGCAAACCTTTCCCTTTGTGCAAGATGAACGATCGTCCCTACACATGCTCAGTTCTGAGAGATAAGTGTGTGAAAGAAATCCTTCACCTAGCTTGTTGGGAACACAAATTTTCTTTTCAGTTGGAAACTACAGAACTTACATATATATATTTTGGTTCAAGCTCTAAATCGGTTTTATATTGAAAAATGCAGGAACTTCAAACCAGCACTAAGAAACAGACTGAGAAACTCGAGTAACTGTTTCACCTGCAACTCGTTCCGTTTGTGCTAGTTGAATGAAAGTCTCTCCAAATACTCAGTACTGAGAGAAATTTTTGTGTGTAATCCGGCCATTAACTAGCTTGTTGAGAACACAAAAGTTCCTTTAAGTTGGAAACTACAATGCATACATTTATATGAGGAGGTTCAATCTCTAATGAAGATTTACATTGAAATCTGATGGAAAATGAACCCGGCAGAAGGAAACAGACTGAGAAAAGAGAGTAAATATTTCCCATGCAACCCGTTCCCTTTGTGCTAGTTGAATGAACATTCTCCACATGCTCAGTTCAGAGAGATAATGTCTGAGAATGACTTA
Source organism: Camelus dromedarius (assembly GCF_036321535.1). Lineage (NCBI taxonomy): Eukaryota > Metazoa > Chordata > Mammalia > Artiodactyla > Camelidae > Camelus > Camelus dromedarius. The sequence goes on along the minus strand of NC_087451.1, from coordinate 1,172,520 downwards.
CATCAAATAGCTTGTTGGGAAATGAAAATTTCTCTTCAGAAGGAATCTACACTTCATACATATATATGGTGAGGTACTAGGTCCAAATTTGTTTTACAGTGAAAACTCCTGGAATTTCAAAATGGCAGAGGGAAACAGAATGAGAAAACAGAGCAATTATTTCTCCTGCTACACTTTCTTTGAGCTAGATGAATGAACGTCTCTCCATATACTCAGTTCTCAGAAATAATTTTGTGTTAAGCCGTCCTTCTCCTAGATTGTTGGGAGCACAAATTTTCTTTTCAGATTGAAACAGAACTACATACTATTATAAGGGATTATACAAGCTCAAATTCAGTTTTACATTGAAAACTGCAATAAATTCAATCCGGCACTAGGGAACAGACTGAGAAACCAGAGTAACTGTTTCACCTGCATTTCATTCCTTTTTTGCTAGTTGAATGAACGTCTCTCCACATGCTCCATTCTGAGAGATATGGTTGTGTGTAAGCCGAACATCAACTAGCTTGAAGGGAACACAAAATTTCCATTAAGATGGAAACTACAATACATATATTTAAATTGGGAGGTTCAATCACCAATTAAGATTTACGGTGAAATCTGAAGGAAATTGAACCCGGCAGAATGAAAGTGACTGAGAAACCAGAATACATGTTCCCCCTTAAACCCGTTCCATTTGTGTTAGATGAACAAATGTTTCTCTCCACGCTCAGTTCTGAGTGATATGTGTGTGTGAATGCAGCACTTCAAAAATTTTGTTGGGAACACAAAGATTCTTTTCAGTTTGAATATACATTAAATACATATATATGGAGTGTTACTAGCTCCAATTCTTCTCGACAGTGTAAACTAAAGGAATGTCAAACCGGCACTAGGAAACAGACTGAGAAACCAAAGTAAGTGCTTCTCCTTCAAACCATTCCCTTTGTAGTAGTTGAACGAACGTCTCCCCACAAGCTCAGGTTTGAGAGATAGGTGTGAGTGAAAGCTCTCCTTCAACAACTGTGTTGGTAAAAAAGTTTGTTTTCATTTACAAACTACACTACATACATATATATGGTGAGGTACTAGCTCCAAATCGGTTTTAAACAGAAAACTGCAGGAAATTCAAACCAGCTCTAGGAAACAATATGAGAACCAAGAGTAAATGGGTCTCCTGCAACCAGTTCCCTTTGTGCTAGATGAACGAACATCTCTCCACATGCTAAGTTCTGAGAGATAAGTGTGTGTGAAAGCCGTCCTTAACTTACTTTGTTGGGAAAACAGTGTCTTTTCAGTTGGAAACTACACTACGTAAATATATATGGGGAGGAAATAACACCAACTCGGATTTACAGTGAAAAAGGCAGGAACTTCAAACTGGACCTAGGAAAAAGACTGATACCAGAGTAAATGATTCCCATGCAACCCGTTCCCTTTGTGCTAGTTGAACGAACGTCTCTCCACATGATCATTTCTGACACATGATTGTTTGTGAAAGACTTCCTTCACCTAGCTTGTTGGGAACACAAAGTTTGTTTTCTGTTGGTAAATACACTACATACATATATATGAGAAGGTAAAAGCTCCAACATTCTTTTACTGTGAAAACAGCAGGAACTTCATAGCGACACTAGGGAACAGCCTGAGAAACTAGAGTAAGTGTCTCTACTTCAATCCGTTTCTTTTCTGCTAGTTGAAAGAACTTCTCTCCTCATGCTCAGTTCTTAGAGATAAGTGTGTGTAAATCCGTTATTCATTTAGCTTGTTGGGAACACAAGGTTTCTTTTCAGTTGGAAACTGCAATACATATATATATATGGGAAGCTACGACCTCCAACTCGGTTTTACAGTGATAACTGCAGGAACTTCAAACAAGCACTAGGAACCTGACTGAGAAACCAGAGTAAATTTTTCTCCTGCATTCTGTTCATTTTGTGCTAGTTGAGTGAACATCACTCCACATGCTCAAATTTGAGAGATAACTCTGTGTGAAAGCCGTCGTTCAAGAAGCTTGTTGGGAACACAAAATTTCTTTTCAGTAGGATAATTCACTATATATATATATATATGGGGAGGTACTAGTTCAAACTTGGTTTACAGTGAAAACTGCAGGAACTTAAAAAAGGACATAGGAAACAGACTGAGGAACCAGTGTAAGTGTTTCTCCTGCAGCCTGACACCTTTGTGCTAAATGAATGAACGTCTCTCCACATGATCATTTCTAAGAGACAAATGTGTGTAAAAGCCGTCCTTCACGTAGTTTGTTGGGAACACAAAGTTTCTTTTCAGTAGTAAACAACAATACTTACATATAAGTTGGAGGTACTATCTCCAACAACGTTTTAAAGTGAAAATTGCAGAAACGTCAAACCGGCACTAGGAAGCAGACTGAGAAATCAGAGTATGTGTTCCTCAAGGAAAATGTTCCCTTTTGCTACTTGAATGAACGTCTCTCTACATGTTCATTTCTGAGAGATAGTGTGTGTGAAAGCCGTCCTTCATATATCTTGTTGGGAACAGAAAGTTTCTTTTCATTTGAAATCTACAAAACATACATATATATGGGGATGGTGGAGTTCCAACTCGGTTTTACAGTGAAAAATGCAGGAAATTCAAACCGGCACTAGGAACCAGAATGAGAAACCACAGTAAATATTTCTCCGGCAACCCGTTCCGTTTGCGCTAGTTGAACGAACATCTCTCCATATGCTCATTCTGAGAGATAAGTGTGTGTGTGAATGCAGCCCTACACCAAGCTAGTAGGGAACTCAAATTTTCTCTTCAGTTGGAAAATCCACTACATACATATATATGGAGAGTTATTAGCTCCAAATCTTTTCAACAGAGAAAACTGCAGGAACATCAAACCGGCACTAGGAAACAAACTGAAAAACCAGAGAAACTGCTTCCCCTGCAACACGTTCCCATTGTGCTAGTTGAACGAACGTCTCCCTACATGCTCAGTTCTGAGAGATAAGTGTGTGAGAAAGCCGTCCTTCACATAGCTTGTTTGGAACAAAAAGTTTCTTTTCAGTTTTTAAATACACTACATACATATGTAATGGAAGGTACAAGATCCAAAACTGTTTTATTGTGAAAACTGCAGGAATTTCAATCCAGCACTAGGAAACAGTCTGAGGAAATAGGGTAATTGTTTCTAAAGCAACCCGTTTGTGCTTGTTGAATGAACGTCTCTCTGTATGCGCAGTTCTGAGTGATAAGTGTGTGTGAACGGCGTCCTTCAACTAACTAGTTGGGAACACAAAGTTTCTTTTCATTTGGATACTTCACTACGTACATATCTAAGGTGAAGTACTAGCTCAACCTCGGATTTACAGTGAAAATTGCAGGAACTTTAAACAGGCACTCGGAAACAGACTGAGAACCAGAGAAATTATTTTACCTGCTATCCATTCCATTTGTGGTAGTTGAACGAACTACTCTTCACATGCTCAGTTCTGGTAGATAAGTGTGTGTATATTCCGCCCTTTATCTTGCTTGTTGGGAACACAAAGTTTCTTTAAGTTGGAAACTACAATACATACATATATATAGGGAGGTATGAACTCCAACTCGATTTTACAGTGACAACTGCAGGAACTTCAATACGGCACTAGGAACCTGACAGAAAACCACAGTAAATTTTTCTCCTGCATTCCATTCCACTTGTGCTAGATGAACGAATGTCTCTCCACGTGCTCAGTTTTGAGAGTTAAGTGAGTGTGAAAGCCGTACTTCAACAAGTTTGCTGGGAACACAAAATTTGTTTTCAGTTGGGTAATTCGCTACTTATATATATATGGGGATGTTCTAACTCAAAATATGTTTACAGTGAAATCTGAAAGAAATTCAAACCGGCAGAAGGAAACAGACTGAGAAACCAGAGTAAGTGTTTCTCCTGAAACCCTAATCCATAGTGCCTGATGAACAAACCTCTCTCCACATCCTCAGATCTGAGAAATAACTTTGTGTGAAAGCCGTCTTTCATATAGCTTGTTGGGAACAAAAGGTTTCTTTCAGTTGGTAAATACACTACATACATATGTATGGGGAGGTACAAGCTCCAAACCAGTTTTACAGTGAAAACATCAGGGACATCAACCCGGCCCTGGGAAACAGCATCAGAAACCAGAGTAAGGTTATCTCCTGCAAACCGTTCCCTTTGTGCTAGTTGAACGAACGTCTCTCCAGATGCTCAGTTCTGAGAGGTAATTGTGTTTGAAAATAGTCCTTCACCTAGATTGTTGGGAACACAGTTTCTTTTCAGTTGGAAATTACACGACAGACTTATATACGCTGAGTTAAAAGCTCCAAATCTTTTCGACAGTGAAAACTGCAGGAATGTCATCCTGCACCAGGAAACTGAGATACCAGAGTATGTGTTTCCCTTGCAACCCGTTCCCATCGTGCTAGTTGAATGAACGTCTCCCCACATGCTCAGTTCTGAGAGATAAGAGTGTGAGAAAGCCATCCTTCACATAGCTAGTTGGGAACAAATAGTTTCTTTCAGTTGGTAAATACACTACATACATATGTATGGGGAGCTACAAGGTCCAACCCGGGTTTACAGTGAAAACTTCAGGGACTTCAAACCGGCACTGGGAAACACAATCAGAAACAACACTAAGCGTATCTCCTGCAAACTGTTCCCTTTGTGCTAGTTAAATGAACGTCTCTCCACATGCTCAGTTCTGAGAGATATTTAAGAGTTAAAGCCGAACTTCAACTAGATTGTTGGAAACACCATGTTTCTTTTCTGTTAGAAACTACCCTTGATACATTTATATGGGGAGCTACCAGCTCCAGCTCGCGTTTACAGTGAAAACTGCAGGAACATCAAACCGGCACTAGGAAACCATATGTGATACCAGAGTAATTGTTTCTCCTGCTACCCGTTCTCTTTGTGAAAGAAGAATGAATGTCTCTCCAGATGCTCAGTTCTGAGAGATACCTGTGTGTAAAAGCTGTCCTTCACCTAGCTTGTTGGGAACACGGACAATCTATTCAGATGGAATGTACAGTTCATACATATATATGGAGAGTTATTTGCTCCAATCTCTTCGACAGTGAAAACTGCAGGAACGTCAAACTGGCAGTAGGAAACAGGCTGAGGAACCAGAGTAAGTGTTTCTCCTGCAACCCTTTCCCTTTGTGCTAGATGAATGAACGTCTATCCACATGCTCAGTTCTGAGAGATAAGTGTGTGTGATGCCATCTTCACCTAGTTTGTTGGGAACACAAAGCTTATTTTCAGTAGGAAATTACACTACTTACATATATATAGGGAGATAATAGCTCCATCACAGCTTTAAAATGAAACTGCAGGAATGTGACACCAGGATTAGGAAACAGTCTGAGAAACCAGAGTATGTTTTTACCCTGCAAACGGTTCCTTTTTGGTAGTTGAACGAAAGTCTCTCCACATGCTCATTTCTGAGGGATAAGTGTGTGTGAAAGCCGTCCTTCATATAACTTGTTGGGAACCCAATGCTTCTTTTCATTTGGATAGTACATTTCATACATATTTATTTTGAGGTACTAACTCCAACTCGTCTTTTCAGTGAAAACTTCAGGCAGTACAAACTGGCACGGGATACCATAATAAGAATCCAGAGTAGCTGTTTCCCATGCAACCCTTACGTTTGTGCTAGTTGAACGAACATCCCTCCACATGCTTAGATTTGAGAGATAATTTTGTGTGAAAACTGTCCTTCACCTAGATTGTTGGGAACACAAAGATTTTTTTCAGTTGTAAATTACACAGCAGACATATATATGGTGAGGTACTAGCTCCAACTGTGTTTAACTGTGAAAATTTCAGGAAGCTGAAACTGGCATTAGGAAATAGACTGAGAAACCAGAGTAAGTGTTTGACTTCTAAACCGTTCCTTTGTGTTAGTTGAACGAACGTCTCTCCACATGCTAAGTTCTGGGAGACAATTATGTGTTAAAGCTGCCCTTCAAGTAGATTGTTGGGAACACAAAGTTTCTTATTAGTTGGAAGCTACCCTTCATACATTTATTTGGGAGATAACAGCTCCAAATCGGTTTTACAGAGAAAACTGCAGGAACATCTAACCGGCACTAGGAAACCGACTGAGAAACCAGAGAAATTGTTTCATCTGCAACAAGATCCCTTTGTGCTAGTTGAACAAATGTCTCAATAAATGCTCAGTTCTGAGAAATAAGTGTGTGAGAAAGCCATCCTTCACATAGCTTGTTTGGATCTAAAAGTTTCTTTTCAGTTGTTACATACACTGCATACATATGTAAGGGAAGGTACAAGCTTCAACACTGTTTTACTGTGAAAACTGCTGGAACATCAATCCAGCATTAGCATACAGTCTGAGGAAATAGAGTAATTGATTCACCTGCAACCCGTTTGTGCTATTTGAATGAACATCTCTCTATATGCTCAGTTCTGAGAGAAAAGTTTGTGTGAACGCCATCATTCAACTAACTAACTTGTTGGGAACACAAAGATTCTTTTCAGTTGGATACTTCACTATGTACATATATAAGGTGAAGTACTAGCTCAAACTTGGATTTACAGTGAAAACTGCAGGAACTTCAAATTGGCACTCGGAAACAGACTGAGAACCAGAGTAAATTTTTGTCCTGCAATCCGTTCCGTTTGTGGTAGTTGAACGAACTTCTCCTCACATGCTCAGTTCTGAGAGATAAGTGTGTGTGTAATCCGCCCTTTACCTTGCTTGTTGGGAACACAAAATCAGTATAAGTTGGAAACTACAATATGTAAATATATATGGGGATCTATGAACTCCAACTCTGTTTTACAGTGAGAACTGCAGGAACTTCAATCCGGAACTAGGAACCTGTCTGAGAACCAGAGTAAATGTTTCTCCTACATTCCGTTCCTTTTGTGCTAGATGAACGTACGTCTCTCCACATGCTCAGTTTTGAGGGATAAGTGAGTGTGAATGCCGTACTTCAAAAAGCTTGCTGGGAACACAAAATTACTTTTCAGCTGGATAATTCACTACTTATATTTATATGGGGAGGTTCTATCTCAAAAGACTTTTTACACTGAAATCTAAAAGGAATTCAAACCACCAGAAGGAAACAGACTGATAAACCAGAGTAAGTGTTTCTCCTGAAACCTAATCCATTGTGCTTGAAGAACGAACCTCTCTGCACATACTCAGTTCTGAGAAATAACTGTGTGTGAAAGCCGTCTTTGACATAGTTTGTTGGGAACACAATGTTTCATTTCAGTTGCAAACAACATAACATACATATATTTGGGGAAGAACTAGATCTAACTCGGTATTTCAGTGAAAACTGCAGGAAATGCAAACCGACACTAGGAAAGAGAATGTGTACTCGGAGTATGTGTTTCTCCTGCAAACCATTCACTTTGTGCAAGATGATCGATCGTCCCTACACGTGCTCAGTTCTGAGAGATAATTCTGTGTGAAAGAAGTCCTTCACCTAGGTTGTTGGGAACACAAATTTTCTTTTCAGATGGAAACAGCACTACTAACATTTATAAGGGAATGTACAAGCTCAAATTCAGTTTTACAGTGAAATCTGCAGTAATTTCAAAACAGCACTAGGAAACAGTATGAGAACCAAGAGTAAATGGGTCACCTGCAACCAGTTCACTTTGTGCTAGATGTACGAACATCTCTCCACATGCTATGTTCTGAGAGGTAACTGTGTGTGAAAGCCGTCCTTAACTTTCCTTGTTGGGAAAAATGTTTCTTTTCAGTTGGAAACTACACTACATAAATATATATGGGGAGGAATTAACACCAAATCGGTTTTACAGTGAAAAAAGCAGGAACGTCAAACCGGCACTAGGAAAAATACTGAGATACCAGAGTAAATGATACTCATGCAAACCGTTCCCTTTGTGCTAGTTGAACGAACGTCTCTCCACATGCTCCATTCTGAGAGATATGGTTGTGTGAAAGAAGTCCCTCACCTAGATAGTTGGGAACACAAAGTTTCTTTTCAGTTGGAAACTACAGAAATTACATATATATACTTTGGTTCAAGCTCCAAATCGGTTTTATATTGAAAAATGCAGGACCTTCAAACCGGCAGTAAGAAACAAACTGAGAAACAAGAGTAACACTTTCACCTGCAACTCGTTCCGTTTGTGGTAGTTGAACGAACGTCTCTCAACATACTCTGTTCTGAGAGATATGATTGTGTGTAATTTGATCATTAACTAGCTTGTTGGGAACACAAAAGTTCCTTTAAGTTGGAAACTACCATGCATACAATTATATGGGGAGGTTCAATCTCCAATTAAGATTTACAGTGAAATCTGAAGGAAATTGAACCCGGCAGAAGGAAACAGACTGAGAAACTAGAGTAAATATATCCCATGCAACCCGATCCCTTTGTGCTAGTTGAATGAACATTCTCCACATGCTCAGTTCAGAGAGATAATGTCTGAGAATGACTTATATCAAATAGCTTGTTGGGAAAAGAAAATTTCTCTTCAGAAGTAATCTACACTTCATACATGTTTATGGTGAGGTACTAGCTCCAAATTGGTTTTACAGTGAAAACGTCTGGAAGTTCAAAATGGCACAAGGAAACAGAATGAGAAACCAGAGCAATTATTTCTCCTGGTACACTTTCTTTTGTGCTAGTTGAATGAACGTCTCTCCACATACTCAGTTCTCAGAGATAATTTTGTGTTAAAGCCGTCCTTCTCCTAGATTGTTGGGAGCACAAATCTTCTTTTCAGATGGAAACAGCACTACATATATTTATAAGGGAATGTACAAGCTCAAATTCAGTTTTACAGTGAAAACTGCAGTAAATTCAATCCGGCACTAGGGAACAGACTGAGAAACCAGAGTAACTGTTTCACCTAAAACTCGTTCCTTTTTTGCTAGTTGAACGAACATCTATCCACATGCTCCATTCTTAGAGATATGGTTGTGTGTAAGCCGAACATCAACTAGCTTGTTGGGAACACAAAAGTTCCTTTAAGTTGGAAACTACAATACATACAATTATATGGGGATGTTCAATCGCCAGTTAAGTTTTACAGTGAAATCTGAAGGAAATTGAACCCAGCAGAAGGAAACTGACTGAGAAACCAGAGTAAGTGTTCATGCTGAAACCCGTTCCATTTGTGTTAGATGAACGAAAGTTCCTCTCCATGCTCAGATCTGAGAGAAAATTGTGTGTGAATGCAGCCCTTCAAAAATTTTGTTGGGAACACAAAGATTCTTTTCAGTTGGAAACTACAATACATACAAAAATATGGAGAATTACTAGCTAAAATTCTTTTCGACAGTGTAAACTGCAGGAATGTCAAACCGGCACTAGGAAACAGACTGAGGAAATAGAGTAACTGTTTCACCTGCAAATCGTTCCATTTTCGCTAGTTGAAGGAACGTTTCTCCTCATACTGTGTTCTGAGAGTTATGTGTTGTGTACGCCATCCATCAACAAGCTTGTTGGGAACACAAAATTTCTCTTAAGTTGGAAAATACAACACATATATATATATATATGGGGAGGTTCAATCTGCAATTAAGTTTACAGTGTAATCTGTTGGAATTTGAAACCGGCAGAAGGAAACCGACTGAGAAACCAGATTAAGTGTTTCTCCTGAAACACTTTCCCTTTCTGCTAGATGAACGAACGTCTTTGCACATGCTCAGTTCTGAGAGAAATTTGTGTGTGAATTTAGCGCATCACAAAGCTTGTTGGGAACACAAAGTTTCTTTTCTAGTTGGAAACTACACTACATACACATATATGGAGATTTACAAGCTCCAATACTTTTTGACTGTGAAAACTGCAGGAACGTCAAACAGGCACTAGGAAACAGACTGAGAAATCAGATTAAGTGTTTCTCAAGCAAACCATTCCCTTGTGCTAGTTGATCAAGCTTCTCTCCACATGTTCATTTCTGTGAAATTGTGTGTGTGAAAGTCTTCCTTCACATAGCTTGTTGGGAACACAAAGTTCCTTTTCAGTTGGAAACTACAGTACATTCATATATATGGGTAATTACTAGATCCAATCGGTTTTACAGTGAAAACTGCAGAAATTTCAACCCGGCACTAGGAAACAAACTGTGAAAACAGAGTAAGTTTTTCACATGCATAACGTTCCCCTTGGGCAAAATGAATGAACGTCTATCTTCATGCACAGTTGTGAGATATAATTGTGTGTGAAAGCAACCCTTCACCTAGATTGTTGGGAACACAAAGATTCTTTTTATTTTGAAACTGCACTACAAACATATATATATGGGGAGGTACAAGCTGCAACTCTTTTCTACAGTGAAAAATGCAGGTACTTCAAACCGGCACTAAGAAACAGACTGAGAAACAAGAGTCAGTGTTTCACCTGATACCTTTTCACATTTTGCTAGTTGAACGAACTTCTCTCCAAATGCCCAGTTCTGTGAGGTAATTGTGTGTGAAAACCGTCATTCACCTATATTGTATGGAACACAAAGATTCTTTTCAGTTGGAAATTACATGACAGACATTTATATGGTGAGTTATTAGCTCCAAAACTTTTCGACAGTGAAAACTGCAGGAATGTCTAAACGGCACAAGGAAACAGACTGAGAAACCAAAGTAAGTGTTTCTCCTTCAAACCATTCCTATGTAGTAGTTGAACGAACTTCTCCCCACATGCTCAGTTTTGAGAGTTAGGTGTGAGTGAAAGCCGTCCTTCAACAACTTGGTTGGGAACAAAGTTTGTTTTCATTTGCAAACTACACTACATACATATTTATGGTGAGGTACTAGCCCCAAATCGGTTTTACAGGGAAAACTGCAGGAAATTCAAACCAGCACTAGGAAAAAGTATGAGAACCAAGAGTAAATGGGTCTCCTGCAACCAGTTCCCGTGGTGCTAGATGAAAGAACATCTCTCCACATGCTAAGTTCTGAGAGATAAGTGTGTGTGAAAGCCGTCCTTAACTTTCCTTGTTGGGAAAACAGTTTATTTTCAGCTGGAAACTACACTACGTAAATATATATGGGGAGGAAATAACACCAACTCGTTTTTACAGTGAAAAAGGCAGGAATGTCTAACCGGCACAAGGAAACAGACTGAGAAACCAGAGAACGTGTTTCCCCTGCAACAAGTTCCCATTGTGCTAGTTGAAAGAACATCTCCCTACATGCTCAGTTCTGAGAGAAAAGTGTGAGAGAAAGCCGTCCTTCAGATACCTTGTTTGGAACATAAAGTTTCTTTTCAGTTGTTAAATACATTACATACATACGTAAGGGAAGGTACAAGCTCCAACAGTGTTTTACTGTGAAACATGCAGCAACTTCATTCCAGCACTAGGAAACAGACTGAGGAAATAGAGGAAATGTTTCTACTGCCACCCGTTTGTCCTTGTTGAGTGAACGTCTCTCTATATCCTCAGTTCTGAGAGATAAGTGTTTGTGAATGCTGTCCTTCAACTAACTTGATGGGAACACAAAGTTTCTTTTCAGTTGGATACTTCACTACGTACATATATAAGGTGAAGTACTAGCTCAAACTCGGATTTACAGCGAAAATTGCAGGAACTTCAAACTGGCACTCGGAAACAGACTGAGAACCAGAGTAAACTTTTGTCCTGCAATCCGTTCCATTTGTGGTAGTTGAACGAAATTCTCTTCACATGCTCAGTTCTGAAAGATAAGTGTGTGTGTAATCCGCCCTTTTCCTTGCTTGTTGGGAACACACGGTTTGTTTAAGTTGGAAAATACATTACATACATATATATGGGGAGGTACGAACTCCAACTGGGTTTTACACTGAGAACTGCAGGAAAATCAATCCGGCACTAGGAACCTGACTGAGAACCAGAGTAAATTTTTCTCCTGCATTCCGTTCCTTTTGTGCTAGATGAAAGAACCTCTCTCCACATGCTCAGGTTTGAGAGATATGTGAGTGTGAAAGCCGTACTTCAACAAGCTTGTTGGGAACACAAAAGTTCTTTTCTGTTGGATAATTCACTACTTATATATATATGGGGAGTTTCAATCTCAAAATTTGTTTTACAGTGAAATCTGAAAAAAATTCAAACCGGCAGAAGGAAACAGACTGAGAAACCAGAGTAAGTGTTTCTCCTGAAACCCTAATCCATTGTGCTTGATGAACGAACCTCTATCCACATCCACAGTTCTGAGAAATAACTGTGTTTGAAAGCCGTCTTTCACATAGTTTGTTGGGAACACAAAGATTCTTTTCAGTTGCAAACTACATAACATATATTTATTTTGGAAAGACTAGATCTAACTCGGCATTTCAGTGAAAACCGCAGGAATTTCAAACCGACACTAGGAAACAGAAAGTTAAACCGGAGTATGTGTTTCTCCTGCAAACCGTTCCCTTTGTGCAAGATGAACGATCGTCCGTACACATGCTCAGTTCTGAGAGATAATTCTGTGTGAAAGAAGACCTTCACCTAGCTTGTTGTGAACACAAATTTTCTTTTCAGTTGGAAACTACAGAACTTACATATATAGAGTTTGGTTCAATCTCCAACTCGTTTTTATATTGAAAAATGCAAGAATTTCAAACCGGCACTAGGAAACTGTCTGAGAAACGAGAGTAACTGTTTCACCTGTAACTCGTTCCATTTGTGCTAGTTGATCGAAAGTCTCTCCACATACTCTGATCTGAGAGAAATGGTTCTGAGTAATCCGACCATTAACTAGCTTGTTGGGAACACAAAAGTTCCTTTAAGTTGGAAACTACCATGCATACAATTACATGGGGAGGTTCAATGTCCAATTAAGATTTACAGTGAAATCTGAAGGAAATTGAACCCGGCAGAAGGAAACAGACTGAGAAACTAGAGTAAATATATCCCAAGCAACCCGATCCCTTTGTGCTAGTTGAATGAACATTCTCCACATGCTCAGTTCAGAGAGATAATATCTGAGAATGACTTATATCAAATAGCTTGTTGGGAAAAGAAAATTTCTCTTCAGAAGTAATCTACACTTCATACATGTTTATGGTGAGGTACTAGCTCCAAATTGGTTTTACAGTGAAAACGTCTGGAAGTTCAAAATGGCACAAGGAAACAGAATGAGAAACAAGAGCAATTATTTCTCCTGGTACACTTTCTTTTGTGCTAGTTGAATGAACGTCTCTCCACATACTCAGTTCTCAGAGATAATTTTGTGTTAAAGCCGTCCTTCTCCTAGATTGTTGGGAGCACAAATCTTCTTTTCAGATGGAAACAGCACTACATACATTTATAAGGGAATGTACAAGCTCAAATTCAGTTTTACAGTGAAAACTGCAGTAAATTCAATCCGGCACTAGGGAACAGACTGAGAAACCAGAGTAACTGTTTCACCTAAAACTCGTTCCTTTTTTGCTGGTTGAACGAACATCTATCCACATGCTCCATTCTTAGAGATATGGTTGTGTGTAAGCCGAACATCAACTAGCTTGTTGGGAACACAAAAGTTCCTTTAAGTTGGAAACTACCATACATACAATTATATGGGGATGTTCAATCGCCAGTTAAGTTTTACAGTGAAATCTGAAGGAAATTGAACCCAGCAGAAGGAAACTGACTGAGAAACCAGAGTAAGTGTTCATGCTGAAACCCGTTCCATTTGTGTTAGATGAACGAAAGTTTCTCTCCATGCTCAGTTCTGAGAGAAAAGTGTGTGTGAATGCAGCCCTTCAAAAATTTTGTTGGGAACACAAAGATTCTTTTCAGTTGGAAACTACATTACATACAAATATATGGAGAATTACTAGCTAAAATTCTTTTCGACAGTGTGAACAGCAGGAATGTCAAACCGGCACTAGGAAACAGACTGAGGAAATAGAGTAACTGTTTCACCTGCAAATCGTTCCATTTTCGCTAGTTGAAGGAACGTTTCTCCTCATGCTGTGTTCAGAGAGTTATGTGTTGTGTACGCCATCCATCAACTAGCTTGTTGGGAACACAAAATTTCTCTTAAGTTGGAAACTACTATACATATATATATATATATGGGGAGGTTCATTCTGCAATTAAGTTTACAGTGTAATCTGTTGGAATTTGAATCCGGCAGAAGGAAACCGACTGAGAAACCAGATTAAGTGTTTCTCCTGAAACACTTTCCCTTTCTGCTAGATGAACGAACGTCTTTGCACATGCTCAGTTCTGAGAGAAATTTGTGTGTGAATTTAGCGCATCACAAAGCTTGTTGGGAACACAAAGTTTCTTTTCTAGTTGGAAACTACACTACATACACATATATGGAGATTTACAAGCTCCAATTCTTTTTGACAGTGAAAACTGCAGGAACGTCAAACAGGCACTAGGAAACAGACTGAGAAATTAGATTAAGTGTTTCTCAAGCAAACCATTCCCTTGTGCTAGTTGAACAAGCTTCTCTCCACATGTTCATTTCTGTGAAATTGTGTGTGTGAAAGTCTTCCTTCACATAGCTTGTTGGGAACACAAAGTTCCTTTTCAGTTGGAAACTACAGTACATTCATATATATGGGTAATTACTAGATCCAATCGGTTTTACAGTGAAAACTGCAGAAATTTCAACCCGGCACTAGGAAACAAACTGTGAAAACAGAGTAAGTTTTTCACATGCATAACGTTCCCCTTGGGCAAAATGAATGAACGTCTATCTTCATGCACAGTTGTGAGATATAATTGTGTGTGAAAGCAACCCTTCACCTAGCTTGTTGGGAACACAAAGATTCTTTTTATTTTGAAACTGCACTACAAACATATATATATGGGGAGGTACAAGCTGCAACTCTTTTCTACAGTGAAAAATGCAGGTACTTCAAACCGGCACTAAGAAACAGACTGAGAAACAAGAGTCAGTGTTTCACCTGAAACCCTTTCACATTTTGCTAGTTGAATGAACTTCTCTCCAAATGCCCAGTTCTGTGAGGTAATTGTGTGTGAAAACCGTCATTCACCTATATTGTATGGAACACAAAGATTCTTTTCAGTTGGAAATTACATGACAGACATTTATACGGTGAGTTATTAGCTCCAAATCTTTTCGACAGTGAAAACTGCAGGAATGTCAAACCGGCACTAGGAAACAGACTGAGAAACCAAAGTAAGTGTTTCTCCTTCAAACCATTCCTTTGTAGTAGTTGAACGAACTTCTCCCCACATGCTCAGTTTTGAGAGTTAGGTGTGAGTGAAAGCCGTCCTTCAACAACTTGGTTGGGAACAAAGTTTGTTTTCATTTGCAAACTACACTACATACATATTTATGGTGAGGTACTAGCCCCAAATCGGTTTTACAGGGAAAACTGCAGGAAATTCAAACCAGCACTAGGAAAAAGTATGAGAACCAAGAGTAAATGGGTCTCCTGCAACTAGTTCCCGTGGTGCTAGATGAAAGAACATCTCTCCACATGCTAAGTTCTGAGAGATAAGTGTGTGTGAAAGCCGTCCTTAACTTTCCTTGTTGGGAAAACAGTTTATTTTCAGCTGGAAACTACACTACGTAAATATATATGGGGAGGAAATAACACCAACTCGTTTTTACAGTGAAAAAGGCAGGAATGTCTAACCGGCACAAGGAAACAGACTGAGAAACCAGAGAACGTGTTTCCCCTGCAACAAGTTCCCATTGTGCTAGTTGAAAGAACATCTCCCTACATGCTCAGTTCTGAGAGAAAAGTGTGAGAGAAAGCCGTCCTTCAGATACCTTGTTTGGAACATAAAGTTTCTTTTCAGTTGTTAAATACACTACATACATATGTAAGGGAAGGTACAAGCTCCAACAGTGTTTTACTGTGAAACATGCAGCAACTTCATTCCAGCACTAGGAAACAGACTGAGGAAATAGAGTAACTGTTTCTCCTGCAACCCGTTTGTCCTTGTTGAGTGAACGTCTCTCTCTATCCTCAGTTCTGAGAGATAAGTGTTTGTGAATGCTGTCCTTCAACTAACTTGATGGGAACACAAAGTTTCTTTTCAGTTGGATACTTCACTACGTACATATATAAGGTGAAGTACTAGCTCAAACTCGGATTTACAGTGAAAATTGCAGGAACTTCAAACTGGCACTCGGAAACAGACTGAGAACCAGAGTAAATTTTTGTCCTGCAATCCGTTCCATTTGTGGTAGTTGAACGAAATTCTCTTCACATGCTCAGTTCTGAAAGATAAGTGTGTGTGTAATCCGCCCTTTTCCTTGCTTGTTGGGAACACACGGTTTGTTTAAGTTGGAAACTACAATACATACATATATATGGGGAGGTACGAACTCCAACGGGGTTTTACACTGAGAACTGCAGGAAAATCAATCCGGCACTAGGAACCTGACTGAGAACCAGAGTAAATTTTTCTCCTGCATTCCGTTCCTTTTGTGCTAGATGAAAGAACCTCTCTCCACATGCTCAGGTTTGAGAGATATGTGAGTGTGAAAGCCGTACTTCAACAAGCTTGTTGGGAACACAAAAGTTCTTTTCTGTTGGATAATTCACTACTTATATATATATGGGGAGTTTCAATCTCAAAATTTGTTTTACAGTGAAATCTGAAAAAAATTCAAACCGGCAGAAGGAAACAGACTGAGAAACCAGAGTAAGTGTTTCTCCTGAAACCCTAATCCATTGTGCTTGATGAACGAACCTCTCTCCACATCCACAGTTCTGAGAAATAACTGTGTTTGAAAGCCGTCTTTCACATAGTTTGTTGGGAACACAAAGATTCTTTTCAGTTGCAAACTACATAACATATATTTATTTTGGAAAGACTAGAACTAACTCGGCATTTCAGTGAAAACCGCAGGAATTTCAAACCGACACTAGGAAACAGAAAGTTAAACCGGAGTATGTGTTTCTCCTGCAAACCGTTCCCTTTGTGCAAGATGAACGATCATCCGTACACATGCCCAGTTCTGAGAGATAATTCTGTGTGAAAGAAGACCTTCACCTAGCTTGTTGTGAACACAAATTTTCTTTTCAGTTGGAAACTACAGAACTTACAATTATAGAGTTTGGTTCAATCTCCAACTCGTTTTTATATTGAAAAATGCAAGAATTTCAAACCGGCACTAGGAAACAGTCTGAGAAACCAGAGTAACTCTTTCACCTGCAACTCGTTCCATTTGTGCTAGTTGATCGAAAGTCTCTCCACATACTCTGTTCTGAGAGAAATGGTTCTGAGTAATCCGACCATTAACTAGCTTGTTGGGAACACAAAAGTTCCTTTAAGTTGGAAACTACCATGCATACAATTATATGGGGAGGTTCAATCTCCAATTAAGATTTACAGTGAAATCTGAAGGAAATTGAACCCGGCAGAAGGAAACAGACTGAGAAACTAGAGTAAATATATCCCAAGCAACCCGATCCCTTTGTGCTAGTTGAATGAACATTCTCCACATGCTCAGTTCAGAGAGATAATGTCTGAGAATGACTTATATCAAATAGCTTGTTGGGAAAAGAAAATTTCTCTACAGAAGTAATCTACACTTCATACATGTTTATGGTGAGGTACTAGCTCCAAATTGGTTTTACAGTGAAAACGTCTGGAAGTTCAAAATGGCACAAGGAAACAGAATGAGAAACCAGAGCAATTATTTCTCCTGGTACACTTTCTTTTGTGCTAGTTGAATGAACGTCTCTCCACATACTCAGTTCTCAGAGATAATTTTGTGTTAAAGCCGTCCTTCTCCTAGATTGTTGGGAGCACAAATCTTCTTTTCAGATGGAAACAGCACTACATACATTTATAAGGGAATGTACAAGCTCAAATTCAGTTTTACAGTGAAAACTGCAGTAAATTCAATCCGGCACTAGGGAACAGACTGAGAAACCAGAGTAATTGTTTCACCTAAAACTCGTTCCTTTTTTGCTGGTTGAACGAACATCTATCCACATGCTCCATTCTTAGAGATATGGTTGTGTGTAAGCCGAACATCAACTAGGTGGTTGGGAACACAAAAGTTCCTTTAAGTTGGAAACTACCATACATACAATTATATGGGGATGTTCAATCGCCAGTTAAGTTTTACAGTGAAATCTGAAGGAAATTGAACCCAGCAGAAGGAAACTGACTGAGAAACCAGAGTAAGTGTTCATGCTGAAACCCGTTCCATTTGTGTTAGATGAACGAAAGTTTCTCTCCATGCTCAGTTCTGAGAGAAAAGTGTGTGTGAATGCAGCCCTTCAAAAATTTTGTTGGGAACACAAAGATTCTTTTCAGTTGGAAACTACATTACATACAAATATATGGAGAATTACTAGCTAAAATTCTTTTCGACAGTGTAAACTGCAGGAATGTCAAACCGGCACTAGGAAACAGACTGAGGAAATAGAGTAACTGTTTCACCTGCAAATCGTTGCATTTTCGGTAGTTGATGGAACGTTTCTCCTCATGCTGTGTTCTGAGAGTTATGTGTTGTGTACGCCATCCATCAACTAGCTTGTTGGGAACACAAAATTTCTCTTAAGTTGGAAACTACTATACATATATATATATATATGGGGAGGTTCAATCTGCAATTAAGTTTACAGTGTAATCTGTTGGAATTTGAAACCGGCAGAAGGAAACCGACTGAGAAACCAGATTAAGTGTTTCTCCTGAAACACTTTCCCTTTCTGCTAGATGAACGAACGTCTTTGCACATGCTCAGTTCTGAGAGAAATTTGTGTGTGAATTTAGCGCATCACAAAGCTTGTTGGGAACACAAAGTTTCTTTTCTAGTTGGAAACTACACTACATACACATATATGGAGATTTACAAGCTCCAATTCTTTTTGACAGTGAAAACTGCAGGAACGTCAAACAGGCACTAGGAAACAGACTGAGAAATCAGATTAAGTGTTTCTCAAGCAAACCATTCCCTTGTGCTAGTTGAACAAGCTTCTCTCCACATGTTCATTTCTGTGAAATTGTGTGTGTGAAAGTCTTCCTTCACATAGCTTGTTGGGAACACAAAGTTCCTTTTCAGTTGGAAACTACAGTACATTCATATATATGGGTAATTACTAGATCCAATCGGTTTTACAGTGAAAACTGCAGAAATTTCAACCCGGCACTAGGAAACAAACTGTGAAAACCGAGTAAGTTTTTCACATGCATAACGTTCCCCTTGGGCAAAATGAATGAACGTCTATCTTCATGCACAGTTGTGAGATATAATTGTGTGTGAAAGCAACCCTTAACCTAGCTTGTTGGGAACACAAAGATTCTTTTTATTTTGAAACTGCACTACAAACATATATATATGGGGAGGTACAAGCTGCAACTCTTTTCTACAGTGAAAAATGCAGATACTTCAAACCGGCACTAAGAAACAGACTGAGAAACAAGAGTCAGTGTTTCACCTGAAACCCTTTCACATTTTGCTAGTTGAATGAACTTCTCTCCAAATGCCCAGTTCTGTGAGGTAATTGTGTGTGAAAACCGTCATTCACCTATATTGTATGGAACACAAAGATTCTTTTCAGTTGGAAATTACATGACAGACATTTATACGGTGAGTTATTAGCTCCAAATCTTTTCGACAGTGAAAACTGCAAGAATGTCAAACCGGCACTAGGAAACAGACTGAGAAACCAAAGTAAGTGTTTCTCCTTCAAACCATTCCTTTGTAGTAGTTGAACGAACTTCTCCCCACATGCTCAGTTTTGAGAGTTAGGTGTGAGTGAAAGCCGTCCTTCAACAACTTGGTTGGGAACAAAGTTTGTTTTCATTTGCAAACTACACTACATACATATTTATGGTGAGGTACTAGCCCCAAATCGGTTTTACAGGGAAAACTGCAGGAAATTCAAACCAGAACTAGGAAAAAGTATGAGAACCAAGAGTAAATGGGTCTCCTGCAACCAGTTCCCGTGGTGCTAGATGAAAGAACATCTCTCCACATGCTAAGTTCTGAGAGATAAGTGTGTGTGAAAGCCGTCCTTAACTTTCCTTGTTGGGAAAACAGTTTATTTTCAGCTGGAAACTACACTACGTAAATATATATGGGGAGGAAATAACACCAACTCGTTTTTACAGTGAAAAAGGCAGGAATGTCTAACCGGCACAAGGAAACAGACTGAGAAACCAGAGAACGTGTTTCCCCTGCAACAAGTTCCCATTGTGCTAGTTGAAAGAACATCTCCCTACATGCTCAGTTCTGAGAGAAAAGTGTGAGAGAAAGCCGTCCTTCAGATACCTTGTTTGGAACATAAAGTTTCTTTTCAGTTGTTAAATACACTACATACATATGTAAGGGAAGGTACAAGCTCCAACAGTGTTTTACTGTGAAACATGCAGCAACTTCATTCCAGCACTAGGAAACAGACTGAGGAAATAGAGTAACTGTTTCTCCTGCAACCCGTTTGTCCTTGTTGAGTGAACGTCTCTCTCTATCCTCAGTTCTGAGAGATAAGTGTTTGTGAATGCTGTCCTTCAACTAACTTGATGGGAACACAAAGTTTCTTTTCAGTTGGATACTTCACTACGTACATATATAAGGTGAAGTACTAGCTCAAACTCGGATTTACAGTGAAAATTGCAGGAACTTCAAACTGGCACTCGGAAACAGACTGAGAACCAGAGTAAATTTTTGTCCTGCAATCAGTTCCATTCGTGGTAGTTGAACGAAATTCTCTTCACATGCTCAGTTCTGAAAGATAAGTGTGTGTGTAATCCGCCCTTTTCCTTGCTTGTTGGGAACACACGGTTTGTTTAATTTGGGAACTACAATACATACATATATATGGGGAGGTACGAACTCCAACGGGGTTTTACACTGAGAACTGCAGGAAAATCAATCCGGCACTAGGAACCTGACTGAGAACCAGAGTAAATTTTTCTCCTGCATTCCGTTCCTTTTGTGCTAGATGAAAGAACCTCTCTCCACATGCTCAGGTTTGAGAGATAAGTGAGTGTGAAAGCCGTACTTCAACAAGCTTGTTGGGAACACAAAAGTTCTTTTCTTTTGGATAATTCACTACTTATATATATATGGGGAGTTTCAATCTCAAAATTTGTTTTACAGTGAAATCTGAAAAAAATTCAAACCGGCAGAAGGAAACAGACTGAGAAACCAGAGTAAGTGTTTCTCCTGAAACCCTAATCCATTGTGCTTGATGAACGAACCTCTCTCCACATCCACAGTTCTGAGAAATAACTGTGTTTGAAAGCCGTCTTTCACATAGTTTGTTGGGAACACAAAGATTCTTTTCAGTTGCAAACTACATAACATATATTTATTTTGGAAAGACTAGAACTAACTCGGCATTTCAGTGAAAACCGCAGGAATTTCAAACCGACACTAGGAAACAGAAAGTTAAACCGGAGTATGTGTTTCTCCTGCAAACCGTTCCCTTTGTGCAAGATGAACGATCGTCCGTACACATGCTCAGTTCTGAGAGATAATTCTGTGTGAAAGAAGACCTTCACCTAGCTTGTTGTGAACACAAATTTTCTTTTCAGTTGGAAACTACAGAACTTACATATATAGAGTTTGGTTCAATCTCCAACTCGTTTTTATATTGAAAAATGCAAGAATTTCAAACCGGCACTAGGAAACAGTCTGAGAAACCAGAGTAACTGTTTCACCTGCAACTCGTTCCATTTGTGCTAGTTGATCGAAAGTCTCTCCACATACTCTGTTCTGAGAGAAATGGTTCTGAGTAATCCGACCATTAACTAGCTTGTTGGGAACACAAAAGTTCCTTTAAGTTGGAAACTACCATGCATACAATTATATGGGGAGGTTCAATCTCCAATTAAGATTTACAGTGAAATCTGAAGGAAATTGAACCCGGCAGAAGGAAACAGACTGAGAAACTAGAGTAAATATGTCCCATGCAACCCGATCCCTTTGTGCTAGTTGAATGAACATTCTCCACATGCTCAGTTCAGAGAGATAATGTCTGAGAATGACTTATATCAAATAGCTTGTTGGGAAAGAAAATTTCTCTTCAGAAGTAATCTACACTTCATACATATTTATGGTGAGGTACTAGCTCCAAATTGGTTTTACAGTGAAAACGTCTGGAAGTTCAAAATGGCACAAGGAAACAGAATGAGAAACCAGAGCAATTATTTCTCCTGGTACACTTTCTTTTGTGCTAGTTGAATGAACGTCTCTCCACATACTCAGTTCTCAGAGATAATTTTGTGTTAAAGCCGTCCTTCTCCTAGATTGTTGGGAGCACAAATCTTCTTTTCAGATGGAAACAGCACTACATACATTTATAAGGGAATGTACAAGCTCAAATTCAGTTTTACAGTGAAAACTGCAGTAAATTCAATCCGGCACTAGGGAACAGACTGAGAAACCAGAGTAACTGTTTCACCTAAAACTCGTTCCTTTTTTGCTAGTTGAACGAACATCTATCCACATGCTCCATTCTTAGAGATATGGTTGTGTGTAAGCCGAACATCAACTAGCTTGTTGGGAACACAAAAGTTCCTTTAAGTTGGAAACTACAATACATACAATTATATGGGGATGTTCAATCGCCAGTTAAGTTTTACAGTGAAATCTGAAGGAAATTGAACCCAGCAGAAGGAAACTGACTGAGAAACCAGAGTAAGTGTTCATGCTGAAACCCGTTCCATTTGTGTTAGATGAACGAAAGTTTCTCTCCATGCTCAGTTCTGAGAGAAAAGTGTGTGTGAATGCATCCCTCCAAAACTTTTGTTGGGAACACAAAGATTCTTTTCAGTTGGAAACTACATTACATACAAATATATGGAGAATTACTAGCTAAAATTCTTTTCGACAGTGTAAACTGCAGGAATGTCAAACCGGCACTAGGAAACAGACTGAGGAAATAGAGTAACTGTTTCACCTGCAAATCGTTCCATTTTCGCTAGTTGAAGGAACGTTTCTCCACATGCTGTGTTCTGAGAGTTATGTGTTGTGTACGCCATCCATCAACTAGCTTGTTGGGAACACAAAATTTCTCTTAAGTTGGAAACTACAATAAATATATATATATATATATGGGGAGGTTCAATCTGCAATTAAGTTTACAGTGTAATCTGTTGGAATTTGAAACCGGCAGAAGGAAACCGACTGAGAAACCAGATTAAGTGTTTCTCCTGAAACACTTTCCCTTTCTGCTAGATGAACGAACGTCTTTGCACATGCTCAGTTCTGAGAGAAATTTGTGTGTGAATTTAGCGCATCACAAAGCTTGTTGGGAACACAAAGTTTCTTTTCTAGTTGGAAACTACACTACATACACATATATGGAGATTTACAAGCTCCAATTCTTTTTGACAGTGAAAACTGCAGGAACGTCAAACAGGCACTAGGAAACAGACTGAGAAATCAGATTAAGTGTTTCTCAAGCAAACCATTCCCTTGTGCTAGTTGAACAAGCTTCTCTCCACATGTTCATTTCTGTGAAATTGTGTGTGTGAAAGTCTTCCTTCACATAGCTTGTTGGGAACACAAAGTTCCTTTTCAGTTGGAAACTACAGTACATTCATATATATGGGTAATTACTAGATCCAATCGGTTTTACAGTGAAAACTGCAGAAATTTCAACCCGGCACTAGGAAACAAACTGTGAAAACCGAGTAAGATTTTCACATGCATAACGTTCCCCTTGGGCAAAATGAATGAACGTCTATCTTCATGCACAGTTGTGAGATATAATTGTGGGTGAAAGCAACCCTTCACCTAGCTTGTTGGGAACACAAAGATTCTTTTTATTTTGAAACTGCACTACAAACATATATATATGGGGAGGTACAAGCTGCAACTCTTTTCTACAGTGAAAAATGCAGGTACTTCAAACCGGCACTAAGAAACAGACTGAGAAACAAGAGTCAGTGTTTCACCTGAAACCCTTTCACATTTTGCTAGTTGAACGAACTTCTCTCCAAATGCCCAGTTCTGTGAGGTAATTGTGTGTGAAAACCGTCATTCACCTATATTGTATGGAACACAAAGATTCTTTTCAGTTGGAAATTACATGACAGACATTTATACGGTGAGTTATTAGCTCCAAATCTTTTCGACAGTGAAAACTGCAGGAATGTCAAACCGGCACTAGGAAACAGACTGAGAAACCAAAGTAAGTGTTTCTCCTTCAAACCATTCCTTTGTAGTAGTTGAACGAACTTCTCCCCACATGCTCAGTTTTGAGAGTTAGGTGTGAGTGAAAGCCGTCCTTCAACAACTTGGTTGGGAACAAAGTTTGTTTTCATTTGCAAACTACACTACATACATATTTATGGTGAGGTACTAGCCCCAAATCGGTTTTACAGGGAAAACTGCAGGAAATTCAAACCAGCACTAGGAAAAAGTATGAGAACCAAGAGTAAATGGGTCTCCTGCAACCAGTTCCCGTGGTGCTAGATGAAAGAACATCTCTCCACATGCTAAGTTCTGAGAGATAAGTGTGTGTGAAAGCCGTCCTTAACTTTCCTTGTTGGGAAAACAGTTTATTTTCAGCTGGAAACTACACTACGTAAATATATATGGGGAGGAAATAACACCAACTCGTTTTTACAGTGAAAAAGGCAGGAATGTCTAACCGGCACAAGGAAACAGACTGAGAAACCAGAGAACGTGTTTCCCCTGCAACAAGTTCCCATTGTGCTAGTTGAAAGAACATCTCCCTACATGCTCAGTTCTGAGAGAAAAGTGTGAGAGAAAGCCGTCCTTCAGATACCTTGTTTGGAACATAAAGTTTCTTTTCAGTTGTTAAATACACTACATACATATGTAAGGGAAGGTACAAGCTCCAACAGTGTTTTACTGTGAAACATGCAGCAACTTCATTCCAGCACTAGGAAACAGACTGAGGAAATAGAGTAACTGTTTCTCCTGCAACCCGTTTGTCCTTGTTGAGGGAACGTCTCTCTCTATCCTCAGTTCTGAGAGATAAGTGTTTGTGAATGCTGTCCTTCAACTAACTTGATGGGAACACAAAGTTTCTTTTCAGTTGGATACTTCACTACGTACATATATAAGGTGAAGTACTAGCTCAAACTCGGATTTACAGTGAAAATTGCAGGAACTTCAAACTGGCACTCGGAAACAGACTGAGAACCAGAGTAAATTTTTGTCCTGCAATCCGTTCCATTTGTGGTAGTTGAACGAAATTCTCTTCACATGCTCAGTTCTGAAAGATAAGTGTGTGTGTAATCCGCCCTTTTCCTTGCTTGTTGGGAACACACGGTTTGTTTAAGTTGGAAACTACAATACATACATATATATGGGGAGGTACGAACTCCAACGGGGTTTTACACTGAGAACTGCAGGAAAATCAATCCGGCACTAGGAACCTGACTGAGAACCAGAGTAAATTTTTCTCCTGCATTCCGTTCCTTTTGTGCTAGATGAAAGAACCTCTCTCCACATGCTCAGGTTTGAGAGATAAGTGAGTGTGAAAGCCGTACTTCAACAAGCTTGTTGGGAACACAAAATTCTTTTCTGTTGGATAATTCACTACTTATATATATATGGGGAGTTTCAATCTCAAAATTTGTTTTACAGTGAAATCTGAAAAAAATTCAAACCGGCAGAAGGAAACAGACTGAGAAACCAGAGTAAGTGTTTCTCCTGAAACCCTAATCCATTGTGCTTGATGAACGAACCTCTCTCCACATCCACATTTCTGAGAAATAACTGTGTTTGAAAGCCGTCTTTCACATAGTTTGTTGGGAACACAAAGATTCTTTTCAGTTGCAAACTACATAACATATATTTATTTTGGAAAGACTAGAACTAACTCGGCATTTCAGTGAAAACCGCAGGAATTTCAAACCGACACTAGGAAACAGAAAGTTAAACCGGAGTATGTGTTTCTCCTGCAAACCGTTCCCTTTGTGCAAGATGAACGATCGTCCGTACACATGCTCAGTTCTGAGAGATAATTCTGTGTGAAAGAAGACCTTCACCTAGCTTGTTGTGAACACAAATTTTCTTTTCAGTTGGAAACTACAGAACTTACATATATAGAGTTTGGTTCAATCTCCAACTCGTTTTTATATTGAAAAATGCAAGAATTTCAAACCGGCACTAGGAAACAGTCTGAGAAACCAGAGTAACTGTTTCACCTGCAACTCGTTCCATTTGTGCTAGTTGATCGAAAGTCTCTCCACATACTCTGTTCTGAGAGAAATGGTTCTGAGTAATCCGACCATTAACTAGCTTGTTGGGAACACAAAAGTTCCTTTAAGTTGGAAACTACCATGCATACAATTATATGGGGAGGTTCAATCTCCAATTAAGATTTACAGTGAAATCTGAAGGAAATTGAACCCGGCAGAAGGAAACAGACTGAGAAACTAGAGTAAATATATCCCATGCAACCCGATCCCTTTGTGCTAGTTGAATGAACATTCTCCACATGCTCAGTTCAGAGAGATAATGTCTGAGAATGACTTATATCAAATAGCTTGTTGGGAAAAGAAAATTTCTCTTCAGAAGTAATCTACACTTCATACATGTTTATGGTGAGGTACTAGCTCCAAATTGGTTTTACAGTGAAAACGTCTGGAAGTTCAAAATGGCACAAGGAAACAGAATGAGAAACCAGAGCAATTATTTCTCCTGGTACACTTTCTTTTGTGCTAGTTGAATGAACGTCTCTCCACATACTCAGTTCTCAGAGATAATTTTGTGTTAAAGCCGTCCTTCTCCTAGATTGTTGGGAGCACAAATCTTCTTTTCAGATGGAAACAGCACTACATACATTTATAAGGGAATGTACAAGCTCAAATTCAGTTTTACAGTGAAAACTGCAGTAAATTCAATCCGGCACTAGGGAACAGACTGAGAAACCAGAGTAACTGTTTCACCTAAAACTCGTTCCTTTTTTGCTAGTTGAACAAACATCTATCCACATGCTCCATTCTTAGAGATATGGTTGTGTGTAAGCCGAACATCAACTAGCTTGTTGGGAACACAAAAGTTCCTTTAAGTTGGAAACTACAATACATACAATTATATGGGGATGTTCAATCGCCAGTTAAGTTTTACAGTGAAATCTGAAGGAAATTGAACCCAGCAGAAGGAAACTGACTGAGAAACCAGAGTAAGTGTTCATGCTGAAACCCGTTCCATTTGTGTTAGATGAACGAAAGTTTCTCTCCATGCTCAGTTCTGAGAGAAAAGTGTGTGTGAATGCAGCCCTTCAAAAATTTTGTTGGGAACACAAAGATTCTTTTCAGTTGGAAACTTCATTACATACAAATATATGGAGAATTACTAGCTAAAATTCTTTTCGACAGTGTGAACTGCAGGAATGTCAAACCGGCACTAGGAATCAGACTGAGGAAATAGAGTAACTGTTTCACCTGCAAATCGTTCCATTTTCGCTAGTTGAAGGAACGTTTCTACACATGCTGTGTTCTGAGAGTTATGTGTTGTGTACGCCATCCATCAACTAGCTTGTTGGGAACACAAAATTTCTCTTAAGTTGGAAACTACAATACATATATATATATATATGGGGAGGTTCAATCTGCAATTAAGTTTACAGTGTAATCTGTTGGAATTTGAAACCGGCAGAAGGAAACCGACTGAGAAACCAGATTAAGTGTTTCTCCTGAAACACTTTCCCTTTCTGCTAGATGAACGAACGTCTTTGCACATGCTCAGTTCTGAGAGAAATTTGTGTGTGAATTTAGCGCATCACAAAGCTTGTTGGGAACACAAAGTTTCTTTTCTAGTTGGAAACTACACTACATACACATATATGGAGATTTACAAGCTCCAATTCTTTTTGACAGTGAAAACTGCAGGAACGTCAAACAGGCACTAGGAAACAGACTGAGAAATCAGATTAAGTGTTTCTCAAGCAAACCATTCCCTTGTGCTAGTTGAACAAGCTTCTCTCCACATGTTCATTTCTGTGAAATTGTGTGTGTGAAAGTCTTCCTTCACATAGCTTGTTGGGAACACAAAGTTCCTTTTCAGTTGGAAACTACAGTACATTCATATATATGGGTAATTACTAGATCCAATCGGTTTTACAGTGAAAACTGCAGAAATTTCAACCCGGCACTAGGAAACAAACTGTGAAAACCGAGTAAGTTTTTCACATGCATAACGTTCCCCTTGGGCAAAATGAATGAACGTCTATCTTCATGCACAGTTGTGAGATATAATTGTGTGTGAAAGCAACCCTTCACCTAGCTTGTTGGGAACACAAAGATTCTTTTTATTTTGAAACTGCACTACAAACATATATATATGGGGAGGTACAAGCTGCAACTCTTTTCTACAGTGAAAAATGCAGGTACTTCAAACCGGCACTAAGAAACAGACTGAGAAACAAGAGTCAGTGTTTCACCTGAAACCCTTTCACATTTTGCTAGTTGAACGAACTTCTCTCCAAATGCCCAGTTCTGTGAGGTAATTGTGTGTGAAAACCGTCATTCACCTATATTGTATGGAACACAAAGATTCTTTTCAGTTGGAAATTACATGACAGACATTTATACGGTGAGTTATTAGCTCCAAATCTTTTCGACAGTGAAAACTGCAGGAATGTCAAACCGGCACTAGGAAACAGACTGAGAAACCAAAGTAAGTGTTTCTCCTTCAAACCATTCCTTTGTAGTAGTTGAACGAACTTCTCCCCACATGCTCAGTTTTGAGAGTTAGGTGTGAGTGAAAGCCGTCCTTCAACAACTTGGTTGGGAACAAAGTTTGTTTTCATTTGCAAACTACACTACATACATATTTATGGTGAGGTACTAGCCCCAAATCGGTTTTACAGGGAAAACTGCAGGAAATTCAAACCAGCACTAGGAAAAAGTATGAGAACCAAGAGTAAATGGGTCTCCTGCAACCAGTTCCCGTGGTGCTAGATGAAAGAACATCTCTCCACATGCTAAGTTCTGAGAGATAAGTGTGTGTGAAAGCCGTCCTTAACTTTCCTTGTTGGGAAAACAGTTTATTTTCAGCTGGAAACTACACTACGTAAATATATATGGGGAGGAAATAACACCAACTCGTTTTTACAGTGAAAAAGGCAGGAATGTCTAACCGGCACAAGGAAACAGACTGAGAAACCAGAGAACGTGTTTCCCCTGCAACAAGTTCCCATTGTGCTAGTTGAAAGAACATCTCCCTACATGCTCAGTTCTGAGAGAAAAGTGTGAGAGAAAGCCGTCCTTCAGATACCTTGTTTGGAACATAAAGTTTCTTTTCAGTTGTTAAATACACTACATACATATGTAAGGGAAGGTACAAGCTCCAACAGTGTTTTACTGTGAAACATGCAGCAACTTCATTCCAGCACTAGGAAACAGACTGAGGAAATAGAGTAACTGTTTCTCCTGCAACCCGTTTGTCCTTGTTGAGGGAACGTCTCTCTCTATCCTCAGTTCTGAGAGATAAGTGTTTGTGAATGCTGTCCTTCAACTAACTTGATGGGAACACAAAGTTTCTTTTCAGTTGGATACTTCACTACGTACATATATAAGGTGAAGTACTAGCTCAAACTCGGATTTACAGTGAAAATTGCAGGAACTTCAAACTGGCACTCGGAAACAGACTGAGAACCAGAGTAAATTTTTGTCCTGCAATCCGTTCCATTTGTGGTAGTTGAACGAAATTCTCTTCACATGCTCAGTTCTGAAAGATAAGTGTGTGTGTAATCCGCCCTTTTCCTTGCTTGTTGGGAACACACGGTTTGTTTAAGTTGGAAACTACAATACATACATATATATGGGGAGGTACGAACTCCAACGGGGTTTTACACTGAGAACTGCAGGAAAATCAATCCGGCACTAGGAACCTGACTGAGAACCAGAGTAAATTTTTCTCCTGCATTCCGTTCCTTTTGTGCTAGATGAAAGAACCTCTCTCCACATGCTCAGGTTTGAGAGATAAGTGAGTGTGAAAGCCGTACTTCAACAAGCTTGTTGGGAACACAAAAGTTCTTTTCTGTTGGATAATTCACTACTTATATATATATGGGGAGTTTCAATCTCAAAATTTGTTTTACAGTGAAATCTGAAAAAAATTCAAACCGGCAGAAGGAAACAGACTGAGAAACCAGAGTAAGTGTTTCTCCTGAAACCCTAATCCATTGTGCTTGATGAACGAACCTCTCTCCACATCCACAGTTCTGAGAAATAACTGTGTTTGAAAGCCGTCTTTCACATAGTTTGTTGGGAACACAAAGATTCTTTTCAGTTGCAAACTACATAACATATATTTATTTTGGAAAGACTAGAACTAACTCGGCATTTCAGTGAAAACCGCAGGAATTTCAAACCGACACTAGGAAACAGAAAGTTAAACCGGAGTATGTGTTTCTCCTGCAAACCGTTCCCTTTGTGCAAGATGAACGATCGTCCGTACACATGCTCAGTTCTGAGAGATAATTCTGTGTGAAAGAAGACCTTCACCTAGCTTGTTGTGAACACAAATTTTCTTTTCAGTTGGAAACTACAGAACTTACATATATAGAGTTTGGTTCAATCTCCAACTCGTTTTTATATTGAAAAATGCAAGAATTTCAAACCGGCACTAGGAAACAGTCTGAGAAACCAGAGTAACAGTTTCACCTGCAACTCGTTCCATTTGTGCTAGTTGATCGAAAGTCTCTCCACATACTCTGTTCTGAGAGAAATGGTTCTGAGTAATCCGACCATTAACTAGCTTGTTGGGAACACAAAAGTTCCTTTAAGTTGGAAACTACCATGCATACAATTATATGGGGAGGTTCAATCTCCAATTAAGATTTACAGTGAAATCTGAAGGAAATTGAACCCGGCAGAAGGAAACAGACTGAGAAACTAGAGTAAATATATCCCATGCAACCCGATCCCTTTGTGCTAGTTGAATGAACATTCTCCACATGCTCAGTTCAGAGAGATAATGTCTGAGAATGACTTATATCAAATAGCTTGTTGGGAAAAGAAAATTTCTCTTCAGAAGTAATCTACACTTCATACATGTTTATGGTGAGGTACTAGCTCCAAATTGGTTTTACAGTGAAAACGTCTGGAAGTTCAAAATGGCACAAGGAAACAGAATGAGAAACCAGAGCAATTATTTCTCCTGGTACACTTTCTTTTGTGCTAGTTGAATGAACGTCTCTCCACATACTCTGTTCTCAGAGAAAATTTTGTGTTAAAGCCGTCCTTCTCCTAGATTGTTGGGAGCACAAATCTTCTTTTCAGATGGAAACAGCACTACATACATTTATAAGGGAATGTACAAGCTCAAATTCAGTTTTACAGTGAAAACTGCAGTAAATTCAATCCGGCACTAGGGAACAGACTGAGAAACCAGAGTAACTGTTTCACCTAAAACTCGTTCCTTTTTTGCTAGTTGAACAAACATCTATCCACATGCTCCATTCTTAGAGATATGGTTGTGTGTAAGCCGAACATCAACTAGCTTGTTGGGAACACAAAAGTTCCTTTAAGTTGGAAACTACAATACATACAATTATATGGGTATGTCCAATCGCCAGTTAAGTTTTACAGTGAAATCTGAAGGAAATTGAACCCAGCAGAAGGAAACTGACTGAGAAACCAGAGTAAGTGTTCATGCTGAAACCCGTTCCATTTGTGTTAGATGAACGAAAGTTTCTCTCCATGCTCAGTTCTGAGAGAAAAGTGCAGCCCTTCAAAAATTTTGTTGGGAACACAAAGATTCTTTTCAGTTGGAAACTACATTACATACAAATATATGGAGAATTACTAGCTAAAATTCTTTTCGACAGTGTGAACAGCAGGAATGTCAAACCGGCACTAGGAAACAGACTGAGGAAATAGAGTAACTGTTTCACCTGCAAATCGTTCCATTTTCGCTAGTTGAAGGAACGTTTCTCCTCATGCTGTGTTCAGAGAGTTATGTGTTGTGTACGCCATCCATCAACTAGCTTGTTGGGAACACAAAATTTCTCTTAAGTTGGAAACTACTATACATATATATATATATATGGGGAGGTTCAATCTGCAATTAAGTTTACAGTGTAATCTGTTGGAATTTGAATCCGGCAGAAGGAAACCGACTGAGAAACCAGATTAAGTGTTTCTCCTGAAACACTTTCCCTTTCTGCTAGATGAACGAACGTCTTTGCACATGCTCAGTTCTGAGAGAAATTTGTGTGTGAATTTAGCGCATCACAAAGCTTGTTGGGAACACAAAGTTTCTTTTCTAGTTGGAAACTACACTACCTACACATATATGGAGATTTACAAGCTCCAATTCTTTTTGACAGTGAAAACTGCAGGAACGTCAAACAGGCACTAGGAAACAGACTGAGAAATCAGATTAAGTGTTTCTCAAGCAAACCATTCCCTTGTGCTAGTTGAACAAGCTTCTCTCCACATGTTCATTTCTGTGAAATTGTGTGTGTGAAAGTCTTCCTTCACATAGCTTGTTGGGAACACAAAGTTCCTTTTCAGTTGGAAACTACAGTACATTCATATATATGGGTAATTACTAGATCCAATCGGTTTTACAGTGAAAACTGCAGAAATTTCAACCCGGCACTAGGAAACAAACTGTGAAAACCGAGTAAGTTTTTCACATGCATAACGTTCCCCTTGGGCAAAATGAATGAACGTCTATCTTCATGCACAGTTGTGAGATATAATTGTGTGTGAAAGCAACCCTTCACCTAGCTTGTTGGGAACACAAAGATTCTTTTTATTTTGAAACTGCACTACAAACATATATATATGGGGAGGTACAAGCTGCAACTCTTTTCTACAGTGAAAAATGCAGGTACTTCAAACCGGCACTAAGAAACAGACTGAGAAACAAGAGTCAGTGTTTCACCTGAAACCCTTTCACATTTTGCTAGTTGAACGAACTTCTCTCCAAATGCCCAGTTCTGTGAGGTAATTGTGTGTGAAAACCGTCATTCACCTATATTGTATGGAACACAAAGATTCTTTTCAGTTGGAAATTACATGACAGACATTTATACGGTGAGTTATTAGCTCCAAATCTTTTCGACAGTGAAAACTGCAGGAATGTCAAACCGGCACTAGGAAACAGACTGAGAAACCAAAGTAAGTGTTTCTCCTTCAAACCATTCCTTTGTAGTAGTTGAACGAACTTCTCCCCACATGCTCAGTTTTGAGAGTTAGGTGTGAGTGAAAGCCGTCCTTCAACAACTTGGTTGGGAACAAAGTTTGTTTTCATTTGCAAACTACACTACATACATATTTATGGTGAGGTACTAGCCCCAAATCGGTTTTACAGGGAAAACTGCAGGAAATTCAAACCAGCACTAGGAAAAAGTATGAGAACCAAGAGTAAATGGGTCTCCTGCAACCAGTTCCCGTGGTGCTAGATGAAAGAACATCTCTCCACATGCTAAGTTCTGAGAGATAAGTGTGTGTGAAAGCCGTCCTTAACTTTCCTTGTTGGGAAAACAGTTTATTTTCAGCTGGAAACTACACTACGTAAATATATATGGGGAGGAAATAACACCAACTCGTTTTTACAGTGAAAAAGGCAGGAATGTCTAACCGGCACAAGGAAACAGACTGAGAAACCAGAGAACGTGT
This sequence comes from Camelus dromedarius, assembly GCF_036321535.1. NCBI lineage: Eukaryota > Metazoa > Chordata > Mammalia > Artiodactyla > Camelidae > Camelus > Camelus dromedarius. Next base: position 1,139,129 of record NC_087451.1, on the reverse strand, counting down.
TTCCCCTGCAACAAGTTCCCATTGTGCTAGTTGAAAGAACATCTCCCTACATGCTCAGTTCTGAGAGAAAAGTGTGAGAGAAAGCCATTCTTCAGATACCTTGTTTGGAACATAAAGTTTCTTTTCAGTTGTTAAATACACTACATACATATGTAAGGGAAGGTACAAGCTCCAACAGTGTTTTACTGTGAAACATGCAGCAACTTCATTCCAGCACTAGGAAACAGACTGAGGAAATAGAGTAACTGTTTCTCCTGCAACCCGTTTGTCCTTGTTGAGTGAACGTCTCTCTCTATCCTCAGTTCTGAGAGATAAGTGTTTGTGAATGCTGTCCTTCAACTAACTTGATGGGAACACAAAGTTTCTTTTCAGTTGGATACTTCACTACGTACATATATAAGGTGAAGTACTAGCTCAAACTCGGATTTACAGTGAAAATTGCAGGAACTTCAAACTGGCACTCGGAAACAGACTGAGAACCAGAGTAAATTTTTGTCCTGCAATCCGTTCCATTTGTGGTAGTTGAACGAAATTCTCTTCACATGCTCAGTTCTGAAAGATAAGTGTGTGTGTAATCCGCCCTTTTCCTTGCTTGTTGGGAACACACGGTTTGTTTAAGTTGGAAACTACAATACATACATATATATGGGGAGGTACGAACTCCAACTGGGTTTTACACTGAGAACTGCAGGAAAATCAATCCGGCACTAGGAACCTGACTGAGAACCAGAGTAAATTTTTCTCCTGCATTCCGTTCCTTTTGTGCTAGATGAAAGAACCTCTCTCCACATGCTCAGGTTTGAGAGATAAGTGAGTGTGAAAGCCGTACTTCAACAAGCTTGTTGGGAACACAAAAGTTCTTTTCTGTTGGATAATTCACTACTTATATATATATGGGGAGTTTCAATCTCAAAATATGTTTTACAGTGAAATCTGAAAAAATTCAAACCGGCAGAAGGAAACAGACTGAGAAACCAGAGTAAGTGTTTCTCCTGAAACCCTAATCCATTGTGCTTGATGAACGAACCTCTCTCCACATCCACAGTTCTGAGAAATAACTGTGTTTGAAAGCCGTCTTTCACATAGTTTGTTGGGAACACAAAGATTCTTTTCAGTTGCAAACTACATAACATATATTTATTTTGGAAAGACTAGATCTAACTCGGCATTTCAGTGAAAACCGCAGGAATTTCAAACCGACACTAGGAAACAGAAAGTTAAACCGGAGTATGTGTTTCTCCTGCAAACCGTTCCCTTTGTGCAAGATGAACGATCGTCCGTACACATGCTCAGTTCTGAGAGATAATTCTGTGTGAAAGAAGACCTTCACCTAGCTTGTAGTGAACACAAATTTTCTTTTCAGTTGGAAACTACAGAGCTTACATATATAGAGTTTGGTTCAATCTCCAACTCATTTTTATATTGAAAAATTCAAGAATATCAAACCGGCACTAGGAAACAGTCTGAGAAACCAGAGTAACTGTTTCACCTGCAACTCGTTCCATTTGTGCTAGTTGATCGAAAGTCTCTCCACATACTCTGTTCTGAGAGAAATGGTTCTGAGTAATCCGACCATTAACTAGCTTGTTGGGAACACAAAAGTTCCTTTAAGTTGGAAACTACCATGCATACAATTATATGGGGAGGTTCAATCTCCAATTAAGATTTACAGTGAAATCTGAAGGAAATTGAACCCGGCAGAAGGAAACAGACTGAGAAACTAGAGTAAATATATCCCATGCAACCCGATCCCTTTGTGCTAGTTGAATGAACATTCTCCACATGCTCAGTTCAGAGAGATAATGTCTGAGAATGACTTATATCAAATAGCTTGTTGGGAAAAGAAAATTTCTCTTCAGAAGTAATCTACACTTCATACATGTTTATGGTGAGGTACTAGCTCCAAATTGGTTTTACAGTGAAAACGTCTGGAAGTTCAAAATGGCACAAGGAAACAGAATGAGAAACCAGAGCAATTATTTCTCCTGGTACACTTTCTTTTGTGCTAGTTGAATGAACGTCTCTCCACATACTCTGTTCTCAGAGATAATTTTGTGTTAAAGCCGTCCTTCTCCTAGATTGTTGGGAGCAAAAATCTTCTTTTCAGATGGAAACAGCACTACATACATTTATAAGGGAATGTACAAGCTCAAATTCAGTTTTACAGTGAAAACTGCAGTAAATTCAATCCGGCACTAGGGAACAGACTGAGAAACCAGAGTAACTGTTTCACCTAAAACTCGTTCCTTTTTTGCTAGTTGAACGAACATCTATCCACATGCTCCATTCTTAGAGATATGGTTGTGTGTAAGCCGAACATCAACTAGCTTGTTGGGAACACAAAAGTTCCTTTAAGTTGGAAACTACAATACATACAATTATATGGGGATGTTCAATCGCCAGTTAAGTTTTACAGTGAAATCTGAAGGAAATTGAACCCAGCAGAAGGAAACTGACTGAGAAACCAGAGTAAGTGTTCATGCTGAAACCCGTTCCATTTGTGTTAGATGAACGAAAGTTTCTCTCCATGCTCAGTTCTGAGAGAAAAGTGTGTGTGAATGCAGCCCTTCAAAAATTTTGTTGGGAACACAAAGATTCTTTTCAGTTGGAAACTACATTACATACAAATATATGGAGAATTACTAGCTAAAATTCTTTTCGACAGTGTGAACTGCAGGAATGTCAAACCGGCACTAGGAAACAGACTGAGGAAATAGAGTAACTGTTTCACCTGCAAATCGTTCCATTTTCGCTAGTTGAAGGAACGTTTCTCCACATGCTGTGTTCTGAGAGTTATGTGTTGTGTACGCCATCCATCAACTAGCTTGTTGGGAACACAAAATTTCTCTTAAGTTGGAAACTACAATACATATATATATATATATATATGGGGAGGTTCAATCTGCAATTAAGTTTACAGTGTAATCTGTTGGAATTTGAAACCGGCAGAAGGAAACCGACTGAGAAACCAGATTAAGTGTTTCTCCTGAAACACTTTCCCTTTCTGCTAGATGAACGAACGTCTTTGCACATGCTCAGTTCTGAGAGAAATTTGTGTGTGAATTTAGCGCATCACAAAGCTTGTTGGGAACACAAAGTTTCTTTTCTAGTTGGAAACTACACTACATACACATATATGGAGATTTACAAGCTCCAATTCTTTTTGACAGTGAAAACTGCAGGAACGTCAAACAGGCACTAGGAAACAGACTGAGAAATCAGATTAAGTGTTTCTCAAGCAAACCATTCCCTTGTGCTAGTTGAACAAGCTTCTCTCCACATGTTCATTTCTGTGAAATTGTGTGTGTGAAAGTCTTCCTTCACATAGCTTGTTGGGAACACAAAGTTCCTTTTCAGTTGGAAACTACAGTACATTCATATATATGGGTAATTACTAGATCCAATCGGTTTTACAGTGAAAACTGCAGAAATTTCAACCCGGCACTAGGAAACAAACTGTGAAAACCGAGTAAGTTTTTCACATGCATAACGTTCCCCTTGGGCAAAATGAATGAACGTCTATCTTCATGCACAGTTGTGAGATATAATTGTGTGTGAAAGCAACCCTTCACCTAGCTTGTTGGGAACACAAAGATTCTTTTTATTTTGAAACTGCACTACAAACATATATATATGGGGAGGTACAAGCTGCAACTCTTTTCTACAGTGAAAAATGCAGGTACTTCAAACCGGCACTAAGAAACAGACTGAGAAACAAGAGTCAGTGTTTCACCTGAAACCCTTTCACATTTTGCTAGTTGAACGAACTTCTCTCCAAATGCCCAGTTCTGTGAGGTAATTGTGTGTGAAAACCGTCATTCACCTATATTGTATGGAACACAAAGATTCTTTTCAGTTGGAAATTACATGACAGACATTTATACGGTGAGTTATTAGCTCCAAATCTTTTCGACAGTGAAAACTGCAGGAATGTCAAACCGGCACTAGGAAACAGACTGAGAAACCAAAGTAAGTGTTTCTCCTTCAAACCATTCCTTTGTAGTAGTTGAACGAACTTCTCCCCACATGCTCAGTTTTGAGAGTTAGGTGTGAGTGAAAGCCGTCCTTCAACAACTTGGTTGGGAACAAAGTTTGTTTTCATTTGCAAACTACACTACATACATATTTATGGTGAGGTACTAGCCCCAAATCGGTTTTACAGGGAAAACTGCAGGAAATTCAAACCAGCACTAGGAAAAAGTATGAGAACCAAGAGTAAATGGGTCTCCTGCAACCAGTTCCCGTGGTGCTAGATGAAAGAACATCTCTCCACATGCTAAGTTCTGAGAGATAAGTGTGTGTGAAAGCCGTCCTTAACTTTCCTTGTTGGGAAAACAGTTTATTTTCAGCTGGAAACTACACTACGTAAATATATATGGGGAGGAAATAACACCAACTCGTTTTTACAGTGAAAAAGGCAGGAATGTCTAACCGGCACAAGGAAACAGACTGAGAAACCAGAGAACGTGTTTCCCCTGCAACAAGTTCCCATTGTGCTAGTTGAAAGAACATCTCCCTACATGCTCAGTTCTGAGAGAAAAGTGTGAGAGAAAGCCGTCCTTCAGATACCTTGTTTGGAACACAAAGTTTCTTTTCAGTTGTTAAATACACTACATACATATGTAAGGGAAGGTACAAGCTCCAACAGTGTTTTACTGTGAAACATGCAGCAACTTCATTCCAGCACTAGGAAACAGACTGAGGAAATAGAGTAACTGTTTCTCCTGCAACCCGTTTGTCCTTGTTGAGTGAACGTCTCTCTCTATCCTCAGTTCTGAGAGATAAGTGTTTGTGAATGCTGTCCTTCAACTAACTTGATGGGAACACAAAGTTTCTTTTCAGTTGGATACTTCACTACGTACATATATAAGGTGAAGTACTAGCTCAAACTCGGATTTACAGTGAAAATTGCAGGAACCTCAAACTGGCACTCGGAAACTGACTGAGAACCAGAGTAAATTTTTGTCCTGCAATCCGTTCCATTTGTGGTAGTTGAACGAAATTCTCTTCACATGCTCAGTTCTGAAAGATAAGTGTGTGTGTAATCCGCCCTTTTCCTTGCTTGTTGGGAACACACGGTTTGTTTAAGTTGGAAACTACAATACATACATATATATGGGGAGGTACGAACTCCAACTGGGTTTTACACTGAGAACTGCAGGAAAATCAATCCGGCACTAGGAACCTGACTGAGAACCAGAGTAAATTTTTCTCCTGCATTCCGTTCCTTTTGTGCTAGATAAAAGAACCTCTCTCCACATGCTCAGGTTTGAGAGATAAGTGAGTGTGAAAGCCGTACTTCAACAAGCTTGTTGGGAACACAAAAGTTCTTTTCTGTTGGATAATTCACTACTTATATATATATGGGGAGTTTCAATCTCAAAATTTGTTTTACAGTGAAATCTGAAAAAAATTCAAACCGGCAGAAGGAAACAGACTGAGAAACCAGAGTAAGTGTTTCTCCTGAAACCCTAATCCATTGTGCTTGATGAACGAACCTCTCTCCACATCCACAGTTCTGAGAAATAACTGTGTTTGAAAGCCGTCTTTCACATAGTTTGTTGGGAACACAAAGATTCTTTTCAGTTGCAAACTACATAACATATATTTATTTTGGAAAGACTAGATCTAACTCGGCATTTCAGTGAAAACCGCAGGAATTTCAAACCGACACTAGGAAACAGAAAGTTAAACCGGAGTATGTGTTTCTCCTGCAAACCGTTCCCTTTGTGCAAGATGAACGATCGTCCGTACACATGCTCAGTTCTGAGAGATAATTCTGTGTGAAAGAAGACCTTCACCTAGCTTGTTGTGAACACAAATTTTCTTTTCAGTTGGAAACTACAGAGCATACATATATAGAGTTTGGTTCAATCCCCAACTCGTTTTTATATTGAAAAATGCAAGAATTTCAAACCGGCACTAGGAAACAGTCTGAGAAACCAGAGTAACTGTTTCACCTGCAACTCGTTCCATTTGTGCTAGTTGATCGAAAGTCTCTCCACATACTCTGTTCTGAGAGAAATGGTTCTGAGTAATCTGACCATTAACTAGCTTGTTGGGAACACAAAAGTTCCTTTAAGTTGGAAACTACCATGCATACAATTATATGGGGAGGTTCAATCTCCAATTAAGATTTACAGTGAAATCTGAAGGAAATTGAACCCGGCAGAAGGAAACAGACTGAGAAACTAGAGTAAATATGTCCCATGCAACCCGATCCCTTTGTGCTAGTTGAATGAACATTCTCCACATGCTCAGTTCAGAGAGATAATGTCTGAGAATGACTTATATCAAATAGCTTGTTGGGAAAAGAAAATTTCTCTTCAGAAGTAATCTACACTTCATACATGTTTATGGTGAGGTACTAGCTCCAAATTGGTTTTACAGTGAAAACGTCTGGAAGTTCAAAATGGCACAAGGAAACAGAATGAGAAACCAGAGCAATTATTTCTCCTGGTACACTTTCTTTTGTGCTAGTTGAATGAACGTCTCTCCACATACTCAGTTCTCAGAGATAATTTTGTGTTAAAGCCGTCCTTCTCCTAGATTGTTGGGAGCACAAATCTTCTTTTCAGATGGAAACAGCACTACATACATTTATAAGGGAATGTACAAGCTCAAATTCAGTTTTACAGTGAAAACTGCAGTAAATTCAATCCGGCACTAGGGAACAGACTGAGAAACCAGAGTAACTGTTTCACCTAAAACTCGTTCCTTTTTTGCTAGTTGAACGAACATCTATCCACATGCTCCATTCTTAGAGATATGGTTGTGTGTAAGCCGAACATCAACTAGCTTGTTGGGAACACAAAAGTTCCTTTAAGTTGGAAACTACAATACATACAATTATATGGGGATGTTCAATCGCCAGTTAAGTTTTACAGTGAAATCTGAAGGAAATTGAACCCAGCAGAAGGAAACTGACTGAGAAACCAGAGTAAGTGTTCATGCTGAAACCCGTTCCATTTGTGTTAGATGAACGAAAGTTTCTCTCCATGCTCAGTTCTGAGAGAAAAGTGTGTGTGAATGCAGCCCTTCAAAAATTTTGTTGGGAACACAAAGATTCTTTTCAGTTGGAAACTACATTACATACAAATATATGGAGAATTACTAGCTAAAATTCTTTTCGACAGTGTGAACTGCAGGAATGTCAAACCGGCACTAGGAAACAGACTGAGGATATAGAGTAACTGTTTCACCTGCAAATCGTTCCATTTTCGCTAGTTGAAGGAACGTTTCTCCACATGCTGTGTTCTGAGAGTTATGTGTTGTGTACGCCATCCATCAACTAGCTTGTTGGGAACACAAAATTTCTCTTAAGTTGGAAACTACAATACATATATATATATATATATATGGGGAGGTTCAATCTGCAATTAAGTTTACAGTGTAATCTGTTGGAATTTGAAACCGGCAGAAGGAAACCGACTGAGAAACCAGATTAAGTGTTTCTCCTGAAACACTTTCCCTTTCTGCTAGATGAACGAACGTCTTTGCACATGCTCAGTTCTGAGAGAAATTTGTGTGTGAATTTAGCGCATCACAAAGCTTGTTGGGAACACAAAGTTTCTTTTCTAGTTGGAAACTACACTACATACACATATATGGAGATTTACAAGCTCCAATTCTTTTTGACAGTGAAAACTGCAGGAACGTCAAACAGGCACTAGGAAACAGACTGAGAAATCAGATTAAGTGTTTCTCAAGCAAACCATTCCCTTGTGCTAGTTGAACAAGCTTCTCTCCACATGTTCATTTCTGTGAAATTGTGTGTGTGAAAGTCTTCCTTCACATAGCTTGTTGGGAACACAAAGTTCCTTTTCAGTTGGAAACTACAGTACATTCATATATATGGGTAATTACTAGATCCAATCGGTTTTACAGTGAAAACTGCAGAAATTTCAACCCGGCACTAGGAAACAAACTGTGAAAACCGAGTAAGTTTTTCACATGCATAACGTTCCCCTTGGGCAAAATGAATGAACGTCTATCTTCATGCACAGTTGTGAGATATAATTGTGTGTGAAAGCAACCCTTCACCTAGCTTGTTGGGAACACAAAGATTCTTTTTATTTTGAAACTGCACTACAAACATATATATATGGGGAGGTACAAGCTGCAACTCTTTTCTACAGTGAAAAATGCAGGTACTTCAAACCGGCACTAAGAAACAGACTGAGAAACAAGAGTCAGTGTTTCACCTGAAACCCTTTCACATTTTGCTAGTTGAACGAACTTCTCTCCAAATGCCCAGTTCTGTGAGGTAATTGTGTGTGAAAACCGTCATTCACCTATATTGTATGGAACACAAAGATTCTTTTCAGTTGGAAATTACATGACAGACATTTATACAGTGAGTTATTAGCTCCAAATCTTTTCGACAGTGAAAACTGCAGGAATGTCAAACCGGCACTAGGAAACAGACTGAGAAACCAAAGTAAGTGTTTCTCCTTCAAACCATTCCTTTGTAGTAGTTGAACGAACTTCTCCCCACATGCTCAGTTTTGAGAGTTAGGTGTGAGTGAAAGCCGTCCTTCAACAACTTGGTTGGGAACAAAGTTTGTTTTCATTTGCAAACTACACTACATACATATTTATGGTGAGGTACTAGCCCCAAATCGGTTTTACAGGGAAAACTGCAGGAAATTCAAACCAGCACTAGGAAAAAGTATGAGAACCAAGAGTAAATGGGTCTCCTGCAACCAGTTCCCGTGGTGCTAGATGAAAGAACATCTCTCCACATGCTAAGTTCTGAGAGATAAGTGTGTGTGAAAGCCGTCCTTAACTTTCCTTGTTGGGAAAACAGTTTATTTTCAGCTGGAAACTACACTACGTAAATATATATGGGGAGGAAATAACACCAACTCGTTTTTACAGTGAAAAAGGCAGGAATGTCTAACCGGCACAAGGAAACAGACTGAGAAACCAGAGAACGTGTTTCCCCTGCAACAAGTTCCCATTGTGCTAGTTGAAAGAACATCTCCCTACATGCTCAGTTCTGAGAGAAAAGTGTGAGAGAAAGCCGTCCTTCAGATACCTTGTTTGGAACATAAAGTTTCTTTTCAGTTGTTAAATACACTACATACATATGTAAGGGAAGGTACAAGCTCCAACAGTGTTTTACTGTGAAACATGCAGCAACTTCATTCCAGCACTAGGAAACAGACTGAGGAAATAGAGTAACTGTTTCTCCTGCAACCCGTTTGTCCTTGTTGAGTGAACGTCTCTCTCTATCCTCAGTTCTGAGAGATAAGTGTTTGTGAATGCTGTCCTTCAACTAACTTGATGGGAACACAAAGTTTCTTTTCAGTTGGATACTTCACTACGTACATATATAAGGTGAAGTACTAGCTCAAACTGGGATTTACAGTGAAAATTGCAGGAACCTCAAACTGGCACTCGGAAACTGACTGAGAACCAGAGTAAATTTTTGTCCTGCAATCCGTTCCATTTGTGGTAGTTGAACGAAATTCTCTTCACATGCTCAGTTCTGAAAGATAAGTGTGTGTGTAATCCGCCCTTTTCCTTGCTTGTTGGGAACACACGGTTTGTTTAAGTTGGAAACTACAATACATACATATATATGGGGAGGTACGAACTCCAACTGGGTTTTACACTGAGAACTGCAGGAAAATCAATCCGGCACTAGGAACCTGACTGAGAACCAGAGTAAATTTTTCTCCTGCATTCCGTTCCTTTTGTGCTAGATGAAAGAACCTCTCTCCACATGCTCAGGTTTGAGAGATAAGTGAGTGTGAAAGCCGTACTTCAACAAGCTTGTTGGGAACACAAAAGTTCTTTTCTGTTGGATAATTCACTACTTATATATATATGGGGAGTTTCAATCTCAAAATTTGTTTTACAGTGAAATCTGAAAAAAATTCAAACCGGCAGAAGGAAACAGACTGAGAAACCAGAGTAAGTGTTTCTCCTGAAACCCTAATCCATTGTGCTTGATGAACGAACCTCTCTCCACATCCACAGTTCTGAGAAATAACTGTGTTTGAAAGCCGTCTTTCACATAGTTTGTTGGGAACACAAAGATTCTTTTCAGTTGCAAACTACATAACATATATTTATTTTGGAAAGACTAGATCTAACTCGGCATTTCAGTGAAAACCGCAGGAATTTCAAACCGACACTAGGAAACAGAAAGTTAAACCGGAGTATGTGTTTCTCCTGCAAACCGTTCCCTTTGTGCAAGATGAACGATCGTCCGTACACATGCTCAGTTCTGAGAGATAATTCTGTGTGAAAGAAGACCTTCAACTAGCTTGTTGTGAACACAAATTTTCTTTTCAGTTGGAAACTACAGAGCATACATATATAGAGTTTGGTTCAATCTCCAACTCGTTTTTATATTGAAAAATGCAAGAATTTCAAACCGGCACTAGGAAACAGTCTGAGAAACCAGAGTAACTGTTTCACCTGCAACTCGTTCCATTTGTGCTAGTTGATCGAAAGTCTCTCCACATACTCTGTTCTGAGAGAAATGGTTCTGAGTAATCTGACCATTAACTAGCTTGTTGGGAACACAAAAGTTCCTTTAAGTTGGAAACTACCATGCATACAATTATATGGGGAGGTTCAATCTCCAATTAAGATTTACAGTGAAATCTGAAGGAAATTGAACCCGGCAGAAGGAAACAGACTGAGAAACTAGAGTAAATATATCCCATGCAACCCGATCCCTTTGTGCTAGTTGAATGAACATTCTCCACAAGCTCAGTTCAGAGAGATAATGTCTGAGAATGACTTATATCAAATAGCTTGTTGGGAAAAGAAAATTTCTCTTCAGAAGTAATCTACACTTCATACATATTTATGGTGAGGTACTAGCTCCAAATTGGTTTTACAGTGAAAACGTCTGGAAGTTCAAAATGGCACAAGGAAACAGAATGAGAAACAAGAGCAATTATTTCTCCTGGTACACTTTCTTTTGTGCTAGTTGAATGAACGTCTCTCCACATACTCAGTTCTCAGAGATAATTTTGTGTTAAAGCCGTCCTTCTCCTAGATTGTTGGGAGCACAAATCTTCTTTTCAGATGGAAACAGCACTACATACATTTATAAGGGAATGTACAAGCTCAAATTCAGTTTTACAGTGAAAACTGCAGTAAATTCAATCCGGCACTAGGGAACAGACTGAGAAACCAGAGTAACTGTTTCACCTAAAACTCGTTCCTTTTTTGCTAGTTGAACGAACATCTATCCACATGCTCCATTCTTAGAGATATGGTTGTGTGTAAGCCGAACATCAACTAGCTTGTTGGGAACACAAAAGTTCCTTTAAGTTGGAAACTACAATACATACAATTATATGGGGATGTTCAATCTCCAGTTAAGTTTTACAGTGAAATCTGAAGGAAATTGAACCCAGCAGAAGGAAACTGACTGAGAAACCAGAGTAAGTGTTCATGCTGAAACCAGTTCCATTTGTGTTAGATGAACGAAAGTTTCTCTCCATGCTCAGTTCTGAGAGAAAAGTGTGTGTGAATGCAGCCCTTCAAAAATTTTGTTGGGAACACAAAGATTCTTTTCAGTTGGAAACTACATTACATACAAATATATGGAGAATTACTAGCTAAAATTCTTTTCGACAGTGTGAACTGCAGGAATGTCAAACCGGCACTAGGAAACAGACTGAGAAACCAAAGTAAGTGTTTCTCCTTCAAACCATTCCTTTGTAGTAGTTGAACGAACTTCTCCCCACATGCTCAGTTTTGAGAGTTAGGTGTGAGTGAAAGCCGTCCTTCAACAACTTGGTTGGGAACAAAGTTTTTTTCATTTGCAAACTACACTACATACATATTTATGGTGAGGTACTAGCCCCAAATCGGTTTTACAGGGAAAACTGCAGGAAATTCAAACCAGCACTAGGAAAAAGTATGAGAACCAAGAGTAAATGGGTCTCCTGCAACCAGTTCCCGTGGTGCTAGATGAAAGAACATCTCTCCACATGCTAAGTTCTGAGAGATAAGTGTGTGTGAATGCCGTCCTTAACTTTCCTTGTTGGGAAAACAGTTTATTTTCAGCTGGAAACTACACTACGTAAATATATATGGGGAGGAAATAACACCAACTCGTTTTTACAGTGAAAAAGGCAGGAATGTCTAACCGGCACAAGGAAACAGACTGAGAAACCAGAGAACGTGTTTCCCCTGCAACAAGTTCCCATTGTGCTAGTTGAAAGAACATCTCCCTACATGCTCAGTTCTGAGAGAAAAGTGTGAGAGAAAGCCGTCCTTCAGATACCTTGTTTGGAACATAAAGTTTCTTTTCAGTTGTTAAATACACTACATAAATATGTAAGGGAAGGTACAAGCTCCAACAGTGTTTTACTGTGAAACATGCAGCAACTTCATTCCAGCACTAGGAAACAGACTGAGGAAATAGAGTAACTGTTTCTCCTGCAACCCGTTTGTCCTTGTTGAGGGAACGTCTCTCTCTATCCTCAGTTCTGAGAGATAAGTGTTTGTGAATGCTGTCCTTCAACTAACTTGATGGGAACACAAAGTTTCTTTTCAGTTGGATACTTCACTACGTACATATATAAGGTGAAGTACTAGCTCAAACTCGGATTTACAGTGAAAATTGCAGGAACCTCAAACTGGCACTCGGAAACAGACTGAGAACCAGAGTAAATTTTTGTCCTGCAATCCGTTCCATTTGTGGTAGTTGAACGAAATTCTCTTCACATGCTCAGTTCTGAAAGATAAGTGTGTGTGTAATCCGCCCTTTTCCTTGCTTGTTGGGAACACACGGTTTGTTTAAGTTGGAAACTACAATACATACATATATATGGGGAGGTACGAACTCCAACTGGGTTTTACACTGAGAACTGCAGGAAAATCAATCCGGCACTAGGAACCTGACTGAGAACCAGAGTAAATTTTTCTCCTGCATTCCGTTCCTTTTGTGCTAGATGAAAGAACCTCTCTCCACATGCTCAGGTTTGAGAGATAAGTGAGTGTGAAAGCCGTACTTCAACAAGCTTGTTGGGAACACAAAAGTTCTTTTCTGTTGGATAATTCACTACTTATATATATATGGGGAGTTTCAATCTCAAAATTTGTTTTACAGTGAAATCTGAAAAAAATTCAAACCGGCAGAAGGAAACAGACTGAGAAACCAGAGTAAGTGTTTCTCCTGAAACCCTAATCCATTGTGCTTGATGAACGAACCTCTCTCCACATCCACAGTTCTGAGAAATAACTGTGTTTGAAAGCCGTCTTTCACATAGTTTGTTGGGAACACAAAGATTCTTTTCAGTTGCAAACTACATAACATATATTTATTTTGGAAAGGCTAGATCTAACTCGGCATTTCAGTGAAAACCGCAGGAATTTCAAACCGACACTAGGAAACAGAAAGTTAAACCGGAGTATGTGTTTCTCCTGCAAACCGTTCCCTTTGTGCAAGATGAACGATCGTCCGTACACATGCTCAGTTCTGAGAGATAATTCTGTGTGAAAGAAGACCTTCACCTAGCTTGTTGTGAACACAAATTTTCTTTTCAGTTGGAAACTACAGAGCATACATATATAGAGTTTGGTTCAATCTCCAACTCGTTTTTATATTGAAAAATGCAAGAATTTCAAACCGGCACTAGGAAACAGTCTGAGAAACCAGAGTAACTGTTTCACCTGCAACTCGTTCCATTTGTGCTAGTTGATCGAAAGTCTCTCCACATACTCTGTTCTGAGAGAAATGGTTCTGAGTAATCCGACCATTAACTAGCTTGTTGGGAACACAAAAGTTCCTTTAAGTTGGAAACTACCATGCATACAATTATATGGGGAGGTTCAATCTCCAATTAAGATTTACAGTGAAATCTGAAGGAAATTGAACCCGGCAGAAGGAAACAGACTGAGAAACTAGAGTAAATATATCCCATGCAACCCGATCCCTTTGTGCTAGTTGAATGAACATTCTCCACATGCTCAGTTCAGAGAGATAATGTCTGAGAATGACTTATATCAAATAGCTTGTTGGGAAAAGAAAATTTCTCTTCAGAAGTAATCTACACTTCATACATGTTTATGGTGAGGTACTAGCTCCAAATTGGTTTTACAGTGAAAACGTCTGGAAGTTCAAAATGGCACAAGGAAACAGAATGAGAAACCAGAGCAATTATTTCTCCTGGTACACTTTCTTTTGTGCTAGTTGAATGAACGTCTCTCCACATACTCAGTTCTCAGAGATAATTTTGTGTTAAAGCCGTCCTTCTCCTAGATTGTTGGGAGCACAAATCTTCTTTTCAGATGGAAACAGCACTACATACATTTATAAGGGAATGTACAAGCTCAAATTCAGTTTTACAGTGAAAACTGCAGTAAATTCAATCCGGCACTAGGGAACAGACTGAGAAACCAGAGTAACTGTTTCACCTAAAACTCGTTCCTTTTTTGCTAGTTGAACGAACATCTATCCACATGCTCCATTCTTAGAGATATGGTTGTGTGTAAGCCGAACATCAACTAGCTTGTTGGGAACACAAATGTTCCTTTAAGTTGGAAACTACAATACATACAATTATATGGGGATGTTCAATCGCCAGTTAAGTTTTACAGTGAAATCTGAAGGAAATTGAACCCAGCAGAAGGAAACTGACTGAGAAACCAGAGTAAGTGTTCATGCTGAAACCCGTTCCATTTGTGTTAGATGAACGAAAGTTTCTCTCCATGCTCAGTTCTGAGAGAAAAGTGTGTGTGAATGCAGCCCTCCAAAACTTTTGTTGGGAACACAAAGATTCTTTTCAGTTGGAAACTACATTACATACAAATATATGGAGAATTACTAGCTAAAATTCTTTTCGAGAGTGTGAACTGCAGGAATGTCAAACCGGCACTAGGAAACAGACTGAGGAAATAGAGTAACTGTTTCACCTGCAAATCGTTCCATTTTCGCTAGTTGAAGGAACGTTTCTCCACATGCTGTGTTCTGAGAGTTATGTGTTGTGTACGCCATCCATCAACTAGCTTGTTGGGAACACAAAATTTCTCTTAAGTTGGAAACTACAATACATATATATATATATATGGGGAGGTGCAATCTGCAATTAAGTTTACAGTGTAATCTGTTGGAATTTGAAACCGGCAGAAGGAAACCGACTGAGAAACCAGATTAAGTGTTTCTCCTGAAACACTTTCCCTTTCTGCTAGATGAACGAACGTCTTTGCACATGCTCAGTTCTGAGAGAAATTTGTGTGTGAATTTAGCGCATCACAAAGCTTGTTGGGAACACAAAGTTTCTTTTCTAGTTGGAAACTACACTACATACACATATATGGAGATTTACAAGCTCCAATTCTTTTTGACAGTGAAAACTGCAGGAACGTCAAACAGGAACTAGGAAACAGACTGAGAAATCAGATTAAGTGTTTCTCAAGCAAACCATTCCCTTGTGCTAGTTGAACAAGCTTCTCTCCACATGTTCATTTCTGTGAAATTGTGTGTGTGAAAGTCTTCCTTCACATAGCTTGTTGGGAACACAAAGTTCCTTTTCAGTTGGAAACTACAGTACATTCATATATATGGGTAATTACTAGATCCAATCGGTTTTACAGTGAAAACTGCAGAAATTTCAACCCGGCACTAGGAAACAAACTGTGAAAACAGAGTAAGTTTTTCACATGCATAACGTTCCCCTTGGGCAAAATGAATGAACGTCTATCTTCATGCACAGTTGTGAGATATAATTGTGTGTGAAAGCAACCCTTCACCTAGCTTGTTGGGAACACAAAGATTCTTTTTATTTTGAAACTGCACTACAAACATATATATATGGGGAGGTACAAGCTGCAACTCTTTTCTACAGTGAAAAATGCAGGTACTTCAAACCGGCACTAAGAAACAGACTGAGAAACAAGAGTCAGTGTTTCACCTGAAACCCTTTCACATTTTGCTAGTTGAATGAACTTCTCTCCAAATGCCCAGTTCTGTGAGGTAATTGTGTGTGAAAACCGTCATTCACCTATATTGTATGGAACACAAAGATTCTTTTCAGTTGGAAATTACATGACAGGCATTTATACGGTGAGTTATTAGCTCCAAATCTTTTCGACAGTGAAAACTGCAGGAATGTCAAACCGGCACTAGGAAACAGACTGAGAAACCAAAGTAAGTGTTTCTCCTTCAAACCATTCCTTTGTAGTAGTTGAACGAACTTCTCCCCACATGCTCAGTTTTGAGAGTTAGGTGTGAGTGAAAGCCGTCCTTCAACAACTTGGTTGGGAACAAAGTTTGTTTTCATTTGCAAACTACACTACATACATATTTATGGTGAGGTACTAGCCCCAAATCGGTTTTACAGGGAAAACTGCAGGAAATTCAAACCAGCACTAGGAAAAAGTATGAGAACCAAGAGTAAATGGGTCTCCTGCAACCAGTTCCCGTGGTGCTAGATGAAAGAACATCTCTCCACATGCTAAGTTCTGAGAGATAAGTGTGTGTGAAAGCCGTCCTTAACTTTCCTTGTTGGGAAAACAGTTTATTTTCAGCTGGAAACTACACTACGTAAATATATATGGGGAGGAAATAACACCAACTCGTTTTTACAGTGAAAAAGGCAGGAATGTCTAACCGGCACAAGGAAACAGACTGAGAAACCAGAGAACGTGTTTCCCCTGCAACAAGTTCCCATTGTGCTAGTTGAAAGAACATCTCCCTACATGCTCAGTTCTGAGAGAAAAGTGTGAGAGAAAGCCGTCCTTCAGATACCTTGTTTGGAACATAAAGTTTCTTTTCAGTTGTTAAATACACTACATACATATGTAAGGGAAGGTACAAGCTCCAACAGTGTTTTACTGTGAAACATGCAGCAACTTCATTCCAGCACTAGGAAACAGACTGAGGAAATAGAGTAACTGTTTCTCCTGCAACCCGTTTGTCCTTGTTGAGTGAACGTCTCTCTCTATCCTCAGTTCTGAGAGATAAGTGTTTGTGAATGCTGTCCTTCAACTAACTTGATGGGAACACAAAGTTTCTTTTCAGTTGGATACTTCACTACGTACATATATAAGGTGAAGTACTAGCTCAAACTCGGATTTACAGTGAAAATTGCAGGAACTTCAAACTGGCACTCGGAAACAGACTGAGAACCAGAGTAAATTTTTGTCCTGCAATCCGTTCCATTTGTGGTAGTTGAACGAAATTCTCTTCACATGCTCAGTTCTGAAAGATAAGTGTGTGTGTAATCCGCCCTTTTCCTTGCTTGTTGGGAACACACGGTTTGTTTAAGTTGGAAACTACAATACATACATATATATGGGGAGGTACGAACTCCAACTGGGTTTTACACTGAGAACTGCAGGAAAATCAATCCGGCACTAGGAACCTGACTGAGAACCAGAGTAAATTTTTCTCCTGCATTCCGTTCCTTTTGTGCTAGATGAAAGAACCTCTCTCCACATGCTCAGGTTTGAGAGATAAGTGAGTGTGAAAGCCGTACTTCAACAAGCTTGTTGGGAACACAAAAGTTCTTTTCTGTTGGATAATTCACTACTTATATATATACGGGGAGTTTCAATCTCAAAATTTGTTTTACAGTGAAATCTGAAAAAAATTCAAACCGGCAGAAGGAAACAGACTGAGAAACCAGAGTAAGTGTTTCTCCTGAAACCCTAATCCATTGTGCTTGATGAACGAACCTCTCTCCACATCCACAGTTCTGAGAAATAACTGTGTTTGAAAGCCGTCTTTCACATAGTTTGTTGGGAACACAAAGATTCTTTTCAGTTGCAAACTACATAACATATATTTATTTTGGAAAGACTAGATCTAACTCGGCATTTCAGTGAAAACCGCAGGAATTTCAAACCGACACTAGGAAACAGAAAGTTAAACCGGAGTATGTGTTTCTCCTGCAAACCGTTCCCTTTGTGCAAGATGAACGATCGTCCGTACACATGCTCAGTTCTGAGAGATAATTCTGTGTGAAAGAAGACCTTCACCTAGCTTGTTGTGAACACAAATTTTCTTTTCAGTTGGAAACTACAGAACTTACATATATAGAGTTTGGTTCAATCTCCAACTCGTTTTTATATTGAAAAATGCAAGAATTTCAAACCGGCACTAGGAAACAGTCTGAGAAACCAGAGTAACTGTTTCACCTGCAACTCGTTCCATTTGTGCTAGTTGATCGAAAGTCTCTCCACATACTCTGTTCTGAGAGAAATTGTTCTGAGTAATCCGACCATTAACTAGCTTGTTGGGAACACAAAAGTTCCTTTAAGTTGGAAACTACCATGCATACAATTATATGGGGAGGTTCAATCTCCAATTAAGATTTACAGTGAAATATGAAGGAAATTGAACCCGGCAGAAGGAAACAGAGTGAGAAACTAGAGTAAATATGTCCCATGCAACCCGATCCCTTTGTGCTGGTTGAATGAACATTCTCCACATGCTCAGTTCAGAGAGATAATGTCTGAGAATGACTTATATCAAATAGCTTGTTGGGAAAAGAAAATTTCTCTTCAGAAGTAATCTACACTTCATACATGTTTATGGTGAGGTACTAGCTCCAAATTGGTTTTACAGTGAAAACGTCTGGAAGTTCAAAATGGCACAAGGAAACAGAATGAGAAACCAGAGCAATTATTTCTCCTGGTACACTTTCTTTTGTGCTAGTTGAATGAACGTCTCTCCACATACTCAGTTCTCAGAGATAATTTTGTGTTAAAGCCGTCCTTCTCCTAGATTGTTGGGAGCACAAATCTTCTTTTCAGATGGAAACAGCACTACATACATTTATAAGGGAATGTACAAGCTCAAATTCAGTTTTACAGTGAAAACTGCAGTAAATTCAATCCGGCACTAGGGAACAGACTGAGAAACCAGAGTAACTGTTTCACCTAAAACTCGTTCCTTTTTTGCTAGTTGAACGAACATCTATCCACATGCTCCATTCTTAGAGATATGGTTGTGTGTAAGCCGAACATCAACTAGCTTGTTGGGAACACAAAAGTTCCTTTAAGTTGGAAACTACAATACATACAATTATATGGGGATGTTCAATCGCCAGTTAAGTTTTACAGTGAAATCTGAAGGAAATTGAACCCAGCAGAAGGAAACTGACTGAGAAACCAGAGTAAGTGTTCATGCTGAAACCCGTTCCATTTGTGTTAGATGAACGAAAGTTTCTCTCCATGCTCAGTTCTGAGAGAAAAGTGTGTGTGAATGCAGCCCTTCAAAAATTTTGTTGGGAACACAAAGATTCTTTTCAGTTGGAAATTACATTACATACAAATATATGGAGAATTACTAGCTAAAATTCTTTTCGACAGTGTGAACTGCAGGAATGTCAAACCGGCACTAGGAAACAGACTGAGGAAATAGAGTAACTGTTTCACCTGCAAATCGTTCCATTTTCGCTAGTTGAAGGAACGTTTCTCCACATGCTGTGTTCTGAGAGTTATGTGTTGTGTACACCATCCATCAACTAGCTTGTTGGGAACACAAAATTTCTCTTAAGTTGGAAACTACAATACATATATATATATATATATATGGGGAGGTTCAATCTGCAATTAAGTTTACAGTGTAATCTGTTGGAATTTGAAACCGGCAGAAGGAAACCGACTGAGAAACCAGATTAAGTGTTTCTCCTGAAACACTTTCCCTTTCTGCTAGATGAACGAACGTCTTTGCACATGCTCAGTTCTGAGAGAAATTTGTGTGTGAATTTAGCGCATCACAAAGCTTGTTGGGAACACAAAGTTTCTTTTCTAGTTGGAAACTACACTACATACACATATATGGAGATTTACAAGCTCCAATTCTTTTTGACAGTGAAAACTGCAGGAACGTCAAACAGGCACTAGGAAACAGACTGAGAAATCAGATTAAGTGTTTCTCAAGCAAACCATTCCCTTGTGCTAGTTGAACAAGCTTCTCTCCACATGTTCATTTCTGTGAAATTGTGTGTGTGAAAGTCTTCCTTCACATAGCTTGTTGGGAACACAAAGTTCCTTTTCAGTTGGAAACTACAGTACATTCATATATATGGGTAATTACTAGATCCAATCGGTTTTACAGTGAAAACTGCAGAAATTTCAACCCGGCACTAGGAAACAAACTGTGAAAACAGAGTAAGATTTTCACATGCATAACGTTCCCCTTGGGCAAAATGAATGAACGTCTATCTTCATGCACAGTTGTGAGATATAATTGTGTGTGAAAGCAACCCTTCACCTAGCTTGTTGGGAACACAAAGATTCTTTTTATTTTGAAACTGCACTACAAACATATATATATGGGGAGGTACAAGCTGCAACTCTTTTCTACAGTGAAAAATGCAGGTACTTCAAACCGGCACTAAGAAACAGACTGAGAAACAAGAGTCAGTGTTTCACCTGAAACCCTTTCACATTTTGCTAGTTGAACGAACTTCTCTCCAAATGCCCAGTTCTGTGAGGTAATTGGTTGTGAAAACGGTCATTCACCTATATTGTATGGAACACAAAGATTCTTTTCAGTTGGAAATTACATGACAGACATTTATACGGTGAGTTATTAGCTCCAAATCTTTTCGACAGTGAAAACTGCAGGAATGTCAAACCGGCACTAGGAAACAGACTGAGAAACCAAAGTAAGTGTTTCTCCTTCAAACCATTCCTTTGTAGTAGTTGAACGAACTTCTCCCCACATGCTCAGTTTTGAGAGTTAGGTGTGAGTGAAAGCCGTCCTTCAACAACTTGGTTGGGAACAAAGTTTGTTTTCATTTGCAAACTACACTACATACATATTTATGGTGAGGTACTAGCCCCAAATCGGTTTTACAGGGAAAACTGCAGGAAATTCAAACCAGCACTAGGAAAAAGTATGAGAACCAAGAGTAAATGGGTCTCCTGCAACCAGTTCCCGTGGTGCTAGATGAAAGAACATCTCTCCACATGCTAAGTTCTGAGAGATAAGTGTGTGTGAAAGCCGTCCTTAACTTTCCTTGTTGGGAAAACAGTTTATTTTCAGCTGGAAACTACACTACGTAAATATATATGGGGAGGAAATAACACCAACTCGTTTTTACAGTGAAAAAGGCAGGAATGTCTAACCGGCACAAGGAAACAGACTGAGAAACCAGAGAACGTGTTTCCCCTGCAACAAGTTCCCATTGTGCTAGTTGAAAGAACATCTCCCTACATGCTCAGTTCTGAGAGAAAAGTGTGAGAGAAAGCCGTCCTTCAGATACCTTGTTTGGAACATAAAGTTTCTTTTCAGTTGTTAAATACACTACATACATATGTAAGGGAAGGTACAAGCTCCAACAGTGTTTTACTGTGAAACATGCAGCAACTTCATTCCAGCACTAGGAAACAGACTGAGGAAATAGAGTAACTGTTTCTCCTGCAACCCGTTTGTCCTTGTTGAGTGAACGTCTCTCTCTATCCTCAGTTCTGAGAGATAAGTGTTTGTGAATGCTGTCCTTCAACTAACTTGATGGGAACACAAAGTTTCTTTTCAGTTGGATACTTCACTACGTACATATATAAGGTGAAGTACTAGCTCAAACTCGGATTTACAGTGAAAATTGCAGGAACTTCAAACTGGCACTCGGAAACAGACTGAGAACCAGAGTAAATTTTTGTCCTGCAATCCGTTCCATTTGTGGTAGTTGAACGAAATTCTCTTCACATGCTCAGTTCTGAAAGATAAGTGTGTGTGTAATCCGCCCTTTTCCTTGCTTGTTGGGAACACACGGTTTGTTTAAGTTGGAAACTACAATACATACATATATATGGGGAGGTACGAACTCCAACTGGGTTTTACACTGAGAACTGCAGGAAAATCAATCCGGCACTAGGAACCTGACTGAGAACCAGAGTAAATTTTTCTCCTGCATTCCGTTCCTTTTGTGCTAGATGAAAGAACCTCTCTCCACATGCTCAGGTTTGAGAGATAAGTGAGTGTGAAAGCCGTACTTCAACAAGCTTGTTGGGAACACAAAAGTTCTTTTCTGTTGGATAATTCACTACTTATATATATATGGGGAGTTTCAATCTCAAAATTTGTTTTACAGTGAAATCTGAAAAAAATTCAAACCGGCAGAAGGAAACAGACTGAGAAACCAGAGTAAGTGTTTCTCCTGAAACCCTAATCCATTGTGCTTGATGAACGAACCTCTCTCCACATCCACAGTTCTGAGAAATAACTGTGTTTGAAAGCCGTCTTTCACATAGTTTGTTGGGAACACAAAGATTCTTTTCAGTTGCAAACTACATAACATATATTTATTTTGGAAAGACTAGATCTAACTCGGCATTTCAGTGAAAACCGCAGGAATTTCAAACCGACACTAGGAAACAGAAAGTTAAACCGGAGTATGTGTTTCTCCTGCAAACCGTTCCCTTTGTGCAAGATGAACGATCGTCCGTACACATGCTCAGTTCTGAGAGATAATTCTGTGTGAAAGAAGACCTTCACCTAGCTTGTTGTGAACACAAATTTTCTTTTCAGTTGGAAACTACAGAACTTACATATATAGAGTTTGGTTCAATCTCCAACTCGTTTTTATATTGAAAAATGCAAGAATTTCAAACCGGCACTAGGAAACAGTCTGAGAAACCAGAGTAACTGTTTCACCTGCAACTCGTTCCATTTGTGCTAGTTGATCGAAAGTCTCTCCACATACTCTGTTCTGAGAGAAATGGTTCTGAGTAATCCGACCATTAACTAGCTTGTTGGGAACACAAAAGTTCCTTTAAGTTGGAAACTACCATGCATACAATTATATGGGGAGGTTCAATCTCCAATTAAGATTTACAGTGAAATCTGAAGGAAATTGAACCCGGCAGAAGGAAACAGACTGAGAAACTAGAGTAAATATGTCCCATGCAACCCGATCCCTTTGTGCTGGTTGAATGAACATTCTCCACATGCTCAGTTCAGAGAGATAATGTCTGAGAATGACTTATATCAAATAGCTTGTTGGGAAAAGAAAATTTCTCTTCAGAAGTAATCTACACTTCATACATGTTTATGGTGAGGTACTAGCTCCAAATTGGTTTTACAGTGAAAACGTCTGGAAGTTCAAAATGGCACAAGGAAACAGAATGAGAAACCAGAGCAATTATTTCTCCTGGTACACTTTCTTTTGTGCTAGTTGAATGAACGTCTCTCCACATACTGAGTTCTCAGAGATAATTTTGTGTTAAAGCCGTCCTTCTCCTAGATTGTTGGGAGCACAAATCTTCTTTTCAGATGGAAACAGCACTACATACATTTATAAGGGAATGTACAAGCTCAAATTCAGTTTTACAGTGAAAACTGCAGTAAATTCAATCCGGCACTAGGGAACAGACTGAGAAACCAGAGTAACTGTTTCACCTAAAACTCGTTCCTTTTTTGCTAGTTGAACGAACATCTATCCACATGCTCCATTCTTAGAGATATGGTTGTGTGTAAGCCGAACATCAACTAGCTTGTTGGGAACACAAAAGTTCCTTTAAGTTGGAAACTACAATACATACAATTATATGGGGATGTTCAATCGCCAGTTAAGTTTTACAGTGAAATCTGAAGGAAATTGAACCCAGCAGAAGGAAACTGACTGAGAAACCAGAGTAAGTGTTCATGCTGAAACCCGTTCCATTTGTGTTAGATGAACGAAAGTTTCTCTCCATGCTCAGTTCTGAGAGAAAAGTGTGTGTGAATGC
The DNA here is from genome assembly GCF_036321535.1 of Camelus dromedarius. Taxonomy (NCBI): domain Eukaryota; kingdom Metazoa; phylum Chordata; class Mammalia; order Artiodactyla; family Camelidae; genus Camelus; species Camelus dromedarius. The sequence goes on along the minus strand of NC_087451.1, from coordinate 1,115,468 downwards.
AGCCCTTCAAAAATTTTGTTGGGAACACAAAGATTCTTTTCAGTTGGAAACTACATTACATACAAATATATGGAGAATTACTAGCTAAAATTCTTTTCGACAGTGTGAACTGCAGGAATGTCAAACCGGCACTAGGAAACAGACTGAGGAAATAGAGTAACTGTTTCACCTGCAAATCGTTCCATTTTCGCTAGTTGAAGGAACGTTTCTCCACATGCTGTGTTCTGAGAGTTATGTGTTGTGTACGCCATCCATCAACTAGCTTGTTGGGAACACAAAATTTCTCTTAAGTTGGAAACTACAATACATATATATATATATATATATGGGGAGGTTCAATCTGCAATTAAGTTTACAGTGTAATCTGTTGGAATTTGAAACCGGCAGAAGGAAACCGACTGAGAAACCAGATTAAGTGTTTCTCCTGAAACACTTTCCCTTTCTGCTAGATGAACGAACGTCTTTGCACATGCTCAGTTCTGAGAGAAATTTGTGTGTGAATTTAGCGCATCACAAAGCTTGTTGGGAACACAAAGTTTCTTTTCTAGTTGGAAACTACACTACATACACATATATGGAGATTTACAAGCTCCAATTCTTTTTGACAGTGAAAACTGCAGGAACGTCAAACAGGCACTAGGAAACAGACTGAGAAATCAGATTAAGTGTTTCTCAAGCAAACCATTCCCTTGTGCTAGTTGAACAAGCTTCTCTCCACATGTTCATTTCTGTGAAATTGTGTGTGTGAAAGTCTTCCTTCACATAGCTTGTTGGGAACACAAAGTTCCTTTTCAGTTGGAAACTACAGTACATTCATATATATGGGTAATTACTAGATCCAATCGGTTTTACAGTGAAAACTGCAGAAATTTCAACCCGGCACTAGGAAACAAACTGTGAAAACAGAGTAAGATTTTCACATGCATAACGTTCCCCTTGGGCAAAATGAATGAACGTCTATCTTCATGCACAGTTGTGAGATATAATTGTGTGTGAAAGCAACCCTTCACCTAGCTTGTTGGGAACACAAAGATTCTTTTTATTTTGAAACTGCACTACAAACATATATATATGGGGAGGTACAAGCTGCAACTCTTTTCTACAGTGAAAAATGCAGGTACTTCAAACCGGCACTAAGAAACAGACTGAGAAACAAGAGTCAGTGTTTCACCTGAAACCCTTTCACATTTTGCTAGTTGAACGAACTTCTCTCCAAATGCCCAGTTCTGTGAGGTAATTCTGTGTGAAAACCGTCATTCACCTATATTGTATGGAACACAAAGATTCTTTTCAGTTGGAAATTACATGACAGACATTTATACGGTGAGTTATTAGCTCCAAATCTTTTCGACAGTGAAAACTGCAGGAATGTCAAACCGGCACTAGGAAACAGACTGAGAAACCAAAGTAAGTGTTTCTCCTTCAAACCATTCCTTTGTAGTAGTTGAACGAACTTCTCCCCACATGCTCAGTTTTGAGAGTTAGGTGTGAGTGAAAGCCGTCCTTCAACAACTTGGTTGGGAACAAAGTTTGTTTTCATTTGCAAACTACACTACATACATATTTATGGTGAGGTACTAGCCCCAAATCGGTTTTACAGGGAAAACTGCAGGAAATTCAAACCAGCACTAGGAAAAAGTATGAGAACCAAGAGTAAATGGGTCTCCTGCAACCAGTTCCCGTGGTGCTAGATGAAAGAACATCTCTCCACATGCTAAGTTCTGAGAGATAAGTGTGTGTGAAAGCCGTCCTTAACTTTCCTTGTTGGGAAAACAGTTTATTTTCAGCTGGAAACTACACTACGTAAATATATATGGGGAGGAAATAACACCAACTCGTTTTTACAGTGAAAAAGGCAGGAATGTCTAACCGGCACAAGGAAACAGACTGAGAAACCAGAGAACGTGTTTCCCCTGCAACAAGTTCCCATTGTGCTAGTTGAAAGAACATCTCCCTACATGCTCAGTTCTGAGAGAAAAGTGTGAGAGAAAGCCGTCCTTCAGATACCTTGTTTGGAACATAAAGTTTCTTTTCAGTTGTTAAATACACTACATACATATGTAAGGGAAGGTACAAGCTCCAACAGTGTTTTACTGTGAAACATGCAGCAACTTCATTCCAGCACTAGGAAACAGACTGAGGAAATAGAGTAACTGTTTCTCCTGCAACCCGTTTGTCCTTGTTGAGTGAACGTCTCTCTCTATCCTCAGTTCTGAGAGATAAGTGTTTGTGAATGCTGTCCTTCAACTAACTTGATGGGAACACAAAGTTTCTTTTCAGTTGGATACTTCACTACGTACATATATAAGGTGAAGTACTAGCTCAAACTCGGATTTACAGTGAAAATTGCAGGAACTTCAAACTGGCACTCGGAAACAGACTGAGAACCAGAGTAAATTTTTGTCCTGCAATCCGTTCCATTTGTGGTAGTTGAACGAAATTCTCTTCACATGCTCAGTTCTGAAAGATAAGTGTGTGTGTAATCCGCCCTTTTCCTTGCTTGTTGGGAACACACGGTTTGTTTAAGTTGGAAACTACAATACATACATATATATGGGGAGGTACGAACTCCAACTGGGTTTTACACTGAGAACTGCAGGAAAATCAATCCGGCACTAGGAACCTGACTGAGAACCAGAGTAAATTTTTCTCCTGCATTCCGTTCCTTTTGTGCTAGATGAAAGAACCTCTCTCCACATGCTCAGGTTTGAGAGATAAGTGAGTGTGAAAGCCGTACTTCAACAAGCTTGTTGGGAACACAAAAGTTCTTTTCTGTTGGATAATTCACTACTTATATATATATGGGGAGTTTCAATCTCAAAATTTGTTTTACAGTGAAATCTGAAAAAAATTCAAACCGGCAGAAGGAAACAGACTGAGAAACCAGAGTAAGTGTTTCTCCTGAAACCCTAATCCATTGTGCTTGATGAACGAACCTCTCTCCACATCCACAGTTCTGAGAAATAACTGTGTTTGAAAGCCGTCTTTCACATAGTTTGTTGGGAACACAAAGATTCTTTTCAGTTGCAAACTACATAACATATATTTATTTTGGAAAGACTAGATCTAACTCGGCATTTCAGTGAAAACCGCAGGAATTTCAAACCGACACTAGGAAACAGAAAGTTAAACCGGAGTATGTGTTTCTCCTGCAAACCGTTCCCTTTGTGCAAGATGAACGATCGTCCGTACACATGCTCAGATCTGAGAGATATTTCTGTGTGAAAGAAGACCTTCACCTAGCTTGTTGTGAACACAAATTTTCTTTTCAGTTGGAAACTACAGAACTTACATATATAGAGTTTGGTTCAATCTCCAACTCGTTTTTATATTGAAAAATGCAAGAATTTCAAACCGGCACTAGGAAACAGTCTGAGAAACCAGAGTAACTGTTTCACCTGCAACTCGTTCCATTTGTGCTAGTTGATCGAAAGTCTCTCCACATACTCTGTTCTGAGAGAAATGGTTCTGAGTAATCCGACCATTAACTAGCTTGTTGGGAACACAAAAGTTCCTTTAAGTTGGAAACTACCATGCATACAATTATATGGGGAGGTTCAATCTCCAATTAAGATTTACAGTGAAATCTGAAGGAAATTGAACCCGGCAGAAGGAAACAGACTGAGAAACTAGAGTAAATATGTCCCATGCAACCCGATCCCTTTGTGCTGGTTGAATGAACATTCTCCACATGCTCAGTTCAGAGAGATAATGTCTGAGAATGACTTATATCAAATAGCTTGTTGGGAAAAGAAAATTTCTCTTCAGAAGTAATCTACACTTCATACATGTTTATGGTGAGGTACTAGCTCCAAATTGGTTTTACAGTGAAAACGTCTGGAAGTTCAAAATGGCACAAGGAAACAGAATGAGAAACCAGAGCAATTATTTCTCCTGGTACACTTTCTTTTGTGCTAGTTGAATGAACGTCTCTCCACATACTGAGTTCTCAGAGATAATTTTGTGTTAAAGCCGTCCTTCTCCTAGATTGTTGGGAGCACAAATCTTCTTTTCAGATGGAAACAGCACTACATACATTTATAAGGGAATGTACAAGCTCAAATTCAGTTTTACAGTGAAAACTGCAGTAAATTCAATCCGGCACTAGGGAACAGACTGAGAAACCAGAGTAACTGTTTCACCTAAAACTCGTTCCTTTTTTGCTAGTTGAACGAACATCTATCCACATGCTCCATTCTTAGAGATATGGTTGTGTGTAAGCCGAACATCAACTAGCTTGTTGGGAACACAAAAGTTCCTTTAAGTTGGAAACTACAATACATACAATTATATGGGGATGTTCAATCGCCAGTTAAGTTTTACAGTGAAATCTGAAGGAAATTGAACCCAGCAGAAGGAAACTGACTGAGAAACCAGAGTAAGTGTTCATGCTGAAACCCGTTCCATTTGTGTTAGATGAACGAAAGTTTCTCTCCATGCTCAGTTCTGAGAGAAAAGTGTGTGTGAATGCAGCCCTTCAAAAATTTTGTTGGGAACACAAAGATTCTTTTCAGTTGGAAACTACATTACATACAAATATATGGAGAATTACTAGCTAAAATTCTTTTCGACAGTGTGAACTGCAGGAATGTCAAACCGGCACTAGGAAACAGACTGAGGAAATAGAGTAACTGTTTCACCTGCAAATCGTTCCATTTTCGCTAGTTGAAGGAACGTTTCTCCACATGCTGTGTTCTGAGAGTTATGTGTTGTGTACGCCATCCATCAACTAGCTTGTTGGGAACACAAAATTTCTCTTAAGTTGGAAACTACAATACATATATATATATATATATATGGGGAGGTTCAATCTGCAATTAAGTTTACAGTGTAATCTGTTGGAATTTGAAACCGGCAGAAGGAAACCGACTGAGAAACCAGATTAAGTGTTTCTCCTGAAACACTTTCCCTTTCTGCTAGATGAACGAACGTCTTTGCACATGCTCAGTTCTGAGAGAAATTTGTGTGTGAATTTAGCGCATCACAAAGCTTGTTGGGAACACAAAGTTTCTTTTCTAGTTGGAAACTACACTACATACACATATATGGAGATTTACAAGCTCCAATTCTTTTTGACAGTGAAAACTGCAGGAACGTCAAACAGGCACTAGGAAACAGACTGAGAAATCAGATTAAGTGTTTCTCAAGCAAACCATTCCCTTGTGCTAGTTGAACAAGCTTCTCTCCACATGTTCATTTCTGTGAAATTGTGTGTGTGAAAGTCTTCCTTCACATAGCTTGTTGGGAACACAAAGTTCCTTTTCAGTTGGAAACTACAGTACATTCATATATATGGGTAATTACTAGATCCAATCGGTTTTACAGTGAAAACTGCAGAAATTTCAACCCGGCACTAGGAAACAAACTGTGAAAACAGAGTAAGATTTTCACATGCATAACGTTCCCCTTGGGCAAAATGAATGAACGTCTATCTTCATGCACAGTTGAGAGATATAATTGTGTGTGAAAGCAACCCTTCACCTAGCTTGTTGGGAACACAAAGATTCTTTTTATTTTGAAACTGCACTACAAACATATATATATGGGGAGGTACAAGCTGCAACTCTTTTCTACAGTGAAAAATGCAGGTACTTCAAACCGGCACTAAGAAACAGACTGAGAAACAAGAGTCAGTGTTTCACCTGAAACCCTTTCACATTTTGCTAGTTGAACGAACTTCTCTCCAAATGCCCAGTTCTGTGAGGTAATTGTGTGTGAAAACCGTCATTCACCTATATTGTATGGGACACAAAGATTCTTTTCAGTTGGAAATTACATGACAGACATTTATACGGTGAGTTATTAGCTCCAAATCTTTTCGACAGTGAAAACTGCAGGAATGTCAAACCGGCACTAGGAAACAGACTGAGAAACCAAAGTAAGTGTTTCTCCTTCAAACCATTCCTTTGTAGTAGTTGAACGAACTTCTCCCCACATGCTCAGTTTTGAGAGTTAGGTGTGAGTGAAAGCCGTCCTTCAACAACTTGGTTGGGAACAAAGTTTGTTTTCATTTGCAAACTACACTACATACATATTTATGGTGAGGTACTAGCCCCAAATCGGTTTTACAGGGAAAACTGCAGGAAATTCAAACCAGCACTAGGAAAAAGTATGAGAACCAAGAGTAAATGGGTCTCCTGCAACCAGTTCCCGTGGTGCTAGATGAAAGAACATCTCTCCACATGCTAAGTTCTGAGAGATAAGTGTGTGTGAAAGCCGTCCTTAACTTTCCTTGTTGGGAAAACAGTTTATTTTCAGCTGGAAACTACACTACGTAAATATATATGGGGAGGAAATAACACCAACTCGTTTTTACAGTGAAAAAGGCAGGAATGTCTAACCGGCACAAGGAAACAGACTGAGAAACCAGAGAACGTGTTTCCCCTGCAACAAGTTCCCATTGTGCTAGTTGAAAGAACATCTCCCTACATGCTCAGTTCTGAGAGAAAAGTGTGAGAGAAAGCCGTCCTTCAGATACCTTGTTTGGAACATAAAGTTTCTTTTCAGTTGTTAAATACACTACATACATATGTAAGGGAAGGTACAAGCTCCAACAGTGTTTTACTGTGAAACATGCAGCAACTTCATTCCAGCACTAGGAAACAGACTGAGGAAATAGAGTAACTGTTTCTCCTGCAACCCGTTTGTCCTTGTTGAGTGAACGTCTCTCTCTATCCTCAGTTCTGAGAGATAAGTGTTTGTGAATGCTGTCCTTCAACTAACTTGATGGGAACACAAAGTTTCTTTTCAGTTGGATACTTCACTACGTACATATATAAGGTGAAATACTAGCTCAAACTCGGATTTACAGTGAAAATTGCAGGAACTTCAAACTGGCACTCGGAAACAGACTGAGAACCAGAGTAAATTTTTGTCCTGCAATCCGTTCCATTTGTGGTAGTTGAACGAAATTCTCTTCACATGCTCAGTTCTGAAAGATAAGTGTGTGTGTAATCCGCCCTTTTCCTTGCTTGTTGGGAACACACGGTTTGTTTAAGTTGGAAACTACAATACATACATATATATGGGGAGGTACGAACTCCAACTGGGTTTTACACTGAGAACTGCAGGAAAATCAATCCGGCACTAGGAACCTGACTGAGAACCAGAGTAAATTTTTCTCCTGCATTCCGTTCCTTTTGTGCTAGATGAAAGAACCTCTCTCCACATGCTCAGGTTTGAGAGATAAGTGAGTGTGAAAGCCGTACTTCAACAAGCTTGTTGGGAACACAAAAGTTCTTTTCTGTTGGATAATTCACTACTTATATATATATGGGGAGTTTCAATCTCAAAATTTGTTTTACAGTGAAATCTGAAAAAAATTCAAACCGGCAGAAGGAAACAGACTGAGAAACCAGAGTAAGTGTTTCTCCTGAAACCCTAATCCATTGTGCTTGATGAACGAACCTCTCTCCACATCCACAGTTCTGAGAAATAACTGTGTTTGAAAGCCGTCTTTCACATAGTTTGTTGGGAACACAAAGATTCTTTTCAGTTGCAAACTACATAACATATATTTATTTTGGAAAGGCTAGATCTAACTCGGCATTTCAGTGAAAACCGCAGGAATTTCAAACCGACACTAGGAAACAGAAAGTTAAACCGGAGTATGTGTTTCTCCTGCAAACCGTTCCCTTTGTGCAAGATGAACGATCGTCCGTACACATGCTCAGTTCTGAGAGATAATTCTGTGTGAAAGAAGACCTTCACCTAGCTTGTTGTGAACACAAATTTTCTTTTCAGTTGGAAACTACAGAACTTACATATATAGAGTTTGGTTCAATCTCCAACTCGTTTTTATATTGAAAAATGCAAGAATTTCAAACCGGCACTAGGAAACAGTCTGAGAAACCAGAGTAACTGTTTCACCTGCAACTCGTTCCATTTGTGCTAGTTGATCGAAAGTCTCTCCACATACTCTGTTCTGAGAGAAATGGTTCTGAGTAATCCGACCATTAACTAGCTTGTTGGGAACACAAAAGTTCCTTTAAGTTGGAAACTACCATGCATACAATTATATGGGGAGGTTCAATCTCCAATTAAGATTTACAGTGAAATCTGAAGGAAATTGAACCCGGCAGAAGGAAACAGACTGAGAAACTAGAGTAAATATGTCCCATGCAACCCGATCCCTTTGTGCTGGTTGAATGAACATTCTCCACATGCTCAGTTCAGAGAGATAATGTCTGAGAATGACTTATATCAAATAGCTTGTTGGGAAAAGAAAATTTCTCTTCAGAAGTAATCTACACTTCATACATGTTTATGGTGAGGTACTAGCTCCAAATTGGTTTTACAGTGAAAACGTCTGGAAGTTCAAAATGGCACAAGGAAACAGAATGAGAAACCAGAGCAATTATTTCTCCTGGTACACTTTCTTTTGTGCTAGTTGAATGAACGTCTCTCCACATACTGAGTTCTCAGAGATAATTTTGTGTTAAAGCCGTCCTTCTCCTAGATTGTTGGGAGCACAAATCTTCTTTTCAGATGGAAACAGCACTACATACATTTATAAGGGAATGTACAAGCTCAAATTCAGTTTTACAGTGAAAACTGCAGTAAATTCAATCCGGCACTAGGGAACAGACTGAGAAACCAGAGTAACTGTTTCACCTAAAACTCGTTCCTTTTTTGCTAGTTGAACGAACATCTATCCACATGCTCCATTCTTAGAGATATGGTTGTGTGTAAGCCGAACATCAACTAGCTTGTTGGGAACACAAAAGTTCCTTTAAGTTGGAAACTACAATACATACAATTATATGGGGATGTTCAATCGCCAGTTAAGTTTTACAGTGAAATCTGAAGGAAATTGAACCCAGCAGAAGGAAACTGACTGAGAAACCAGAGTAAGTGTTCATGCTGAAACCCGTTCCATTTGTGTTAGATGAACGAAAGTTTCTCTCCATGCTCAGTTCTGAGAGAAAAGTGTGTGTGAATGCAGCCCTTCAAAAATTTTGTTGGGAACACAAAGATTCTTTTCAGTTGGAAACTACATTACATACAAATATATGGAGAATTACTAGCTAAAATTCTTTTCGACAGTGTGAACTGCAGGAATGTCAAACCGGCACTAGGAAACAGACTGAGGAAATAGAGTAACTGTTTCACCTGCAAATCGTTCCATTTTCGCTAGTTGAAGGAACGTTTCTCCACATGCTGTGTTCTGAGAGTTATGTGTTGTGTACGCCATCCATCAACTAGCTTGTTGGGAACACAAAATTTCTCTTAAGTTGGAAACTACAATACATATATATATATATATATATATGGGGAGGTTCAATCTGCAATTAAGTTTACAGTGTAATCTGTTGGAATTTGAAACCGGCAGAAGGAAACCGACTGAGAAACCAGATTAAGTGTTTCTCCTGAAACACTTTCCCTTTCTGCTAGATGAACGAACGTCTTTGCACATGCTCAGTTCTGAGAGAAATTTGTGTGTGAATTTAGCGCATCACAAAGCTTGTTGGGAACACAAAGTTTCTTTTCTAGTTGGAAACTACACTACATACACATATATGGAGATTTACAAGCTCCAATTCTTTTTGACAGTGAAAACTGCAGGAACGTCAAACAGGCACTAGGAAACAGACTGAGAAATCAGATTAAGTGTTTCTCAAGCAAACCATTCCCTTGTGCTAGTTGAACAAGCTTCTCTCCACATGTTCATTTCTGTGAAATTGTGTGTGTGAAAGTCTTCCTTCACATAGCTTGTTGGGAACACAAAGTTCCTTTTCAGTTGGAAACTACAGTACATTCATATATATGGGTAATTACTAGATCCAATCGGTTTTACAGTGAAAACTGCAGAAATTTCAACCCGGCACTAGGAAACAAACTGTGAAAACAGAGTAAGTTTTTCACATGCATAAAGTTCTCCTTGGGCAAAATGAATGAACGTCTATCTTCATGCACAGTTGTGAGATATAATTGTGGGTGAAAGCAACCCTTCACCTAGCTTGTTGGGAACACAAAGATTCTTTTTATTTTGAAACTGCACTACAAACATATATATATGGGGAGGTACAAGCTGCAACTCTTTTCTACAGTGAAAAATGCAGGTACTTCAAACCGGCACTAAGAAACAGACTGAGAAACAAGAGTCAGTGTTTCACCTGAAACCCTTTCACATTTTGCTAGTTGAACGAACTTCTCTCCAAATGCCCAGTTCTGTGAGGTAATTGGTTGTGAAAACGGTCATTCACCTATATTGTATGGAACACAAAGATTCTTTTCAGTTGGAAATTACATGACAGACATTTATACGGTGAGTTATTAGCTCCAAATCTTTTCGACAGTGAAAACTGCAGGAATGTCAAACCGGCACTAGGAAACAGACTGAGAAACCAAAGTAAGTGTTTCTCCTTCAAACCATTCCTTTGTAGTAGTTGAACGAACTTCTCCCCACATGCTCAGTTTTGAGAGTTAGGTGTGAGTGAAAGCCGTCCTTCAACAACTTGGTTGGGAACAAAGTTTGTTTTCATTTGCAAACTACACTACATACATATTTATGGTGAGGTACTAGCCCCAAATCGGTTTTACAGGGAAAACTGCAGGAAATTCAAACCAGCACTAGGAAAAAGTATGAGAACCAAGAGTAAATGGGTCTCCTGCAACCAGTTCCCGTGGTGCTAGATGAAAGAACATCTCTCCACATGCTAAGTTCTGAGAGATAAGTGTGTGTGAAAGCCGTCCTTAACTTTCCTTGTTGGGAAAACAGTTTATTTTCAGCTGGAAACTACACTACGTAAATATATATGGGGAGGAAATAACACCAACTCGTTTTTACAGTGAAAAAGGCAGGAATGTCTAACCGGCACAAGGAAACAGACTGAGAAACCAGAGAACGTGTTTCCCCTGCAACAAGTTCCCATTGTGCTAGTTGAAAGAACATCTCCCTACATGCTCAGTTCTGAGAGAAAAGTGTGAGAGAAAGCCGTCCTTCAGATACCTTGTTTGGAACATAAAGTTTCTTTTCAGTTGTTAAATACACTACATACATATGTAAGGGAAGGTACAAGCTCCAACAGTGTTTTACTGTGAAACATGCAGCAACTTCATTCCAGCACTAGGAAACAGACTGAGGAAATAGAGTAACTGTTTCTCCTGCAACCCGTTTGTCCTTGTTGAGGGAACGTCTCTCTCTATCCTCAGTTCTGAGAGATAAGTGTTTGTGAATGCTGTCCTTCAACTAACTTGATGGGAACACAAAGTTTCTTTTCAGTTGGATACTTCACTACGTACATATATAAGGTGAAGTACTAGCTCAAACTCGGATTTACAGTGAAAATTGCAGGAACCTCAAACTGGCACTCGGAAACAGACTGAGAACCAGAGTAAATTTTTGTCCTGCAATCCGTTCCATTTGTGGTAGTTGAACGAAATTCTCTTCACATGCTCAGTTCTGAAAGATAAGTGTGTGTGTAATCCGCCCTTTTCCTTGCTTGTTGGGAACACACGGTTTGTTTAAGTTGGAAACTACAATACATACATATATATGGGGAGGTACGAACTCCAACTGGGTTTTACACTGAGAACTGCAGGAAAATCAATCCGGCACTAGGAACCTGACTGAGAACCAGAGTAAATTTTTCTCCTGCATTCCGTTCCTTTTGTGCTAGATGAAAGAACCTCTCTCCACATGCTCAGGTTTGAGAGATAAGTGAGTGTGAAAGCCGTACTTCAACAAGCTTGTTGGGAACACAAAAGTTCTTTTCTGTTGGATAATTCACTACTTATATATATATGGGGAGTTTCAATCTCAAAATTTGTTTTACAGTGAAATCTGAAAAAAATTCAAACCGGCAGAAGGAAACAGACTGAGAAACCAGAGTAAGTGTTTCTCCTGAAACCCTAATCCATTGTGCTTGATGAACGAACCTCTCTCCACATCCACAGTTCTGAGAAATAACTGTGTTTGAAAGCCGTCTTTCACATAGTTTGTTGGGAACACAAAGATTCTTTTCAGTTGCAAACTACATAACATATATTTATTTTGGAAAGACTAGATCTAACTCGGCATTTCAGTGAAAACCGCAGGAATTTCAAACCGACACTAGGAAACAGAAAGTTAAACCGGAGTATGTGTTTCTCCTGCAAACCGTTCCCTTTGTGCAAGATGAACGATCGTCCGTACACATGCTCAGTTCTGAGAGATATTTCTGTGTGAAAGAAGACCTTCACCTAGCTTGTTGTGAACACAAATTTTCTTTTCAGTTGGAAACTACAGAACTTACATATATAGAGTTTGGTTCAATCTCCAACTCGTTTTTATATTGAAAAATGCAAGAATTTCAAACCGGCACTAGGAAACAGTCTGAGAAACCAGAGTAACTGTTTCACCTGCAACTCGTTCCATTTGTGCTAGTTGATCGAAAGTCTCTCCACATACTCTGTTCTGAGAGAAATGGTTCTGAGTAATCCGACCATTAACTAGCTTGTTGGGAACACAAAAGTTCCTTTAAGTTGGAAACTACCATGCATACAATTATATGGGGAGGTTCAATCTCCAATTAAGATTTACAGTGAAATCTGAAGGAAATTGAACCCGGCAGAAGGAAACAGAGTGAGAAAATAGAGTAAATATGTCCCATGCAACCCGATCCCTTTGTGCTGGTTGAATGAACATTCTCCACATGCTCAGTTCAGAGAGATAATGTCTGAGAATGACTTATATCAAATAGCTTGTTGGGAAAAGAAAATTTCTCTTCAGAAGTAATCTACACTTCATACATGTTTATGGTGAGGTACTAGCTCCAAATTGGTTTTACAGTGAAAACGTCTGGAAGTTCAAAATGGCACAAGGAAACAGAATGAGAAACCAGAGCAATTATTTCTCCTGGTACACTTTCTTTTGTGCTAGTTGAATGAACGTCTCTCCACATACTCAGTTCTCAGAGATAATTTTGTGTTAAAGCCGTCCTTCTCCTAGATTGTTGGGAGCACAAATCTTCTTTTCAGATGGAAACAGCACTACATACATTTATAAGGGAATGTACAAGCTCAAATTCAGTTTTACAGTGAAAACTGCAGTAAATTCAATCCGGCACTAGGGAACAGACTGAGAAACCAGAGTAACTGTTTCACCTAAAACTCGTTCCTTTTTTGCTAGTTGAACGAACATCTATCCACATGCTCCATTCTTAGAGATATGGTTGTGTGTAAGCCGAACATCAACTAGCTTGTTGGGAACACAAAAGTTCCTTTAAGTTGGAAACTACAATACATACAATTATATGGGGATGTTCAATCGCCAGTTAAGTTTTACAGTGAAATCTGAAGGAAATTGAACCCAGCAGAAGGAAACTGACTGAGAAACCAGAGTAAGTGTTCATGCTGAAACCCGTTCCATTTGTGTTAGATGAACGAAAGTTTCTCTCCATGCTCAGTTCTGAGAGAAAAGTGTGTGTGAATGCAGCCCTTCAAAAATTTTGTTGGGAACACAAAGATTCTTTTCAGTTGGAAACTACATTACATACAAATATATGGAGAATTACTAGCTAAAATTCTTTTCGACAGTGTGAACTGCAGGAATGTCAAACCGGCACTAGGAAACAGACTGAGGAAATAGAGTAACTGTTTCACCTGCAAATCGTTCCATTTTCGCTAGTTGAAGGAACGTTTCTCCACATGCTGTGTTCTGAGAGTTATGTGTTGTGTACGCCATCCATCAACTAGCTTGTTGGGAACACAAAATTTCTCTTAAGTTGGAAACTACAATACATATATATATATATATATATGGGGAGGTTCAATCTGCAATTAAGTTTACAGTGTAATCTGTTGGAATTTGAAACCGGCAGAAGGAAACCGACTGAGAAACCAGATTAAGTGTTTCTCCTGAAACACTTTCCCTTTCTGCTAGATGAACGAACGTCTTTGCACATGCTCAGTTCTGAGAGAAATTTGTGTGTGAATTTAGCGCATCACAAAGCTTGTTGGGAACACAAAGTTTCTTTTCTAGTTGGAAACTACACTACATACACATATATGGAGATTTACAAGCTCCAATTCTTTTTGACAGTGAAAACTGCAGGAACGTCAAACAGGCACTAGGAAACAGACTGAGAAATCAGATTAAGTGTTTCTCAAGCAAACCATTCCCTTGTGCTAGTTGAACAAGCTTCTCTCCACATGTTCATTTCTGTGAAATTGTGTGTGTGAAAGTCTTCCTTCACATAGCTTGTTGGGAACACAAAGTTCCTTTTCAGTTGGAAACTACAGTACATTCATATATATGGGTAATTACTAGATCCAATCGGTTTTACAGTGAAAACTGCAGAAATTTCAACCCGGCACTAGGAAACAAACTGTGAAAACAGAGTAAGTTTTTCACATGCATAAAGTTCTCCTTGGGCAAAATGAATGAACGTCTATCTTCATGCACAGTTGTGAGATATAATTGTGGGTGAAAGCAACCCTTCACCTAGCTTGTTGGGAACACAAAGATTCTTTTTATTTTGAAACTGCACTACAAACATATATATATGGGGAGGTACAAGCTGCAACTCTTTTCTACAGTGAAAAATGCAGGTACTTCAAACCGGCACTAAGAAACAGACTGAGAAACAAGAGTCAGTGTTTCACCTGAAACCCTTTCACATTTTGCTAGTTGAACGAACTTCTCTCCAAATGCCCAGTTCTGTGAGGTAATTGGTTGTGAAAACGGTCATTCACCTATATTGTATGGAACACAAAGATTCTTTTCAGTTGGAAATTACATGACAGACATTTATACGGTGAGTTATTAGCTCCAAATCTTTTCGACAGTGAAAACTGCAGGAATGTCAAACCGGCACTAGGAAACAGACTGAGAAACCAAAGTAAGTGTTTCTCCTTCAAACCATTCCTTTGTAGTAGTTGAACGAACTTCTCCCCACATGCTCAGTTTTGAGAGTTAGGTGTGAGTGAAAGCCGTCCTTCAACAACTTGGTTGGGAACAAAGTTTGTTTTCATTTGCAAACTACACTACATACATATTTATGGTGAGGTACTAGCCCCAAATCGGTTTTACAGGGAAAACTGCAGGAAATTCAAACCAGCACTAGGAAAAAGTATGAGAACCAAGAGTAAATGGGTCTCCTGCAACCAGTTCCCGTGGTGCTAGATGAAAGAACATCTCTCCACATGCTAAGTTCTGAGAGATAAGTGTGTGTGAAAGCCGTCCTTAACTTTCCTTGTTGGGAAAACAGTTTATTTTCAGCTGGAAACTACACTACGTAAATATATATGGGGAGGAAATAACACCAACTCGTTTTTACAGTGAAAAAGGCAGGAATGTCTAACCGGCACAAGGAAACAGACTGAGAAACCAGAGAACGTGTTTCCCCTGCAACAAGTTCCCATTGTGCTAGTTGAAAGAACATCTCCCTACATGCTCAGTTCTGAGAGAAAAGTGTGAGAGAAAGCCGTCCTTCAGATACCTTGTTTGGAACATAAAGTTTCTTTTCAGTTGTTAAATACACTACATACATATGTAAGGGAAGGTACAAGCTCCAACAGTGTTTTACTGTGAAACATGCAGCAACTTCATTCCAGCACTAGGAAACAGACTGAGGAAATAGAGTAACTGTTTCTCCTGCAACCCGTTTGTCCTTGTTGAGGGAACGTCTCTCTCTATCCTCAGTTCTGAGAGATAAGTGTTTGTGAATGCTGTCCTTCAACTAACTTGATGGGAACACAAAGTTTCTTTTCAGTTGGATACTTCACTACGTACATATATAAGGTGAAGTACTAGCTCAAACTCGGATTTACAGTGAAAATTGCAGGAACCTCAAACTGGCACTCGGAAACAGACTGAGAACCAGAGTAAATTTTTGTCCTGCAATCCGTTCCATTTGTGGTAGTTGAACGAAATTCTCTTCACATGCTCAGTTCTGAAAGATAAGTGTGTGTGTAATCCGCCCTTTTCCTTGCTTGTTGGGAACACACGGTTTGTTTAAGTTGGAAACTACAATACATACATATATATGGGGAGGTACGAACTCCAACTGGGTTTTACACTGAGAACTGCAGGAAAATCAATCCGGCACTAGGAACCTGACTGAGAACCAGAGTAAATTTTTCTCCTGCATTCCGTTCCTTTTGTGCTAGATGAAAGAACCTCTCTCCACATGCTCAGGTTTGAGAGATAAGTGAGTGTGAAAGCCGTACTTCAACAAGCTTGTTGGGAACACAAAAGTTCTTTTCTGTTGGATAATTCACTACTTATATATATATGGGGAGTTTCAATCTCAAAATTTGTTTTACAGTGAAATCTGAAAAAAATTCAAACCGGCAGAAGGAAACAGACTGAGAAACCAGAGTAAGTGTTTCTCCTGAAACCCTAATCCATTGTGCTTGATGAACGAACCTCTCTCCACATCCACAGTTCTGAGAAATAACTGTGTTTGAAAGCCGTCTTTCACATAGTTTGTTGGGAACACAAAGATTCTTTTCAGTTGCAAACTACATAACATATATTTATTTTGGAAAGACTAGATCTAACTCGGCATTTCAGTGAAAACCGCAGGAATATCAAACCGACACTAGGAAACAGAAAGTTAAACCGGAGTATGTGTTTCTCCTGCAAACCGTTCCCTTTGTGCAAGATGAACGATCGTCCGTACACATGCTCAGTTCTGAGAGATAATTCTGTGTGAAAGAAGACCTTCACCTAGCTTGTTGTGAACACAAATTTTCTTTTCAGTTGGAAACTACAGAACTTACATATATAGAGTTTGGTTCAATCTCCAACTCGTTTTTATATTGAAAAATGCAAGAATTTCAAACCGGCACTAGGAAACAGTCTGAGAAACCAGAGTAACTGTTTCACCTGCAACTCGTTCCATTTGTGCTAGTTGATCGAAAGTCTCTCCACATACTCTGTTCTGAGAGAAATGGTTCTGAGTAATCCGACCATTAACTAGCTTGTTGGGAACACAAAAGTTCCTTTAAGTTGGAAACTACCATGCATACAATTATATGGGGAGGTTCAATCTCCAATTAAGATTTACAGTGAAATCTGAAGGAAATTGAACCCGGCAGAAGGAAACAGACTGAGAAACTAGAGTAAATATATCCCATGCAACCCGATCCCTTTGTGCTAGTTGAATGAACATTCTCCACATGCTCAGTTCAGAAAGATAATGTCTGAGAATGACTTATATCAAATAGCTTGTTGGGAAAAGAAAATTTCTCTTCAGAAGTAATCTACACTTCATACATGTTTATGGTGAGGTACTAGCTCCAAATTGGTTTTACAGTGAAAACGTCTGGAAGTTCAAAATGGCACAAGGAAACAGAATGAGAAACCAGAGCAATTATTTCTCCTGGTACACTTTCTTTTGTGCTAGTTGAATGAACGTCTCTCCACATACTCAGTTCTCAGGGATAATTTTGTGTTAAAGCCGTCCTTCTCCTAGATTGTTGGGAGCACCAATCTTCTTTTCAGATGGAAACAGCACTACATACTTTTATAAGGGAATGTACAAGCTCAAATTCAGTTTTACAGTGAAAACTGCAGTAAATTCAATCCGGCACTAGGGAACAGACTGAGAAACCAGAGTAACTGTTTCACCTAAAACTCGTTCCTTTTTTGCTAGTTGAACGAACATCTATCCACATGCTCCATTCTTAGAGATATGGTTGTGTGTAAGCCGAACATCAACTAGCTTGTTGGGAACACAAAAGTTCCTTTAAGTTGGAAACTACAATACATACAATTATATGGGGACGTTCAATCGCCAGTTAAGTTTTACAGTGAAATCTGAAGGAAATTGAACCCAGCAGAAGGAAACTGACTGAGAAACCAGAGTAAGTGTTCATGCTGAAACCCGTTCCATTTGTGTTAGATGAACGAAAGTTTCTCTCCATGCTCAGTTCTGAGAGAAAAGTGTGTGTGAATGCAACCCTTCAAAAATTTTGTTGGGAACACAAAGATTCTTTTCAGTTGGAAACTACATTACATACAAATATATGGATAATTACTAGCTAAAATTCTTTTCGAGAGTGTGAACTGCAGGAATGTCAAACCGGCACTAGGAAACAGACTGAGGAAATAGAGTAACTGTTTCACCTGCAAATCGTTCCATTTTCGCTAGTTGAAGGAACGTTTCTCCACATGCTGTGTTCTGAGAGTTATGTGTTGTGTACGCCATCCATCTACTAGCTTGTTGGGAACACAAAATTTCTCTTAAGTTGGAAACTACAATACATATATATATATATATATATATGGGGAGGTTCAATCTGCAATTAAGTTTACAGTGTAATCTGTTGGAATTTGAAACCGGCAGATGGAAACCGACTGAGAAACCAGATTAAGTGTTTCTCCTGAAACACTTTCCCTTTCTGCTAGATGAACGAACGTCTTTGCACATGCTCAGTTCTGAGAGAAATTTGTGTGTGAATTTAGCGCATCACAAAGCTTGTTGGGAACACAAAGTTTCTTTTCTAGTTGGAAACTACACTACATACACATATATGGAGATTTACAAGCTCCAATTCTTTTTGACAGTGAAAACTGCAGGAACGTCAAACAGGCACTAGGAAACAGACTGAGAAATCAGATTAAGTGTTTCTCAAGCAAACCATTCCCTTGTGCTAGTTGAACAAGCTTCTCTCCACATGTTCATTTCTGTGAAATTGTGTGTGTGAAAGTCTTCCTTCACATAGCTTGTTGGGAACACAAAGTTCCTTTTCAGTTGGAAACTACAGTACATTCATATATATGGGTAATTACTAGATCCAATCGGTTTTACAGTGAAAACTGCAGAAATTTCAACCCGGCACTAGGAAACAAACTGTGAAAACAGAGTATGTTTTTCACATGCATAACGTTCCCCTTCGGCAAAATGAATGAACGTCTATCTTCATGCACAGTTGTGAGATATAATTGTGTGTGAAAGCAACCCTTCACCTAGCTTGTTGGGAACACAAAGATTCTTTTTATTTTGAAACTGCACTACAAACATATATATATGGGGAGGTACAAGCTGCAACTCTTTTCTACAGTGAAAAATGCAGGTACTTCAAACCGGCACTAAGAAACAGACTGAGAAACAAGAGTCAGTGTTTCACCTGAAACCCTTTCACATTTTGCTAGTTGAACGATCTTCTCTCCAAATGCCCAGTTCTGTGAGGTAATTGGTTGTGAAAACCGTCATTCACCTATATTGTATGGAACACAAAGATTCTTTTCAGTTGGAAATTACATGACAGACATTTATACGGTGAGTTATTAGCTCCAAATCTTTTCGACAGTGAAAACTGCAGGAATGTCAAACCGGCACTAGGAAACAGACTGAGAAACCAAAGTAAGTGTTTCTCCTTCAAACCATTCCTTTGTAGTAGTTGAACGAACTTCTCCCCACATGCTCAGTTTTGAGAGTTAGGTGTGAGTGAAAGCCGTCCTTCAACAACTTGGTTGGGAACAAAGTTTGTTTTCATTTGCAAACTACACTACATACATATTTATGGTGAGGTACTAGCCCCAAATCGGTTTTACAGGGAAAACTGCAGGAAATTCAAACCAGCACTAGGAAAAAGTATGAGAACCAAGAGTAAATGGGTCTCCTGCAACCAGTTCCCGTGGTGCTAGATGAAAGAACATCTCTCCACATGCTAAGTTCTGAGAGATAAGTGTGTGTGAAAGCCGTCCTTAACTTTCCTTGTTGGGAAAACAGTTTATTTTCAGCTGGAAACTACACTACGTAAATATATATGGGGAGGAAATAACACCAACTCGTTTTTACAGTGAAAAAGGCAGGAATGTCTAACCGGCACAAGGAAACAGACTGAGAAACCAGAGAACGTGTTTCCCCTGCAACAAGTTCCCATTGTGCTAGTTGAAAGAACATCTCCCTACATGCTCAGTTCTGAGAGAAAAGTGTGAGAGAAAGCCGTCCTTCAGATACCTTGTTTGGAACATAAAGTTTCTTTTCAGTTGTTAAATACACTACATACATATGTAAGGGAAGGTACAAGCTCCAACAGTGTTTTACTGTGAAACATGCAGCAACTTCATTCCAGCACTAGGAAACAGACTGAGGAAATAGAGTAACTGTTTCTCCTGCAACCCGTTTGTCCTTGTTGAGTGAACGTCTCTCTCTATCCTCAGTTCTGAGAGATAAGTGTTTGTGAATGCTGTCCTTCAACTAACTTGATGGGAACACAAAGTTTCTTTTCAGTTGGATACTTCACTACGTACATATATAAGGTGAAGTACTAGCTCAAACTCGGATTTACAGTGAAAATTGCAGGAACTTCAAACTGGCACTCGGAAACAGACTGAGAACCAGAGTAAATTTTTGTCCTGCAATCCGTTCCATTTGTGGTAGTTGAACGAAATTCTCTTCACATGCTCAGTTCTGAAAGATAAGTGTGTGTGTAATCCGCCCTTTTCCTTGCTTGTTGGGAACACACGGTTTGTTTAAGTTGGAAACTACAATACATACATATATATGGGGAGGTACGAACTCCAACTGGGTTTTACACTGAGAACTGCAGGAAAATCAATCCGGCACTAGGAACCTGACTGAGAACCAGAGTAAATTTTTCTCCTGCATTCCGTTCCTTTTGTGCTAGATGAAAGAACCTCTCTCCACATGCTCAGGTTTGAGAGATAAGTGAGTGTGAAAGCCGTACTTCAACAAGCTTGTTGGGAACACAAAAGTTCTTTTCTGTTGGATAATTCACTACTTATATATATATGGGGAGTTTCAATCTCAAAATTTGTTTTACAGTGAAATCTGAAAAAAATTCAAACCGGCAGAAGGAAACAGACTGAGAAACCAGAGTAAGTGTTTCTCCTGAAACCCTAATCCATTGTGCTTGATGAACGAACCTCTCTCCACATCCACAGTTCTGAGAAATAACTGTGTTTGAAAGCCGTCTTTCACATAGTTTGTTGGGAACACAAAGATTCTTTTCAGTTGCAAACTACATAACATATATTTATTTTGGAAAGACTAGATCTAACTCGGCATTTCAGTGAAAACCGCAGGAATTTCAAACCGACACTAGGAAACAGAAAGTTAAACCGGAGTATGTGTTTCTCCTGCAAACTGTTCCCTTTGTGCAAGATGAACGATCGTCCGTACACATGCTCAGTTCTGAGAGATAATTCTGTGTGAAAGAATACCTTCACCTAGCTTGTTGCGAACACAAATTTTCTTTTCAGTTGGAAACTACAGAACTTACATATATAGAGTTTGGTTCAATCTCCAACTCGTTTTTATATTGAAAAATGCAAGAATTTCAAACCGGCACTAGGAAACAGTCTGAGAAACCAGAGTAACTGTTTCACCTGCAACTCGTTCCATTTGTGCTAGTTGATCGAAAGTCTCTCCACATACTCTGTTCTGAGAGAAATGGTTCTGAGTAATCCGACCATTAACTAGCTTGTTGGGAACACAAAAGTTCCTTTAAGTTGGAAACTACCATGCATACAATTATATGGGGAGGTTCAATCTCCAATTAAGATTTACAGTGAAATCTGAAGGAAATTGAACCCGGCAGAAGGAAACAGACTGAGAAACTAGAGTAAATATATCCCATGCAACCCGATCCCTTTGTGCTAGTTGAATGAACATTCTCCACATGCTCAGTTCAGAGAGATAATGTCTGAGAATGACTTATATCAAATAGCTTGTTGGGAAAAGAAAATTTCTCTTCAGAAGTAATCTACACTTCATACATGTTTATGGTGAGGTACTAGCTCCAAATTGGTTTTACAGTGAAAACGTCTGGAAGTTCAAAATGGCACAAGGAAACAGAATGAGAAACCAGAGCAATTATTTCTCCTGGTACACTTTCTTTTGTGCTAGTTGAATGAACGTCTCTCCACATACTCAGTTCTCAGAGATAATTTTGTGTTAAAGCCGTCCTTCTCCTAGATTGTTGGGAGCACAAATCTTCTTTTCAGATGGAAACAGCGCTACATACTTTTATAAGGGAATGTACAAGCTCAAATTCAGTTTTACAGTGAAAACTGCAGTAAATTCAATCCGGCACTAGGGAACAGACTGAGAAACCAGAGTAACTGTTTCACCTAAAACTCGTTCCTTTTTTGCTAGTTGAACGAACATCTATCCACATGCTCCATTCTTAGAGATATGGTTGTGTGTAAGCCGAACATCAACTAGCTTGTTGGGAACACAAAAGTTCCTTTAAGTTGGAAACTACAATACATACAATTATATGGGGACGTTCAATCGCCAGTTAAGTTTTACAGTGAAATCTGAAGGAAATTGAACCCAGCAGAAGGAAACTGACTGAGAAACCAGAGTAAGTGTTCATGCTGAAACCCGTTCCATTTGTGTTAGATGAACGAAAGTTTCTCTCCATGCTCAGTTCTGAGAGAAAAGTGTGTGTGAATGCAGCCCTTCAAAAATTTTGTTGGGAACACAAAGATTCTTTTCAGTTGGAAACTACATTACATACAAATATATGGAGAATTACTAGCTAAAATTCTTTTCGAGAGTGTGAACTGCAGGAATGTCAAACCGGCACTAGGAAACAGACTGAGGAAATAGAGTAACTGTTTCACCTGCAAATCGTTCCATTTTCGCTAGTTGAAGGAACGTTTCTCCACATGCTGTGTTCTGAGAGTTATGTGTTGTGTACGCCATCCATCAACTAGCTTGTTGGGAACACAAAATTTCTCTTAAGTTGGAAACTACAATACATATATATATATATATATATGGGGAGGTTCAATCTGCAATTAAGTTTACAGTGTAATCTGTTGGAATTTGAAACCGGCAGAAGGAAACCGACTGAGAAACCAGATTAAGTGTTTCTCCTGAAACACTTTCCCTTTCTGCTAGATGAACGAACGTCTTTGCACATGCTCAGTTCTGAGAGAAATTTGTGTGTGAATTTAGCGCATCACAAAGCTTGTTGGGAACACAAAGTTTCTTTTCTAGTTGGAAACTACACTACATACACATATATGGAGATTTACAAGCTCCAATTCTTTTTGACAGTGAAAACTGCAGGAACGTCAAACAGGCACTAGGAAACAGACTGAGAAATCAGATTAAGTGTTTCTCAAGCAAACCATTCCCTTGTGCTAGTTGAACAAGCTTCTCTCCACATGTTCATTTCTGTGAAATTGTGTGTGTGAAAGTCTTCCTTCACATAGCTTGTTGGGAACACAAAGTTCCTTTTCAGTTGGAAACTACAGTACATTCATATATATGGGTAATTACTAGATCCAATCGGTTTTACAGTGAAAACTGCAGAAATTTCAACCCAGCACTAGGAAACAAACTGTGAAAACAGAGTAAGTTTTTCACATGCATAACGTTCCCCTTGGGCAAAATGAATGAACGTCTATCTTCATGCACAGTTGTGAGATATAATTGTGTGTGAAAGCAACCCTTCACCTAGCTTGTTGGGAACACAAAGATTCTTTTTATTTTGAAACTGCACTACAAACATATATATATGGGGAGGTACAAGCTGCAACTCTTTTCTACAGTGAAAAATGCAGGTACTTCAAACCGGCACTAAGAAACAGACTGAGAAACAAGAGTCAGTGTTTCACCTGAAACCCTTTCACATTTTGCTAGTTGAACGAACTTCTCTCCAAATGCCCAGTTCTGTGAGGTAATTGTGTGTGAAAACCGTCATTCACCTATATTGTATGGAACACAAAGATTCTTTTCAGTTGGAAATTACATGACAGACATTTATACGGTGAGTTATTAGCTCCAAATCTTTTCGACAGTGAAAACTGCAGGAATGTCAAACCGGCACTAGGAAACAGACTGAGAAACCAAAGTAAGTGTTTCTCCTTCAAACCATTCCTTTGTAGTAGTTGAACGAACTTCTCCCCACATGCTCAGTTTTGAGAGTTAGGTGTGAGTGAAAGCCGTCCTTCAACAACTTGGTTGGGAACAAAGTTTGTTTTCATTTGCAAACTACACTACATACATATTTATGGTGAGGTACTAGCCCCAAATCGGTTTTACAGGGAAAACTGCAGGAAATTCAAACCAGCACTAGGAAAAAGTATGAGAACCAAGAGTAAATGGGTCTCCTGCAACCAGTTCCCGTGGTGCTAGATGAAAGAACATCTCTCCACATGCTAAGTTCTGAGAGATAAGTGTGTGTGAAAGCCGTCCTTAACTTTCCTTGTTGGGAAAACAGTTTATTTTCAGCTGGAAACTACACTACGTAAATATATATGGGGAGGAAATAACACCAACTCGTTTTTACAGTGAAAAAGGCAGGAATGTCTAACCGGCACAAGGAAACAGACTGAGAAACCAGAGAACGTGTTTCCCCTGCAACAAGTTCCCATTGTGCTAGTTGAAAGAACATCTCCCTACATGCTCAGTTCTGAGAGAAAAGTGTGAGTGAAAGCCGTCCTTCAGATACCTTGTTTGGAACATAAAGTTTCTTTTCAGTTGTTAAATACACTACATACATATGTAAGGGAAGGTACAAGCTCCAACAGTGTTTTACTGTGAAACATGCAGCAACTTCATTCCAGCACTAGGAAACAGACTGAGGAAATAGAGTAACTGTTTCTCCTGCAACCCGTTTGTCCTTGTTGAGTGAACGTCTCTCTCTATCCTCAGTTCTGAGAGATAAGTGTTTGTGAATGCTGTCCTTCAACTAACTTGATGGGAACACAAAGTTTCTTTTCAGTTGGATACTTCACTACGTACATATATAAGGTGAAGTACTAGCTCAAACTCGGATTTACAGTGAAAATTGCAGGAACTTCAAACTGGCACTCGGAAACAGACTGAGAACCAGAGTAAATTTTTGTCCTGCAATCCGTTCCATTTGTGGTAGTTGAACGAAATTCTCTTCACATGCTCAGTTCTGAAAGATAAGTGTGTGTGTAATCCGCCCTTTTCCTTGCTTGTTGGGAACACACGGTTTGTTTAAGTTGGAAACTACAATACATACATATATATGGGGAGGTACGAACTCCAACTGGGTTTTACACTGAGAACTGCAGGAAAATCAATCCGGCACTAGGAACCTGACTGAGAACCAGAGTAAATTTTTCTCCTGCATTCCGTTCCTTTTGTGCTAGATGAAAGAACCTCTCTCCACATGCTCAGGTTTGAGAGATAAGTGAGTGTGAAAGCCGTACTTCAACAAGCTTGTTGGGAACACAAAAGTTCTTTTCTGTTGGATAATTCACTACTTATATATATATGGGGAGTTTCAATCTCAAAATTTGTTTTACAGTGAAATCTGAAAAAAATTCAAACCGGCAGAAGGAAACAGACTGAGAAACCAGAGTAAGTGTTTCTCCTGAAACCCTAATCCATTGTGCTTGATGAACGAACCTCTCTCCACATCCACAGTTCTGAGAAATAACTGTGTTTGAAAGCCGTCTTTCACATAGTTTGTTGGGAACACAAAGATTCTTTTCAGTTGCAAACTACATAACATATATTTATTTTGGAAAGACTAGATCTAACTCGGCATTTCAGTGAAAACCGCAGGAATTTCAAACCGACACTAGGAAACAGAAAGTTAAACCGGAGTATGTGTTTCTCCTGCAAACCGTTCCCTTTGTGCAAGATGAACGATCGTCCGTACACATGCTCAGATCTGAGAGATATTTCTGTGTGAAAGAAGACCTTCACCTAGCTTGTTGTGAACACAAATTTTCTTTTCAGTTGGAAACTACAGAACTTACATATATAGAGTTTGGTTCAATCTCCAACTCGTTTTTATATTGAAAAATGCAAGAATTTCAAACCGGCACTAGGAAACAGTCTGAGAAACCAGAGTAACTGTTTCACCTGCAACTCGTTCCATTTGTGCTAGTTGATCGAAAGTCTCTCCACATACTCTGTTCTGAGAGAAATGGTTCTGAGTAATCCGACCATTAACTAGCTTGTTGGGAACACAAAAGTTCCTTTAAGTTGGAAACTACCATGCATACAATTATATGGGGAGGTTCAATCTCCAATTAAGATTTACAGTGAAATCTGAAGGAAATTGAACCCGGCAGAAGGAAACAGACTGAGAAACTAGAGTAAATATATCCCATGCAACCCGATCCCTTTGTGCTAGTTGAATGAACATTCTCCACATGCTCAGTTCAGAGAGATAATGTCTGAGAATGACTTATATCAAATAGCTTGTTGGGAAAAGAAAATTTCTCTTCAGAAGTAATCTACACTTCATACATGTTTATGGTGAGGTACTAGCTCCAAATTGGTTTTACAGTGAAAACGTCTGGAAGTTCAAAATGGCACAAGGAAACAGAATGAGAAACCAGAGCAATTATTTCTCCTGGTACACTTTCTTTTGTGCTAGTTGAATGAACGTCTCTCCACATACTGAGTTCTCAGAGATAATTTTGTGTTAAAGCCGTCCTTCTCCTAGATTGTTGGGAGCACAAATCTTCTTTTCAGACGGAAACAGCACTACATACATTTATAAGGGAATGTACAAGCTCAAATTCAGTTTTACAGTGAAAACTGCAGTAAATTCAATCCGGCACTAGGGAACAGACTGAGAAACCAGAGTAACTGTTTCACCTAAAACTCGTTCCTTTTTTGCTAGTTGAACGAACATCTATCCACATGCTCCATTCTTAGAGATATGGTTGTGTGTAAGCCGAACATCAACTAGCTTGTTGGGAACACAAAAGTTCCTTTAAGTTGGAAACTACAATACATACAATTATATGGGGATGTTCAATCGCCAGTTAAGTTTTACAGTGAAATCTGAAGGAAATTGAACCCAGCAGAAGGAAACTGACTGAGAAACCAGAGTAAGTGTTCATGCTGAAACCCGTTCCATTTGTGTTAGATGAACGAAAGTTTCTCTCCATGCTCAGTTCTGAGAGAAAAGTGTGTGTGAATGCAGCCCTTCAAAAATTTTGTTGGGAACACAAAGATTCTTTTCAGTTGGAAACTACATTACATACAAATATATGGAGAATTACTAGCTAAAATTCTTTTCGACAGTGTGAACTGCAGGAATGTCAAACCGGCACTAGGAAACAGACTGAGGAAATAGAGTAACTGTTTCACCTGCAAATCGTTCCATTTTCGCTAGTTGAAGGAACGTTTCTCCACATGCTGTGTTCTGAGAGTTATGTGTTGTGTACGCCATCCATCAACTAGCTTGTTGGGAACACAAAATTTCTCTTAAGTTGGAAACTACAATACATATATATATATATATATATATGGGGAGGTTCAATCTGCAATTAAGTTTACAGTGTAATCTGTTGGAATTTGAAACCGGCAGAAGGAAACCGACTGAGAAACCAGATTAAGTGTTTCTCCTGAAACACTTTCCCTTTCTGCTAGATGAACGAACGTCTTTGCACATGCTCAGTTCTGAGAGAAATTTGTGTGTGAATTTAGCGCATCACAAAGCTTGTTGGGAACACAAAGTTTCTTTTCTAGTTGGAAACTACACTACATACACATATATGGAGATTTACAAGCTCCAATTCTTTTTGACAGTGAAAACTGCAGGAACGTCAAACAGGCACTAGGAAACAGACTGAGAAATCAGATTAAGTGTTTCTCAAGCAAACCATTCCCTTGTGCTAGTTGAACAAGCTTCTCTCCACATGTTCATTTCTGTGAAATTGTGTGTGTGAAAGTCTTCCTTCACATAGCTTGTTGGGAACACAAAGTTCCTTTTCAGTTGGAAACTACAGTACATTCATATATATGGGTAATTACTAGATCCAATCGGTTTTACAGTGAAAACTGCAGAAATTTCAACCCGGCACTAGGAAACAAACTGTGAAAACAGAGTAAGATTTTCACATGCATAACGTTCCCCTTGGGCAAAATGAATGAACGTCTATCTTCATGCACAGTTGTGAGATATAATTGTGGGTGAAAGCAACCCTTCACCTAGCTTGTTGGGAACACAAAGATTCTTTTTATTTTGAAACTGCACTACAAACATATATATATGGGGAGGTACAAGCTGCAACTCTTTTCTACAGTGAAAAATGCAGGTACTTCAAACCGGCACTAAGAAACAGACTGAGAAACAAGAGTCAGTGTTTCACCTGAAACCCTTTCACATTTTGCTAGTTGAACGAACTTCTCTCCAAATGCCCAGTTCTGTGAGGTAATTGTGTGTGAAAACCGTCATTCACCTATATTGTATGGAACACAAAGATTCTTTTCAGTTGGAAATTACATGACAGACATTTATACGGTGAGTTATTAGCTCCAAATCTTTTCGACAGTGAAAACTGCAGGAATGTCAAACCGGCACTAGGAAACAGACTGAGAAACCAAAGTAAGTGTTTCTCCTTCAAACCATTCCTTTGTAGTAGTTGAACGAACTTCTCCCCACATGCTCAGTTTTGAGAGTTAGGTGTGAGTGAAAGCCGTCCTTCAACAACTTGGTTGGGAACAAAGTTTGTTTTCATTTGCAAACTACACTACATACATATTTATGGTGAGGTACTAGCCCCAAATCGGTTTTACAGGGAAAACTGCAGGAAATTCAAACCAGCACTAGGAAAAAGTATGAGAACCAAGAGTAAATGGGTCTCCTGCAACCAGTTCCCGTGGTGCTAGATGAAAGAACATCTCTCCACATGCTAAGTTCTGAGAGATAAGTGTGTGTGAAAGCCGTCCTTAACTTTCCTTGTTGGGAAAACAGTTTATTTTCAGCTGGAAACTACACTACGTAAATATATATGGGGAGGAAATAACACCAACTCGTTTTTACAGTGAAAAAGGCAGGAATGTCTAACCGGCACAAGGAAACAGACTGAGAAACCAGAGAACGTGTTTCCCCTGCAACAAGTTCCCATTGTGCTAGTTGAAAGAACATCTCCCTACATGCTCAGTTCTGAGAGAAAAGTGTGAGTGAAAGCCGTCCTTCAGATACCTTGTTTGGAACATAAAGTTTCTTTTCAGTTGTTAAATACACTACATACATATGTAAGGGAAGGTACAAGCTCCAACAGTGTTTTACTGTGAAACATGCAGCAACTTCATTCCAGCACTAGGAAACAGACTGAGGAAATAGAGTAACTGTTTCTCCTGCAACCCGTTTGTCCTTGTTGAGTGAACGTCTCTCTCTATCCTCAGTTCTGAGAGATAAGTGTTTGTGAATGCTGTCCTTCAACTAACTTGATGGGAACACAAAGTTTCTTTTCAGTTGGATACTTCACTACGTACATATATA
Organism: Camelus dromedarius; assembly: GCF_036321535.1. Lineage (NCBI taxonomy): Eukaryota > Metazoa > Chordata > Mammalia > Artiodactyla > Camelidae > Camelus > Camelus dromedarius. Next base: position 1,086,329 of record NC_087451.1, on the reverse strand, counting down.
AGGTGAAGTACTAGCTCAAACTCGGATTTACAGTGAAAATTGCAGGAACTTCAAACTGGCACTCGGAAACAGACTGAGAACCAGAGTAAATTTTTGTCCTGCAATCCGTTCCATTTGTGGTAGTTGAACGAAATTCTCTTCACATGCTCAGTTCTGAAAGATAAGTGTGTGTGTAATCCGCCCTTTTCCTTGCTTGTTGGGAACACACGGTTTGTTTAAGTTGGAAACTACAATACATACATATATATGGGGAGGTACGAACTCCAACTGGGTTTTACACTGAGAACTGCAGGAAAATCAATCCGGCACTAGGAACCTGACTGAGAACCAGAGTAAATTTTTCTCCTGCATTCCGTTCCTTTTGTGCTAGATGAAAGAACCTCTCTCCACATGCTCAGGTTTGAGAGATAAGTGAGTGTGAAAGCCGTACTTCAACAAGCTTGTTGGGAACACAAAAGTTCTTTTCTGTTGGATAATTCACTACTTATATATATATGGGGAGTTTCAATCTCAAAATTTGTTTTACAGTGAAATCTGAAAAAAATTCAAACCGGCAGAAGGAAACAGACTGAGAAACCAGAGTAAGTGTTTCTCCTGAAACCCTAATCCATTGTGCTTGATGAACGAACCTCTCTCCACATCCACAGTTCTGAGAAATAACTGTGTTTGAAAGCCGTCTTTCACATAGTTTGTTGGGAACACAAAGATTCTTTTCAGTTGCAAACTACATAACATATATTTATTTTGGAAAGACTAGATCTAACTCGGCATTTCAGTGAAAACCGCAGGAATTTCAAACCGACACTAGGAAACAGAAAGTTAAACCGGAGTATGTGTTTCTCCTGCAAACCGTTCCCTTTGTGCAAGATGAACGATCGTCCGTACACATGCTCAGATCTGAGAGATATTTCTGTGTGAAAGAAGACCTTCACCTAGCTTGTTGTGAACACAAATTTTCTTTTCAGTTGGAAACTACAGAACTTACATATATAGAGTTTGGTTCAATCTCCAACTCGTTTTTATATTGAAAAATGCAAGAATTTCAAACCGGCACTAGGAAACAGTCTGAGAAACCAGAGTAACTGTTTCACCTGCAACTCGTTCCATTTGTGCTAGTTGATCGAAAGTCTCTCCACATACTCTGTTCTGAGAGAAATGGTTCTGAGTAATCCGACCATTAACTAGCTTGTTGGGAACACAAAAGTTCCTTTAAGTTGGAAACTACCATGCATACAATTATATGGGGAGGTTCAATCTCCAATTAAGATTTACAGTGAAATCTGAAGGAAATTGAACCCGGCAGAAGGAAACAGACTGAGAAACTAGAGTAAATATATCCCATGCAACCCGATCCCTTTGTGCTAGTTGAATGAACATTCTCCACATGCTCAGTTCAGAGAGATAATGTCTGAGAATGACTTATATCAAATAGCTTGTTGGGAAAAGAAAATTTCTCTTCAGAAGTAATCTACACTTCATACATGTTTATGGTGAGGTACTAGCTCCAAATTGGTTTTACAGTGAAAACGTCTGGAAGTTCAAAATGGCACAAGGAAACAGAATGAGAAACCAGAGCAATTATTTCTCCTGGTACACTTTCTTTTGTGCTAGTTGAATGAACGTCTCTCCACATACTGAGTTCTCAGAGATAATTTTGTGTTAAAGCCGTCCTTCTCCTAGATTGTTGGGAGCACAAATCTTCTTTTCAGATGGAAACAGCACTACATACATTTATAAGGGAATGTACAAGCTCAAATTCAGTTTTACAGTGAAAACTGCAGTAAATTCAATCCGGCACTAGGGAACAGACTGAGAAACCAGAGTAACTGTTTCACCTAAAACTCGTTCCTTTTTTGCTAGTTGAACGAACATCTATCCACATGCTCCATTCTTAGAGATATGGTTGTGTGTAAGCCGAACATCAACTAGCTTGTTGGGAACACAAAAGTTCCTTTAAGTTGGAAACTACAATACATACAATTATATGGGGATGTTCAATCGCCAGTTAAGTTTTACAGTGAAATCTGAAGGAAATTGAACCCAGCAGAAGGAAACTGACTGAGAAACCAGAGTAAGTGTTCATGCTGAAACCCGTTCCATTTGTGTTAGATGAACGAAAGTTTCTCTCCATGCTCAGTTCTGAGAGAAAAGTGTGTGTGAATGCAGCCCTTCAAAAATTTTGTTGGGAACACAAAGATTCTTTTCAGTTGGAAACTACATTACATACAAATATATGGAGAATTACTAGCTAAAATTCTTTTCGACAGTGTGAACTGCAGGAATGTCAAACCGGCACTAGGAAACAGACTGAGGAAATAGAGTAACTGTTTCACCTGCAAATCTTTCCATTTTCGCTAGTTGAAGGAACGTTTCTCCACATGCTGTGTTCTGAGAGTTATGTGTTGTGTACGCCATCCATCAACTAGCTTGTTGGGAACACAAAATTTCTCTTAAGTTGGAAACTACAATACATATATATATATATATATGGGGAGGTTCAATCTGCAATTAAGTTTACAGTGTAATCTGTTGGAATTTGAAACCGGCAGAAGGAAACCGACTGAGAAACCAGATTAAGTGTTTCTCCTGAAACACTTTCCCTTTCTGCTAGATGAACGAACGTCTTTGCACATGCTCAGTTCTGAGAGAAATTTGTGTGTGAATTTAGCGCATCACAAAGCTTGTTGGGAACACAAAGTTTCTTTTCTAGTTGGAAACTACACTACATACACATATATGGAGATTTACAAGCTCCAATTCTTTTTGACAGTGAAAACTGCAGGAACGTCAAACAGGCACTAGGAAACAGACTGAGAAATCAGATTAAGTGTTTCCCAAGCAAACCATTCCCTTGTGCTAGTTGAACAAGCTTCTCTCCACATGTTCATTTCTGTGAAATTGTGTGTGTGAAAGTCTTCCTTCACATAGCTTGTTGGGAACACAAAGTTCCTTTTCAGTTGGAAACTACAGTACATTCATATATATGGGTAATTACTAGATCCAATCGGTTTTACAGTGAAAACTGCAGAAATTTCAACCCGGCACTAGGAAACAAACTGTGAAAACAGAGTAAGATTTTCACATGCATAACGTTCCCCTTGGGCAAAATGAATGAACGTCTATCTTCATGCACAGTTGTGAGATATAATTGTGGGTGAAAGCAACCCTTCACCTAGCTTGTTGGGAACACAAAGATTCTTTTTATTTTGAAACTGCACTACAAACATATATATATGGGGAGGTACAAGCTGCAACTCTTTTCTACAGTGAAAAATGCAGGTACTTCAAACCGGCACTAAGAAACAGACTGAGAAACAAGAGTCAGTGTTTCACCTGAAACCCTTTCACATTTTGCTAGTTGAACGAACTTCTCTCCAAATGCCCAGTTCTGTGAGGTAATTGTGTGTGAAAACCGTCATTCACCTATATTGTATGGAACACAAAGATTCTTTTCAGTTGGAAATTACATGACAGACATTTATACGGTGAGTTATTAGCTCCAAATCTTTTCGACAGTGAAAACTGCAGGAATGTCAAACCGGCACTAGGAAACAGACTGAGAAACCAAAGTAAGTGTTTCTCCTTCAAACCATTCCTTTGTAGTAGTTGAACGAACTTCTCCCCACATGCTCAGTTTTGAGAGTTAGGTGTGAGTGAAAGCCGTCCTTCAACAACTTGGTTGGGAACAAAGTTTGTTTTCATTTGCAAACTACACTACATACATATTTATGGTGAGGTACTAGCCCCAAATCGGTTTTACAGGGAAAACTGCAGGAAATTCAAACCAGCACTAGGAAAAAGTATGAGAACCAAGAGTAAATGGGTCTCCTGCAACCAGTTCCCGTGGTGCTAGATGAAAGAACATCTCTCCACATGCTAAGTTCTGAGAGATAAGTGTGTGTGAAAGCCGTCCTTAACTTTCCTTGTTGGGAAAACAGTTTATTTTCAGCTGGAAACTACACTACGTAAATATATATGGGGAGGAAATAACACCAACTCGTTTTTACAGTGAAAAAGGCAGGAATGTCTAACCGGCACAAGGAAACAGACTGAGAAACCAGAGAACGTGTTTCCCCTGCAACAAGTTCCCATTGTGCTAGTTGAAAGAACATCTCCCTACATGCTCAGTTCTGAGAGAAAAGTGTGAGTGAAAGCCGTCCTTCAGATACCTTGTTTGGAACATAAAGTTTCTTTTCAGTTGTTAAATACACTACATACATATGTAAGGGAAGGTACAAGCTCCAACAGTGTTTTACTGTGAAACATGCAGCAACTTCATTCCAGCACTAGGAAACAGACTGAGGAAATAGAGTAACTGTTTCTCCTGCAACCCGTTTGTCCTTGTTGAGTGAACGTCTCTCTCTATCCTCAGTTCTGAGAGATAAGTGTTTGTGAATGCTGTCCTTCAACTAACTTGATGGGAACACAAAGTTTCTTTTCAGTTGGATACTTCACTACGTACATATATAAGGTGAAGTACTAGCTCAAACTCGGATTTACAGTGAAAATTGCAGGAACTTCAAACTGGCACTCGGAAACAGACTGAGAACCAGAGTAAATTTTTGTCCTGCAATCCGTTCCATTTGTGGTAGTTGAACGAAATTCTCTTCACATGCTCAGTTCTGAAAGATAAGTGTGTGTGTAATCCGCCCTTTTCCTTGCTTGTTGGGAACACACGGTTTGTTTAAGTTGGAAACTACAATACATACATATATATGGGGAGGTACGAACTCCAACTGGGTTTTACACTGAGAACTGCAGGAAAATCAATCCGGCACTAGGAACCTGACTGAGAACCAGAGTAAATTTTTCTCCTGCATTCCGTTCCTTTTGTGCTAGATGAAAGAACCTCTCTCCACATGCTCAGGTTTGAGAGATAAGTGAGTGTGAAAGCCGTACTTCAACAAGCTTGTTGGGAACACAAAAGTTCTTTTCTGTTGGATAATTCACTACTTATATATATATGGGGAGTTTCAATCTCAAAATTTGTTTTACAGTGAAATCTGAAAAAAATTCAAACCGGCAGAAGGAAACAGACTGAGAAACCAGAGTAAGTGTTTCTCCTGAATCCCTAATCCATTGTGCTTGATGAACGAACCTCTCTCCACATCCACAGTTCTGAGAAATAACTGTGTTTGAAAGCCGTCTTTCACATAGTTTGTTGGGAACACAAAGATTCTTTTCAGTTGCAAACTACATAACATATATTTATTTTGGAAAGACTAGATCTAACTCGGCATTTCAGTGAAAACCGCAGGAATTTCAAACCGACACTAGGAAACAGAAAGTTAAACCGGAGTATGTGTTTCTCCTGCAAACCGTTCCCTTTGTGCAAGATGAACGATCGTCCGTACACATGCTCAGATCTGAGAGATATTTCTGTGTGAAAGAAGACCTTCACCTAGCTTGTTGTGAACACAAATTTTCTTTTCAGTTGGAAACTACAGAACTTACATATATAGAGTTTGGTTCAATCTCCAACTCGTTTTTATATTGAAAAATGCAAGAATTTCAAACCGGCACTAGGAAACAGTCTGAGAAACCAGAGTAACTGTTTCACCTGCAACTCGTTCCATTTGTGCTAGTTGATCGAAAGTCTCTCCACATACTCTGTTCTGAGAGAAATGGTTCTGAGTAATCCGACCATTAACTAGCTTGTTGGGAACACAAAAGTTCCTTTAAGTTGGAAACTACCATGCATACAATTATATGGGGAGGTTCAATCTCCAATTAAGATTTACAGTGAAATCTGAAGGAAATTGAACCCGGCAGAAGGAAACAGACTGAGAAACTAGAGTAAATATATCCCATGCAACCCGATCCCTTTGTGCTAGTTGAATGAACATTCTCCACATGCTCAGTTCAGAGAGATAATGTCTGAGAATGACTTATATCAAATAGCTTGTTGGGAAAAGAAAATTTCTCTTCAGAAGTAATCTACACTTCATACATGTTTATGGTGAGGTACTAGCTCCAAATTGGTTTTACAGTGAAAACGTCTGGAAGTTCAAAATGGCACAAGGAAACAGAATGAGAAACCAGAGCAATTATTTCTCCTGGTACACTTTCTTTTGTGCTAGTTGAATGAACGTCTCTCCACATACTGAGTTCTCAGAGATAATTTTGTGTTAAAGCCGTCCTTCTCCTAGATTGTTGGGAGCACAAATCTTCTTTTCAGACGGAAACAGCACTACATACATTTATAAGGGAATGTACAAGCTCAAATTCAGTTTTACAGTGAAAACTGCAGTAAATTCAATCCGGCACTAGGGAACAGACTGAGAAACCAGAGTAACTGTTTCACCTAAAACTCGTTCCTTTTTTGCTAGTTGAACGAACATCTATCCACATGCTCCATTCTTAGAGATATGGTTGTGTGTAAGCCGAACATCAACTAGCTTGTTGGGAACACAAAAGTTCCTTTAAGTTGGAAACTACAATACATACAATTATATGGGGATGTTCAATCGCCAGTTAAGTTTTACAGTGAAATCTGAAGGAAATTGAACCCAGCAGAAGGAAACTGACTGAGAAACCAGAGTAAGTGTTCATGCTGAAACCCGTTCCATTTGTGTTAGATGAACGAAAGTTTCTCTCCATGCTCAGTTCTGAGAGAAAAGTGTGTGTGAATGCAGCCCTTCAAAAATTTTGTTGGGAACACAAAGATTCTTTTCAGTTGGAAACTACATTACATACAAATATATGGAGAATTACTAGCTAAAATTCTTTTCGACAGTGTGAACTGCAGGAATGTCAAACCGGCACTAGGAAACAGACTGAGGAAATAGAGTAACTGTTTCACCTGCAAATCGTTCCATTTTCGCTAGTTGAAGGAACGTTTCTCCACATGCTGTGTTCTGAGAGTTATGTGTTGTGTACGCCATCCATCAACTAGCTTGTTGGGAACACAAAATTTCTCTTAAGTTGGAAACTACAATACATATATATATATATATATATGGGGAGGTTCAATCTGCAATTAAGTTTACAGTGTAATCTGTTGGAATTTGAAACCGGCAGAAGGAAACCGACTGAGAAACCAGATTAAGTGTTTCTCCTGAAACACTTTCCCTTTCTGCTAGATGAACGAACGTCTTTGCACATGCTCAGTTCTGAGAGAAATTTGTGTGTGAATTTAGCGCATCACAAAGCTTGTTGGGAACACAAAGTTTCTTTTCTAGTTGGAAACTACACTACATACACATATATGGAGATTTACAAGCTCCAATTCTTTTTGACAGTGAAAACTGCAGGAACGTCAAACAGGCACTAGGAAACAGACTGAGAAATCAGATTAAGTGTTTCTCAAGCAAACCATTCCCTTGTGCTAGTTGAACAAGCTTCTCTCCACATGTTCATTTCTGTGAAATTGTGTGTGTGAAAGTCTTCCTTCACATAGCTTGTTGGGAACACAAAGTTCCTTTTCAGTTGGAAACTACAGTACATTCATATATATGGGTAATTACTAGATCCAATCGGTTTTACAGTGAAAACTGCAGAAATTTCAACCCGGCACTAGGAAACAAACTGTGAAAACAGAGTAAGTTTTTCACATGCATAACGTTCCCCTTGGGCAAAATGAATGAACGTCTATCTTCATGCACAGTTGTGAGATATAATTGTGGGTGAAAGCAACCCTTCACCTAGCTTGTTGGGAACACAAAGATTCTTTTTATTTTGAAACTGCACTACAAACATATATATATGGGGAGGTACAAGCTGCAACTCTTTTCTACAGTGAAAAATGCAGGTACTTCAAACCGGCACTAAGAAACAGACTGAGAAACAAGAGTCAGTGTTTCACCTGAAACCCTTTCACATTTTGCTAGTTGAACGAACTTCTCTCCAAATGCCCAGTTCTGTGAGGTAATTGTGTGTGAAAACCGTCATTCACCTATATTGTATGGAACACAAAGATTCTTTTCAGTTGGAAATTACATGACAGACATTTATACGGTGAGTTATTAGCTCCAAATCTTTTCGACAGTGAAAACTGCAGGAATGTCAAACCGGCACTAGGAAACAGACTGAGAAACCAAAGTAAGTGTTTCTCCTTCAAACCATTCCTTTGTAGTAGTTGAACGAACTTCTCCCCACATGCTCAGTTTTGAGAGTTAGGTGTGAGTGAAAGCCGTCCTTCAACAACTTGGTTGGGAACAAAGTTTGTTTTCATTTGCAAACTACACTACATACATATTTATGGTGAGGTACTAGCCCCAAATCGGTTTTACAGGGAAAACTGCAGGAAATTCAAACCAGCACTAGGAAAAAGTATGAGAACCAAGAGTAAATGGGTCTCCTGCAACCAGTTCCCGTGGTGCTAGATGAAAGAACATCTCTCCACATGCTAAGTTCTGAGAGATAAGTGTGTGTGAAAGCCGTCCTTAACTTTCCTTGTTGGGAAAACAGTTTATTTTCAGCTGGAAACTACACTACGTAAATATATATGGGGAGGAAATAACACCAACTCGTTTTTACAGTGAAAAAGGCAGGAATGTCTAACCGGCACAAGGAAACAGACTGAGAAACCAGAGAACGTGTTTCCCCTGCAACAAGTTCCCATTGTGCTAGTTGAAAGAACATCTCCCTACATGCTCAGTTCTGAGAGAAAAGTGTGAGTGAAAGCCGTCCTTCAGATACCTTGTTTGGAACATAAAGTTTCTTTTCAGTTGTTAAATACACTACATACATATGTAAGGGAAGGTACAAGCTCCAACAGTGTTTTACTGTGAAACATGCAGCAACTTCATTCCAGCACTAGGAAACAGACTGAGGAAATAGAGTAACTGTTTCTCCTGCAACCCGTTTGTCCTTGTTGAGTGAATGTCTCTCTCTATCCTCAGTTCTGAGAGATAAGTGTTTGTGAATGCTGTCCTTCAACTAACTTGATGGGAACACAAAGTTTCTTTTCAGTTGGATACTTCACTACGTACATATATAAGGTGAAGTACTAGCTCAAACTCGGATTTACAGTGAAAATTGCAGGAACTTCAAACTGGCACTCGGAAACAGACTGAGAACCAGAGTAAATTTTTGTCCTGCAATCCGTTCCATTTGTGGTAGTTGAACGAAATTCTCTTCACATGCTCAGTTCTGAAAGATAAGTGTGTGTGTAATCCGCCCTTTTCCTTGCTTGTTGGGAACACACGGTTTGTTTAAGTTGGAAACTACAATACATACATATATATGGGGAGGTACGAACTCCAACTGGGTTTTACACTGAGAACTGCAGGAAAATCAATCCGGCACTAGGAACCTGACTGAGAACCAGAGTAAATTTTTCTCCTGCATTCCGTTCCTTTTGTGCTAGATGAAAGAACCTCTCTCCACATGCTCAGGTTTGAGAGATAAGTGAGTGTGAAAGCCGTACTTCAACAAGCTTGTTGGGAACACAAAAGTTCTTTTCTGTTGGATAATTCACTACTTATATATATATGGGGAGTTTCAATCTCAAAATTTGTTTTACAGTGAAATCTGAAAAAAATTCAAACCGGCAGAAGGAAACAGACTGAGAAACCAGAGTAAGTGTTTCTCCTGAAACCCTAATCCATTGTGCTTGATGAACGAACCTCTCTCCACATCCACAGTTCTGAGAAATAACTGTGTTTGAAAGCCGTCTTTCACATAGTTTGTTGGGAACACAAAGATTCTTTTCAGTTGCAAACTACATAACATATATTTATTTTGGAAAGACTAGATCTAACTCGGCATTTCAGTGAAAACTGCAGGAATTTCAAACCGACACTAGGAAACAGAAAGTTAAACCGGAGTATGTGTTTCTCCTGCAAACCGTTCCCTTTGTGCAAGATGAACGATCGTCCGTACACATGCTCAGATCTGAGAGATATTTCTGTGTGAAAGAAGACCTTCACCTAGCTTGTTGTGAACACAAATTTTCTTTTCAGTTGGAAACTACAGAACTTACATATATAGAGTTTGGTTCAATCTCCAACTCGTTTTTATATTGAAAAATGCAAGAATTTCAAACCGGCACTAGGAAACAGTCTGAGAAACCAGAGTAACTGTTTCACCTGCAACTCGTTCCATTTGTGCTAGTTGATCGAAAGTCTCTCCACATACTCTGTTCTGAGAGAAATGGTTCTGAGTAATCCGACCATTAACTAGCTTGTTGGGAACACAAAAGTTCCTTTAAGTTGGAAACTACCATGCATACAATTATATGGGGAGGTTCAATCTCCAATTAAGATTTACAGTGAAATCTGAAGGAAATTGAACCCGGCAGAAGGAAACAGACTGAGAAACTAGAGTAAATATATCCCATGCAACCCGATCCCTTTGTGCTAGTTGAATGAACATTCTCCACATGCTCAGTTCAGAGAGATAATGTCTGAGAATGACTTATATCAAATAGCTTGTTGGGAAAAGAAAATTTCTCTTCAGAAGTAATCTACACTTCATACATGTTTATGGTGAGGTACTAGCTCCAAATTGGTTTTACAGTGAAAACGTCTGGAAGTTCAAAATGGCACAAGGAAACAGAATGAGAAACCAGAGCAATTATTTCTCCTGGTACACTTTCTTTTGTGCTAGTTGAATGAACGTCTCTCCACATACTGAGTTCTCAGAGATAATTTTGTGTTAAAGCCGTCCTTCTCCTAGATTGTTGGGAGCACAAATCTTCTTTTCAGACGGAAACAGCACTACATACATTTATAAGGGAATGTACAAGCTCAAATTCAGTTTTACAGTGAAAACTGCAGTAAATTCAATCCGGCACTAGGGAACAGACTGAGAAACCAGAGTAACTGTTTCACCTAAAACTCGTTCCTTTTTTGCTAGTTGAACGAACATCTATCCACATGCTCCATTCTTAGAGATATGGTTGTGTGTAAGCCGAACATCAACTAGCTTGTTGGGAACACAAAAGTTCCTTTAAGTTGGAAACTACAATACATACAATTATATGGGGATGTTCAATCGCCAGTTAAGTTTTACAGTGAAATCTGAAGGAAATTGAACCCAGCAGAAGGAAACTGACTGAGAAACCAGAGTAAGTGTTCATGCTGAAACCCGTTCCATTTGTGTTAGATGAACGAAAGTTTCTCTCCATGCTCAGTTCTGAGAGAAAAGTGTGTGTGAATGCAGCCCTTCAAAAATTTTGTTGGGAACACAAAGATTCTTTTCAGTTGGAAACTACATTACATACAAATATATGGAGAATTACTAGCTAAAATTCTTTTCGACAGTGTGAACTGCAGGAATGTCAAACCGGCACTAGGAAACAGACTGAGGAAATAGAGTAACTGTTTCACCTGCAAATCGTTCCATTTTCGCTAGTTGAAGGAACGTTTCTCCACATGCTGTGTTCTGAGAGTTATGTGTTGTGTACGCCATCCATCAACTAGCTTGTTGGGAACACAAAATTTCTCTTAAGTTGGAAACTACAATACATATATATATATATATATATGGGGAGGTTCAATCTGCAATTAAGTTTACAGTGTAATCTGTTGGAATTTGAAACCGGCAGAAGGAAACCGACTGAGAAACCAGATTAAGTGTTTCTCCTGAAACACTTTCCCTTTCTGCTAGATGAACGAACGTCTTTGCACATGCTCAGTTCTGAGAGAAATTTGTGTGTGAATTTAGCGCATCACAAAGCTTGTTGGGAACACAAAGTTTCTTTTCTAGTTGGAAACTACACTACATACACATATATGGAGATTTACAAGCTCCAATTCTTTTTGACAGTGAAAACTGCAGGAACGTCAAACAGGCACTAGGAAACAGACTGAGAAATCAGATTAAGTGTTTCTCAAGCAAACCATTCCCTTGTGCTAGTTGAACAAGCTTCTCTCCACATGTTCATTTCTGTGAAATTGTGTGTGTGAAAGTCTTCCTTCACATAGCTTGTTGGGAACACAAAGTTCCTTTTCAGTTGGAAACTACAGTACATTCATATATATGGGTAATTACTAGATCCAATCGGTTTTACAGTGAAAACTGCAGAAATTTCAACCCGGCACTAGGAAACAAACTGTGAAAACAGAGTAAGTTTTTCACATGCATAACGTTCCCCTTGGGCAAAATGAATGAACGTCTATCTTCATGCACAGTTGTGAGATATAATTGTGGGTGAAAGCAACCCTTCACCTAGCTTGTTGGGAACACAAAGATTCTTTTTATTTTGAAACTGCACTACAAACATATATATATGGGGAGGTACAAGCTGCAACTCTTTTCTACAGTGAAAAATGCAGGTACTTCAAACCGGCACTAAGAAACAGACTGAGAAACAAGAGTCAGTGTTTCACCTGAAACCCTTTCACATTTTGCTAGTTGAACGAACTTCTCTCCAAATGCCCAGTTCTGTGAGGTAATTGTGTGTGAAAACCGTCATTCACCTATATTGTATGGAACACAAAGATTCTTTTCAGTTGGAAATTACATGACAGACATTTATACGGTGAGTTATTAGCTCCAAATCTTTTCGACAGTGAAAACTGCAGGAATGTCAAACCGGCACTAGGAAACAGACTGAGAAACCAAAGTAAGTGTTTCTCCTTCAAACCATTCCTTTGTAGTAGTTGAACGAACTTCTCCCCACATGCTCAGTTTTGAGAGTTAGGTGTGAGTGAAAGCCGTCCTTCAACAACTTGGTTGGGAACAAAGTTTGTTTTCATTTGCAAACTACACTACATACATATTTATGGTGAGGTACTAGCCCCAAATCGGTTTTACAGGGAAAACTGCAGGAAATTCAAACCAGCACTAGGAAAAAGTATGAGAACCAAGAGTAAATGGGTCTCCTGCAACCAGTTCCCGTGGTGCTAGATGAAAGAACATCTCTCCACATGCTAAGTTCTGAGAGATAAGTGTGTGTGAAAGCCGTCCTTAACTTTCCTTGTTGGGAAAACAGTTTATTTTCAGCTGGAAACTACACTACGTAAATATATATGGGGAGGAAATAACACCAACTCGTTTTTACAGTGAAAAAGGCAGGAATGTCTAACCGGCACAAGGAAACAGACTGAGAAACCAGAGAACGTGTTTCCCCTGCAACAAGTTCCCATTGTGCTAGTTGAAAGAACATCTCCCTACATGCTCAGTTCTGAGAGAAAAGTGTGAGTGAAAGCCGTCCTTCAGATACCTTGTTTGGAACATAAAGTTTCTTTTCAGTTGTTAAATACACTACATACATATGTAAGGGAAGGTACAAGCTCCAACAGTGTTTTACTGTGAAACATGCAGCAACTTCATTCCAGCACTAGGAAACAGACTGAGGAAATAGAGTAACTGTTTCTCCTGCAACCCGTTTGTCCTTGTTGAGTGAACGTCTCTCTCTATCCTCAGTTCTGAGAGATAAGTGTTTGTGAATGCTGTCCTTCAACTAACTTGATGGGAACACAAAGTTTCTTTTCAGTTGGATACTTCACTACGTACATATATAAGGTGAAGTACTAGCTCAAACTCGGATTTACAGTGAAAATTGCAGGAACTTCAAACTGGCACTCGGAAACAGACTGAGAACCAGAGTAAATTTTTGTCCTGCAATCCGTTCCATTTGTGGTAGTTGAACGAAATTCTCTTCACATGCTCAGTTCTGAAAGATAAGTGTGTGTGTAATCCGCCCTTTTCCTTGCTTGTTGGGAACACACGGTTTGTTTAAGTTGGAAACTACAATACATACATATATATGGGGAGGTACGAACTCCAACTGGGTTTTACACTGAGAACTGCAGGAAAATCAATCCGGCACTAGGAACCTGACTGAGAACCAGAGTAAATTTTTCTCCTGCATTCCGTTCCTTTTGTGCTAGATGAAAGAACCTCTCTCCACATGCTCAGGTTTGAGAGATAAGTGAGTGTGAAAGCCGTACTTCAACAAGCTTGTTGGGAACACAAAAGTTCTTTTCTGTTGGATAATTCACTACTTATATATATATGGGGAGTTTCAATCTCAAAATTTGTTTTACAGTGAAATCTGAAAAAAATTCAAACCGGCAGAAGGAAACAGACTGAGAAACCAGAGTAAGTGTTTCTCCTGAAACCCTAATCCATTGTGCTTGATGAACGAACCTCTCTCCACATCCACAGTTCTGAGAAATAACTGTGTTTGAAAGCCGTCTTTCACATAGTTTGTTGGGAACACAAAGATTCTTTTCAGTTGCAAACTACATAACATATATTTATTTTGGAAAGACTAGATCTAACTCGGCATTTCAGTGAAAACTGCAGGAATTTCAAACCGACACTAGGAAACAGAAAGTTAAACCGGAGTATGTGTTTCTCCTGCAAACCGTTCCCTTTGTGCAAGATGAACGATCGTCCGTACACATGCTCAGATCTGAGAGATATTTCTGTGTGAAAGAAGACCTTCACCTAGCTTGTTGTGAACACAAATTTTCTTTTCAGTTGGAAACTACAGAACTTACATATATAGAGTTTGGTTCAATCTCCAACTCGTTTTTATATTGAAAAATGCAAGAATTTCAAACCGGCACTAGGAAACAGTCTGAGAAACCAGAGTAACTGTTTCACCTGCAACTCGTTCCATTTGTGCTAGTTGATCGAAAGTCTCTCCACATACTCTGTTCTGAGAGAAATGGTTCTGAGTAATCCGACCATTAACTAGCTTGTTGGGAACACAAAAGTTCCTTTAAGTTGGAAACTACCATGCATACAATTATATGGGGAGGTTCAATCTCCAATTAAGATTTACAGTGAAATCTGAAGGAAATTGAACCCGGCAGAAGGAAACAGACTGAGAAACTAGAGTAAATATATCCCATGCAACCCGATCCCTTTGTGCTAGTTGAATGAACATTCTCCACATGCTCAGTTCAGAGAGATAATGTCTGAGAATGACTTATATCAAATAGCTTGTTGGGAAAAGAAAATTTCTCTTCAGAAGTAATCTACACTTCATACATGTTTATGGTGAGGTACTAGCTCCAAATTGGTTTTACAGTGAAAACGTCTGGAAGTTCAAAATGGCACAAGGAAACAGAATGAGAAACCAGAGCAATTATTTCTCCTGGTACACTTTCTTTTGTGCTAGTTGAATGAACGTCTCTCCACATACTGAGTTCTCAGAGATAATTTTGTGTTAAAGCCGTCCTTCTCCTAGATTGTTGGGAGCACAAATCTTCTTTTCAGATGGAAACAGCACTACATACATTTATAAGGGAATGTACAAGCTCAAATTCAGTTTTACAGTGAAAACTGCAGTAAATTCAATCCGGCACTAGGGAACAGACTGAGAAACCAGAGTAACTGTTTCACCTAAAACTCGTTCCTTTTTTGCTAGTTGAACGAACATCTATCCACATGCTCCATTCTTAGAGATATGGTTGTGTGTAAGCCGAACATCAACTAGCTTGTTGGGAACACAAAAGTTCCTTTAAGTTGGAAACTACAATACATACAATTATATGGGGATGTTCAATCGCCAGTTAAGTTTTACAGTGAAATCTGAAGGAAATTGAACCCAGCAGAAGGAAACTGACTGAGAAACCAGAGTAAGTGTTCATGCTGAAACCCGTTCCATTTGTGTTAGATGAACGAAAGTTTCTCTCCATGCTCAGTTCTGAGAGAAAAGTGTGTGTGAATGCAGCCCTTCAAAAATTTTGTTGGGAACACAAAGATTCTTTTCAGTTGGAAACTACATTACATACAAATATATGGAGAATTACTAGCTAAAATTCTTTTCGACAGTGTGAACTGCAGGAATGTCAAACCGGCACTAGGAAACAGACTGAGGAAATAGAGTAACTGTTTCACCTGCAAATCGTTCCATTTTCGCTAGTTGAAGGAACGTTTCTCCACATGCTGTGTTCTGAGAGTTATGTGTTGTGTACGCCATCCATCAACTAGCTTGTTGGGAACACAAAATTTCTCTTAAGTTGGAAACTACAATACATATATATATATATATATATGGGGAGGTTCAATCTGCAATTAAGTTTACAGTGTAATCTGTTGGAATTTGAAACCGGCAGAAGGAAACCGACTGAGAAACCAGATTAAGTGTTTCTCCTGAAACACTTTCCCTTTCTGCTAGATGAACGAACGTCTTTGCACATGCTCAGTTCTGAGAGAAATTTGTGTGTGAATTTAGCGCATCACAAAGCTTGTTGGGAACACAAAGTTTCTTTTCTAGTTGGAAACTACACTACATACACATATATGGAGATTTACAAGCTCCAATTCTTTTTGACAGTGAAAACTGCAGGAACGTCAAACAGGCACTAGGAAACAGACTGAGAAATCAGATTAAGTGTTTCTCAAGCAAACCATTCCCTTGTGCTAGTTGAACAAGCTTCTCTCCACATGTTCATTTCTGTGAAATTGTGTGTGTGAAAGTCTTCCTTCACATAGCTTGTTGGGAACACAAAGTTCCTTTTCAGTTGGAAACTACAGTACATTCATATATATGGGTAATTACTAGATCCAATCGGTTTTACAGTGAAAACTGCAGAAATTTCAACCCGGCACTAGGAAACAAACTGTGAAAACAGAGTAAGTTTTTCACATGCATAACGTTCCCCTTGGGCAAAATGAATGAACGTCTATCTTCATGCACAGTTGTGAGATATAATTGTGGGTGAAAGCAACCCTTCACCTAGCTTGTTGGGAACACAAAGATTCTTTTTATTTTGAAACTGCACTACAAACATATATATATGGGGAGGTACAAGCTGCAACTCTTTTCTACAGTGAAAAATGCAGGTACTTCAAACCGGCACTAAGAAACAGACTGAGAAACAAGAGTCAGTGTTTCACCTGAAACCCTTTCACATTTTGCTAGTTGAACGAACTTCTCTCCAAATGCCCAGTTCTGTGAGGTAATTGTGTGTGAAAACCGTCATTCACCTATATTGTATGGAACACAAAGATTCTTTTCAGTTGGAAATTACATGACAGACATTTATACGGTGAGTTATTAGCTCCAAATCTTTTTGACAGTGAAAACTGCAGGAATGTCAAACCGGCACTAGGAAACAGACTGAGAAACCAAAGTAAGTGTTTCTCCTTCAAACCATTCCTTTGTAGTAGTTGAACGAACTTCTCCCCACATGCTCAGTTTTGAGAGTTAGGTGTGAGTGAAAGCCGTCCTTCAACAACTTGGTTGGGAACAAAGTTTGTTTTCATTTGCAAACTACACTACATACATATTTATGGTGAGGTACTAGCCCCAAATCGGTTTTACAGGGAAAACTGCAGGAAATTCAAACCAGCACTAGGAAAAAGTATGAGAACCAAGAGTAAATGGGTCTCCTGCAACCAGTTCCCGTGGTGCTAGATGAAAGAACATCTCTCCACATGCTAAGTTCTGAGAGATAAGTGTGTGTGAAAGCCGTCCTTAACTTTCCTTGTTGGGAAAACAGTTTATTTTCAGCTGGAAACTACACTACGTAAATATATATGGGGAGGAAATAACACCAACTCGTTTTTACAGTGAAAAAGGCAGGAATGTCTAACCGGCACAAGGAAACAGACTGAGAAACCAGAGAACGTGTTTCCCCTGCAACAAGTTCCCATTGTGCTAGTTGAAAGAACATCTCCCTACATGCTCAGTTCTGAGAGAAAAGTGTGAGTGAAAGCCGTCCTTCAGATACCTTGTTTGGAACATAAAGTTTCTTTTCAGTTGTTAAATACACTACATACATATGTAAGGGAAGGTACAAGCTCCAACAGTGTTTTACTGTGAAACATGCAGCAACTTCATTCCAGCACTAGGAAACAGACTGAGGAAATAGAGTAACTGTTTCTCCTGCAACCCGTTTGTCCTTGTTGAGTGAACGTCTCTCTCTATCCTCAGTTCTGAGAGATAAGTGTTTGTGAATGCTGTCCTTCAACTAACTTGATGGGAACACAAAGTTTCTTTTCAGTTGGATACTTCACTACGTACATATATAAGGTGAAGTACTAGCTCAAACTCGGATTTACAGTGAAAATTGCAGGAACTTCAAACTGGCACTCGGAAACAGACTGAGAACCAGAGTAAATTTTTGTCCTGCAATCCGTTCCATTTGTGGTAGTTGAACGAAATTCTCTTCACATGCTCAGTTCTGAAAGATAAGTGTGTGTGTAATCCGCCCTTTTCCTTGCTTGTTGGGAACACACGGTTTGTTTAAGTTGGAAACTACAATACATACATATATATGGGGAGGTACGAACTCCAACTGGGTTTTACACTGAGAACTGCAGGAAAATCAATCCGGCACTAGGAACCTGACTGAGAACCAGAGTAAATTTTTCTCCTGCATTCCGTTCCTTTTGTGCTAGATGAAAGAACCTCTCTCCACATGCTCAGGTTTGAGAGATAAGTGAGTGTGAAAGCCGTACTTCAACAAGCTTGTTGGGAACACAAAAGTTCTTTTCTGTTGGATAATTCACTACTTATATATATATGGGGAGTTTCAATCTCAAAATTTGTTTTACAGTGAAATCTGAAAAAAATTCAAACCGGCAGAAGGAAACAGACTGAGAAACCAGAGTAAGTGTTTCTCCTGAAACCCTAATCCATTGTGCTTGATGAACGAACCTCTCTCCACATCCACAGTTCTGAGAAATAACTGTGTTTGAAAGCCGTCTTTCACATAGTTTGTTGGGAACACAAAGATTCTTTTCAGTTGCAAACTACATAACATATATTTATTTTGGAAAGACTAGATCTAACTCGGCATTTCAGTGAAAACTGCAGGAATTTCAAACCGACACTAGGAAACAGAAAGTTAAACCGGAGTATGTGTTTCTCCTGCAAACCGTTCCCTTTGTGCAAGATGAACGATCGTCCGTACACATGCTCAGATCTGAGAGATATTTCTGTGTGAAAGAAGACCTTCACCTAGCTTGTTGTGAACACAAATTTTCTTTTCAGTTGGAAACTACAGAACTTACATATATAGAGTTTGGTTCAATCTCCAACTCGTTTTTATATTGAAAAATGCAAGAATTTCAAACCGGCACTAGGAAACAGTCTGAGAAACCAGAGTAACTGTTTCACCTGCAACTCGTTCCATTTGTGCTAGTTGATCGAAAGTCTCTCCACATACTCTGTTCTGAGAGAAATGGTTCTGAGTAATCCGACCATTAACTAGCTTGTTGGGAACACAAAAGTTCCTTTAAGTTGGAAACTACCATGCATACAATTATATGGGGAGGTTCAATCTCCAATTAAGATTTACAGTGAAATCTGAAGGAAATTGAACCCGGCAGAAGGAAACAGACTGAGAAACTAGAGTAAATATATCCCATGCAACCCGATCCCTTTGTGCTAGTTGAATGAACATTCTCCACATGCTCAGTTCAGAGAGATAATGTCTGAGAATGACTTATATCAAATAGCTTGTTGGGAAAAGAAAATTTCTCTTCAGAAGTAATCTACACTTCATACATGTTTATGGTGAGGTACTAGCTCCAAATTGGTTTTACAGTGAAAACGTCTGGAAGTTCAAAATGGCACAAGGAAACAGAATGAGAAACCAGAGCAATTATTTCTCCTGGTACACTTTCTTTTGTGCTAGTTGAATGAACGTCTCTCCACATACTGAGTTCTCAGAGATAATTTTGTGTTAAAGCCGTCCTTCTCCTAGATTGTTGGGAGCACAAATCTTCTTTTCAGATGGAAACAGCACTACATACATTTATAAGGGAATGTACAAGCTCAAATTCAGTTTTACAGTGAAAACTGCAGTAAATTCAATCCGGCACTAGGGAACAGACTGAGAAACCAGAGTAACTGTTTCACCTAAAACTCGTTCCTTTTTTGCTAGTTGAACGAACATCTATCCACATGCTCCATTCTTAGAGATATGGTTGTGTGTAAGCCGAACATCAACTAGCTTGTTGGGAACACAAAAGTTCCTTTAAGTTGGAAACTACAATACATACAATTATATGGGGATGTTCAATCGCCAGTTAAGTTTTACAGTGAAATCTGAAGGAAATTGAACCCAGCAGAAGGAAACTGACTGAGAAACCAGAGTAAGTGTTCATGCTGAAACCCGTTCCATTTGTGTTAGATGAACGAAAGTTTCTCTCCATGCTCAGTTCTGAGAGAAAAGTGTGTGTGAATGCAGCCCTTCAAAAATTTTGTTGGGAACACAAAGATTCTTTTCAGTTGGAAACTACATTACATACAAATATATGGAGAATTACTAGCTAAAATTCTTTTCGACAGTGTGAACTGCAGGAATGTCAAACCGGCACTAGGAAACAGACTGAGGAAATAGAGTAACTGTTTCACCTGCAAATCGTTCCATTTTCGCTAGTTGAAGGAACGTTTCTCCACATGCTGTGTTCTGAGAGTTATGTGTTGTGTACGCCATCCATCAACTAGCTTGTTGGGAACACAAAATTTCTCTTAAGTTGGAAACTACAATACATATATATATATATATATATATGGGGAGGTTCAATCTGCAATTAAGTTTACAGTGTAATCTGTTGGAATTTGAAACCGGCAGAAGGAAACCGACTGAGAAACCAGATTAAGTGTTTCTCCTGAAACACTTTCCCTTTCTGCTAGATGAACGAACGTCTTTGCACATGCTCAGTTCTGAGAGAAATTTGTGTGTGAATTTAGCGCATCACAAAGCTTGTTGGGAACACAAAGTTTCTTTTCTAGTTGGAAACTACACTACATACACATATATGGAGATTTACAAGCTCCAATTCTTTTTGACAGTGAAAACTGCAGGAACGTCAAACAGGCACTAGGAAACAGACTGAGAAATCAGATTAAGTGTTTCTCAAGCAAACCATTCCCTTGTGCTAGTTGAACAAGCTTCTCTCCACATGTTCATTTCTGTGAAATTGTGTGTGTGAAAGTCTTCCTTCACATAGCTTGTTGGGAACACAAAGTTCCTTTTCAGTTGGAAACTACAGTACATTCATATATATGGGTAATTACTAGATCCAATCGGTTTTACAGTGAAAACTGCAGAAATTTCAACCCGGCACTAGGAAACAAACTGTGAAAACAGAGTAAGTTTTTCACATGCATAACGTTCCCCTTGGGCAAAATGAATGAACGTCTATCTTCATGCACAGTTGTGAGATATAATTGTGGGTGAAAGCAACCCTTCACCTAGCTTGTTGGGAACACAAAGATTCTTTTTATTTTGAAACTGCACTACAAACATATATATATGGGGAGGTACAAGCTGCAACTCTTTTCTACAGTGAAAAATGCAGGTACTTCAAACCGGCACTAAGAAACAGACTGAGAAACAAGAGTCAGTGTTTCACCTGAAACCCTTTCACATTTTGCTAGTTGAACGAACTTCTCTCCAAATGCCCAGTTCTGTGAGGTAATTGTGTGTGAAAACCGTCATTCACCTATATTGTATGGAACACAAAGATTCTTTTCAGTTGGAAATTACATGACAGACATTTATACGGTGAGTTATTAGCTCCAAATCTTTTTGACAGTGAAAACTGCAGGAATGTCAAACCGGCACTAGGAAACAGACTGAGAAACCAAAGTAAGTGTTTCTCCTTCAAACCATTCCTTTGTAGTAGTTGAACGAACTTCTCCCCACATGCTCAGTTTTGAGAGTTAGGTGTGAGTGAAAGCCGTCCTTCAACAACTTGGTTGGGAACAAAGTTTGTTTTCATTTGCAAACTACACTACATACATATTTATGGTGAGGTACTAGCCCCAAATCGGTTTTACAGGGAAAACTGCAGGAAATTCAAACCAGCACTAGGAAAAAGTATGAGAACCAAGAGTAAATGGGTCTCCTGCAACCAGTTCCCGTGGTGCTAGATGAAAGAACATCTCTCCACATGCTAAGTTCTGAGAGATAAGTGTGTGTGAAAGCCGTCCTTAACTTTCCTTGTTGGGAAAACAGTTTATTTTCAGCTGGAAACTACACTACGTAAATATATATGGGGAGGAAATAACACCAACTCGTTTTTACAGTGAAAAAGGCAGGAATGTCTAACCGGCATAAGGAAACAGACTGAGAAACCAGAGAACGTGTTTCCCCTGCAACAAGTTCCCATTGTGCTAGTTGAAAGAACATCTCCCTACATGCTCAGTTCTGAGAGAAAAGTGTGAGAGAAAGCCGTCCTTCAGATACATTGTTTGGAACATAAATTTCTTTTCAGTTGTTAAATACACTACATACATATGTAAGGGAAGGTACAAGCTCCAACAGTGTTTTACTGTGAAACATGCAGCAACTTCATTCCAGCACTAGGAAACAGACTGAGGAAATAGAGTAACTGTTTCTCCTGCAACCCGTTTGTCCTTGTTGAGTGAACGTCTCTCTCTATCCTCAGTTCTGAGAGATAAGTGTTTGTGAATGCTGTCCTTCAACTAACTTGATGGGAACACAAAGTTTCTTTTCAGTTGGATACTTCACTACGTACATATATAAGGTGAAGTACTAGCTCAAACTCGGATTTACAGTGAAAATTGCAGGAACTTCAAACTGGCACTCGGAAACAGACTGAGAACCAGAGTAAATTTTTGTCCTGCAATCCGTTCCATTTGTGGTAGTTGAACGAAATTCTCTTCACATGCTCAGTTCTGAAAGATAAGTGTGTGTGTAATCCGCCCTTTTCCTTGCTTGTTGGGAACACACGGTTTGTTTAAGTTGGAAACTACAATACATACATATATATGGGGAGGTACGAACTCCAACTGGGTTTTACACTGAGAACTGCAGGAAAATCAATCCGGCACTAGGAACCTGACTGAGAACCAGAGTAAATTTTTCTCCTGCATTCCGTTCCTTTTGTGCTAGATGAAAGAACCTCTCTCCACATGCTCAGGTTTGAGAGATAAGTGAGTGTGAAAGCCGTACTTCAACAAGCTTGTTGGGAACACAAAAGTTCTTTTCTGTTGGATAATTCACTACTTATATATATATGGGGAGTTTCAATCTCAAAATTTGTTTTACAGTGAAATCTGAAAAAAATTCAAACCGGCAGAAGGAAACAGACTGAGAAACCAGAGTAAGTGTTTCTCCTGAAACCCTAATCCATTGTGCTTGATGAACGAACCTCTCTCCACATCCACAGTTCTGAGAAATAACTGTGTTTGAAAGCCGTCTTTCACATAGTTTGTTGGGAACACAAAGATTCTTTTCAGTTGCAAACTACATAACATATATTTATTTTGGAAAGACTAGATCTAACTCGGCATTTCAGTGAAAACTGCAGGAATTTCAAACCGACACTAGGAAACAGAAAGTTAAACCGGAGTATGTGTTTCTCCTGCAAACCGTTCCCTTTGTGCAAGATGAACGATCGTCCGTACACATGCTCAGATCTGAGAGATATTTCTGTGTGAAAGAAGACCTTCACCTAGCTTGTTGTGAACACAAATTTTCTTTTCAGTTGGAAACTACAGAACTTACATATATAGAGTTTGGTTCAATCTCCAACTCGTTTTTATATTGAAAAATGCAAGAATTTCAAACCGGCACTAGGAAACAGTCTGAGAAACCAGAGTAACTGTTTCACCTGCAACTCGTTCCATTTGTGCTAGTTGATCGAAAGTCTCTCCACATACTCTGTTCTGAGAGAAATGGTTCTGAGTAATCCGACCATTAACTAGCTTGTTGGGAACACAAAAGTTCCTTTAAGTTGGAAACTACCATGCATACAATTATATGGGGAGGTTCAATCTCCAATTAAGATTTACAGTGAAATCTGAAGGAAATTGAACCCGGCAGAAGGAAACAGACTGAGAAACTAGAGTAAATATATCCCATGCAACCCGATCCCTTTGTGCTAGTTGAATGAACATTCTCCACATGCTCAGTTCAGAGAGATAATGTCTGAGAATGACTTATATCAAATAGCTTGTTGGGAAAAGAAAATTTCTCTTCAGAAGTAATCTACACTTCATACATGTTTATGGTGAGGTACTAGCTCCAAATTGGTTTTACAGTGAAAACGTCTGGAAGTTCAAAATGGCACAAGGAAACAGAATGAGAAACCAGAGCAATTATTTCTCCTGGTACACTTTCTTTTGTGCTAGTTGAATGAACGTCTCTCCACATACTGAGTTCTCAGAGATAATTTTGTGTTAAAGCCGTCCTTCTCCTAGATTGTTGGGAGCACAAATCTTCTTTTCAGATGGAAACAGCACTACATACATTTATAAGGGAATGTACAAGCTCAAATTCAGTTTTACAGTGAAAACTGCAGTAAATTCAATCCGGCACTAGGGAACAGACTGAGAAACCAGAGTAACTGTTTCACCTAAAACTCGTTCCTTTTTTGCTAGTTGAACGAACATCTATCCACATGCTCCATTCTTAGAGATATGGTTGTGTGTAAGCCGAACATCAACTAGCTTGTTGGGAACACAAAAGTTCCTTTAAGTTGGAAACTACAATACATACAATTATATGGGGATGTTCAATCGCCAGTTAAGTTTTACAGTGAAATCTGAAGGAAATTGAACCCAGCAGAAGGAAACTGACTGAGAAACCAGAGTAAGTGTTCATGCTGAAACCCGTTCCATTTGTGTTAGATGAACGAAAGTTTCTCTCCATGCTCAGTTCTGAGAGAAAAGTGTGTGTGAATGCAGCCCTTCAAAAATTTTGTTGGGAACACAAAGATTCTTTTCAGTTGGAAACTACATTACATACAAATATATGGAGAATTACTAGCTAAAATTCTTTTCGACAGTGTGAACTGCAGGAATGTCAAACCGGCACTAGGAAACAGACTGAGGAAATAGAGTAACTGTTTCACCTGCAAATCGTTCCATTTTCGCTAGTTGAAGGAACGTTTCTCCACATGCTGTGTTCTGAGAGTTATGTGTTGTGTACGCCATCCATCAACTAGCTTGTTGGGAACACAAAATTTCTCTTAAGTTGGAAACTACAATACATATATATATATATATATATATGGGGAGGTTCAATCTGCAATTAAGTTTACAGTGTAATCTGTTGGAATTTGAAACCGGCAGAAGGAAACCGACTGAGAAACCAGATTAAGTGTTTCTCCTGAAACACTTTCCCTTTCTGCTAGATGAACGAACGTCTTTGCACATGCTCAGTTCTGAGAGAAATTTGTGTGTGAATTTAGCGCATCACAAAGCTTGTTGGGAACACAAAGTTTCTTTTCTAGTTGGAAACTACACTACATACACATATATGGAGATTTACAAGCTCCAATTCTTTTTGACAGTGAAAACTGCAGGAACGTCAAACAGGCACTAGGAAACAGACTGAGAAATCAGATTAAGTGTTTCTCAAGCAAACCATTCCCTTGTGCTAGTTGAACAAGCTTCTCTCCACATGTTCATTTCTGTGAAATTGTGTGTGTGAAAGTCTTCCTTCACATAGCTTGTTGGGAACACAAAGTTCCTTTTCAGTTGGAAACTACAGTACATTCATATATATGGGTAATTACTAGATCCAATCGGTTTTACAGTGAAAACTGCAGAAATTTCAACCCGGCACTAGGAAACAAACTGTGAAAACAGAGTAAGTTTTTCACATGCATAACGTTCCCCTTGGGCAAAATGAATGAACGTCTATCTTCATGCACAGTTGTGAGATATAATTGTGGGTGAAAGCAACCCTTCACCTAGCTTGTTGGGAACACAAAGATTCTTTTTATTTTGAAACTGCACTACAAACATATATATATGGGGAGGTACAAGCTGCAACTCTTTTCTACAGTGAAAAATGCAGGTACTTCAAACCGGCACTAAGAAACAGACTGAGAAACAAGAGTCAGTGTTTCACCTGAAACCCTTTCACATTTTGCTAGTTGAACGAACTTCTCTCCAAATGCCCAGTTCTGTGAGGTAATTGTGTGTGAAAACCGTCATTCACCTATATTGTATGGAACACAAAGATTCTTTTCAGTTGGAAATTACATGACAGACATTTATACGGTGAGTTATTAGCTCCAAATCTTTTTGACAGTGAAAACTGCAGGAATGTCAAACCGGCACTAGGAAACAGACTGAGAAACCAAAGTAAGTGTTTCTCCTTCAAACCATTCCTTTGTAGTAGTTGAACGAACTTCTCCCCACATGCTCAGTTTTGAGAGTTAGGTGTGAGTGAAAGCCGTCCTTCAACAACTTGGTTGGGAACAAAGTTTGTTTTCATTTGCAAACTACACTACATACATATTTATGGTGAGGTACTAGCCCCAAATCGGTTTTACAGGGAAAACTGCAGGAAATTCAAACCAGCACTAGGAAAAAGTATGAGAACCAAGAGTAAATGGGTCTCCTGCAACCAGTTCCCGTGGTGCTAGATGAAAGAACATCTCTCCACATGCTAAGTTCTGAGAGATAAGTGTGTGTGAAAGCCGTCCTTAACTTTCCTTGTTGGGAAAACAGTTTATTTTCAGCTGGAAACTACACTACGTAAATATATATGGGGAGGAAATAACACCAACTCGTTTTTACAGTGAAAAAGGCAGGAATGTCTAACCGGCATAAGGAAACAGACTGAGAAACCAGAGAACGTGTTTCCCCTGCAACAAGTTCCCATTGTGCTAGTTGAAAGAACATCTCCCTACATGCTCAGTTCTGAGAGAAAAGTGTGAGAGAAAGCCGTCCTTCAGATACATTGTTTGGAACATAAATTTCTTTTCAGTTGTTAAATACACTACATACATATGTAAGGGAAGGTACAAGCTCCAACAGTGTTTTACTGTGAAACATGCAGCAACTTCATTCCAGCACTAGGAAACAGACTGAGGAAATAGAGTAACTGTTTCTCCTGCAACCCGTTTGTCCTTGTTGAGTGAACGTCTCTCTCTATCCTCAGTTCTGAGAGATAAGTGTTTGTGAATGCTGTCCTTCAACTAACTTGATGGGAACACAAAGTTTCTTTTCAGTTGGATACTTCACTACGTACATATATAAGGTGAAGTACTAGCTCAAACTCGGATTTACAGTGAAAATTGCAGGAACTTCAAACTGGCACTCGGAAACAGACTGAGAACCAGAGTAAATTTTTGTCCTGCAATCCGTTCCATTTGTGGTAGTTGAACGAAATTCTCTTCACATGCTCAGTTCTGAAAGATAAGTGTGTGTGTAATCCGCCCTTTTCCTTGCTTGTTGGGAACACACGGTTTGTTTAAGTTGGAAACTACAATACATACATATATATGGGGAGGTACGAACTCCAACTGGGTTTTACACTGAGAACTGCAGGAAAATCAATCCGGCACTAGGAACCTGACTGAGAACCAGAGTAAATTTTTCTCCTGCATTCCGTTCCTTTTGTGCTAGATGAAAGAACCTCTCTCCACATGCTCAGGTTTGAGAGATAAGTGAGTGTGAAAGCCGTACTTCAACAAGCTTGTTGGGAACACAAAAGTTCTTTTCTGTTGGATAATTCACTACTTATATATATATGGGGAGTTTCAATCTCAAAATTTGTTTTACAGTGAAATCTGAAAAAAATTCAAACCGGCAGAAGGAAACAGACTGAGAAACCAGAGTAAGTGTTTCTCCTGAAACCCTAATCCATTGTGCTTGATGAACGAACCTCTCTCCACATCCACAGTTCTGAGAAATAACTGTGTTTGAAAGCCGTCTTTCACATAGTTTGTTGGGAACACAAAGATTCTTTTCAGTTGCAAACTACATAACATATATTTATTTTGGAAAGACTAGATCTAACTCGGCATTTCAGTGAAAACTGCAGGAATTTCAAACCGACACTAGGAAACAGAAAGTTAAACCGGAGTATGTGTTTCTCCTGCAAACCGTTCCCTTTGTGCAAGATGAACGATCGTCCGTACACATGCTCAGATCTGAGAGATATTTCTGTGTGAAAGAAGACCTTCACCTAGCTTGTTGTGAACACAAATTTTCTTTTCAGTTGGAAACTACAGAACTTACATATATAGAGTTTGGTTCAATCTCCAACTCGTTTTTATATTGAAAAATGCAAGAATTTCAAACCGGCACTAGGAAACAGTCTGAGAAACCAGAGTAACTGTTTCACCTGCAACTCGTTCCATTTGTGCTAGTTGATCGAAAGTCTCTCCACATACTCTGTTCTGAGAGAAATGGTTCTGAGTAATCCGACCATTAACTAGCTTGTTGGGAACACAAAAGTTCCTTTAAGTTGGAAACTACCATGCATACAATTATATGGGGAGGTTCAATCTCCAATTAAGATTTACAGTGAAATCTGAAGGAAATTGAACCCGGCAGAAGGAAACAGACTGAGAAACTAGAGTAAATATATCCCATGCAACCCGATCCCTTTGTGCTAGTTGAATGAACATTCTCCACATGCTCAGTTCAGAGAGATAATGTCTGAGAATGACTTATATCAAATAGCTTGTTGGGAAAAGAAAATTTCTCTTCAGAAGTAATCTACACTTCATACATGTTTATGGTGAGGTACTAGCTCCAAATTGGTTTTACAGTGAAAACGTCTGGAAGTTCAAAATGGCACAAGGAAACAGAATGAGAAACCAGAGCAATTATTTCTCCTGGTACACTTTCTTTTGTGCTAGTTGAATGAACGTCTCTCCACATACTGAGTTCTCAGAGATAATTTTGTGTTAAAGCCGTCCTTCTCCTAGATTGTTGGGAGCACAAATCTTCTTTTCAGACGGAAACAGCACTACATACATTTATAAGGGAATGTACAAGCTCAAATTCAGTTTTACAGTGAAAACTGCAGTAAATTCAATCCGGCACTAGGGAACAGACTGAGAAACCAGAGTAACTGTTTCACCTAAAACTCGTTCCTTTTTTGCTAGTTGAACGAACATCTATCCACATGCTCCATTCTTAGAGATATGGTTGTGTGTAAGCCGAACATCAACTAGCTTGTTGGGAACACAAAAGTTCCTTTAAGTTGGAAACTACAATACATACAATTATATGGGGATGTTCAATCGCCAGTTAAGTTTTACAGTGAAATCTGAAGGAAATTGAACCCAGCAGAAGGAAACTGACTGAGAAACCAGAGTAAGTGTTCATGCTGAAACCCGTTCCATTTGTGTTAGATGAACGAAAGTTTCTCTCCATGCTCAGTTCTGAGAGAAAAGTGTGTGTGAATGCAGCCCTTCAAAAATTTTGTTGGGAACACAAAGATTCTTTTCAGTTGGAAACTACATTACATACAAATATATGGAGAATTACTAGCTAAAATTCTTTTCGACAGTGTGAACTGCAGGAATGTCAAACCGGCACTAGGAAACAGACTGAGGATATAGAGTAACTGTTTCACCTGCAAATCGTTCCATTTTCGCTAGTTGAAGGAACGTTTCTCCACATGCTGTGTTCTGAGAGTTATGTGTTGTGTACGCCATCCATCAACTAGCTTGTTGGGAACACAAAATTTCTCTTAAGTTGGAAACTACAATACATATATATATATATATATATATATATATATATGGGGAGGTTCAATCTGCAATTAAGTTTACAGTGTAATCTGTTGGAATTTGAAACCGGCAGAAGGAAACCGACTGAGAAACCAGATTAAGTGTTTCTCCTGAAACACTTTCCCTTTCTGCTAGATGAACGAACGTCTTTGCACATGCTCAGTTCTGAGAGAAATTTGTGTGTGAATTTAGCGCATCACAAAGCTTGTTGGGAACACAAAGTTTCTTTTCTAGTTGGAAACTACACTACATACACATATATGGAGATTTACAAGCTCCAATTCTTTTTGACAGTGAAAACTGCAGGAACGTCAAACAGGCACTAGGAAACAGACTGAGAAATCAGATTAAGTGTTTCTCAAGCAAACCATTCCCTTGTGCTAGTTGAACAAGCTTCTCTCCACATGTTCATTTCTGTGAAATTGTGTGTGTGAAAGTCTTCCTTCACATAGCTTGTTGGGAACACAAAGTTCCTTTTCAGTTGGAAACTACAGTACATTCATATATATGGGTAATTACTAGATCCAATCGGTTTTACAGTGAAAACTGCAGAAATTTCAACCCGGCACTAGGAAACAAACTGTGAAAACAGAGTAAGATTTTCACATGCATAACGTTCCCCTTGGGCAAAATGAATGAACGTCTATCTTCATGCACAGTTGTGAGATATAATTGTGTGTGAAAGCAACCCTTCACCTAGCTTGTTGGGAACACAAAGATTCTTTTTATTTTGAAACTGCACTACAAACATATATATATGGGGAGGTACAAGCTGCAACTCTTTTCTACAGTGAAAAATGCAGGTACTTCAAACCGGCACTAAGAAACAGACTGAGAAACAAGAGTCAGTGTTTCACCTGAAACCCTTTCACATTTTGCTAGTTGAACGAACTTCTCTCCAAATGCCCAGTTCTGTGAGGTAATTGTGTGTGAAAACCGTCATTCACCTATATTGTATGGAACACAAAGATTCTTTTCAGTTGGAAATTACATGACAGACATTTATACGGTGAGTTATTAGCTCCAAATCTTTTCGACAGTGAAAACTGCAGGAATGTCAAACCGGCACTAGGAAACAGACTGAGAAACCAAAGTAAGTGTTTCTCCTTCAAACCATTCCTTTGTAGTAGTTGAACGAACTTCTCCCCACATGCTCAGTTTTGAGAGTTAGGTGTGAGTGAAAGCCGTCCTTCAACAACTTGGTTGGGAACAAAGTTTGTTTTCATTTGCAAACTACACTACATACATATTTATGGTGAGGTACTAGCCCCAAATCGGTTTTACAGGGAAAACTGCAGGAAATTCAAACCAGCACTAGGAAAAAGTATGAGAACCAAGAGTAAATGGGTCTCCTGCAACCAGTTCCCGTGGTGCTAGATGAAAGAACATCTCTCCACATGCTAAGTTCTGAGAGATAAGTGTGTGTGAAAGCCGTCCTTAACTTTCCTTGTTGGGAAAACAGTTTATTTTCAGCTGGAAACTACACTACGTAAATATATATGGGGAGGAAATAACACCAACTCGTTTTTACAGTGAAAAAGGCAGGAATGTCTAACCGGCACAAGGAAACAGACTGAGAAACCAGAGAACGTGTTTCCCCTGCAACAAGTTCCCATTGTGCTAGTTGAAAGAACATCTCCCTACATGCTCAGTTCTGAGAGAAAAGTGTGAGTGAAAGCCGTCCTTCAGATACCTTGTTTGGAACATAAAGTTTCTTTTCAGTTGTTAAATACACTACATAAATATGTAAGGGAAGGTACAAGCTCCAACAGTGTTTTACTGTGAAACATGCAGCAACTTCATTCCAGCACTAGGAAACAGACTGAGGAAATAGAGTAACTGTTTCTCCTGCAACCCGTTTGTCCTTGTTGAGTGAACGTCTCTCTCTATCCTCAGTTCTGAGAGATAAGTGTTTGTGAATGCTGTCCTTCAACTAACTTGATGGGAACACAAAGTTTCTTTTCAGTTGGATACTTCACTACGTACATATATAAGGTGAAGTACTAGCTCAAACTCGGATTTACAGTGAAAATTGCAGGAACTTCAAACTGGCACTCGGAAACAGACTGAGAACCAGAGTAAATTTTTGTCCTGCAATCCGTTCCATTTGTGGTAGTTGAACGAAATTCTCTTCACATGCTCAGTTCTGAAAGATAAGTGTGTGTGTAATCCGCCCTTTTCCTTGCTTGTTGGGAACACACGGTTTGTTTAAGTTGGAAACTACAATACATACATATATATGGGGAGGTACGAACTCCAACTGGGTTTTACACTGAGAACTGCAGGAAAATCAATCCGGCACTAGGAACCTGACTGAGAACCAGAGTAAATTTTTCTCCTGCATTCCGTTCCTTTTGTGCTAGATGAAAGAACCTCTCTCCACATGCTCAGGTTTGAGAGATAAGTGAGTGTGAAAGCCGTACTTCAACAAGCTTGTTGGGAACACAAAAGTTCTTTTCTTTTGGATAATTCACTACTTATATATATATGGGGAGTTTCAATCTCAAAATTTGTTTTACAGTGAAATCTGAAAAAAATTCAAACCGGCAGAAGGAAACAGACTGAGAAACCAGAGTAAGTGTTTCTCCTGAAACCCTAATCCATTGTGCTTGATGAACGAACCTCTCTCCACATCCACAGTTCTGAGAAATAACTGTGTTTGAAAGCCGTCTTTCACATAGTTTGTTGGGAACACAAAGATTCTTTTCAGTTGCAAACTACATAACATATATTTATTTTGGAAAGACTCGATCTAACTCGGCATTTCAGTGAAAACCGCAGGAATTTCAAACCGACACTAGGAAACAGAAAGTTAAACCGGAGTATGTGTTTCTCCTGCAAACCGTTCCCTTTGTGCAAGATGAACGATCGTCCGTACACATGCTCAGATCTGAGAGATAATTCTGTGTGAAAGAAGACCACCTAGTTTGTTGTGAACACAAATTTTCTTTTCAGTTGGAAACTACAGAACTTACATATATAGAGTTTGGTTCAATCTCCAACTCGTTTTTATATTGAAAAATGCAAGAATTTCAAACCGGCACTAGGAAACAGTCTGAGAAACCAGAGTAACTGTTTCACCTGCAACTCGTTCCATTTGTGCTAGTTGATCGAAAGTCTCTCCACATACTCTG
The DNA here is from genome assembly GCF_036321535.1 of Camelus dromedarius. Classification (NCBI taxonomy): domain Eukaryota; kingdom Metazoa; phylum Chordata; class Mammalia; order Artiodactyla; family Camelidae; genus Camelus; species Camelus dromedarius. Next base: position 1,053,879 of record NC_087451.1, on the reverse strand, counting down.
TTCTGAGAGAAATGGTTCTGAGTAATCCGACCATTAACTAGCTTGTTGGGAACACAAAAGTTCCTTTAAGTTGGAAACTACCATGCATACAATTATATGGGGAGGTTCAATCTCCAATTAAGATTTACAGTGAAATCTGAAGGAAATTGAACCCGGCAGAAGGAAACAGACTGAGAAACTAGAGTAAATATATCCCATGCAACCCGATCCCTTTGTGCTAGTTGAATGAACATTCTCCACATGCTCAGTTCAGAGAGATAATGTCTGAGAATGACTTATATCAAATAGCTTGTTGGGAAAAGAAATTTCTCTTCAGAAGTAATCTACACTTCATACATGTTTATGGTGAGGTACTAGCTCCAAATTGGTTTTACAGTGAAAACGTCTGGAAGTCCAAAATGGCACAAGGAAACAGAATGAGAAACCAGAGCAATTATTTCTCCTGGTACACTTTCTTTTGTGCTAGTTGAATGAACGTCTCTCCACATACTGAGTTCTCAGAGATAATTTTGTGTTAAAGCCGTCCTTCTCCTAGATTGTTGGGAGCACAAATCTTCTTTTCAGATGGAAACAGCACTACATACATTTATAAGGGAATGTACAAGCTCAAATTCAGTTTTACAGTGAAAACTGCAGTAAATTCAATCCGGCACTAGGGAACAGACTGAGAAACCAGAGTAACTGTTTCACCTAAAACTCGTTCCTTTTTTGCTAGTTGAACGAACATCTATCCACATGCTCCATTCTTAGAGATATGGTTGTGTGTAAGCCGAACATCAACTAGCTTGTTGGGAACACAAAAGTTCCTTTAAGTTGGAAACTACAATACATACAATTATATGGGGATGTTCAATCGCCAGTTAAGTTTTACAGTGAAATCTGAAGGAAATTGAACCCAGCAGAAGGAAACTGACTGAGAAACCAGAGTAAGTGTTCATGCTGAAACCCGTTCCATTTGTGTTAGATGAACGAAAGTTTCTCTCCATGCTCAGTTCTGAGAGAAAAGTGTGTGTGAATGCAGCCCTTCAAAAATTTTGTTGGGAACACAAAGATTCTTTTCAGTTGGAAACTACATTACATACAAATATATGGAGAATTACTAGCTAAAATTCTTTTCGACAGTGTGAACTGCAGGAATGTCAAACCGGCACTAGGAAACAGACTGAGGAAATAGAGTAACTGTTTCACCTGCAAATCGTTCCATTTTCGCTAGTTGAAGGAACGTTTCTCCACATGCTGTGTTCTGAGAGTTATGTGTTGTGTACGCCATCCATCAACTAGCTTGTTGGGAACACAAAATTTCTCTTAAGTTGGAAACTACAATACATATATATATATATATATATGGGGAGGTTCAATCTGCAATTAAGTTTACAGTGTAATCTGTTGGAATTTGAAACCGGCAGAAGGAAACCGACTGAGAAACCAGATTAAGTGTTTCTCCTGAAACACTTTCCCTTTCTGCTAGATGAACGAACGTCTTTGCACATGCTCAGTTCTGAGAGAAATTTGTGTGTGAATTTAGCGCATCACAAAGCTTGTTGGGAACACAAAGTTTCTTTTCTAGTTGGAAACTACACTACATACACATATATGGAGATTTACAAGCTCCAATTCTTTTTGACAGTGAAAACTGCAGGAACGTCAAACAGGCACTAGGAAACAGACTGAGAAATCAGATTAAGTGTTTCTCAAGCAAACCATTCCCTTGTGCTAGTTGAACAAGCTTCTCTCCACATGTTCATTTCTGTGAAATTGTGTGTGTGAAAGTCTTCCTTCACATAGCTTGTTGGGAACACAAAGTTCCTTTTCAGTTGGAAACTACAGTACATTCATATATATGGGTAATTACTAGATCCAATCGGTTTTACAGTGAAAACTGCAGAAATTTCAACCCGGCACTAGGAAACAAACTGTGAAAACAGAGTAAGATTTTCACATGCATAACGTTCCCCTTGGGCAAAATGAATGAACGTCTATCTTCATGCACAGTTGTGAGATATAATTGTGTGTGAAAGCAACCCTTCACCTAGCTTGTTGGGAACACAAAGATTCTTTTTATTTTGAAACTGCACTACAAACATATATATATGGGGAGGTACAAGCTGCAACTCTTTTCTACAGTGAAAAATGCAGGTACTTCAAACCGGCACTAAGAAACAGACTGAGAAACAAGAGTCAGTGTTTCACCTGAAACCCTTTCACATTTTGCTAGTTGAACGAACTTCTCTCCAAATGCCCAGTTCTGTGAGGTAATTGTGTGTGAAAACCGTCATTCACCTATATTGTATGGAACACAAAGATTCTTTTCAGTTGGAAATTACATGACAGACATTTATACGGTGAGTTATTAGCTCCAAATCTTTTCGACAGTGAAAACTGCAGGAATGTCAAACCGGCACTAGGAAACAGACTGAGAAACCAAAGTAAGTGTTTCTCCTTCAAACCATTCCTTTGTAGTAGTTGAACGAACTTCTCCCCACATGCTCAGTTTTGAGAGTTAGGTGTGAGTGAAAGCCGTCCTTCAACAACTTGGTTGGGAACAAAGTTTGTTTTCATTTGCAAACTACACTACATACATATTTATGGTGAGGTACTAGCCCCAAATCGGTTTTACAGGGAAAACTGCAGGAAATTCAAACCAGCACTAGGAAAAAGTATGAGAACCAAGAGTAAATGGGTCTCCTGCAACCAGTTCCCGTGGTGCTAGATGAAAGAACATCTCTCCACATGCTCAGTTCTGAGAGATAATTATGTGTTAAAGCCGCCCTTCAACTAGATTATTGGGAACACAATGTTTCTTTTTAGTTCGAAACTACCCTTCATACAATTATATGGGGAGCTACCAGCTCCAGCTCGGTTTTACTGTGAAAACTGCAGGAACTTCAAACCGGCACTATAAACCAATATGTGATACCAGAGTAATTGTTTCTCCTGCTACCCATTCTCTTTGTGAAAGAAGAATGAACGTCTCTCAGGATGTTCATTTCTGAGAGATACTTTGTGTAAAAGCTTTCCTCCAACTAGCTTGTTGGGATCACTGACATTCTTTACAGATTGAATCCACACAACACATATATATATGGAGAAATATTAGCTCCATTCCCTTCGACAGTGAAAACTGCAGGAACATCTATACCGGCAGTAGGAAACAGGCTGAGAAACCAGAATAAATGTTTCACCTGCAACCAGATCCCTTTGTGCTAGATGAACGAACATATCTCCACATGCTAAGTTCTGAGAGATAAGTGTGTGTGAAAGCCGTCCTCAACATACCTTGTTGGGGAAACTGTTTCTTTCCAGTTGGAATCTACACTACATAAATGTATATGGGGAGGAAATAACACCAAATCGTTTTTACAGTGAAAAAGGCAGGAACGTCAAACCAGAACTAGGAAACCGACAGATAAACCAGAGAAATTTTTTCCCTGCAAACATTTCCCATCGTTCTAGTCGAACGTACGTCACCATACATGCTCAGTACTGGGAGATAAGTGTGTGAGAAAGCCGTCCTTCACATAGCTTATTTGGAACAAAAAGTTTCTTTTCAGTTGTTAAATAGACTACATACATATGTAAGGGAAAGTACAAGCTCCAACACTGTTTTACTGTGAAAATTACAGGAACCACAATATAGCTCTAGGAAACAGACAGATGAAATAGAGCAACTTTTTCTCCTGCAACCCGTCTGTGCTTTTTGAATGAACATCTCTGTATATGCTCAGTTCTGAGAGATAATTGTTTGTGAACGCCATCCTTCAACTTACTTGTTTGGAACACAAAGTTTCTTTTCAGTTGGATACTCACTACGTACATATATAAAGTGAATTACTAGCTCAAACTCGGATTTACAGTGAAAATTGCAGGAACTTCTAACTGGCACTCGGAAACAGAGAACCAGAGTAAATTTTTGTCCTGCAGTCCTTTCCGTTTGTGGTAGTTGAATGAACTTCTCTTCACATGCTCTGTTCTGAGAGATAAGTTTGTGTGTAATCTGCCCTATATCTTGCTTGTTGGGAACACAAATTTTCTTTAAGTTGGAAACTACAATACATACATATATATGGGGAGGTACGAACTCCAACTCGGTTTTACAGTGATAACTGCAGGAACTTCAATCCGGCACTAGGAACCTGACTGAGAACCAGAGAAAATCTTTCTTCTGCATTCCATTCTGTTTGTGCTTGATGAACGAAGTTCTCTCCACATGCTCAGTTTTGAGACATAAGTGAGTGTGAAAGTCGTACTTCAACTAGCTTGTTGGGAATACAAAATTTTTTTCAGTTGAATAATTCACTACTTATATATATATGGGGTGGTTCTATCTCTAAATAGGTTTTACAGTGAAATCTGAAAGAATTTCAAACCGGCAGAAGGAAACAGATTGAGAAACCAGAGTAAGTGTTTCTCCTGAATCCCTAATCCATTGTGCTTGATGAACGAAACTCTCTCCACATCCTCAGTTCTGAGAAATAACTGTGTGTGAAAGCCGTCTTTCACATATTTTGTTGGGAACACAGAGTTTCTTTTCAGTTGCAACCTACATAACCTAAATATATTTGGGGAAGAACTAGATCTAACTCAGTATTTCAGTGAAAACTGCAGGAATTTCAAACTGACACTAGGAAACAGAATGTGAACCCAGAGTATGTGTTTCTCCTGCAAATCGTTCCCTTTGTGCAAGATGAACGATCGTCCCTACACATGCTCAGTTCTGAGAGATAAGTCTGTGTGAAAGAAGTCCTTCACCTAGCTTGTTGGGAACACAAAGTTTATTTTCAGTTGGAAACTACAGAACATATATATATATATATATATAGAATTGTTCAAGCTCCAACTCGGTTTTAAATTGAAAAATGCAGGAACTTTAAAGCGGGACTAAGGAACAGACTGAGAAACCAGAGTAACTGTTTCACCTGCAACTCGTTCCGTTTGTGGTAGTTGAACGAACATCTCTCCACATGCTCATTTCTGACACATGATTGTGTGTGAAAGACTTCCTTCACATAGCTTTTTGGGAACACAAAATTTGTTTCCTGTTGTAAATACACTACATACATATGTATGAGAAGGTACAAGCTCCAACACTCTTTTACTGTGAAAACAGCAGTAACTTCAAACTGACACTAGGAAATAGACTGAGAAACCAGAGAAAGTGTTTCTACTGCAATCCGTTTCTTTTTTGCTAGTTGAAAAATCTTCTCTGCTCATGCTCATTTCTTAGAGATAAGTGTGTGTGAAAGCCGTTCTTCACCTATCTTGTTGGGAACACAAGGTTTCTTTTCAGCTGGAAACAACAATACATACATATATATGGGGAGCTACGAGCTCCAACTCATTTTAGCAGTGATCACTGCAGGAACATCAAACCGGCACTAGGAACCTGACTGAGAAACCAGAGTAACTTTTTCTCCTGCATTCCGTTCATTTTGTGCTAGTTGAATGAACGTCTCTCCACATGCTCAAATTTTAGAGATAACTCTGTGTGAAAGCCGTCGTTCTAGAAGCTTGTTTAGAACACAAAATTTCTTTTAATTAGGATAATTCACTACATACATATATATGGGGAGGTATTAGTTCAAACTTGCTTTACAGTGAAAACTGCAGGAACTTCAAACCGGATCTAGGAAACAGACTGAGAAACCAGAGTAAGTGTTTCTCCTGCAACCTGACACCTTTGTGCTAAATGAATGAACGTCTCTCCACATGATCATTTCTAAGAGAGAAATGTGTGCAAAAGCCGTCCTTCACGTAGTTTGTTGGGAACACAAAGATTATTTTCAGTTGTAAACAAAAATACTTACATTTAAATTGGAGGTACTATCTCCAACACCGTTTTAAAGTGAAAATTGCAGAAACGTGAAACCGACACTAAAGCAGACTGAGAAATCAGAGTATCTGTTCCTCAAGCAAATCGTTCTCTTTTGATACTTGAATGAACGTCTCTCTAAATGTTCATTTCTGAGAGATAGTGTGTGTGAAAGCCATACTTCATATAACTTGTTGGGAACAGAAAGTTTCTTTTCATTTGGAATCTACAAATCTTACATATATATGGGGATGTAGGAGCTCCAACTCGGTTTTAGAGTGAATATGCAGGAAATACAAAACGGCACTAGGAACCAGACTGAGAAACAAGAGTAAATGTTTCTCCGGCAACCCGTTCCGTTTGTGCTAGTTGAACAAACGTGTCTCCACATGCTCAGATCTTAGAGATAAATGTGTGTGTAAGCTGTACTTCACCTAGCTTGTTGGGAACACAAAGTTTATTTTAAGTTGGGGTCTACAATTCATACATTTATATGGTTTGGTTGTATCTCCAAATAAGACTTACATTGAAAATATCAGGAAATTCAAATTGGCAGAAGGAAACAGACTGAGAAAACAGAGTAAGTGTTTCTCCTGCAACCCGTTCAATTTGTGCTAGATGAACGAACGTCTCTCCACATGCTCAGTTCTGAGAGATAATTTTGTGTGAAAGCCGTCCTTCACCTAGGTTGTTCAGAACACAAAGTTTCTTTTCAGTTGGAAACTACAGTACATACATCTATATGGGTAGTTACTAGATCCAAATCAGTTTTACAATGAAAACTACAGGTTTTTCAACCCGGTACTAGGAAAGAAACTGTGAAACCAGAGTAAGTATTTCTCCTGCATACCGTTCTCTTTGGGCTAAATGAACGAAAGTTTCTCTTCATCCTCAAATCTGAGATATATGTTTGTGTGTATGCAGACCTTCACCTAGCTTGTTGGGAACACAAAGATTCTTTTTACTTGGAAATCATACTACATACATATACATGGGGAGGAACTAGCTCCAACAAATTTCTACATTAAAAAATGCAGGAACATCAAATGGGCACTAGGAAACAGACTGAAAAATCAGTGTAAGTGTTCCTCAAGCATCCCATTCCCTTTGTGCTATTTGAACGAACGTCTCCACATGCTCATTTCTGAAAGGTAACTGTGTGTGAAAACCATCCTTCACCAAGCTTGTAGGGAACACAAAATTTCTTCTCATTTGGAAAGTACAATACATACATATATATATGGTGGTACGAGCGCCAACATGGTTTTACAGTGAAAACTGCAGGAAGTTAAAACAGGAAGTTGGAACCAGACTGAGAAACAAGAGTAACTGTTTCAAATTCAACACGTTCCGTCTGTGCTCGATGAATGAAAGTCTCTCCTCATGCTCAGGTCTGAGGGATAAGTTTGTGTGAAAGCCTTCCTTCACCTAGCTTGATGGGAACACAAGGATTCTTTGAAGATGGAAACTACAGTACATACATATATATCGGTAGTTACTAGATCCAAGTCGGTTTTACAGTGAAAACTGCAGGAATTTCAACCCGGCACTTGGAAACAAACTGAGAAAACAGAGTATGTGTTTCTCCTGCAAACCATTCCCTTTGTGCTTGATGAAAGAACGTCTCTCCACATTCTCAGTTTTGAGAGATAATGTGTGTGGAAACCAAATTTCACCAAGCTTTTTTGGAATACACAGTTTCTTTTCAGTGGGAAACTAATCTGCATACATATATATGTGGATGTACAACTCGGTTATACACTGAAAACTGCAGGAACCTTTAACCGGCTCTAGCAAACAGACTGAGAAATCAGAGTACGTGTTTATCATGCAAACCGTTTGTTTTGTGATAGCTGAAATAACGACTCTCCACATGCTCATTTCGGAGAGATGAGTTTTTGTAAAAGCCGTCCTTCACCTAGCTTGTTGGGAACACAAAGTTTCTTTTCACCAGTTATCTACACTGCATACATATGTATGGGAAAGTACTAGCTCCAACTCGTTTTTACAGACAAAAATGCAGGAAAGTCAACCCGGCATTAGGAAACAGGCTGAGAAACCAGAGTAAAAGTTTCTCATGCAAAACGTTCCCTTTGTGCTAGATGAACAGAACTTCTCTCCAGATATTCATTTCTGAGAGATAAGTTTGCGTGAAAGAAGTCCTTCAACTAGCTTGTTGGGAAAACATATTTTCTTTTCAGTTGCAAACTACAGAACTTACTTATATATAGGGAGGTTCAAGCTCCAACTCTGCTTATATTGAAAACGGGAGGAAGTTGAATCCGGCACTAGAAAACAGACTGAGAAAACAGAGTAACTGTTTCACCTGCAAATCGTTCCGTTTGTGCTAGTTGAAGGAACCTTTCTCCACATGCTCTGTTCTGAGAGATATGTGTTGTGTAAGCTGCCCATCACCTAGCTTCTTGGGAACACAAAAGTTCTTTTAAGTTGGAAACTACAATACATACATATATATGGGGAAGTTAAATCTGCAATTAAGTTTTACAGTGTAATCTGTAGGAAATTGAAACAGACAGAAGGAAACAGACTGAGAAACCACATTAAGTGTTTCTCCTGAAACACTTTCCCTTTGTGCTAGATGAACGAACGTCTCTACACATGCTCAGTTCCGAGAGAAAATTGTGTGTGAATGTAGCCCTTCACAAAGCTTGTTGGGAACACAAAGTTCCTTTTCAGTTGGAAACTACAGTACATTCATATATACGGGTAGTTACTAGATCGAAGTCGGTTTTACAGTGAAAACTGTAGGAATTTCAACCCGGCACTAGGAAACAAACTGTGAAAACAGAGTAAGTTTTTCACATGCATACCGTTCCCTTTGGGCTAAATGAATGGACGTCTATCTTCATGCACAGTTCTGAGATATAATTGTGTGTGAAAACAACACTTCACCTAGCTTGTTGGGAACACAAAGATTCTTTTCACTTGGAAACTGCACTACATAAATATATATGGGGAGGTACAAGCTGCAACTCTTTTCTACAGTGAAAAATGCAGGTACTTCAAACCGGCACTAGAAAACAGACTGAGAAACAAGAGTCAGTGTTTCCCCTGCAACCCTTTCCCATTGTGCTAGTTGAACGAACGTCTATACATATGTCCAGTTCTGTGAGATAATTGTTGTGTGAAAGACGTCCATGCCCTAGCTTGTTGGGAACTCAAAGTTTCCCTTCATTTGGAATCTAAATTACATACATATATATGGGGAGATACTAGCTCCAACTCGATTTTACAGTGAAAACTGCAGGACCCTGTAACCGGCATTAGCAAACCAACTGATTAAACAGAGTAAGTGTTTCTCCTGCAAACAGTTCCCTTTGTGCTGGATGAACGAACGTGTCTACACATGCTCAGTTCTGAGAGATAAGTGTGTTTGAAAGCCATCCTTCACCGAACTTGTAGTGACAACATAGTTACTTTTACGTGGCAAACAACAATACATACATATATATGGGGAGATTCTAGCTCCAACTCTTTTCTACAGTGAAAAATGCAGGAACATTGATGCGGCACTAGGAAACAGACTGAGAAACCAGAGTAATTGTTTCACAAGCATCCCGTTCACTTTTGCTAGTTGAACGAACGACTCACCTCATGCTCATTTCTGAGAGATAAGTGTGTGTGAGAGCCGTCCATCATCTAGCTTGTTGGGAACACAAAGTTTCTTTTCAGTTGGAAACTACAATATATGCATATATATGGGGAGGTTCGAGCTCCAACTAGGTTCTACAGTGAAAAATGCAGTAACTTCAAACTGGCATGAGGAACCAGACTGAGAAAACAGAGAAAATGTTTCTCCTGCAACTTGTTTCATTTGTGCTAGTTGAATGAACGTCTCTCCACGTGCTCAGTTCTGAGGGATAAATGTTTGTGTAAGCCGCCCTTCACTTAGCTTCTTGGGAACACAAAGTTCATTTAAGATGGAAACTACAAAACATACATATATATGGGGAGGTTGTGTCTCCAAATAATGTTTACAGTGAAAACTGCAGGAAATTCAAACCTGCAGAAGGAAACAGACTGAGAATCCAGAGTGTTTCTCCTGCAACCCATTCCTTTTGTGCTGGATGAATGAACGTCTCTACACATGACCAGTTTTGAGAGATAAGTGTGTGTGAAACACGTCCTTCAACTAACTTGTAGGGAACACTAAATTTCTTTACAGTTGGAAACTAAACTACATATATATATGTGGGGAGGTACTAGCTCCAACTCCATTTAAAAGTGAAAACTGCAGGAACCTTTAAGCGGCACTCGCAAACTGACTGAGAATACAGAGTAATTGTTTCTCCTGTAAACCGTTCCCTTTGTACTAGTTGAACGAACATCTCTCCACATGCTCAATCTGAGAGATATGTGTGTATGAATGCAGTGCTTCACCAAGCTAGTAGGGAACACAAATTTTCTCTTCAGTTGGAAAATCCACTACATACATATATATAGAGAGTTATTATCTCCAAATCTTTTCGACAGTGAAAACTGCAGGACTGTAAAACCAGCACTAGGAAACAGACTGAGAAACCAGAGTATCTGTTTCCCCTGCAACCCATAACAATTGTGTTGGTTGAACGAACGTCTCCCCACATGCTCAGTTCTGAGAGATAAGTGTGTGAGAAAGCCGTCCTTCACATAATTTTTTGGGAACAAAAAGTTTCTTTTAAGTTGGTAAATACACTACATACATATGTATGGAGAGGTACAAGCTCCTACCCGGATTTACAGTGAAAACTTCAGGGTCTTCAAGCCGGCACTGGGAAACAGAATCAGAAACCAGTGTGAGGGTATCTCCTGCAAACCGTTCCCTTTGTGCTAGTTGAACGATCGTCTCTCCACATGCTCAGTTCTGAGAGGTAAATGTTTGTGAAAACTGTTCTTCACCTAGATTGTTGGGAACACAAAGTTTCTTTTCAGTTGGAAATTACACGACAGACATATATATGGTGATAAACTAGCTCCAGATTTGTTTTACACTGAAAATTTCAGGAACCTGAAACCGGCATTTGGAAATAGACTGTGAGAACATTCTGAATGTTCCACCTGCAAAACTTTCCCTTTGTGCTAGTTTAACAAAAGTCTTTTCACATGCTCAGTTTTGAGAGATAAGTTTATGTGAAAGGTGTCTTTAACCTTGATTTTTGGGAACACAAAGTTTCTATAAAGTTGGAAGCTGCACGACAGACATACATATGGCGAGGTCCTGGCTCCAACCCGGTTTTACAGTGAAAACTTCAGGGTCTTCAAACTGGCACTGGGAAACAGAATCAGAAACCAGTGTAAGGGTATCTCCTGCAAACCGTTCCCTTTGTGCTAGTTGAACGAACGTCTCTCCACATGCTCAATTCTGAGAGGTAAATGTTTGTGAAAACCGTTCTTCACCTAGATTGTTGGGAACACAAAGTTTCTTTTAAGTTGGAAGCTACACGACAGACATACATATGGCGAGGTCCTGGCTCCAATACGGTTTTACAGTGAAAACTGCCAGAAGATCATTCCGGCACTAGGAAACAGACTGAGAAACCAGAGTAAGTGTTTCTCCTGCAACCCGATCCCTTTGTGCTAGTTGAACGAACATCTCTCCACATGCTCAGTTCTGAGAGATAAATTCTGAGAATGACATACATCAAATAGCTTGTTTGGAAAAGAAAGTTTCTTTTCAGAATGAAACTACACTTCATGCATATATATAGTGGAGTACTTGCTCCAAATCGGTTTTACATTGAAAACTTCTGTAAGTTCAAAATGGCAATAGGAAACAGAATGAGAAACAGACTAATGTTTTCTCCTGCTACCATTTCCTTAGTGCTAGTTGAATGACCGTCTCTCCACATGCTCAGTTCTGAGAGATATTTCTGTGTTAAAGCCGCCCTTCAACTATATTGTTGGGAACACAAATTTTCATTTTAGTTCGAAACTACCCTTCATACATTTATATGGGTAGCTACCAGCTCCAGCTCGGTTTTACAGGGAAAACTGTAGGAACATCAAACCGGCATTAGGAAACAATACGTGATACCAGAGAAATTGTTTCTCCTGCTACCCGTTTTCTTTGTGAAAGAAGAATGAACGTCTCTCCAGATGCTCAGTTCTGAGAGATACATTTGTGTAAAAGCTGTCCTTCACCTAGCTTGTTGGGAACACGGACATTGTTTTCAGTTGGAATCTACACTTCATACATATATATGGAGAGTTATTAGCTCCATTCTCTTCCACAGTGAAAACTGCAGGAACGTCAAACCGGCAGTAGGAAACAGGCTGAGAAACCAGAGTAAGTGTTTCTCCTGCAACCCTTTCCCTTTGTGCTAGATGAATGAACGTCTATCCACATGCTCAGTTCTGATAGATAAGTGTGTGTGATGCCGTCTTCACCTAGTTTGTTGGGAACACAAAGCTTATTTTCAGTAGGAAATTACACTATTTCATATATATAGGGAGATAATAGCTCCAACATGGCTTTAAAGTGAAACTGCAGGAAAGTGAAACCAGCACTAGGAAACAGTCTGAGAAACAAGAGTAAGTTTTTACCCTGCAAACGTGTCCTTTTTGGTAGTTGAATGAAAGTCTCTCCACATGCTCATTTCTGAAGGATAAGTGTGTGTGAAAACCGTCCTTCATATAATTTGTTGGGAACACAATGATACTTTTCATTTGGATAGTACATTACATACATATGTATTGGGAGGTATTAACTCCAAGTCGGTTTTTCAGTGAAAACTGCAGTCAGTTCAAACCGGCATGGGATACCATACTAAGAATACAGAGTAACTATTTCCCATGCAACCCGTACGTTTGTGCTAGTTGAACGAACATCCCTCGACATGCTTACATCTGAGAGGTAATTGTGTGTGAAAACCATACGTCACCTAGATTTTTGGGAAAACAAAGTTTCTTTTCAGTTGTAAATTACACAACAGACATATATATGGTGAGGTACTAGCTCCAACTGTGTTTTACAGTGAAAATTTCAGGAACCTGAAACCGGCACTAGGAAACAGACTGAGAAACCAGAGAAAATGTTTCCCCTGCAACAAGTTCCCATTGTGCTAGTTGAACGAACGTCTCCCTACATGCTCAGTTTTGAGAGATAATTGTGTGAGAAAGCCGTCCTTCACATAGCTTGTTTGGAACAAAAAGTTTCTTTTCAGGTGTTAAATACACTACATACATATGTAAGGGAAGGTACAAGCTCCAACAGTGTTTTACTGTGAAAACTGCAGGAACTTCCATCCAGTACTAGGAAACAGACTGAGGAAATAGAGTAATTGTTTCTGCTGCAACCCGTTTGTGCTTGTTGAATGAACGTCTCTCTATATGCTCAGTTCTGACAGATAAGTGTGTGTGAACGCCATCCTTCAACTAACTTGTTGGGAACACAAAGTTTCTTTTCAGTTGGATACTTCACTATGTACATATCAAAGGTGAAATAATAGCTCAAACTCGGATTTACAGTGAAAATTGCAGGAAATTTAAACTGGCACTCGGAAACAGACTGAGAACCACAGTAAATTTTTGTCCTGCAATCCGTTCAGTTTCTGGTATTTGAACGAACTTCTCTTTACATGCTCAGTTCTGAGAGATAAGTGTGTGTGTAATCCACCCTTTACCTTGCTTGTTGGGAACACAAAGTTTCTTTAAGTTGAAACTACAATACATACATATATATGGGGAAGTATGAACTCCAACTCGGTTTTACAGTGACAACTGCAGTAACTTCAATTCCGCACCAGGAACCTGATTGAGAACCAGAGTAAATTTTTCTCCTGCATTCCATTCCGTTTGTGCTAGATGAACGAACGCCTCTCCACATGCTCAGTTTTGAGATATAAGTGAGTGTGAAAGCCGTACTTCAACAAGCTTGTTGGGAACACAAAATTTCTTTTCATTTGGATAATACACTACTTATATATATATGGGGAGGTTCTATCTCAAAAAACTTTTACAGTGAAATCTGAATGAAATTCAAACCGGTAGAAGGAAACAGACTGAGAAACCAGAGTAAATGTTTCTCCGGCAATCAGTTCTGTTTGTGCTAGTTGAACAAACGTCTCTCCACATGCTCAGATCTTAGAGATAAATCTGTGTAAGATGTACTTCACCTAGCTTGTTGGGAACACAAAGATTCTTTTAAGTTGGAGTCTACAATTCATACATTTATATGGTGTGGTTGTGTCTCCAAATAAGACTTACAGTTAAAATATCAGGAAATTCAAATTGGCAGAAGGAAACAGACTGAGAAAACTGAGTAAGTGTTTCTCCTGAAACCCGTTCCATTTGTGGTAGATGAACGAACGTCTCTCCACATGCTCAGTTCTAAGAGATAAGTTTGTGTGAAAGCCGTCCTTCACCTAGGTTGTTCAGACACAAAGTTTCATTTCAGTTGGAAACTACAGTACATGCATCTATATGGGTTGTTACTAGATCCAAATTAGTTTTATAATGAAAACTACAGGAATTTCAACCCGGTACTAGGAAAGAAACTGTGAAACCAGAGTAAGTTTTCTCCTGCATACCGTTCTCTTTGGGCTAAATGAACGAACGTTTCTCTTCATCCTCAAATCTGAGAGATATGTCTGTGTGAATGCAGCCCTTCACCTAGCTTGTTGGGAACACAAAGATTCTTTTTAGTTGGAAATTATACTACATACATATATATAGGGAGGTACTAGCTCCAACACTTTTGTACATTAAAAAATGCAGGAACTTAAAACTGGCAGTAGGAAGCAGACTGAGAAATCAGTATAAGTGTTCCTCAAGCATCCCGTTCCCTTTGTGCTATTTGAATGAACGTCTCCACATGCTCATTTCTGAAAGGTAATTGTGTGTGAAAACTGTCCTTCACCAAGCTTGTTGGGAACACAAAGTTTCTTTTCACCAGTTATCTAGAATGCATACATATATATGGGAAGGTACTAGCTCCAACTCGTTTTTAAAGACAAAAATGCAGGAAAGTAAACCCGGCATTAGGAAACAGGCTGAGAAACCTGAGTAAATGTTTCTCATGCAAAACGTTCCCTTTCTGCTAGTTGAACGGAACGTCTCTCCAGATACTCATTTCTGAGAGATAAGTTTGTGTGAAAGAAGTCCTTCAACTAGCTTGTTGGGAACACATAGTTTCTTATCAGTTGCAAACTACAGAACTTACATATATATAGGGAGGTTCAAGCTCCAACTCTGCTTATATTGAAACGGCAGGAAATTGAAACCAGCACTAGGAAACAGACTGAGAAACCAGAGTAAATGTTTCACCTGCAAATCTTTCCTTTTGTGCTAGTTGAAGGAACGTTTCTCCACATGCTGTGTTCTGAGAGATACGTGTTGTGTATTCCACCCATCACCTAGCTTGTTGGGAACACAAAAGTTCTTTTAAGTTGGAAACTACAGTACATACATATATATGGGGAGTTTCAATCTGCAATTATGTTTTACAGTGTAATCTTTAGGAAATTGAAACCGGCAGAAGGAAACAGCCTGAGAAACCAGATTAAGTGTTTCTCCTAAAACACGTTCCCTTTGTGCTAGATGAATGAACGTCTCAGCGCATGCTCAGTTCTGAGAGAAAATTGTGTGTGAATGAAACCCTCACAAAGCTTGTTGGGAACACAAAGTTTATTTTCAGTTGGAACCTACACTACATACATATTTATGGAGATTTACAAGCTCCAATTCTTTTTCACAGTGAAAACTGCAAGAACGTCAAACCGGCACTAGGAAACACAGTGAGAAATCAGATTAAGTTTTTCTCAAGCAAAATATTCCCTTGTGCTAGTTGAACAAGCTTCTCTCCACATGTTCATTTCTGTGAGACTGTGTGTGTGAAAGTCCTCCTTCACATAGCTTGTTGCGAACACAAAGTTCCTTTTCAGTTGGAAACTACAGTACATTCATATATGCGGGTAGTTACTAGATCCAATCGGGTTTACAGTGAAAAATGCAGGAATTTCAACCCGGCACTAGGAAACAAACTGTGAAACCAGAGTAAGTTTTTTCACATGCATACCGTTCACTTTAGGCTAAATGAATGAACGTCTATCTTCATACACAGTTCTGAGATAATATTGTGTGTGAAAGCAACCCTTCACCTAGCCTGTTGGGAGCACAATGATTCTTTTTACTTGGAAACTGCACTACATACATATATATGGGGAGGTACAAGCTGCAACTCTTTTCTACAGTGAAATATGCAGGTACTTCAAACCGGCACAAGAAACAGTTTGAGAAACAAGAGTCAGTGTTTCCCCTGCAACCTTTCCCATTGTGCTAGTTGAACGAACGCCTATACATATGCAAAATTCTGTGAGATAATTGTTGTGTGAAAGCCGTCCATGCCCTAGCTTGGTGGGAACTCAAAGTTTCTCTTCAGTTGGAAACTAAATTACATACATATATATGGGGAGGAACTAGCTCCAACTCGGTTTTACACTGAAAACGGCAGGAACATTTACCTGGCACAAGCAATCCGACTGAGAAAACAAAGTAAGTGTTTCTCCTGCAAACTGTTCCCTTTGTTCTAGATGAACGAACGTATATCCACATGCTCAGTTCTGAGAGATAAGTGTGCGTGAAACCCGTCCTTCACCTTTCTTGTTGGGATCACAAAGTTTTTTTCAGTTGGAATCTGCACAACATACATATCTATAGGCAGGAACAAGTTCCAACTCTGGTTTACTGTGAATACTAAGGGATCTTAGATGCAGAACAAGGAAACACACTGAGAAAACAGAGTAAGGGATTTCCTGCATCCCATTCATTTTGTACTTGATGAATGAAAGTCTCTCCACATGCTCAGATCTGAGAGTTAAGTGTGTGTGAAAGCCTTCCTTCTCCTAGCTTGTTGGGAACACAAAGATTCTTTTCAGTTGGAAATTACACTACATACATTTATATAGGGTGGTAGTAGCTGCAATTTGGTTTTGGAGTGAAAACTGCAGGAACTTCAAACCTGCACTAGGAAACAGACTGAGAAACCAGAGTTAGTGTTTCTCCTGCAAACCGTTCCCTGTGGGCTAGAAAAACGAAAGTACCTCCACATGATCATGTCTAAGAAATAAGTGTATGAGAAAGCCGTACTTCAACTAGCTTGTAGGGAACACAAAGTTTCTTTTCAGTTGGAAATTACACTACATAGATATATATGGTGAGTTACTAGCTGCACTGGGGTTTTAAAGTGAAAACTGCAGGAACTTCTACCCATCACTATAAAAAGACAGAAATCAGAGTTATTGTTTCTACTGCAAACTATTCCATTTGTGCTGGATGAACGAACATCTCTCCACAGGTTCAAGTCTCAGAAATAACAGTGTGATAAAGTCGTCCTTCACCTAACTTGTCGGGAACACAAAGTTTCTTTTCAGATTGAAACTACACTACATACGTATATATGGCGAGTTACTAGCTCCAACATGGTTTTACAGTGAAAACTGCAGGAAATTCAAACTAGCACTTGGAAACAGACTGAGAAAACAGAGTAATGGTTTTCCTGCATCCCATTCCCTTTGTGCTAGATGAAAGAACATCTCTCCATTTGCTCAGTTGTGAGAGATAACACTGTGTGAAACCCATCCTTCAACTAGCTTGTTGGGAACACAAAGTTTCTTTTAGGTTGGAAACTACCCCACATACATATATATCTGTAGGAACAAGCTCCAACTCCGGCTTACAGTGAAAACTGCAGGAACTTCAAACCAGCAATTGGAAACACACTGAGAAAGCATTGTAAGTGTTTCCCCTGCTGCACGTTCCCTTTGTGATAGATGAACAAACGTCTCACCACATGCTCATGTCTGAGACATAATTGTGTGTGAAAGCCCTCCTTCTTCTAGCTTGTTGATAAAACAAAGGTTATTTTCTGATGGTATTTACAATTCATACACATATATGGGGAGGTACAAGTTCTATATCATGTTTATAGTGATAAGTGCAGGAACATCAAACCAGCACTAGGAAACAGGCTGAGTAACCAAAGTAAATGTTTCTCCTGCAACTCATTCCCTTTGTGCTTCATGAACAAACATCTCTCCACATGTCTGGTTCTGAGAGAAAATTGTGTGTGAAAGCCGAACTTCACCTAGGTTGTTGGGAACACAAATTTTCTTTACAGTTGGTAACTACACTACATAAATATATATTGGGATTTACAAGCTCCGACTCTGTTTTATTTTGAAAACTGCAGGAATTTTCAACCAGTACTAGGAAACAGACTGAGAAACCAGAGTAAGTGTTTCCCCTGTAACACGTTCCCTTTGTGCTAGGTAAATGAAATTCTCACCACATTCTCAGTTCTGACAGAGTATTGTGTGTGATAGCTGAACTTTACATACCTTGTTGGGAACACAAAGTTTCTTTTCATTTGAAAACTAATCTACATAAATATATATGGGGAAGAACTAACACCAACTTGGTTTACAGTGAAAACTGCAGGAACTTCAAACCGGCACTAGGAAACAGACTGAGGAACCAGAGTTATCGGTTTCTACTAAAACCCTTTCCGTTTGTGCTAGATGAATGAAATTCTCTCCATATGCTCATTTCTGAGAGATAAGTTGTGTGAAAGCACTCCTTCAACTAGCTTGTTGATAACACAAAAGTTCTATTCTTTGGTATCCACAATACATACATATATATGGGGAGGTACAAGTTTCACATTGGTTTACAGTTTTAACTGCAGGAACTTCAATCCAGCACTAGGAAACCGACTGAGAAAACAAAGTAAGTGTTTCTAGTGCAAACTGTTCCATTTTTGCGAGATGAACAAACGTCTCTACACATGCTCAGTTCTGAGAGATAATTGTTTGTGAAAGAAGACCTTCACCTAGCTTGTTGGGAAAACAAAGTTTGTATTAGTTGGAAACTAGAGAACTAACATATATATAGGGATGTTCAAGCTCCAACTCAGTTTTACATTGAAAACTGCAGGAACTTCAAACCAGCACTAGGAAACACAATGAGAAATCACAGTAACTTTTTGTGCTGCAACTCATTCCGTTTGTGCTAGTTGAACGAACGTCTCTCCACATGCTCAGTTCTGAGAGATATATGTGTGGGTAGGCTGCACATCACTTAGAGTGTTGGGAACACAAAAGTTCTTTTAAGTTGGAAACAACAATACATAAATTTATATGGGCATGTTCAATCTCCAATTAAGATTTACAGTGAAATATGAAGGAAATTGAAACCGGCAGAAGGAAACAGACTGAGAAACCAGAGTAAGTGTTTCTCCTGGAAACTGTTCCATTTGTGTTAGATGAACGAAAGTCTCTCCAGATGCTCAGATCTTAGAGAAAATTGTGTGTGAATGCAGCCCTTCACAAAGCTTGTTGGGAACACAAAGTTTCTTTTCAGTTGGAAATTACACTAGATACATATATATGAGAGTAACTAGCTCCAATTCTTTTCGACAGTGAATACTGCAGGAACGTCAAACTGGCACTATGAAACGGACTGAGAAACCAGAGTAAGTGTTTCTCCTGCAACTCATTCCCTTTGTGCTAGTTGAACGAACATCTCCCCACATGCTCAGTTCGGAGAGATAAGTGTGTGTGAAAGCCATCCTCATATACCTTGTTGGGAACAAACAGTTTCTTTTTAGTTGGAATCTACACTACATACATATATATGGGAAGGTACTAGCTCCAAATCGGTTTTACAGTGAAAACTGCAGGAACTTCAAAGCAGAACTGGGAAACAGAATGGGAAACAAGAGTAATTGTTTCTCCAGCAACCCGTTCCCTTTGTGCTAGTTGAACGAAGGTCTCTCCCCATGCTCAGTTCTGAGAGAAAAGTGTCTGTGAAAGTGGTCCTTAAACTATCTTTTTGGGAACCCCAAGTTTCTTATCAGATGGAATCTACAATACATACATATATAAGGGGAGGTTCAAGCTCCAATTCAGTTTTACAGTGAAAACTGCAGGAACTTCAAACCGATACTAGGAAAGAGACAGATAAATCATAAAAATTGTTTCTCCTGCAACCCGTTCACTTTGTGCTAGATGAAAGAAAGCCTCTCCACATGCCCTGTTCTGAGAGAAAATAGTTGCATGAAAGCCGTGCATCACATAGCTTGTTGGGAACACAAAATTTCATTTCAGTTGTAAACTAAACAACATACATATATATGGGGAGGTACTAGCTCCAACTCGGTTTATAGTGAAAACTGCAGGAACCTGTAACCAGTATTAGCAAACCAACTGAGAAAACAGAGTAATTGTTTCCCCTGCAAACCGTTACTTTTATGCTAGATGAACGAACGTCACTAAACATACTCAGTTCTGTGAGATAAGTGTGTTTGAAAGCCGTACTTCACCTAACTTTTTGGGAAAACAAAGTTTCTTTTCAGTGGGAAACAGCACTATATACATATATATGGGTAGGTACTAGATACAACTCAGTTTAATAGTGAAAATGCAGGAATTTTCAACCAACACTAGGAAACAGACTGAGAAACCAGAGTAATTGTTTCTCCTGCAACCCGTTCCTTTGTGCTTGTTGAATGAACGTCTCTCCACATCCTCATTTCTGAGAGATAAGTTTGTGTGAATGCCAAACTTCA
Source organism: Camelus dromedarius (assembly GCF_036321535.1). Classification (NCBI taxonomy): domain Eukaryota; kingdom Metazoa; phylum Chordata; class Mammalia; order Artiodactyla; family Camelidae; genus Camelus; species Camelus dromedarius. The sequence goes on along the minus strand of NC_087451.1, from coordinate 1,033,507 downwards.
CCTAACTTGTTGGGAACACAAAGCTTCTTTTCAGTTGTATACTTCACTACATAAATATGTATGGGGAGGTACTAGCTCAAACTCAGTTTCACAGTGAAAACTGCAAGAAATTCAAACCAGCACTAGGAAACAGACTGAGAAACCAGAATAAATGTTTCTACTGCAACCCGTTCCATTTGTGCTAGTTGAACGAACATCTCCCACATGCTAAGTTCTGAGGGATAAGTGTGTGTTTAAGAAGCCCTTCACCTTGCTTGTTGGGAACACAAAGTTTCTTTAAGTTAGAAACTACAATACATACATATATATATGGGGAGGTTCTATCCCCAATTAAGTTTTAAAGTGAAAACTGTAGGAAATTCAAACCGGCACAAGGAAACAGACTGAGAAATCAGAGTAAGGATTTTTCCTGCCAACCGTTCCCTTTGTGCTAGATGAACGAACGTCTCTCCACCTGCTAAGTTCTGAGAGATAATTGTGTTTGAAAGCCGTCCTTCACCTAGTTTGTTTGGAACACAAAGTTTCTTTTCAATTGGAAACTACACTACATGCATATATATGAGGATGTACATGAATCAGCTCGGGTTTACAGTGAAAACTGCAGGTACTACAAATAGGCAGTAGGAAACATACTGAGAATCTAGAGTAAGTGTTTCTCTTGCTACCCGTTTCCTTTGTGCTAGATGAAAGAACGTCACTCCACATGCTCAGTTTTGAGAGATTATTTGTGTGAAAACCGTCTTTCACCAAGTCTGTTGGGAACACACATTTTCTTTTCAGTTGGGAACTACACTACATAAACATATATATGGGGAGGTACAACTCCAACTCGGTTTTACAGTGAAAACTGCAGGAACCTGTAACCAGCACTAAAAAACAGACTGAGAATCCAGAGTAAGTGTTTCTCCTGCAACCCGTTCCCTTTGTGCTACTTGAACGAACGTCTCTCCACATGCTCATTTTGAGAGATAAGTGTGAGTGAAAGACATCTTTTACTTAGCTTGTTGGGAACACACATTTTATTTTCAGGTTAGAAACTACATTACATACATATATATGGGGAGGTACTAGCTTCAAAACGGTTTTAGAGAGAAAATTGTCGGAACTTTCAACTGGCACTAAGAAACAGACTGAGAATCTAGAGTAATTTTTTCTCCTGCATCCCGTTCCTTTGTGCTTGTTGAATGAAAGTCTCCCCACATTCTCTGTTCTGAGAGATATGTGTGTTTGTCTTCTGGACTTCACTTAGCTTGTGGGGAACACAAAGTTTCTTTTCAGTTGGATAATACACTACATACATATGTATGGGGAGGTAAAGATCCAATTCGGTTTTACAGTGAAAAAAGCAGGAACCTCAAACCAGAACTTGGAAACACACTGAGAAATTATAATAAGGGTTTCTCCTGTGAACTGTTCCCTTTGTGATAGATGAACGAACATTTCTCCACATGCGCTGTTCTGAGAGATAAGTGTGTGGGAAAGCCGTCCTTCACCTAGGTTGTTGGGAACACAATGTTTCTTTACAGTTGGGAACTACACTAAAAAATATATATGGGGTGGTACATGATGCGACTGGGTTTTACAGTGAAGCTGCAGGGATTTCAAACTGGCACTAGCAAACAGGCTGAGAAACCAGAGTATTTTTTTCTGCTGAAACCTGTTCCATTTGTGCTGGATAAACGAAATTCTCTCCACATGATCAGTTCTGAGAGATATGTGTGTGCGAAAGCCAACCTTCACCTAGCTTGTTGGGAACACAAAGGTTCTTTTCAGTTGGAAAGTACACCCCAAACATATATATGATAAGGAAAAAGCTCCAACTCGGTTTTACACTGAAAACAGCAGGACCTTCAAACCGGCACTGGGAAACAGACTTGGAAACCATAGTTAGGTTTTCTCCTGTGAACCGTTTCTTTTGAGATAGATGAACGAACGTCTCTCCACATGCTCATTACTGAGAGATATTTGTGTGTGAAAGCCGTCCTTTACCTAGCTTGTAGGGAACACAAAGTTTCTTTTCAGATTGAAACTACACTACATATGTATATATGGAGAGGTACTAACTCCAACACTGTTTTACAGTGAAAACTGCAAGATGCTCAAACCAGCACTAGGAAACAGACTAAGAAACCAGAGAAAATATTTCACCTGCAACTTGTTCCCTTTGTGCTAGATTAACGAACGTGTCTCCACATGCTCAGTTCTGAGAGATATTTGTGTGTGAAAGCCATCCTTCACCTAGCTTGTAGGGATCACAAAGTTTGTTTTCAGTTGGAAACTACACCATGTACATATCTATGGGAAGGAACAAGTTCCAATTCTGGTTTACAGTGAATACTGCGGGAACTTCAATCCAGCACTAGGATACAGACTGACAAACAGAGTAACGGTTTTCCTGCCTTCCATTCCTTTTATGCTAGATGAACGAAAGCCTCTCCTCATGCTCAGTTCTGAGTGTTAAGTGTCTGTGAAAGCCTTCCTTCACCTAGCTTATTGGGAACACAAAGATTCTTTTTAGTTGGAAACTACACTTAATACATTTTTATGGGGAGTATCTAGCTGCAGATTGGTTGTAGAGTGAAAACTGCAAGAACTTCAAACCGGCACTAGGAAACAGTCTGAGAAACCAGAGTAATTGTTTCTCCTGCAACACTTCCCATTTGTGCTTGATGAAAGAACTTCTCTCCACATGCACAGTTCAGAGAGAAAATTGTATGTGAAAGCCGTCCTTCACATATCCTATTGGGAACACAATGTTTCTTTTCATTTTGGAACTACACAACATAAATATATAATGATAGGTACAAACTCCAACTCGGTTTTACAGTGAAAATGGCAGGAATATCAAACTGGCACTAGGAAACATACTGAGAAACGAGAGTAAGAGTCTCTCCTGCAAACCTTTCAGTTTGTGCTAAATGAATGAACGTCTCTACACATGCTCACTTCTGAGAGATAAGTGTGTGTGAAAGCCATTCTTCACCAAACTTTTTTGGAACACAAAGTTTCTTTTCAGTTGGAAACTACACTAAATACATATATTTGGGTAGGAACAAGCTCTAACTCAGATTTACAGTGAAAAATGCAGGAAGCTCAAATCAGCTCTAGGAAACAGACTAAGAATCTAGAGACAGTGTTTCTCCTGCAACTCGTTCCCTTTGTGCTAGATGAACGGAAGTCTGTCCACATGCTCTGTTCTGAGAGATAATTGTGTGTGAAAGCCGTCCTTTACCTAGGTTGCTGGGAAAAGAAAGTTTCTTTTCAGTTGGAACTCCACTACATACAAATACATGGGGAGGTATTTGCATCAACTGTGCTTTACCTAGAAAACAGCAGGAACTTAAAACCGGCAATAGGAATCAGTCTGAGAAACCAGAGTAAGTTTTTCTCCTGCAAACCGTTACCATTGTGTAAATGAATGAACATCTCTCCAAATGCTCATTTCTGAGAGTTAATCTTATTGAATGCCATATTTAAACTAGCATTTGGGGAACACAAAATTTTTCTAAGTTGGAAAGTACACTTCATAAATATATACGGGAAGGTACTAGCTGCAAATTTGTTTTACAGAGAAACTGCCGGAATTTCAAACCAGCCCTAGGAAACAGACTGGGAAACCAGAGAAAGTGTTTTCCCTGCAGACCATTACCTCTGTGCTAGATGAACGAACGTCTCTACACATGCTCATTTCTGAGAGATAAGTGTGTGTGAGTACCATCCTTCACCTATCATGTTGGGAACACAAAGTTTCTTTTCAGTAGGAAACAACACTAAATAAATATATATGGGGTGTTATTGCTCCAACTCGGTTTTACAGTGAAAACAGCAGGAACTTCAAACTGGACCTAGGAAAAAGGCTGAGAAACCAGAGTAAGTGTTTCTGCTGTAACCCATTCCCTTTGTGCTACATGAACAAATGTTTCTCCACATGCTCATTTCTGAGAGATTTGTGTGTGTGAAAGCCGTCCTTAACCTACCTTTTTGGGAACACATAGTTTCTTTTCAGTTGGAAACTACACTACATAGATATATATGGGCAGGAAAAATCTCCAACTCGGTTTTACAGTGAAAAATGGAGGAAGCTGTAATCGGAACTAGGAAACAAACTAAGAAATCAGAGAAAGTGTTTCTTCTGCAACTCGTTCCCTTTGTGCTAGATGAATGATAGTCTGTCCGCATGCTCAGTCCTGACAGATACCTGTGTTTGAAAGTCGTCCTTCACCTAGGTTGTTGGGAACACAAAGTTTCTTTTCAGCTGGAAATTACACCACATACGTATATATGGGTAGGAACAAGCTCCAACTCGTGCTTACAGTGAAAACTGCAGGAACTTCAAACCAGCACTTGGAAACACACTGACAAAACATTGTAAGTGTTTCTCCTGCAACCCTTTCCCTTTGTGATGGATGAACGAATGTCTCTCCACATGCTCAGTTCTGAGAGGTAAATCTGTGAGAAAGCCGTCCTTCACCTTACTTGTCGGGAACACAAAGTTTCTTTTCAGATTGAAACTACACTACATACGTATATATGGTGAGTTACTAGCTCCAACACAGTTTTACACTGAAAACTGCAGGAAATTCAAACTAGCACTTGGAAACAGACTGAGAAAAGAGAGCAATAGTTTTCCTGCATCCTGTTCCATTTGTGCTAGATGAACGAACCTCTCTCCATTTGCTCAGTTGTGACAGATAAGTGTGTGTGAATGCCATTCTTCAACTAGCTTGTTGGGAACACAAAGTTTCTTTTCAGTTGGAAACTACAACCCATACATATATATGGGTAGGAACAAGCTCAGGCTAGGGCTTACAGTGAAAACTGCAGGAACTTCAAACCAGTAATTGGAAACAGACTGAGAAACCATAGTAAGGGTTTCCCCTGCTACATGTTCCCTTCGTGATAGATGGACGAACGTCTCACCACATTCTCATTTCTGAGAGTTAAGTGTGTGTGAAAGACTTCCCTCCCTTTTCTTCTTTGGAAAACAAAGTTCCTTTTCAGTTGGAAACCAGAATACATACATATATATGGGGAGGTACAAGCTACAACTCGGTTTTACAGTAAAAAATGCCAGAATTTCAAACCAGCAGTAGGAAACAGACTGAGAAACCAGAGTAAATTTTTCTCTTGCAAAACAATCCTTTCATGCAAATGAACGAACGTCTGTCCACATGCTCAGTTCTGAGAGATAAGTGTGTTAAAGCCGTCCTTAACGTTGCTTGTTGGGAACACAAAGTTTCTTTTCATTAGGGAAAATACACAACATAAATATATAAGGGCAGGTACAAGCTCCAACACGGTTTTACAGTGCAAACTCCAGAAACTTCAAACCTGCACTATGAAATAGACTGAGAAACCAGAGTAAGTGTTTCACCTGCAAACCGTTCCATTTGTGTTTGATTAATGAGTGTATCCCCACATGCTCAGTTCTAAGAGGTAAGAGTGTGTCAAACCATACTTCACCTAGCTTGTTGTGAACACAAAGTTTGTTTTCAGTTTGAAACTGCAGTACATACATATATATGGGGAAGTACAAACTCCAACACAGATTTGTAGTGCAAACTGCAGGTACTACAAACCGGCACTAGGAAACAGACTGAGAAACCTGAGTAAGAGTTCCCCCTGCAACTCGTTCCATTTGTGCTAGATGAACGAACGTCTCTCCACATGCTCAGTTCTGAGAGATAAGTGTGTGTGCAAGCCGTCGTTCACCTAGCTTGCTGGGAACAAAAAGTTCCTTTTCATTTGGAATCAACACTACATACATATTTAAGGGAGGTACTAGCTCCAACTCGATTTTACAGTGAAAACTGCAGGAACATCAAACCAGAACTTGGAAATAGACTAAGAAACTTGAGAATGTGTTTATCCTGCAACCCGTTCCTTTTTGCTAAATGAACGAACGTCTTCCAACATGCTCAGTTCTGAGAGATATGTGTGTGTGAAAGCCATTCTTCACTTTGCTTGTTGGGAACACAAAGTTTCATTTCACTTGGAAACTACACCAAAAACATATATATGGGTAGGGACAAGCTCCAACTCGGGCTTACAGTGAAACTGCAGGAGCTTGAAACCAGCACTAGGAAAAAGACTGAGAAACCAAAGTATGGGTTTCTCTTGAAACATCTTCCCTTTGACCTAGATGAATGAACATCCCTCCACATGCTCAGTTCTGAGAGATAAGTTTGTGTGAAAGCCTTCCTTCACCTAGATTGTTGGGAACAGAAAGTTTCTCTTCAGTTGGAAATTGCACTACATATATATATATGGGAATGTACTACCTCCAACTCGGGTTTTCAGAGAAAAGTACAGGAACTTCAAATCGTCACAAGGAAACAGACTGATAAACCAGAGTAATGGTTTCCCTTGTCACCCGTTCCCATTGTGCTAGATGAATGAACGTCTCTCCACATGCTAGTTCTTAGATATACTGTGTGTGAAATCTGTGCTTCACATAGCTTTTTGGAAAATCAAAGTTTCTTTTCAGTTGGAATCAACAGCGCATACATGTATATGGGGAGGTACTAGCTCCAAAACGGTTTTACAGTGAAATCTGCAGGAACTTCAAACCGGCACAAGGAAAGTCTCTGAGAAAATAGAGTAAGAGTTTCTACAGGAAACCTGTCCATTTGTGCCAGATGAACGAAGGTCTCTCCACATGCTCAGATTTGAGATATAATTGTGTGTGAAACCTGCACTTCACCTAACTTTTGGGAACACAATGTTTCTTTTCAGATTGAAACTACACTATATATATATATGGGGAATTTCTAGCTCCAACACGGTTTACAGTGAAATCTTCAGGAAATTCAAACAGGCACTTGGAAACAGTGTGAGAACTTGAGTATATGTTTCCCTGCAAACCGTTCCATTTGCGCTAGATGAACGAACGTCTCTCCACATGCTCAGATCTGAGAGAAAGTGCATGAGAAAACTTTCCTAAAACAGGCTTGTTGGGAATACAAATTTTCTTTTCAGTTGGAATCAACACTACATACCTACATATGGGGAGGTGCTAACTCCAACACGGTTTGACAGTGAAAAATGCAGGAAATCAAGCCGGCACTAGGAGACACACTAAGAAACGAGAGTAAGAGTTTCTCCTACAAACCGTTCACTTTCTGCTAAATGAACGAATGTTTCTCCTCATGATCAGTTCTGAGAGATATGTGTGTGTGAAAGCCGAACTTCTCCTAGCTTGTTGGGAACACAAAGTTTCTTTTTAGTTTGAAACTACACTACATACACATATATGGGAAGGTACTAACACCTAGTCGATTTTACAGTAAAAATGGCAGGAACTTCAAACCGGCACTATGAAACAGACTGAGAAACCAGAGAAACTGTTTCTCCAACAATCCGTTCCTTTGTGCTAGGTGGACGAACTTCTCTCCACATGTTCATTTCTGAGATATATGTTTGTGTGATAGCTGTCCTTCACTTAGCTTGTTGGGAACACAAATTTTCTTTCAGTTGGAAACTGCACTACATAAATATATATGGGGAGGTACTATCTCCAACTCAGATTTACATGAAAACTGCAGAAACTTCAAAATGTTTCTTGGGAACAGACTGAGAAACCAGAGTAAGTGTCTTTTCTGCATCACATTCCCTTTGTGATAGATGAACAAAGGTCTCTCCACATGCTCAGTTCTAAGAGATAAGTGTGTGATAAAACAGTCCTTCACCTGGCTTCTTGGGAACCCAAAGTTCCTTTTCAGTTTGAAACTACAATACATACACATATATGGTGAGGTACTAACTCCAAATCTGTTTTAAATTTAAAACTGAAGGAACTCCAACCCGGAACTAGGAAATAGATGAGAAGCCACATAAACTGTTTCTCCTACAACACGTTCCATTTCTGCTAGGTATACGAACTACTCTCCACATTCTCAGGTCTGAGATAAATGTGTGTGTCAAAGTGTTCTTCACTTAGCTTGTTGGTAACTAAAAGTTTCTTTTCAGGTGGAAACTACACTACATACATATATATGGGGAGGTATTAGCTCCAATATGGTTTAATTGTAAAAACTGCAGGAACTTCAAACCGGCACTAAGAAACAGACTTACAGTCCAGATTAACTCTTTCTCTGGCATCCCGTTCCCTTTGTGCTGTATGGAAAAATATTTCTACACATGCTCATTTCTGAGATATAAGGGTGTGTATAAGCCGCCCTGCAACTAGCTTGTTTGGAACACAGTTTCTTTTCACTCAGAAAATACACTACATACATATATAAGGGTAGATACTAGCTCAAACACAGTTTTACAGTGAAAACTGCAGGAACTTCAAACCGGCACTAAGAAAAAGACTGAGAAACCAGAGAGACTGTTTCTCCTGAAACCAGTTCCCTTTGTGCTAGATGAATGAACGTCTCTCCACATTATCAGTTCTGAGAGATAAGTGTGTGTCAAAGCCGTCCTTCAAACTCTTCTTGAGAACACAAAGATTCTTTCAGTTGGAAAAAAATATACATACTTATATATGGGAAAGTACTAATTCCAACTCAGTTTTAAAGTGATAACTGCAGGAAATTCTAACCAGCACCAGGAAGCACACTGAGAAACCAGAGTAATCGTTCCCTCTGCAAACCATTTCCTTTGATCTAGATGAATGAACGTCTCTGCACATGCTCAATTCTGAGCGATTAGTGTGTGTGAAAACCACCTTCAACTAGCTTGTTGGGAACACAAAGTTTCTTTCCAGCTGGAAATTACACCACATACATATATATGGGGTGGTACTTGTGCCAACTCAGTTTTACAGTGGAAACTGCAGGAACTTCAAAGAGGCACTAGAAAACAGATTGATAATCCACAGGATGTGTTTTTCCTGCAAACTTTCCATTTGGCTAAATGAATGAACGTCTCTCCACATGCTCAAATCTGAGAGATAAATGTGTGTGAAAGGCGTCCTTCACAAATCTTGAAGGGAACACAAAGTTTCTCTTCAGATTGAAACTACACTACATACATATAGTTTGGGAGGTACTAGCTCCAACTCGGGATTACATTGAAAACTGCAAGAACTCCAACCTGGCACTAAGAAACCGACTGAGAAGCCAGAGAATGTATTTCTCCTACAACTCGTTCCATTTGAGCTAGGTGGACGAACTACCCTCCACATGCTAATTTCTGAGATATATGTGTGTGTGATAGCTGCCCTTCACTTAGCTTGCTGGGAACACAGAGTTTCTTTTCATTTGGAATTTTCACTACATAAATATATATGGGGAGGTACTAACTACAACTCGAAATTACAATGAAAACTGCAGGAACACCAAACTGGCACTGGGAAACAGACTGAGAAACCAGAGAAGTTGTTTCTCCTGCAAACAGTTTCCATTGGTCTGGTTGGATGAAAGTCTCTCCAGATGTTCAGATCTGAGATATAATTGTGTGTGAAAGCCGTAATTCACCTAGCTTTTTCGGAACACAAAGTTTCTCATCAGTTGAAACCACATTACATATATATATATATATGGGGAGGTAATAGATCCAAATCAGGTTTACATTGAAAACTGCAGGAACTACAAAGCGTCATTAGGAAAAACACTGAGAAAACAGAGTAAATGTTTCTTCTGCAACCCGTTCTCTTTGTGCCAGATTGAAGAACGTCTCTCCAATGCTCAATACTAAGAGATAATTGTGTGTCAAACCATAATTCACCTAGCTTGTTTGGAACACAAATTTTCTTTTCAGTTGGAAATTACACTACATACATATATATGGGGAAATATTAGCTCTAATTCAGTTTAATTGTGAAAACAGCAGGAACTTCAAACAGGCACTAGGAAAAAGCCAGAGAAACCAGAATAACACTTTCTCCTGCAACCCGTTCCCTTTGTGCTAGATGAACGAAAGTCTCTCCACATGCTCAGTTCTGAGAGATAAGTGTGTGTGAAAGCCGTCCTTCACCTAGCTTGTTGTTAACACAAAGTTTCTTTTCAGTTGCAAACTCCACTCCATACATATATATGTGGAGGCACTAGTTCCAAGTCGGTTTTACAGTGAAAACTGCATGACTTCAAACCAGAACTAGGAAACATAATGGGGGACCAGGGGTAGAGTTTCTACTGCAACCCATTTCCTTTAAGCTAGATGAAAGAACGTCACCCCACATACTCAATTCTGAGGGTTAAGTGCACTTGAAAACCATCAATCTCCTTGCTTGTTGGTCACACACAATTCCTTCTGAGAGTGAAATAAGCTACATTCATATATATGGGGAAGTTCAAGATGCAAGTCGGTTTTACAGGGAAAAGAGCATGAACTTCAAACCGGCACTAGAAAACATACTGATAAACTGAGTTACTCTTTCTACTGAAACCCATTCCCTTTAGGTTAAATGAACGAACATCTCTCCACATAATCAATTGTGAGAGTTAAGTGTGTGTTGAAGCCCTCTATCTCATTGGTTGCTGGGAACACAAAGTTTCTTTTGACAGTGAAACTACAGTAAGTATATATATATGGATAGGCACTAGCTCCAAATCGGTTGGAGAGTGAAAACTGCATGAACTTCAAACCAGCACTTGGAAACATACTGAGAAACAAGACTTTGTGTTTCTACTGCAACCCATTCCCTTTTGGCTAGATGATCAAAAGTCTCTCCACATGCTCAATTCTGAGAGTTAATTGTGGCTGAAAGCCGTCATGCTCCTAGCTTGTTGCGAACACACAGTTTCTTTTGAGAGTGAAACTACACTACATACATATATATGGGGAGGCACAAGTTCCAACTCTGTTTTATAGTGAAAACTGCATGAACTTTAAACCGGCACTAGGAAACATATTGAGAAACCAGAGTTAGAGTTCCTACAGCAACCCATTCCCTTTATGCTAAATGAATGAACGTCTCTCCCCAAGCTCAATTCTCAGAGTTAAGTGAGTGAGAAAGCCATCAATCACCAAGCTTGTTGGCAAGACACAGTTACTATTGAGTCTGAAAGTACACTAAATACGTATATATGGGGAGGTACTAGCTCCAACTTTGTTTTAGAGTGAATACTGCATGAACTTCAAAACAGCAATTGGAAACATAATGAGAGAACAGAGTTGGTGTTTCTACTGCAACACATTCCCTTTATGCTACAATGAAGTACGTCTCTCCAAATGCTCAATTCTGAGAGTTAAGTGTGTGTGAAAGCCGTCAATCTGCTTACTTTAAGGAAGAAGCAGTTTCTTTTGAGGGCACTTCATACATAAATATGGGGAGCACTAGCCCAACTCTGTTTTATAGTGAAAACTGCATGAACTTCAAACCGGCACTAGGAAACATACTGGGAAACCAGATTTAGTGTGTGTACTGCAACCCGTTCCCTTTATGTCTGATGAACTTACGCCTCTCCACATGATCATGTCTGAGATTTGAATGCGTCAGAAAGCCATCAGTCACCTACAGTTTTGGGAAAACAAAAATTCTTTTAAGTGGGAATGTATAATACATATATATATATATATATATGGGGAGGTACTGGCTATAAATTGCTATTAGAGTGAAAACTGCAAGAACTTCAAACTGGCACTAGAAAACATCCTGACAAATCACAGAATGTGTTTCCACTGCTACACATTCCCTTTCTGCTAGATAAACCAATGTCTCTCCACAAGCTCAATTCTGAGTGTTAAGTCTGTGTGAAAGCCATCAATCTCCTAGTTTGTTGGGAACACACAGTGTCTATTGAGAGTGAAACTATACTACATACATATATATGGGATGTTCTAACTTCAACTCGGTTTTACAGTGAAACTGCATGAACTTCAAACCGGCACTAGGAAACATACAAAAAACTAGAGTGAGTGTTTCTACTGCAAAGCATTCCCTTTATACTATATGAACGAACATCTTTTCACATGCTCAATTCAGAGAGTTAAGTATTTGTGAAAGCCATCAATCACCTAGCTTGTGGGAACACACAGCTTCTATTGAGATTGGAACAACACTACATACATTATAAGGGGAAGCACTAGCTCCAACCTGGTTTTAGAGTGAAAACTGCATGAAATACACACTGGCACTAGGAAACGTACTGAAAAACAAGAGTTAGTGTTACAAATGCAACCCATTCCCTTTATGCTAGATAAACGAAGGTCTCTCCACATGCTCAATTCTGAGAGTTAAGTGTGCATGAAAACCGTCAGTCTGCTAGCTTGTTGGAAGACACAGATTGTTTTGAGAGTGAAACTACATTACATAAATTTGTATGCGGAGGCAGCAGCTCCTACTCTGGTTTAAGGTGAAAACTGCATGAAATTCAAACCGGCACTAGGAAGCATACTGAGAAAATGGGGTAATGTTTCTGCTTCTACCCATTTCCTTTATGCTAGATGAACTTACACACCTCCACATGATCATGTCTGAGAGTAGAATGCATCTGAAAGCGGTCAGTCACCTACATTGTTGGGAATACATAAATTCTTTTGTGTGGGAATCTATAATACATAAATATATATGGGGAGATACTAGCTATAAATTGGTTTTACTGTGAAAACTGCATGAACTTCAAACCGACACTAGGAAACATACTGACAAATCAGAGAAAGTGTTTCCACTGCTACCCTTTCCCTTTATGCTAGATGAACGAACACCTCTCTGCATGCTCAATTCTGAGAGTTGAATGTATGTGAAAGCCATCAATCACCAAGCTTGTTGGGAAGACACAGTTGGTTTTGAGTTGGGAAATACACTACATACTTATATATGGGGAGGTAATAGTTCCAACTCGCTTTTACAGTAAAAATTGCATGAACTTCCAACCCACACTTGGAATCACACTTATAAAACAGAGTAAGTGATTTTACTGCTACCCATTCCCTTTATGATAGATGAATGGACGCCTCTCTGCATGCTCAATTCTGAGGGTTGAATGTCTGTGAAAGCCATCAATCAAATAAATTGTGGGAACACAAATTTTCTTTTCAGTGGGGAGCTGCACTACTTACATATATATGGCGAGGTACTAGCTGTAAATTGGTTTTACAGTGAAAACTGCATGGCCTTCAAATCAGCATTAGGACACAGTGAGAAATCAGAGTAAGTGTTTCTATGACGAACAATTCCCTTTATGCTAGATGAATGAATGCCTTTCCACATGCTCATTTTGAGTGTTGAATATGTTTGAAAGCCTTCAATCAACTACCTTGTTGGGAACACAATGTTTCTTTTCAGTGAGGGACTGCACTATAAATATATATGGGAGATACTAGCAACAAATCCTTTTTAGATTGAAAACTGCATGAAATTCAAACTGTCACTAGGAATCATAGTGTAAAATCAGAATATTTGTTTGTACTGATAGCCTTTCTCTTTAAGCTAGATGAACTAACTCCTCCCCACATGCTAAATTTTGATAGTTGAAGGTGTGGGAAAGCAATCAATAACATACCTTGTTGGGAATACACAGTTTATTTTGAATTGGGAAATACACTACATACATATATATGGGGAGGTACTAGATCCAACTCGGTTTTACAGTGAAAATTGCATGAATGTCAAAACAGCACTCAGAAACACACTGAGAAATTAGTGTCAGTGTTTCTACTGCTATCCATTTACTTTACTCTAGATGAACGGACACCCCTACACCTGCTCAATTCTGCGAATACAATCTCTGTGGATACCGTCAATCACGTATCTTGTTGGGAACACACTGTTTTTATAATTGGGGAATTACACTACTTATATATATATACGGGGGTACAAGCTCCAACTGGTTTTCACAGTGAAAACTGAATGAACATCAAACCGTCACTAAGAGACATACTGAAAAATCAGAGAAGTTGTTAATACTGCTACCCATTCCCTTTATGCTAGATGAAAGAACACCTCTCCATATGTTCATTTCTGAGAGTTGAATGTGTGTGAAAGCCATCAATCACCAACTTGATGGGAACTCAGCTTCTTTTCAGTTGGGAAATACACTACAGTCATATATATGGGGAGGTAGTAGCTCCAACACTGGTTGACAGTGAAAATTTCATGAACATCAAACCAGCACTTGGAAACATACTGAGAAATAAGAGTAAGTGTTTCTACTGCTACCCATTACCTTTATGCTAGATGAATGAACGCCTGACCACACGCTCAATTCTGAGTGTTGAATGATTGTGAAAGCCATCAATCACCTACCTTGTTGGGAACACACAGTTTATTTTGAGTGTGGAACTACACTTCATACATATATATTGGGAGGGTATAGCTTCAACTAGGTTTTACAGTGAAAACTGCATGAACTTCAAAATGGCACTAGGAAACATACTGAGAATTCATAGTAAGTGTCTCCAGTGCTAACCAATCCCTTTATGCTAAATGAACTAATGCCTGTACACCTGCTCAATTCTGAGAGTTCAAAGTCTGTGAAATCCGTCAAACACTTAACTTGTTTTTAACACACAGTTTGTTTTGAGTGAGGAACTACACTACATAAATATATATGGGGAGGGACTAGATTCAGCCTCGATTTGCTGTGAAAATTGCATGAAATTCAATCCTGTTCTAGGAAACATTCTGTGAAATCAGGGTAAGTGTTACCCGATCTAACCATTCCCTTTATGCTGGATGAATAAATGAATCTACCCCTGCTCAATTCTCCAGATTTTAATGTGTGTTTATTCTGACATTCACCAAGCTTGTTGGGAACACACAGTTTGTTTTGAGTGGAGAACTACACTAAATAAATGTATATGTGGAAGTCCAAATTCCAACACTGTTTTACAGTGAAAACTGCATGAACTTCAAACCGGCACTTGGAACCATACTGAGAAAACAGAATAATTGTTTCTACTGCTACCCATTCACTTTATGCCACATGAACAAACGCCCCTGCAAATGCTCAATTATGAGAGATCAATGTGTGAGAAAGTCATCAGTCACCTATCCTGTTGGGAGCACACAGTTTATTTTGAGTGAGGATTAACACTACATACATATATCTGAGGCGGTACGAGCTTCGACTCGGTTTTAGACTGAAAACTGCATGAAATTCCAACTGGCACTAGGAAACATCCTGAGAAATCAGAGTAAGGGTTTCTACTGCTAATCATTCCCTTTATGCTAGATGAAAGAACGCCTCTTCTCATGCTCAATTCTGAGAGTTAAATGCATCTGATAGCCGTCCATTACCTTGCTTGTTGGAACACATAGATCCTTTTCAGTTGGAAACAGTACCACATATATATATATATATATGGGAAAGTACTAGCTCCAACTTGGTTTTACAGTGAAAATTGCATGAACTTCAAACCGGCACTAGGAAACATATTGAGAAAAAGGAGTAATGTTTCTACTGCTACCCATTTCCTTTATGCTAGATGAACTTACGCCTCTTCACATGATTATGTCTGAGATTTGAATGCGTCTGAAAGCCCTCAGTCACCTACATGGTTGGGAACACACAAATTCTTTTGAGTGGGATTCTATAATACATAAGTATATATGGGGAGGTACTAGCTATAAACTGGTTTTACAGTGAAAACTGTATGAACTTTAAACCGGCACTAGGAAACATCCTGACAAATCAGAGAACGTTTTTTCACTGCTACCCATTCCCTTTATGCTAGATGAATGAACACCTATCCACATGCTCAATTCTGAGAGTTGAATGTGTGTGAAAGTCGTGAATCACCTACCTTGTTGGGAACAAGCAGCTTCCTTTGATTTGGTAACTACAATACATACTTTTATGTGGGGATGAACTAGCTCTAACTCGCTTTTACAGTGAAAATTGCATGAACTTCAAACTGGCACTTGGAAACATACTGAGAAATCAGAGTAAGTGATTTTACTGCTACCCAATCCCTTTATGCTAGATGAATGAACGCCTCTCCAGGTGCTCAATTCTCAGAGTTGAATGTGTGTGAAAGTCATCAATCATATAATTTGTGGGAAACACACTGTTTGTTTTGTGTGGGGAACTACACTACATGGATATATATGTGGAGGTACTAGTTCCAACTCTGTTTTACAGTGAAAACTGAATGAAATTCAAACTGAGACTAGGAAACATACTAAGAAATCAGAGTAAGTGTTTCTATGACTAACCATTCCCTTTATGCTAGATGAATGAAGAGCTGTCCACATGCTGGATTATGAGAGATGAATGTGTGTGAAAGCCATCAATCACCTAGCTTATGGGAAAACAAAGTTTCTTTAAATTGGGGAGCTGCACTACATACATATATAAGGGGAGGTACTAGCTCCAACTCGGTTTTACTGTGAAAACCGCATGAACTTTAGCCTGGTACTAGGAAACATACTGAGAAATCAGAGTAAGTGTTTATACTGATACCCATTCCCTTTATGCTAGATGAACGAACGCTTCTCCAGATTCTCAATTCTGAGAACTGAAAGTTTTTGAAAGCCGTCAATCACATAGTTTGTTGGAAAAATACAGTTTATTTTTAGTAGGGAACAATACTTCATACATATATATGAGTAGGTACAAGCTGTAACTCGATTTTACAGAGAAAAGTGCATGAAACTCAAACTGGAACTAGGAAATATACTTACAAATCAGGGTAAATGTTTCTACATCTACCGATTCCATTTATGCCTAATGAATGAACTTCTCTACAACTTCTCAATTCTGAGAGATAAAGTTTGTAAAAGCCATCCATCACCAAGCTTTTTGGAAACACACAGTTTCTTTTGAGTGGGAAACTACACTACGTACATTATATGGGGAGGTAAGAGCTCCAACTCGGTTAACTGAGAACACTGCATGAAATTCAAACCTGCACTAGGAAACATACTGTGAAATCAGAGTAAGTGTTTCTACTGCTACCCATTCCCTTTATGCTAGACTAAACAAACTTCTACACATGCTCAATTCTGAGAGTTCAATATGTGTGTGTTAAGTCTATCAATCAGCTATCTTGTTGGGAAAACACAGACTGTTTCGATTGGGAAACAATTACATACATATATATGGGAATTAATTATCTGCAACTCTGTTTTACAGTGAAAATTGTATGAAATCCAAACCAGCTTTAGGAAATATACTGAGAAATCAGAGTTATTTTTTACAGTGCTACACTTTCCCTTTACGCTATATTAACAGAAACCTCACCACATGCTCAATTATGAGAGATGAATGTGTGTGAATGCCGTCAATCACCTAGCTTGTTGGGAACAAACAGTTTGTTTTGAGTGGGGAAATACACTACATAAATTCTAAGTGTTCAATGTGTGTATGTTAAAGCTATCACCTGTCTTGTTGGTAAGACACTGATTGTTTTGAGTGGGGAACTACACTACTTACATATATATGGGGATGTAATAACTGCAACTCTGTTTTACTGTGAAAATTGCATGAATTTCAAACGGGCACTATGAATCATACTGAAAGACCAGAGTAACTGTTTTTTCAGCTACCCATTCCCTTCAAGCTAGATAAATGAATGCCTTTACACCTGCTCAATTCTGAGAGCTTTTTGTGTGTGAAAACTGTCAATCACTTAGGTTGTTGGGAACACAAACTTTGTTTTGATTGGGGAACTACACTACATACATATATATAGGGAGATAATAACTCCTACTCGGTTTTACAGTGAAAATTGCATGAACTTCAAACTGGAACTGGAAACATACAAAGAAATCAAAGTAATTTTTACTGTGCTACCCATATCCTTTATGCTACATGAACGAATGCCTCTACACCTGCTTAATTCTGATAGTTCAATGTGTGTGAAATCCGTGAAAAACCTAGCTTGTTAGGAACACAAGGTTTGTGTCCAGTGGGGAATTAAACTACATACATATATACAGGGAGGGACTAGATCCAACTCGGGTTTACAGTGAAAACTTCATGAAATTCCAACTGGCACTAGGAAACATACTGACAAATCAAAATAAGTGTTTACAGTGCTAACCATTCACTTTATGCTAGATGAATCTACGCCTATACACGTACTCAATTCTTAGAGTTCAATGTGTGTGAAAGCCATCAATCACCTAGCTTGGTGGAAACACACTTTTTGCTATGTTTGGGGAACTACACTACATAGATATATATGGGGAGGTACTAGCTCTAAATCTGTTTTACAGTGAAAAATGCATGAACTTCAAACCGGTACTAGGTAACGTACTGAGAAATCAGAGTAAGTGTTTCTATTGCTAACCATTCCCTTTTAGCTAGATGAACGAAGCCCTCTCCATATGCTGAATTATGAGAGATGAATATGTGTGAAATCCATCAATCACCTAGCTTGTTGGGAACACATGTTTTTTTTTGATTGGGGAGCTACACTACATACATATATATATATATATATATGAGGTATTAGCTTCAACACGGTTTTACTTTGAAAACTGCATGAACTTCAAACCGGCACTAGGAAACATTTTGAGAAATCAGAGTAAGTGTTTCTACTGCTACCCATTCCATTTATGCTAGATGAACGTACAATTCTCCACATGCACAATTCTGAGAGGTGAATTTGTGTGAAAGCCTTCTATCACCTAACTTGTTGGAAAACAAAGTTTCTTTTAAGTGGGGAGCTGCACTACATACATATATATGGAAAGGTACTAGTTCCAACTCGGTTTTACACTGAAAACTGCATGAACTTCAAACTGGCACTAGGAAACATACTGAGATATCAGAATAATTGTTTCTACTGCTAGCCATTCGCTTTATGATAGATGAAGGATAGTCTCCCCAATGCTCAATTTTGAGATTTGAATGTGTGTGAAGCTGTCAAACACCTAGCTGGCAGGAACACACCATTTCTCTTGCGTGGGGAACTACACTACTTACATATTTATGGGGAGGTATTTGCTTCAACTTGGTTTTACAGTGAAAACTGCATGAAATTCATACTGGCACTGGGAACCATACTGAGAATTCAGAGTGTTTCTACTGCTACCCACTGTATTTGTACTAGATGATTGATAGTTTCTCCACATGCTCAAATATGACAGATGAATATGTGTGCATGCCATCAATCACCTAGCTTGTGGGAACACAGACTTTGTTTGGAGTCGGGAAATACACTTCATACATATATATGGGGAGGCACAAGCTCCAATTTGGTTTTACAGTAAAAACTGCATGAATTTCAAACTGGTACAAGCAAACATACTGAGAAATCAGAGTACGTGTTCACACTGCTTCTCATTCGGTTTATGCTGGATGAATGAACTCCTCTACACCTGCTCAATTCTGAGAGTTCAATGTGTCTGAAAGTCGTCAGTAACCTAGCTGGTTGGGAACACAAAGTTTTTTTTTTTTGTTTTGTTTTCCAGTGGGGAACTACAGTATATACATATATATAGGGAGGTACTAGCTTGAACTCTATTTTACTGTGAAAACTGTGTGAACTTCAACTTTACACTAGGAAGCATACTGAGAAATCAGAGTAAGTGTTTCAACTGCTAGCCAGTTCCTTTATGCTAGATGAATGAAAGCATCTCCATATGCTCAATTATGAGTGTTGAATGTGTGTGAAAGCCGTCAATAACCTAGCTGGAGGGAACCCAAAGTTTCTTTTGAGTTGGGAGCTGCACTACATACATATATATTGGGAGACACTGGCCCCAAATAGTTTTTATGGTGAAAAGTGGATGAACTTCAAAGTGGCAAGGAAACAATCTGAGAAATCAGAGTAAGTGTCTCTTCTGCTAACCATTCCCTTTATGCTAGATGAACGAACGCCTCTGCAAATGCTCAATTATTAAATTTGAATTTGTGTAAAAGCGCTCAGTCAACTAGATTGTTCAGAACACACAGTTACTTTTGAGTGGGGAAGAACAGTATAGATATAGATATAGATATAGATATAGATATAGATATAGATATAGATTAGATGTAGATTAGATGTAGATATAGATATATAGATATAGATATAGATAGATATAGATATAGATGTATATGTGGTGGTTCTAGCTTCAACTCCATTCGACAGTGAAAATTGCATGAAATTCTAACCAGCTCTAAGAAAGGTACAGAGAAATCACAGTAAGTGTTTCCAGTGCTAACCAACCCATTATGCTGGATGAATGAACGCCTCTACACATGCTCAATTCTGAGAGTTGAATGCATTTGATAGCAGTCCAACATCTAGCTTTTTGGGAACACAAAGTTTCTTTTCAGTGGGGAACTGCATCACATACATATATATGGGAGGTACATGTTCCAACTCAGTTTTACTGTGAAAACTGCATGAAATTAAAACTGGCACTAGGAAAAACACTGAGAAATCAGAGTAACTCTTTATTATGCTACACATTCCATTTATGCTTATGAATGAACGACTATCCACATGCTGATTTCTGAGAGTTGAATGTGTGTGAAAGCCTTAAATCACCTAGATTGTTGGGAACACCCAGTTTCTTTAGATTAGGGAAATATAATACATACATACATATTGACTGGTACTAGCTCCAACCTGGTTTTACAGTGGAAATTGCATGAAATTCAAAGCGGCCTTAGGAAACATACTGAGAAATCAGAGTAAGTGTTTCTACTGCTAACAATTCCCTATTTGCTAGATGAATGAACGCCTCTCCACATGCTCGTTTCTGAGAGTTGAATGAGTTTGAAAGCCGTCACTCAACTAGCTTGTTGGGAACACAAAGTTTATTTTCCATGGGGAACTGCACTACATATATCTATATGGGAAGTACAAGCAACAAATCGGTTTTAAATTGAAAACAGCATAAATTTCAATGTCACTAGTGAACATTCTGTGAAATCAGTATTTTTGTTTCTACTGATGGTGTTTCCCTTTATGCTAGATGAATGAACGCCTCTCCACATGCACAATTCTGAGAGTTGAATGTGTGTGAATGTCATCAATCACCTAGCTTGTTGGGAAAACACAGTTTGTTTTCAATGGGGAACTACACTACATACATATATATGGGATGTACTATCTTCAACTCAGTTTTACAGTAAAAACTGCATGAACATTAAACCAGCACTAGGAAACAAACTGAGAAAACAGAGGAATTGTTTACAGTAATACCCATTCCCTTTAGGATAGGTGAATGAACGCCTCTACACATGTTCAATTCTGAGAGTTCAATGTGTGTGAAATCCGTCAAACACATACATTGTTGGGAACACACAGTTTCTTTCCATTGGGGAACTACACTACATACAAATATATGTGGAGTACTAGCTTCAAATCGGTTTTACACTGAAAACTGCATGAAATTCAAACCGTTACTAGGAAAAATACTGAGAAACCAGTGTAAGTGTTTCTACTTCAAATCATTCCCTTAATGCTAGATGAACGATCGTCTCTCCACATGCTCTATTCTGAGAGTTAAGTGTGTGTGGAAGCCATCAGTCACCTACATTGTTGGGAACACACAGTTTCTTTTGAGTTGGAAACTACACTATATAAATATATAAGGGAAGGTACTAGCTCCAACACGGTTTTACAGTGAAAACTTTATGAAATTCAAACCAGCACTAGGAAACAAACTGAGAAAACAGAGTAAGTGTTTCTACTGCTACGCATATCCTTTATGCTAGATAAACGAACGCCACTCACATGATCATTTCTGAGATTTGAATCCGTGTGAAAGCCATCAGTCACCTACATTGTTGGGAACACAAAGTTTCTTTTGAGTGGGGAACTATAATACATACATATATATAGGGATTTATTAACTCCTACACGGTTTTACAGTGAAGACTGCATGAAGTTCAAACTGGCTCTAAGAAACATACTGAGAAATCAGAGTAAGTGTTTCTATTGCTACCCAATCTGTTTATGCTAGATGAACAAAAGCCTCTAGATCTGATCAATGCTGAGATTTGATTGTGTGTGAAAGCCATCCATCACAAGGCTTGTTGGGAACATGTAGTTTGTTTTGAGTGGGGAACTACACTACATACTTATATATTGGGAGGTACTAGCTCCTACTCGGTTTTACAGGGAAAATTTCATGAAATTCAAACAGGTACTAGATCACATACTGAAGAATCTAAGTAAGTGTTTCTACTTCTACCATTCCCTTTAAGCTAGATGAACGAATGCCTCTCCACATGCTCAAATCTGAGAGTTCAATGTGTGTGAAAGCCATCAAACAAATAGCTTTTTGGGAACACTAAGTTTCTTTTCTGTGGGGAAATGCACTACATAAATATATATGGGAGGTACTAGCTACAAATCGGTTTTACAGTGAAATGTGCATGAAATTCAAACTGTCACTAGGAATCATACTGAGAAATTAGAAAAAGTGTTTCTACTGCTAACAATTCACTGTATGGTAGATGAATGAACACCTCACCAGATGCTCAATTCTGAGAATTGGATGTGTGTGAAAGCTGTCAATCATCTAGCTTGTTGGGAACACACAGTTTCTCTTGAGTGGGAAAATACACTACATACATATCCATGTGGACATACTAGCTTCAACTCTGTTTTACACTAAAAACTGCATGAACATCAAACCGTCACTAGGAAACATACTGAGAATTCAGAGTAAGTGTTTCTACTGCTACCCATTCACTTTATGCTAGATGAACGAAAGTCTCTCAGAAGCTCAATTCTAACAGATTAATGTGTGAGAAAACTGTCAATCACCAAGCTTGTTTGGAACACACACTTTGTTTTGATTGGGGAACTACAGTACATACATATATATAGGGAGATACTAGCTCCAACTCGGTTTTACAGTGAAAACTGCACGATCTTCAAACTGGAACTTGGAAACAATCTGAGAAATCAGAGTAATTTTTAGAGTGCTACCCATACCCTTTATGCTAGATGAATGAACGCCTGTACACCTGCTCAACTATGAGAGTTCAATGCCTCTGAAATCCATGAAACACCTAGCTTTTGGGAACACAAAATTTGTTTCCATTCGGGAACTATGCTACATAAATTTATATGGGGATGTGCTAGCTCCAACTCAGTTTTACAGTGAAAATTTCATGAAATTCCAAATGGCACTATGAAACATACTGACAAATCAAAGTGTTTACAGTGCTATCCATTCCCTTTATGCTAGATGAATGAACGTCTCTACACCTACACAAATCTCAGACTACAATGTGTGTGAAAGCTGTCAATCACCTAGCTTGATGGGAACACAGAGTTTGTTTGGATTGGGGAATTAAACAACGTATATATATATATATGGGGAAGTACAAGCTTCAACACGGTTTTACAGTGAAAAATGCATGAGCTTCAAACTGGCACAAGGATATGTATTGAGAAATCATAGTGTTTCCAGTTCTACTCATTTCCTTTATGCTATATGAATGAACGCCTCACCAGGTGCTGAATTCTGAGAGTTGAATGTGTGTGACAGCATTCAATCACTTTCTTGTTGGGAACACAGAGTTTTTTTTTTGAGTGAGGAACTAAACTACATAAATATATATTGGGAGGAAGTAGCTCCAACATGGTTTTACAGTGAAAACTGCATGAACTACAAACTGGCATTAAGAATCATACTGAGAACTCAGTTAGTTTTTCTACTGCTACCCTTGTCCTTTATGCTAGATGAATGAATGCCTCTCCACATGCTCAATTCTGAGACTTGAATGTGTGCGAAGCCTGACAATCACATAGATTGTTGGGAACACAGAGACACTTTTCAGTGGAGAACTGCACTACATACATATATATGGGGAGGTACTAAACAAAAATCGGTTTTACAGTGAAAACTGCATGAACATTAAACTGGCACTAGGAAACATAATGAGAAAACAGAGGAATTGTTTACAGTGCTACCCATTCCCTTTATGATAGGTGAACGAACGCCTCTACACATGTTCAATTCTGAGAGTTCAATGGGTGTGAAATTTGTCAAACACATACATTGTTGGGAAGACACAGTTTCTTTCCATTGGGGAACTACACTACATACAAATATATGTGGAGGTACTAGCTTCAAATTGGTTTTACAGTGAAAACTGCATGAAATTCAAACCAGCACTAAGAATCATACTGAGAAAACAGAGTAAGTGTTTCTACTGCTATGCATTTATTTATGCTAGATAAACGAACACCTCCCCCATGATCATTTCTGAGATTTGAATGCATGTGAAAGCCTTCAGTCACCTACATTGTTGGGAACACACAGTTTCTTTTGAGTGGGGAACTATAATACATACATATATATGGGGATGTACTATCTCCTACTCGGTTTTACAAAGAAAACTGCATGAAGTTCAAACCGGCACTAAGAAACATACTGAGAAATCAGAGTAAATGTTTCAATTGCTACCCATTCTGTTTATGCTAGATGAACGAACGCCTCTAGATCTGATCAATGCTGAGATTTGAATGTGTGTGAAAGCCATCCATCACATAGCTTGTTGGGAACATGCAGTTTGTTTTGAGTGGGGAACTACACTACATACTTATATATTGGGAGGTACTAGCTCCTACTCGGTTTTACAGTGAAAATTTCATGAAATTCAAACAGGAACTAGTTCACATACTAAGAAATCTAAGTAATTGTTTCTATTTCTACCATTCCCTTTAAGCTAGATGAACGAACTCCTCTCCACATGCTCAAATCTGAGAGTTCAACGTGTGTGAAAGCCAACAAACACATAGCTTGTTGGGAACACAGAGTTTTTTTCAGTTGGAAACCACACTAGATCCATATATATTGGGAGGTATCATCTCCAACTCGGTTTTACAGTGTTAAATGTGTGAACTTCTAACTGGCACTAGGAAACATACTGAGAAATCAGAGCAAGTGTTTATACTGATAACCATTTCCTATATGCTAGATTAACGAAAACCTCTACATCTCCTCAGTTCTGAGAGTTGTATGTTTGTGAATGCTATCCATCACCTAGCTTGTTATGAACTGAAAGTTTGCTTTGATTAGGGAAATACAATACATATATATATATATGGGGAGGTACTAGCTCCAATTTGCTTTTATAGTGAAAAATGCATGAACTTCAAAACAGCAGTAGAAAATATACTGAGAAATCAGAGTAAGTGTTTCCAATGCTAACCATTCCCTATATGCTAGATGAATGACCGCCTCTGCACATGC
This sequence comes from Camelus dromedarius, assembly GCF_036321535.1. NCBI lineage: Eukaryota > Metazoa > Chordata > Mammalia > Artiodactyla > Camelidae > Camelus > Camelus dromedarius. The sequence continues at coordinate 1,008,525 of NC_087451.1, read as the reverse complement.
TCATTTCTGAGATTTGAATGTGTTTCATAGCTGTCAATCACCTAGCTTGCTGGGAACACTAAGTTTCTTTTCTGTGGGGAACATCACTACATACATATATATGGGACACACTAGCTACAAATCGGTTTTACAGTGAAATGTGCAAGAAATTCAAACTGTCACAAGGAAACATACTCAGAAATCAGAATAAGTGTTTCTACTGCTAACAATTCGCTTTATGGTAGATGAATGAACACCTCGCCAGATGCTCAATTTTGAGAGCTGAATGTGTGTGAAAGCTGCCAATCATCTAGCTTGTTGGGAACACACAGTTTCTTTTGTGTGGGAAACTACACTACATACATATTTATGTGGATGTACTAGCTTCAACTTGGTTTTACAGTAAAAACAGCATGAACGTCAAACCAGCACTAGGAAACATACTCAGAATTCAGAGCAAGTGTTTCTACTGCTACCCATTCACTTTATGCTAGATGAACTAACACCTCAACACCTGTTCAATTCAACGAGTTCAATGTGTCTGAAAGTCGTCACTCACCTAGCTTTTGGGAAAACACAACTTGTTTAGAGTGGGGAACTACACTACATACATATTATGTGGAGGTACCAGCTTCAACTCGGTTTTACAGTAAAAACTGCATGAAATTCAAAGTGGCACTATCAAACATACTGAGAAATCAGAATAATTGTTTCTAATGCTACCCATTCTACTTATGCTAGATGATTGATAGTCTCTCCACATGCTCAATTATGAGAGATTAATGTGTGTGAATGCCATCATTTACCTAGCTTGTGGGGACACAGTTTGTCTAGAGTCCTGAAATACACTACTTAAATATATATGGGGAGACACAAGCTCCAATTTGGTTTTACAGTAAAAACTGCATGAATTTCAAACTGGCACAAGAAAAAAATACTGAGAAATCGAGTAAGTGTTCACAGTGCTTCTCATTCTGTTTTTGCTGGATGAATGAACTCATCTACACCTGCTCAATTCTCGGAGTTCAATATGTCTGAAAGTCATCAGTCACCTAGCTTTTGGGAACACAAAGTTTGCTTTCAGTTGGGAACTATGGTATATACATATATATAGGGAGGTACTAGCTTCAAATCTAGTTTACTGTGAAAGCTGTGTGAAGTACAAACTGGCACTAGGAAACATACTGAGAATTCAGAGCAAGTGTTTCAACTTCTAGCCATCACCTTTATGGTAGATGAATGAACGCATCTCTATAGGCTCAGTTATGAGTGTTGAATGTGAAAGCCATCAACAACATATCTTGAGGGAACAAAAAGTTTCTTTTCAGTTGGGAACTGCACTACATACATATATATGGTGAGGTACTAGCTACAACCCAGTTTTACAGTGAAAACTGTGTAAACTTCAAACTGGCACTAGGAAACATACTGAGAAGTCAGAGTTAGTGTTTGTAGTGCTAACCATTCTGTTTATGCTAGATGAATGAACACTTCTATTCGTACTCAATGAAGAGAGTTCAATGTGTGTGAAAGCCATCAGTCACCTAACTTGTTGGGAACACAGTATGTTTTGTTTGGGGAACTGCAGTACATATATATATATATATATATATATATATATATATATATATATATATATATATATATATATATGTTGAGACATACTATGTCCACCTCTATTTTACAGTGAAAACTGCATGAAATTCAAACCGGCACTAAGAAACATACTGAGAAATCAGAGTAATTGTTTACAGTGCCAACCATTCACTTTATGCTAGATAAACGAATGCCTCTATTCTTGCTCAATTCTGAGAGTTGAGTGTGTGAGAAATCTGTCAAAAATCTAGCTTGTTGGCAACACACACTTTGTTTCCAATGGCGAAATACACTACATACATATATATGGGATGGTAATAGATCCAACTCTGTTTTACACTGAAAAATTCATGAAATTCAAACCAGCACTAGAAAACATACTGAGAAATCAAAGTAAGTGTTTCTAATGCTACCCATTCCCTTTATGCTAGATGAATGAATGCTCTACACCTGCTCAACTCTGACAGTTCAATGTGTGTTAAAGCTGTTAATCACCCAGCTTATTAGGAACAGCAGATTTTTTCAGTGGGGAACTACACCACATACATATATATAGGAATGTACTTGCTGCAACCCGGTTTTACAGTTAAAACTGCATGAATTTCAAATCAGCACTGGGAAACATACTGAGAAATCAGAGTAAGTGTTTCTACTGCTACCCATTCCCTTTCTACTAGATGAACAAATGCCTCTACAGCTGCTCAATTCTGAGAATTTACTGTGTGTGAAAACCGTCAATCACCTAGCTTGTTGGGAACACACACTTTGTTTTGATAGGATACTACACTTCATTCATATATAAGAGTAGATACTAGCTCCAATTCGGTTTTACCATGAAATTGCATGAAATTCAAACCGCCACTAATAAACATACTGATAAATGAGAGGAATTGTTTACAGTGCTACCCATTCCCTTTATGCTAGATGAATGAATGCCTCTACACCTGCTCAATTCTGAGAGTTCAAAGTGTTTAAAATTCATCAAACACCTAGCTTGTTGGGAACACACAGTTTGTTTCCAGTGGGGAACTACACTACATAAATATATATGGGGAGTTACTAGATCCAACTCCATTTTACAGTGAAAAATTCATGAAATTCTAACTGGCATTATGAGACATACTGACAAACCAGACTAAGTGTTTACCGTGCTCCCATTCCTTTATGCTAGATGAATGAATGCCTCTACACCTAATCAATTCTGAGTTCATTGTTCATGAAAGCTGTCAATCACCTAGCTTGCTGGGAACACACAGTTTTTTTTGAGTGGGAAAATACACTGCATATACATATATAGGGAATTACTAGCTCCAAATCGGTTTTACAGTGAAAACTGCATGAGATTCAAACTGGCACTAGGATACATACAGAGAAATCAGTGTAAGTATTTCAGGGCTAACATTTCCCTTAAGCTAGGTGAATGAATGCCACTACACTTGCTCAATTCTGAGAGATCAATGTGTCTAAAAGTCGTCAGTCAATTAGCTTGTTGGGAATACAAAGTTTGTTTTGAGTAGGGAACTACACTACATACATATATATGGGGAGTTACTAGATTGAACTCGATTTTACTGTGAAAACTGCATGAACTTCAACCAGCACTAGGAAAACTACTGAGAAATCAGAGTAAGTGTTTATACTGATAACCAATCCCTTTATGCTAGATGAATGAACGCTTTTCCACATGCTCAATTCTGAGAGTTGAAAGTGTGTGAAAGCTGTCACATATCTTGTTGGTAAAACAAAGTTTATTTTGAGTAGGGAAATATACTTCATACATATATATGGGTAGGTACAGGCTACAACTCGATTTTACAGTGAAAAATGCATGAAATTCAAACTGAAACTTGGAAACATACTGACAAATCAGAGTAAGTGTTTCTAGTGCTACCCATCCCATTTTTGCTTAATGAACAAGTGACTCTACACCTTCTCAATTCTGAGAGTTGAATGTGTGAAAGCCATTCATCACCAAGCTTTTTGAAATACACAGTTTGTTTTGAGTGGGGAAATACGCTACATACATATATATAGGGAGGTAATATCTCCAACTCGGGTTTACTTTAAAAACTGCATGAATTTCAAACCAGGATGAGGAAACAAACTGAGAAATCAGAGTTAGTGTTTCTACTTCTACACATTCCCTTTATGCTAGATGAATGAATGCCTCTACACCTGCTCAATTCTGAGAGTTCAATGTGTGTGAAAGCCATCCATTACCTAGCCTGTTGGGAATACACAGATTGTTTTGAGTGGGGAATTACACTACATACATATATATGAGGATGTACTATCTGGAACTCTGTTTACTGTGATAACTACATGAATTTCACACTGGCACTATGAAACATACTGAGAAACCAGAGTAAGTGTTTCTTCTACTACCCATTCCCTTTATGCTAGATGAATGAATGCCTCTACACCTGCTCAATACTGAGAGTTTAATGTGTGTGAAAACTGTCAGTCACCTAGCTTGTTGGGAAAATACACTTTGTTTTGAATGGGGAACTACACTACATGCATATATATTTGGGTAGATACTAGCTCCAACTCGGTTTTAAAGTGAAAATTGCATGAACTTCCAACAGGCACTAGGAAACATACTGAGAAAACAGAGTAAGTGTTTCTACTGCTAACCATTTTCTTTATGCTAGATGAATAAACGCCTCTCCACATGATAATGTCTGAGATTTGAATGCGTGTGAAAGTCATCAATCACCTACTTTTTGGGAACAGACAGTTACTTCTGAGTTGGGAACTATAATACATACAAATATATGGGGATGTAGTAACTCCAACTCTGTTTTACAGTGAAAACTGCATGAACTTCAATCCGGCACTAACAAACATACTGAGATTTCAGGGTAAGTGTTTCTACTGCTACCCATTCCCTTTATGTGACATGAAAAAACGCCTGTCCACATGCTAAATTGTGAGAGCTGAATGTGTGTGAAATGCATGAATCACCGAGCTTGTTGGGAAAACGTAGTTTTTCTGAGTGGGGAACAACACTAAATACATATATATATACCGGAAGATACTTGCTGCAAATCGGTTTTACACTGAAAACTGCATGAACGTCAAATTGGCGCTGGGAAACTAAGTGAGAAGTCAGAGTAAGTGTTTCTATTGATACCCATTCAATTTATGCTAGATGAATGAACGCCTGTAGACCTGCTCAATGCTGAAAGTTGAATGTGCGGAAAGCCACTCATCACCTAGCTTGTTGGGAACACACAGTTTGTTTTTAGTGGGGAAATACACTACATAAATATATATTGAGAGATACTAGCTCATACTCAGTTTTACAGAGAAAATTTCATGAATTTCTAACCAGCGCTAGGATTCATACTGAGAAATCAGAGTAAGTGTTTCTACTGCTAACCATTCCCTTTATACTAGATGAATGAACGCCTCTCAACATGCTCACATCTGAGAGTTCAACGTGTGTGAAAGCTGTCAAACACCTAGCTTGTGGAAAACAGAGATTTTTCCAGTCGGGAACTACACTACATACATATATATGGGGAGGTACATGCTCCAAACGGGTTTTACAGTGAAAAATGTATGAAATTCTAACCAGCATTAGGAAAAGTACTGAGAAATCAGAGTAAGTGTTTATACTGATAACCATTCCCTATATGCTAGATAAACGAATGTCTATACACCTCCTCAGTTCTGAGAGTTGTATGTTTGTGAAAGCTATCCATCACCTAGCTTGTTGGGAATACACAGTTTGTTTTGATTGGGGAACTACACTACATACATATATGTGGGCAGGTAATAGCTCCAACTTGGTTTTACTATGAAAACTTCATGAACTTCAAACCAGCACTAGGAAACACACTGAGAAATCAGAGAAACTTTTTACACTGCTACCCATTCCCTGTATGCTAGAAGAATGAACGCCTCTGCACCTGCTTATTCTGAGAGTTCATTGTGTGTGAAATCCGTCAAACATCAAGCTTGTTCAGAACACATAGTGTGTTTCCATTGGGGAACTACACTACATACATATATATGTGAGGTTTTAGCTTCAACACGGTTTTACATTGAAAACTGCATGAACTTCAAACCAGCACTAGGAAACATTTTGAGAAATCAGAGTAAGTGTTTCTTCTGCTACCCATTCCATTTATGATAGACGAACCAACAATTCTCCACATGCACAACTCTGATAGGTGAATTTGTGTGAAAGCCTTCAATCACCTAGCTTATGGGAAAACAAATTTCTTTTAAGTGGGGAGCTGTGCTATATACATATATATGTGGAGGTACTAGCTCCAACTCGGTTTTACAGTGAAAACTGCATGTACTTCCAATGGCACTAGGAAACATACTGAGATACCAGAATAATTGTTTCTACTGCTTACCATTCCCTTTATACTAGATGAATGAACATCTCTACACCTACTAAATTCTCAGAGTTCAATGTGTGTGAAAGCTGTCAATCACCTAGCTTGATGGGAACACAAATTTTGTTTTCATTGGGGAATTACTCTTCATATATATATATGGGGAAATACTGGCTTCAACATGGTTTTATAGTGAAAAATGCATGAGCTTCAAACCAGCACAAGGAAACATATTGAGAAATCATAGTGTTTCCAATTCTACCCATTGCCTTTATACTAGATGAACAAACGCCTCAACAGGTGCTCAATATTGAGAGTCAAATGTGTGTGACAGCATTCAATCAACTTGCTTTTTGGTAACACACAGTTTGTTTTGATTGGGGAACTAAACTACAAAAATATATGTTAGTAGGATGTAGCCCCAACACGGTTTTACAGTGAAAACTGCATGAACTTCAAACCAGTATTAGGAAACATACTGAGAATTCAGAGTTAATTTTTCTACTGCTACCCTTTCCCTATATGCTAGATGAACTAACGCCTCTCTGCATGCTCAATTCTGAGAACTGAATATGTGTGAAAGCCGACAATCATATAGCTTCTTGGGAACACAAAGATTCTTTTGCGTGGGGAACGGCACTACATACATATATATGGGGAGGTACTAGCTCCAAAACGATTTTACTGTGAAAATTATGTGAACTTCAAAGTGGCACTAGGAAACATACTGAGAAATCAGAGTAAGTGTTTCAACTGCTAGCCATTCCCTTTATGCTAGATGAACGAACACATATCCATATGCTCAATTTTGAGAGTTGAATGTGTGTGAAAGCCGTCAATAACCTAACTTGAGGGAACACAATGTTTCTTTTCAGTTGGTGGCTGCACTACATACATATATTGGGAGGTACTAGCCCCAACTCGTTTTTACTGTGAAAATGGCATGAAATTCAAACTGGCACTATGAAACAATCTGAGAAATAGAAGTACGTGTTTCCATTGCTACCCATTCCCTTTGTGCTAGTTGAATGAACACCTCTACACTTGCTCAAATCTGAGAGTTCAATATTTGTGAAAGCCATCAGTCACCTATCTTGTTGGGAACACACAGTTTGTTTTGAGTAGGGAACTTCACTACATACATATATATGGGGAGGTACAAGCTCCAACTCCATTTTACAGTGAAAACTGCATGAACGTTAAAACTGCACTAGGAAACATACTGAGAAATCAGATTAAGTGTTTCTTCTGCTACCCATTCCCTTTATGCTAGATGAACGAACACCTCTCTAAATGCTCAATTATTACAGTTGAATGTGTGTTAAAGCCGTCTATCACCTAGCTTGTTCAGAACACACAGTTAGTTTTGAGTGGGGAAGAACAGTACATATATATATATATTTATGGGGTGGTTCTAGCTTCAACTCCATTTTACAGTGAAAATTGCATGAAATTCTAACTGGCTCTAGGAAAGATATAGAGAAATCACAGTAAGTGTTTCCAGTGATACACATTTCCTTTATGCTTGATGAACAAATGCCTCTCCACATGCTCAATTCTGAGACTTGAACGTATGTGAAAGCCTACTATCACCTAGCTTGTTGGGAACACAAAATTTCTTTTCAGTGGGGAACTGCACTACATACATATACATGAGGAGGTAAAATTTCCAACACGGTTTTACAGTGAAACTGGATGAAAGTCAAACTGGCACTAGGAAACATACTGAGAAATCAGTGTAAATGTTTCTAGTGCTACGCATTCCCTTTTGGCTAGATGAATGAACACATCTACACCTGCTCAAATCTGAAAATTCAATATGTGAGAAAGCCATCAATCACATAGCTTGTTTGGAACACACAGCTTGTTTTGAGTGGGGAACTACACTGCATACATATATATTGGGAGGTACTAGCTCCAAATCTGTTTTACAATGAAAACTGCATGAACTTCAAACTGGCACTAGGAAACATACTGAGAAAATACAGAAATTGTTCTACTGCTTCCCATTCCATTTATGCTAGATGAATGAATGCCTCTCTACATGCTCAATTCTGAGACTTGAATGTGTGTGAAATCCCTCAATCACCTCGCTGTTTGGGAACACAAAGATTATTTTCAGTGAGGAAAAGCACTCTTTACATATATATGGGGAAGTAATAGCGCCAAATCAGTTTTACAGTGAAAACTGCATTAACTTCAAAGCGGCACTAGGAAATATACTGAGAAATCACAGCAAATTTTCTTTCTGCTAACCATTCCCTATATGCTACATGAAAGAACACTTCTCCATATGCTCAATTCTGGTAGTTGAATGTGTGTGAAAGCCTCCAGTCACTTAGCTTGTGGGAACACAAAGATTCTTTTCAGTGTGGAGCTGCACTACTTACATAGATATGGGTTCTACTAGCTCCAACTCGGTTTTACTTTGAAAACTGCATGATATTTAAACCGGCATGAGGAAACATACTGAGAAATCAGACTAAGTCTTTCTACTGCTAACCATTCTCTTTATGCTTGATGAACAAACGCCTCTCCATATGCTCATTTCTGAGAGTTGAATGTGTGTGAAAATCATCAATTACCTACCTTGTTGGGAACACACAGTTTTGTGTGGGGTACTACAGTACGTACATATATATTGGGAGGTACTAGCTCCAACTCGATTTTACAGTGAAAAGTGCATGAACTTAAAACAGGCACTAGGAAACATACTGAGAAACCAGAGTAAGTGTTTCTACTGCAACCCATTCCCTTTATGCTAGATGAACGAACGTCTCTCCACATGCTAAATTCTGAGACTTGAATTTGTGTGAAATCCCTCAATCACCCAGCTTGTTGGGAACACAAAGTTTCTTTTCAGTGGGGAAATGCACTACTTACATATATATGGGGATGTACTAGCTCCAACTCGGTTTTATAGTGAAAATTGCATGAACGTCAAAACGGCACTTACAAACATACTGAGAAATCAGAGTAAGTGTTTACAGTGCTACCCATTCCCTTTATGCTAGATGAAGGAATACCTCTCCACATGCTCAATTAAGAGAGTTGAATGTGTGTCAAAGCTGTCAATCACCTAGCTTGTTGGGAACACACTGTTTTGAGTGGGTCATTACACTACATACATATATATTGGTAGGTATTAGCTCCAATTCGGTTTTACAGTGAAATGTGCATGAACTTCAAACCGGCAAAAGGAAACATACTGAGATATCAGAATGTGTGCACTGTTACCCATTCCCTTTATGCTATATGATCAAACGCCCCCCCAAATGCTCAATTCTGAGACATCACTGTGTGTGAAATTCATCGATCACCTAGCTTGTTGGGAACACAAAGTTTCTTTTCAGTGGGGAAATGCACTACTTACATATACATGGGTAGGTACTAGCTCCAACTCTGTTTTACAGTGAAAACTGCATGAACTTCACACTGGCATTAGGAAACATACTGAGAAGTCAGACTAAGTGTTTTCAGTGCTAACCTTTCCCTTTATGCTAGAAGAACAAACGACTCTACACCTGCTCAATTCTGAGAGTTGAATGTGTGTGAAAGCCGTCAATCATCAATCTTGTTGTGAAAACACAGTTTCTTTTGAGTGGGGAACTTCACAACATACTTATATATGGGGATGTACTAGCTTCAACTCAGTATTACAGTGAATAGTGCATGAACATCAAAATGGCACTAGGAATCATACTGAGAATTCAAAGTGTTTTCAGTGTTACCCATTCCCTTTATGCTAGATGAAAGAACACCTCTACACCTGCTCAATTCTGAGGGTTCAATGTGTGTGAAGGAAGCTGTCAATCGCCTAGCTTGTTGGGAACACACACTTAATTTTGTGTAGGGATACACTGCATACATATATATTGGGAAATGCTACCTCCAACTCGGTTTTACAGTGAAAACTACATGAACTTCACACTGGCATTAGGAAACATACTGAGAAATCAAAGTGTTTCTACTGCTATCCATTCCCTTTATGCTAGATGAAAGAACGTCTCTCCACATGCTCAATTCTGAGAGTTGAATGAGTGTGAATGCCGTCCATCAGCTAGCTTGTTGGGAACACAGAATTTGCTTCATTGAGGAATTATGCTATATACAGTTGTATGGGGAAGCACAAGCCCCAACTCCGTTTTACACCGAAAAGAGCATGAAAATATTACCGGCATTGAAAATATACTGAGATATCAGAGAATGTGTTTATAGTGCTACCATTTCCCTTTATGCTAGATGAACAAACTCTTTTCCACATGCTCAATTCTGATAGTAGAAATTGTGTGAAAGCCATCCACCAGTGAAATTGTTGTTAACACAGAAATTCCTTCAGTGGGGAACTATGCTACATAGCTATGAATGAGGAGGTACTGACTCCAACTTGGTTTTACACTGAAAATTCATGAACTGAAAACAGGCACTAGGAAACATTCTGAGAAATCAGACAACGTGTTTCTAGTGTTAACCATTCCATTTATGCTAGATGAACGAACTCCCATACACATGTTCAATTCTGAGAGTTGAATGTGTTGAAAGCCATCAATCACCTAGCTTGTTGGGAACAGAGTTTCCTTCATTGGGGAACTACACTACATACATATCAATTGGGAGGTAGTAGCTCCCAATTGGATTGACAGTGAAAATAGCATGACCTTCCAATGGGCACTTGGAAACATACTGAGAAATCAGAGTAAGAATTTCTAGTGCTGCACTTTCCCTTTATGCTAGATGAATGAACTCTTCTCCATGTGCTCAACTCTGAGAGTTGAATGTGTGTGAAATCCTCCTATTTTCTAACTTGTTGGAACACAGAGTCTCTTTGAGTGGGGATCTACGCTATAAACATATCTATGGGAGGTACTAACTACAAGTTGGTTTTACATTGAAAAGAGGATGAACTTCAAACCGGCACTAGGAAACATACTGAGAAATCAGAGTAGGTGTTTCTAGTGCTACCCATTCCCTTTATGCTAGATAAACGTATGCCTCTCCACACGTTCAATTCTGAGAGTTGAATGTGTGTGAAATCCGTCCATTTCCTTGCTATATGGGAACAGAGTTTCTTTTAGAGGGGAACTACACTAAATACATATCTATGGGGAGGTGCCAGCTGCAAGTCGGTTTTACAGTGAAAACACCCTAAACATCAAACAGAACTAGGAAACATACTGGGAATTCAGAGTAGGTGTTTCCAGTGTTACCCATTCCTTTATGCTAGATGAATGAACGAATCTACACATGCTCAATTCTGAGAATTGAATATGTGTGAAAGCCATCAGTCACTTAAGTTCTTGGGAACACAGAGTGTCTTTGAGTGGAAAATTATGCTACATATATATTTAAGAGGAGGTACTAGCTCCAACTCGGTTTTACACTGAAAACTGCATGAACTGAAAACCAGCTCTAGGAAACATGCTGAGAAATCAGAGTACGGGTTTATAATGCTACCAATTTCTTTATGCTAGATGTATGAACGTCTCTCAACAGGATCTGTTCCAAGAGTGGAATTTGTGTGAAAGACGTCCATCAGTTAGCTTGTTGGGAACACAGAATATCCTTCAATGGCTAAGTATCCTACATAGCTATATATGGGGAGGTACAAGCGCCAACTCGGGTTTACACTGAAAAAATGCATGAACTGAAAACCGGCACTAGGAAACCTACTGAGAAATCACAGTAAGTGTTTCTAGTGTTACACATTCGCTTTATGCTAGATGAATGAACGCCTCTTCACGGGCTCAATTCTGAGAGTTGAATGTGTGTGAAAGCCGAACATCATCTAGCTTGTTTGGAACACAGAGTTTCTTTGAGTTGGGAACTATGCTACATTCATAACAATGGGGTGGTACAAGCTCCAAGTCGGTTTTACACTGACAACTGCATGAAATACAAAACTGAACTAGTCAACAAAATGAGAAATCATAGTAATTGTTTCTAGTGCTACCAATTCCCTTAATGTTAGAGGAACGAACACCCCTCCACATGCTCAATTCCAAGAGTTGAATGTGTTTGAAAGCCATCCAACAGCTAGCTTGTAGGGAACACAGGTTTTCCTTCAGTGGGTAACTATGTTACATTGATATATATGTGGAGGCACTAGCTCCAACACGGTTTTACACTGAAAACAGCAAGAACTGAAAACCTGAACTTGGTAACATACTGAGAAATCAGAGAAAGTGTTTCTAGTGTTACCCATTCCCTTTATGCTAGATTAATGAATGGTTCCCCACATGCTCAAATCTAAGAGTTGAATAAGTTTGAAAGCAGTCCATCTCCTAGCTTGTTGGGAACACAGTTTCTTTTCAGTGGGAAACTACACTACAACATATATATGGGGAGGCACTATCTACAACTAGGTTTTACACTGAAAACTGCATGAAATTCAAATTGGCACTAGGAGACATACTGAGAAATCCGAGGAAGTGTTTATACTGCAAAACTTTCTCTATATGCTAGATGAACGAGCACCTCTACACATGATAAAATCTGAGGGTTGAATGCGTGTGAAAGCCATCAATCACCTAGCCTGTTGGGATCACAAAGTTTCTTTTCAGTGGTGAACATCACTACATACATATAAAAAGGGAGATACTAGCTCTAACTCAGAGGTACAGTGAAAATTTCATGAACTTCAAACTGGCACAAGGAAACATACTGAGAAATCAGAGAAATAGTTTCTTCTGCTACCCAACCCCTATATGCTACATGAATGAACGTCTTTCCACATGCTCATTTCTGAGAGTTGAATGTGTGTGAAAGCCATCAATCACCTAGCTTGTTGGGAACACAAAGTTTGTTTTGATTGGGGAAATAAACTACATACATTTATATGGAGAGGTACTAGCTACAACTCGGTATTACAGTGAAAAATGCAAGAACTTCAAACTGGAACTAGGAAACCTACTCAGAAATTAGAGTAAGTGTTTCTACTGCTACCCATTCCATTTATGTTAGATGAACGAACGCCTCACCACATGCTCAATTCTTAGATTTAAATGTGTGTGAAAGTCATCAATCATCTAGCTTATTGGGAACACAATGTTTCTTTTCAGTGGGGAACTACACTACATAAATATATATTGGGAGGTACAAGCTTCAACTTGGTTTTACTGAGAAAACTGCATGAACTTCAAACCGGAACTAGGAAACATACTTAGAATTCAGAGTAAGTGTTTCTACTTTTATCCATTCCCTTTATTCTAGATGAATGAACGCCTCTCCACATATTCAATTCTGAGATTTGAATGTGTGTGAAAGCCATGAATCACTTAGCTTGTTGGGAACACACAGTTCCTTTTCAGTGGGGAACTGCACTACATACATATATATGGGGAGTTACTAGCTTCAACTCGGTTTTACAGTGAAAACAGCATGAACTACAAAACGGCATGAGCAAACATACTGAGAAATCAGAGTAACTGTTTCCAGTGCTATCCATTCCCTTTATGCTAGATGAATGAATGACTCTCCACATGCTCAATTCAGAGAATTGAATGTGTGTGAAAGCCATTAATCACCTAGCTTGTTGGGAACACTTTGTTTTGAATGGGGTACTATACTACATACATATATATTGAGAGGTCCTAGCTCCAACTCGTTTTTACAGTGAAAAGTGTATCAACTTCTAACCAGCAAAAGAAACATACTGAGAAACCAGAGTAAGTGTTTCTACTGCAAAATATTCTCTTTATGCTAAATGAACAAGCACCTCTACACATGATGAAATCTGAGAGTTGAATGCATGTGAGTGTCGTCAATCCCCTAGCTTGTTGGGATCACAAAGTTTCTTTTTAGTGGGTAACACCACTACATACATATATATGGGGAGGTACTAGCTTCAACTCAGTTTTACAGTGAAAAGTGCATGTACTTAAAAACGGTACTCAGAATCATACTGAGAAATCAGAGTAAGTGTTTCCAATGCTACCCAATCGCTTTATGCTAGATGAATGAACGATTTTCCTCCTGCTCAATTCTGAGAGTTAAATGTGTGTGAAAGCAGTCAATCACCTAGCTTGTTGGGAACACTTTTTTTGAGTGAGGAACTACACAACAGACATATATATGGGTAGGTTCTAGCTCCAACTAGGTTTTAAAGTGAAAACTGCATGAACTTCAAACTGGTCCTAGCAAACATAGTGAGAAATCAGAGTAAGTGTTTCTTTGCTTCCCAGTCCCTTTATGCTAGATGAAGGAACGACTCTATCCCTGTTCAATTCTAAGAGTTCAATCTGTGTGAAAGCTGTCAATCACCTAGCTTGTTGGGAACATACTGTATTGAGTGAGGTAATACACTACATACATATATATTGGGAGGTAGAAGCTCCAACTCGGTTTTACATTGAAAACTTCATGTACTTCAACCCAGCACAAGGAAGGATACTGAGAATTCACAGTAAGTGTTTCTAGTGCTACTCATTCCCTTTATGCTAGATGAACAAATGCCTCTCCACGTGCTCAGTTCTGAGAGTTAAATATGTGTGAAACCCATCAATCACTTAACTTGTGAACATAGAATTTTCTTCAGTGGGGAACTATGCTACCTAGCTATGTATGAGGAGTTACTGGCTCCAAATTTGTTTTACACTGAAAAAAGCCTGAACTGAAAACAGGCACTAGGAAAAAGTCTGAGAATTCAGACAAAGTGTTTCTAGTGTTAGCCATTGCATTTATGCTAGATGAATGAACGCCTATACACATGCTCAATTCTGAGATTTGACTGTGTTGAAAGCTGTCAATCACCTAGCCTGTGCAGAACACAGAGTTTCATTTGGGAACAACACTACATACATATCTATTTGGAGGTAAAAGTTCCAGTCGGTTTGACAGTGAAATTAGCATGAACTTCCAACGGGCTCTTGGAAACATACTGAGAAATCAGAGTAAGAAATTCTATTGGTACCCATTCCCTTTATGCTAGACAAATGAACTCCTCTCCACATGCTCAACTCTGAGAGTTGAATGTGTGTGAAAGCCTTCCATTTTCTATCTTGTTGTGAACACAGAGTTTCTTTGAGTGGGGAATTACGCTACATACATATCTATGGGGAGGTACTAGCTACAAGTTGGTTTTACATTGAAAACTTGATGACCTTCTAACCAGCACTAGGAAACATACTGAGAAATCAGAGTAGGTGTTTCTAGTGCTACCCATTCCCTTTATGCTAGATAAATGTACACCTCTCCACACAGTCAATTCTGAGAGTTGAATGTGTGTGAAATCCATCCATTTCCTTGCTTTTTGGGAAGAGTTTCTTTGAGAGGGGAACTACACTAAATACATATCTATAGTGAGGTGCTAGCTACAAGTTTGTTTTACAGTGAAAACACCATGAACATCAAACCGGCACTAGGAAACATACTGAATATTCAGAGTAGTTGTTTCTTCTCTGCTACCCATTCCTTTATGCTAGATGAATGAACGACACTACACATGCTCAATTCTGAGAATTGAATATGTGTGAAAGCCATCAATCACCTAGTTGGTTGGGAACAGAGTGTCTTTGAGTGGAATGGTACACTACATAAATATCTAAGAGGAGGTACTAGCTCCAACTCGGTTTTACACTGAAAACTGCATGAACTGAAATCTGCCACTAGGAAACATACTGAGAAATCTGATTATGAGTTTATAGTGCTACCAATTCCCTTTATGCTAGATGTATGAACGCCTCTACACAGGATCTGTTCCAAGAGTAGAATTTGTGCGAAAGAATCCATCAGTTAACTTGTTGGGAACACAGAATTTCCTTCATTGGGTGACTATGCTACATAGCTATGTATGGGGAGGCACAAGCGCCAACTCGGTTTTACACTGAAAAAACGCATGAACTGAAAACCGGCACTAGGAATCATACTTAAAAATCAGAGTAAGTGTTTTGATGTAACACATTCCCTTTATGCTAGATGAAAGAACGCCTCTTCATGGGCTCAATTCTGAGAGTTGAATGTTTGTGAAAGCCGACCATCATGTAGCTTGTTGGGAAAACAGAGTTACTTTCAGTGGGGAACTGTGCTACACTCATAACAATGTGTCGGTACATGCTCCAAGTTAGTTTCACACTAGAAACAGCCTGAAATTCAAACCAGCACTAGGAAACATACTAAGAAATCAGAGTGATTGCTTCTAGTGCTACCCATTCCCTTAATGTTAGATTAATGAACAGATCTCCACATGCTCAATTCCGAAAGTTGAATGAGATTGAAAGCCATCCATCAACTAGCTTGTAGGAAACACACGGTTGCCTTCAGTGGGGAACTATGCAACATTGATATGTATAGGAAGGCACTAGCTCCTCCTTGGTTTTACACTGAAAACAGCATGAAAAGAAAACCGGCAATTGAAAACATACTGAGAAATCAGAGAAAGTGTTTCTAGTGCTACCCTTTACTTTTATGCTAGATGAAAGAACGCCTCACCACATGCTCAATTCTGAGAGTAGAATTTGTGTGAAAGCCATCCTTCAGCGAGTTTGTTGGTAACACCGAATTTCCTTCAGTGGAGAACTATACTACACAGCTATGTATGATGAAGTACTGGCTCCAACTTGGTTTTACACTGAAAAAAGCATGAACTGAAAACAGGCACTAGGAAACATTCTGAGAAATCAGAGAAAGTGTTTCTAGTGTTAGCCATTCAATTTATGCTAGATGAACGAACGCCCCTACACACGCTCAATTCTGAGAGTTGAATGTGTGTGAAAACCATCAATCACCTAGCTTGTTGGGAACACAGAATTTCCTGCATTGGGGAACTCTGCTACATAGATATTAAATGGGAGGGACTAGTTCCAACTCCATTTTACACTGCAAAGAGCATGAACTGAAACCCGCTCTAGGAAACAAACTGAGAAAACAGAGTAAGTGTTTCTAGTTATTCCCATTCCCTTTATGTTAAAAGAACAACACCTCTGCAAATGCACAATTCCGAGAGTTGTATTTGAGTGAAAGCCATCCATCAGCTATCTTGTTGTGAACAAAGAATTTTTTTGAGTGGGGAAATATATTACAATCTTATCTATGGGGATGTACTGGCTGCAACTCGATTTTACAGTTAAAACAGCATGAACTTCAAACGGGCCCTTGGAAACATACTAAGAAATCACAGTAACTGTATCTAATGCTATCCATTCACTTTATGCTAGATGAATGAACGCCTCTCCTCATGCTCTATTCTGAGAGTTGAATGTGTGTGAAAGCCTTCCATCTCCTATGTTTTTGGGAACACAGAATTTCTTTCAGTTGGGAACTATGCTACATACATATCAATTGGTAACTAGTAGCTCCAAGTCCGTTTTACACTGGAAACAGCACCAACTTCAAACCAGCAATAGGAAACACATTGAGAAATTAGAGTAAGTGTTTCTATTGCCATCTATTCCCTTGATGCTAGATGAACAAATGCAACTCCACATGCTCAATTCAGAGAGTTGAATTTGTGGGAACGCCGTCCTTCAGCTAGCTTGCAGGGAAAACAGAATTTCCTTCAGTGGGGAACTTTGTTACATAGATATGTATGGGGAGGCAACAGTTCCAACTCTTTTTCCAATGAAAACAGCATGAACTTCAAACCAGCCTTAGGAAACATACAGAGATGTCAGAGTAAGTGTTTCTAGTGCTACCGATTCCCTTTATGCTAGATGAATGGACACCTTTTCACATGCTCAATCCGAGAGTAGGATTGTGTGAAAGTTGTCATCAGCTAGCTTGTTGGGAACACAGAGTTTCCTTCAGTAGGGAACTATGCTACATAGATATGTATGGGGTGACACTAGCTCCAATTTGGTTTTACACTGAAAACAGCATGAACGAAATACCGACACTAGGAAACATACTGAAAAATCAGAGTAAGTGTTTCTAGTCTTACCCATTCTCTTTATTCCAAATGTACGAACGCCTCTCCACATGCACTATTCTGAGAGTTGAATGTGTTTGAAAGCCATCCACTTCCTATCATTTTGGGAATACAGAATTTCCTTTAGTGGGGAACTATGCTACATATATATCTATCAGGAGGTACTAGCTCCAAATCAGTCTTATATTTAAAAGAGCATGAACTTCAAACTGGCACTAGGAAACATACTAAGAAATCAGAGTATCTGTTTCTACTGCTACCCATTCCCTTTATTCTAGATGAATGAACAGCACTCCACATGCTCAATTCTGAGAGTTGAAAGTGTGTGAAACACAGCAATCACCAAGCTTGTTGGAAACACAGAATTGAATTCAGTGGGAAACCATGTTACATGGCTATATATGGGGAGGCACTAGCTCCAACTAGGTTTTACACTGAAAACAACATGAGCTGAAAACAGGCACTAGGAAACATACTGAGAAATCAGATGACATGTTTCTAGTTTTACCAATTCCCTTTATGCTAGATGAACGAACACCTCTCTACATGATCAAATTGGAGAGCTGTATTTGTGTGAAAGCCATCCATCAGCTACCTTGTGAACACTGAATTTACTTCAGTGGGGAACTATGCTTCCTATATATCTATGGGGAGGTAGTAGATGCAAGTCGATTTTAAATTGAAAACAGCGTAAAATGAATACAGGCTCTAGGAAACATACTGAGATATAACACTAAGTGTTTCTAGTGCTAACCATTCCCTTTATGCTAGATGAACGAATGACTCTCATCATGCTGAATTCCGAGAGTTGAATTTGTGTGAAAGCCATCCACACGCTTGCTTGTTGTGAGCACAGAATTCCTTTCAGTTGGGAACCATTCTACATACATGTCTATGAGGAGGTACTAGCTTCAACTGTGTTTTAACACTGAAAACAGCATTAACAGAAAACCAGCATGGAAACATACTGAGAAATCCAAGTAAGTGTTTGTAGTGCTACCCATTCCCTTTATGGTAGATGAATGAATGCCTCTCTGCATGCTTAATTCTGAGAGTTGAATTTGTGTGAAAGCCATCAATCACCTAGCTTGTTTTGAACATAGAGTTTCTTTGAGTGGGGAACTATGTGTCATACATATCTGTGGAGAGGTACTGCACCAAGTAGGTTTTACACTGTAATAAGCATGAAATGAAAACCGACACTAGGAAACATACTGATAATTCAGAGTAAGTGCTTCTATTGCTAACCATTTCCTTGGTGCTAGATGTCTGAACGCCTCTCCACATGCTCTATTGTGAGAGTTGAATGTGTGTGAAAGCTGTCCATCTCCTATCTTTTTAGGAACACAAGATTTCCTTCAGTGGAGAACTATGCTACATACATATATATGGGGAGGTACTAGCTCTAAGTCCGTTTTACATTGAAAGCAGCATTAACTGGAAACCAGCAGTAGGAAACATACTGAGAATTCAGAGTAAGTGTTTCTAGAGTTACCCATTCCCTTTATGCTAAATGAACGAACGTCTCTCCACATGTTCAATTCTGAGAGTTGAATGTGTGCAAAAGCTGTTCATCTCCTAGCTTCTTGGGAACAAAGAATTTCTTTGAGTGGAGAAGTACACTACAATCATATCCATGGGGAGGTACTAGATACAAGTCAGCTTTACAAGGAAAACTGCATGAAATTCCAACCGGCACTAGGAAACATACTGAGAAATAAGAGTATGTGTTTGTAGTTTTACCCATTCCCTTTATGCTAGATGAATGAACACTTTTCCACATGCTCAATTCTGAGAGTTATATTTGTGTGAAAGCCATCCATCAGCTACACTGTTGTGAACACAGAATTTACTTCAGTGGGGAAATATGCTACATATATATTTAAGGGTAGGTACTAGCTACAAGTCGATTATAAACTGAAAAGAGCATGAAATGAGAACAGGAACTAGGACACATACTGATAAATCAGAGTATGGGTTTCTAGTGCTAACCATTCCCTTTATGCTAGATGAATGAATGATTGTCATCATGCTCAATTCTGAGAGTTGAATATATGTGAAAAACGTCCATCAGCTAGCTTGTTGGAGCACAGAAATTCTTTCAGTTGGGAACAATTCTACATACATATCTATGAGGGGGTGCCAGATCCAACACTGTATTACACTAAAAACAGCACTAACAGAAAACCAGCAGAGGGAAACATACTGAGAAATCAAAGTAAGTGTTTCTATTCCTACGCATTCCCTTTATGCTAGATGAACGAACGTCTCTCCGCAAACTTAATTCTGAGAGTTGAATGTGTGTGAAAGCCATCAGTCACCTAGCTTGTTGGGAACATAGTTTCTTTGAGTGGGGAACTACGTGTCATACATACCTATGGGGAGGTTCTAGCTCCAGGTAGGTTTACACTGTAATCAGCATGAAATGAAAACCGACACTAGGAAACATACTGAGAATTCAGAGTTAGTGTTTCTATTGCTAACCATTCAGTTTATGCTAGATGAACGAACGCCTCTCAAAATGCACTATTGTGAGAGTTGAATATTTGTGAAAGCCATCCATCTCCTATCTTTTTGGGAACACAGAATTTCTTTGAGTGGGAAACTATGCTACATACATATCTATGGGGAGGTAGTAGTTCCAAGTCCGTTTTACACTGAAAACAGGGTGAACTGGAACCCAGCACGTTAAAACTACTGAGAAATCAGAGTAACTGATTCTAGTGCTACACATCCCCTTTATGCTAGGTGAAAGAACGTCTCTGCATGTTCTCAATTCTGAGAGTGGAATGTATGTGAAAGCCATCCACCTCCTTGCTTGTTGGGAACACAGAATTTCTTTGAGTGGGTAACTATGCTACATACATATGTAAGGGGAGGTACTAGTTCCAACCTACTTTTACAGTGAAAACAGCATGAAATTCATACCAGCACTGGGAAATATACTGAGAAAACAGAGAAAGTGTTTCTAGTGCTACCCATCCACTTTATTGTAGATGAATGAAAGCCTCTCCACATACCCAATTTTGAGAGTTGAATTTGTGTGAAAGTCTTCCATCAGCTAGCTTGTTGGAAAAAAAAAAATGCCCTTCGGTGGGGAACTGTCTTACTTAGATATGCATGGGGAGGCACTAGCACCAACTTGGTTTTACAGTGAAAACAGCATGAACTGAGAACTGGCACTAGGAAACATACTGAGAAATCAAAGTATGGGTTTCAAGTTTTATCCATTCCCTTTACTTTAGATGAACAATCATCTCTCCACATGCTCAATTCCAAGAGTTGTATTTCTGTGAAAGCCATCCATCAGCTAGTTTGCTGGGTATACAGAATTTCTTTCAGTTGGGAAATATGCTACATATTTATCTATGTGCAGGTACTAGCTCCAAGTAGTTTTTTACTGAAAACAGCATGAACTGAAAACTGGCACTAGGAAACATACTGAGAAATTAAAGTAAGTGTTTCAATTGCTATCCATTGACTTTATGCTAAATGAATGAATGCCTCTCCACATACTCAATTCTGAGAGCTGAATTGGTGTGAAAGCCGTCCACCAGCTAGCTTGTTGGGAACAGAGAATTTCCTTCAGTGGGAAACTATTTTACATAGATATGTACAGGGAAGCACTAGCTCCAACTTGGTTTTACACTGAAAAGTGCACAAACTGAAATCCAGGAATAGAATACATACTGAGAAATCAGAGTTATTGTTTCTAGTGTTACCCTTTCCGTTTATGCTTGATGAATGAACTCCTATGCACATTCTCAATTCTGAGATTTGAATTTATATGAAAGCATCCATCAGTTATCTTTTTGGGAACACAGAATTTCCTTCAGTGGGAAAATATTCTACGTAGATATGTAAGGGGAGGCACTAGCTCCAACTCAGTTTTACACTGAAAAGAGTATGAACTGAAAACTGGCACTAGGAAACCTACTGAGATATCAGAGTTAGTGTTTCTACTGCTACACATTCCTTTTATGCTAGAAGAACAGATGCCTCTCCACATGCTCAATTCTGAGTGCTGAATGTGTGTGAAATCCGTCCATATCCTAATTGTAGGGAAAAGAGTTTCTTTGAGTGAGGAACATTGCTAAATACTTATCTAAGTGAGGTACTAGCTCCAACTCGGTTTTACAGTGAAAACAGCATGAAATTCAAACCGACTCTAGGAAAAATAGTGAGAAATCAGAGTAAGTGTTTCTAGTTCTAGTCATTCCCTTTATGCTAGATCAATGAACACCTCTCTGCATGTTCAATTCTGAAATCTGAATGTGTGTGCAAGCCATCAATCACCTAACTAGCTTGTTGGGAACTCGGAATTTCCTTCAGTAGGGAACTATGCTACATAGTTATGTAATGGGAGTCACTCGCTCCAACTTGGTTTTACACTGCAAACAGCAGCAACTGAAAACAGGCACTAGAAAACATACTGAGAAATCATAGTAAGTGTTTCTAGTTATACCCATTCCCATTATGTTAGATGAACAAACATCTCTCTGCATGCTCAATTCTGAGTGTTATATTTGTGTGAAAGCCACCCATCAGCTAGCTTGTTGGGAATAAAGAATTTCTTTCAGTGGGGAACTATCCTACATGATTATCAATGTGGAAGTACTAGTCTAAGTCGGGTTTAAAGTGAAAACAGCATGAAATTCAAACCAGCAGTGGGAAATATACTCTGAGAGCAGAGTAAGTGTTTCTAGTGCTACCCATTTGCTTTATTCTAGAAGAACGAACACCACTCCACTTGCTCAATTCAGAGATTTGAATTTGTGTTAAAGCCTTCCATCAGCTATCTTGTTGGGAAAAAAAATTTCCTTCAGCAGGGAACTATCTTACATAGAAATATATGGGGAGGCACTATCTGCAACTCGGTTTTACAGTGAAAACATCATGAACAGATAACCGGCACTAGAAAACATACTGAGAAATCAAAGTAAGTGTTTCTAGTTTTACCCATGACCTTTACATTAGATGAACAAACATCTCTCCACATGCTCAGTTCCGAGAGTTGTATTTGTGTGACAGCCATACATCAGCTAGCTTGCTGGGAAAATATAATTTCTTTCAGTGGGGAATTATGCTACATATTTATCTATGTGCAGGTACTAGCTCTAAATCGGATTTTTACTGAATACAGCATGAACTGAAAACCGGAACTACAAAACATAGTGAGGAATCAAAGTAAGTGTTTCTAGTGCTACCCATTGACTTTATGCTGGATGAAAGAATGCCTCTCCATATGCTCAATTCCAATGGTTGAATTTGTGTGAAAGTCGTACATCAGTTAGCTTATTGGGAACACAGAATTTCTTTCATTGGGGAACAATGTTATATACATATCTACGAGGAGGTCCTAGCTCCAACTCTGTTTTACTCCTAAAAGAGCATTAACAGAAAACTGGCACTAGGAAACATACTGAGAAACCAAAGTAATTGTTTCTAGTGCTACCCATTCACTTTATGCTAGATGAATGAAAGCCCCTCCACATGTTCTTTTTCAAGAGTTGAATGTGTGTGAAAGCCATCCATCTCCTATGTTTTTGGGAACACAGAATTTCCTTCAGTTAGGAACTATGCCACATACATATCTACAGGTAAGTACTAGCTCTAAGTCCGTTTTACACTGGAAACAGCATGAACTTCAAACAAGCCCTAGGAAACATCCTGAGAAATCAGAGTAACTGTTTCTAGTGCTACCCATTCACCTTATACTAGATGAACGAGTGCCTCACCACATGCTCTATTCCGAGAGTTGAATGTGTGTGAAAGCCATCCATCCCCTATCTTTTTGGGAACATATAATTTCCTTCTGTGGGGAATTATGTTACATATATATCTGTAGGTGGGTAGTAGCTACAGTCAGTTTTACATTGAAAACAGCATGAATTGAAAACCGGCAGTAGGAAACATACTGAGAAATCAGAGTAAGTGTTTCTAGCGTTTCCCATTCATTTATGATGGATGAATGAACACCTCTCCACATTCTCAATTCTAAGAGTAGATGTGTGTGAAAGCCGTCCATCTCCTAGCTTGTTGGGATCAGAGGATTTCTTTGAGAGGGGAACTATGCTACATATATATCAGTGGAGAGGTACTAGCTCCAAGTTGGTTTTACAGTGAATACAGCATGAAATTCAAACCATCACTAGGAAACCTAATGAGAAATTAGAGTAAATGTTTCTATTGCTACCCATTCCCTTTTTGCTGGATGAACAAATGCCACTCCACATGCTCTATTCTGGGAGTTGAATGTGTTCAAAAGCCACCCATCTCCTAGCTTGTTGGGAACGCAGAATTTCTTTGAGTGGGGAACTATGCTACATACATATCTATGCATTGGTA
Organism: Camelus dromedarius; assembly: GCF_036321535.1. Lineage (NCBI taxonomy): Eukaryota > Metazoa > Chordata > Mammalia > Artiodactyla > Camelidae > Camelus > Camelus dromedarius. The sequence goes on along the minus strand of NC_087451.1, from coordinate 984,387 downwards.
CTAGCTCCAACTCGATTTTACAGTCTAAACAGCATGAAATTCCAACCGGCTTTAGGAAACATACTGAGAAATCAGAGTAAGTGTTTCTAGTGCTAACCATTCCCTTTATGATAGAAGAATGAATGCCTCTCCACATGCTCTATTCTGAGAGTTAAATGTATGTGAAAGCCATCCCTCTCCTATCTTTTGGGGAATACATAATTTCCTTCAGTAGGGAACTATGGTACAAAGATATGTATGAGGTGGAACTAGCTCCAATTCGGTTTTAAACTGAAGACAGCATGAACTAAATACAGACACAAGGAAACATACTGAAAAATCAGTGTTTCTAGTGTTACCCACTCTCTTTATTCTACATGAATGAATGCCTCTCCACATGCTCTATTCCAAGAGTAGAATTGTGTGAATGTTGTCCATTAGCTAGCTTGTTGGGAACAAAGAGTTTCCTTCATTAGGGAACTATGCTACATAGATATGTATGGGGTGGCACTAGCTTCAATTTGGTTTTACACAGAAAACAGCATGAACAAAATACCTACACTAGGAAACATGCTGAAAAACCAGAGTGTTATTAGTGTTACCCATTCTCTTTATTCTAGATTAACGAATGTTTCTCTACATGCTCCATTCAGAGAGTTCAATGGGTGTGAAAGCAATCCATTTTCAATTTTTTAGGAACACAGAATTTCCTTTAGTGGGGAACTATGCTACATACATATCTATCGGGAGGTACTAGCTCCAAGTCAGTTTTACAGTTAAAACAGCATGAACTTCAATTCAGCACTAGGAAACATACTAAGAAATCAGAGTAACTGTTTCTAGTGCTACTCATTCACTTTATGCTAGATGGACGAATGCCTCTCCACATGCTCTACTCTGAGTGTTGAGTGTGTCTGAAAGCCATCCATCTCCTATCTTTTTGGGAACACAGAATTTCTTTGAGTGGGAAACTATGCTACATACATATCTATGGGGAGGTAGTAGTTCCAAGTCCGTTTTACACTGAAAACAGGGTGAACTGGAACCCAGCACGTTAAAACTACTGAGAAATCAGAGTAACTGATTCTAGTGCTACACATCCCCTTTATGCTAGGTGAAAGAACGTCTCTGCATGTTCTCAATTCTGAGAGTGGAATGTATGTGAAAGCCATCCACCTCCTTGCTTGTTGGGAACACAGAATTTCTTTGAGTGGGTAACTATGCTACATACATATGTAAGGGGAGGTACTAGTTCCAACCTACTTTTACAGTGAAAACAGCATGAAATTCATACCAGCACTGGGAAATATACTGAGAAAACAGAGAAAGTGTTTCTAGTGCTACCCATCCACTTTATTGTAGATGAATGAAAGCCTCTCCACATACCCAATTTTGAGAGTTGAATTTGTGTGAAAGTCTTCCATCAGCTAGCTTGTTGGAAAAAAAAAATGCCCTTCGGTGGGGAACTGTCTTACTTAGATATGCATGGGGAGGCACTAGCACCAACTTGGTTTTACAGTGAAAACAGCATGAACTGAGAACTGGCACTAGGAAACATACTGAGAAATCAAAGTATGGGTTTCAAGTTTTATCCATTCCCTTTACTTTAGATGAACAATCATCTCTCCACATGCTCAATTCCAAGAGTTGTATTTCTGTGAAAGCCATCCATCAGCTAGTTTGCTGGGTATACAGAATTTCTTTCAGTTGGGAAATATGCTACATATTTATCTATGTGCAGGTACTAGCTCCAAGTAGTTTTTTACTGAAAACAGCATGAACTGAAAACTGGCACTAGGAAACATACTGAGAAATTAAAGTAAGTGTTTCTAGTGCTAACCATTGACTTTATGCTAGATGAATGAATGCCTCTCCACATACTCAATTCTGAGAGCTGAATTGGTGTGAAAGCCGTCCACCAGCTAGCTTTTTGGGAAAAGAAAATTTCCTTCAGTGGGGAACTATCTTACATAGATATGTATGGGGAGGCACTAGCTCCTACTCAGTTTTACACTGAAAACTGCATGAACTGAAAACCATCACTAGGAAATATACTGAGAATTCATAGTAAGGGTTTCGACTTTTACCCACTCACTTTACATTAGATGAACAAACATCTCTCCACATCCTCAATTATGAGAGTTGTATTAGTGTGAAAGCCGTCCATCAGTTATCTTGTTGGGAACACAGAGTTTCTTTCAGCGGAGGACAATGCTACATATTTATCTATGGGCAGGTTCTAGATCCAAGTTGCTTTTACTGAATACTGCATGAACTGAAAGCTGGCACAAGGAAACATACTTAGAAATCAAAGTATTTCTACTGCCACCCATTCCCTTGATGCTAGATAAGTAAAACCCTCTCCACATGCTCTATTCAGAGAGTTGAATTTGTGTGAACACCATCCTTCAGCTAGCTTGCTGGGAAAACAGAATTCCCCTCAGTGAGGAAAAATGTTACGTAGATATGTATACGGAGGCATTTGTTCCAACTCAATTTTACAATGAAACAGCATGAACTGAAAACTGGCACTGGGAAACATACTGAGATATATGAGTAAATGTTTCTAGTACTATGCATTCCCTATATGCTAGATGAAAGAACGCCTCTTCACATACTCAATTCTGAGAGTAGAATATGTGTGAAAGCCATTCATTAGCTAGCTTGTTGGGAACACACAGTTTCCTTCAGTAGGGACCTATGCTACATAGATATGTACGTGGAGGCAATAACTCCAAGTCGGTTTTACACTGAAAAGAGCATGAACTGAAAACCAGCACTAGGAAACATACAGAGAAATCAGACTAGTGTTTCTAGTGTTACCATTCCCTTTATTTTAGATGACTGAACACCTCTCCACATGCTCTAATCTGAGAAATGAATGTCTGTGAGAGCCATCCATCTGCTATCCTTTTGGGAACACAGAATTTCCTTCAAAGGGGAACTATGCTACTTACATATCTATGGGGAGGTACTAGCTCCAAGTCCACTTTACATTGAAAGCAGCATTAACTGGAAACCAGCAGTAGGAAACATACTGAGAATTCAGAGTAAGTGTTACAAGTGTTACCCAGTCCCTTTATGCTAAATGAATGAACGCCTCTCCACACACTCAATTCTGAGATATGAATGAGTGTGAAAGCCGTTTATCTCCTATATTTTCAGAAACACTGAATTTCTTTCAGTGCGGACTATGGTACATACATATCTATGGGGAGGTACAAGCTCCGAGTCCGTTTTACACTGAAAACAGCATTAACAGCAAATCGGCGTTAGGAAACATACAGAGAAATCAGAGTAGGTGTTTTTAGTTTTACCCATTCCCTTTATGCTAGAAAAATGAAAGCCTCTTCACACGCTCAATTCCGAGAGTTTTATTGGTGTGAAAACCATCCATCAGCTACCTTCTTAGGAACACAGAATTTACTTCAGTGTGGAAATATGCTACATATATATTTATTTGGAGGTACCAGCAGCAAGTCGATTACAAAATGAAAAGAGCATGAAATGAAAACAGGCAATAGGAAACATATTGAGAAATTAGATTTTCTGTTTCCCGTGATACTATTCACTTTATGCTAGATGTAAGAATGACACTCATCATGCTCAATTCCGAGATTTGAATTTTTGTGAAAGCCGTCCATCAGCATTCTTGTTGAGAGCACAAAATTTCTTTCAGTTGGGAACAATTCTACATACATATATATGAGGAGGTACAAGCTCCAACAATGTTAACATTGAACACAGCATTAACAGAAACCAGCACAAGGAAACATACTGAGAAATCAAAGAAAGTGTTTCTAGTCCTGCCCATTCAATTTATGCTAGATGAACAAAAGCCTTTCCACATCCTTAATTCTGAGAGTTGAATGTGTGTGAAAGTCGTAAATCACATAGCTTGTTGTGAACACAGAGTTTCTTTGAGTGGGGAACTATACATCATACGTATCTACAGGGAGGTAATATCTATAAGTCAGTTTTACACAGAAATCAGCATGAAATAAAAAATGAAACTAGGAAAAATACAGAGAATTCCAAGTGTTTCTATTGCAAATGATTCCCAATATAGTAGAAGAACGAACAACTCTCCACATGCTGAAATCTGAGAGTTGGTTGTGTGCAAAAACGTACAGCTCCTAACTTGTTGGGAACACAGAATTTCTTTGAGTGGGAAAATATACTATGTAAATATCTATAGGGAGGTACTAGCTCCAAGTCCGTTTTACACTGAAAACTGTGGGCGCTGGAAACCAGAACAGTCACACATGCTGAGAAAACAGAGTAAGTGTTTCTACTGTTATCCATTCCATTTATGCCATATGAAAGAATGCCTCTTCACATGCTCAGTACCAAGAGTAGAATTTGTTTGAAAGGCGTCCATGAGCTATCTTGGTGGGAAAATACATTTTCCATAAGTAGGGAACTATGGTACATAGATATGCATGACTTGGCACTAGCTCCAAATCGGTTTTACTCAGAAAACAGCATGAACTAAAAACTGGCACTAGGAATCATACAGAGAAATCAGAGTAATTATTTCTAGTGTTTCCCGTTCCCTTCATGCTTGATGAACAAACACCTCTCCACATGCTCAATTCTGAGAGTAGATGTGTGCAAAAGCCTCCTATATCCAATCTTCTTGGGAACAAAGAATTTCTTTCAGCAGGGATCTATGCTACATTCGTATCTATGGGGTGGTACTAGCTCAAAGTCATTTTACTGTGAAAAAACCATGAACTTCAAACCAGCTACAGGAAACATACTGTGAAATCCAAGTAAGTGTTTCTAGTGCTAACCATTCCCAGGTTCTACACAAACAAATGCCTCTCCACATGCATAATTCTGAGAGTTGAATTTGTGCGGAAGATGTCCATGTCCTAGCTTGCTGGGAAAAAAGAATTATCTTCAGTGGGAACTATGCTGCTTAGATATGTATGGGGAAACACTAGCTTCAAATCAGATTTAGAGTGAAAACAGCAAAAATTCCAAAATCGGAACTGGGAAACATATTGAGAAATCAGAGTAAGTGTTTCTATTGGTACCCATTCCATTTACGTTGGATGAATGAATGCCTCTCCGCATGATCAGATCTGAGAGTTGAATCTGTGTGAAAGCAGTCACCTATCTTGTTGGGGACACACAGATTTTTGAGTGGGGAATGACACTACATGCATATATATGGGGAGGTACAAGCTCCAATTCGGACTTACAGTGAAATCTGCATGAACATTAAACCAGCACTAGGAAACGTACTGAGAAATCAGAGAAAGTGTTTCTACTTCTCCTCATTCCCTTTATGCTAGATGAAAGAACGCCTCTTCACGTGCTCAATTCTGAGACTTGAACGTGTGTGAAAGCCATTAGTCACTTAGCCTCTTGGGAAAACTCAATTTATTTTGAGTGGGGAACTACAATACATACATATACATGGGGAGGTACTAGCTCTAACTCAGTTTTACAGTGAAAACGGCATGAACTTCAAACCAGCACTAGAAAACATACTGAGAAATCAGAGTAAGTGTTTTATTGCTGCCTATTCCCTTTATGCCAAACGAACGAACGCCTCAACACATGCTGAATTCTGAGATTTGAATGTATGAAGTCGTCAATCACCTAGCTTGTTGGGAACACACGTTTTCTTTTGAGTGGGGAACTACACTCCTTTCATATATATAGAAAGGTATTAGGAATAAACTTGTTTTACAGTGAAAACTGCATGAACAACAAACCAGCAATAGAAAACATAGTGAGAAATCAGGGTAATTTTTTTCTAGTGCTACATATCCCCTTTAAGGCAGATGAATTAATGCCTCTTCACATGCTCAACTCTGAGAGTAGAATGTGTGTGAAAGCCATTAATCACTTATCATTTTGGGAACAAGAACTTGTTTGAGTTGGGATCAATGCTACTTACATGTCTATTTTGTAGGTATTAGCTCCAACTTGGTTTTACAGTGAGAACAGAACAAACTGTAAAATCGGCACTAGGAAATATACTGAGAAATCAGAGTAATTGTTTCTAGTGCTACCGATTCCCCTTATGCTAGATGAACAAACACCTTTCCACATGCTTAATTGTGAGAGTTGAATGTGTGTGTAAGCCATCAATCATTTAGCTTGTTGTGAACACAGAGTTTCATTGAGGGGGGATCAATGCGTCATACGTATCTATGCGTAGGTTCTAACTCTAAGCAAGTTTGACAGTGAAATCAGCAGGAAATAAAAACTGACAATAGGAAACATACTGAGAATTCCGAGTGTTTCTATTGCTAATGATTCCCTTTATGCTGGATGAACGAACTCCTCTCCACATGATGAAATCTGAGATTTGGTTGTGTGCAAAAGCAGTACATCTCCTAACTTGTTGGGAACACAGAATTTTTTTGAATGGGGAAAAATACTACACTCATATCTAAAGGGAGGTAATAGCTCCAAGTCCGTTTTACATTGAAAACAGTGTGCACTGGTAACCAGAACTGTCAGAAATGCTGAGAAAACAGAGTAGGAGATACAATTGCCACCCATTCCCTATATGCTACATGAATGAACGTCTCTGCAAGGGCTCAGTTCTGAAATTTGAATGTGTGTTAAAGCCGTCCATCTCCTTGCTGGTCGGCAACACAAGCTTTCTTTGAGTGGGGCCCTATATTACATACATATCATGGGGAGGTGTTAGCTCCAAGTCAGTTTTACAGTGAAAACAGCATGAACTTCAATCCTGCAATACGAAGTATACTGAGAAATCAGAGTAAGTGTTTCTCCTGCTACTGATACAATCTATGCTGGATGAAAGAACGCCTCACAACGTGCTCATATCTGAGGGTTGTATGTGTGTGTTTAAGCCATCCATCCCCTAGCTTGTTGGGAACACAGAGAGTTTTGAGTGGTTGAGTATACTACATATATATTTATGAGGAGGTACTAGCTCCAACTCGGTTTTATAGTGAAAACAGCAAGAACATCATACTGACACTAGCAAACACACTGTGAAATCAGATTGTTTCTTGTGCTAACCATTCCCAATATGCTAGAGGAACGAACGCATATCCACGTGCTCAATTCTGAGAGTTGAAGGTGTTGAAAGCAGTCCAACACTTAGCTTGTGGGGAACACAGAGTTTCTTTGAGTAGGGAACTATGCTACATATATATCTGTGAGTAGGTAGTAGCTCCAACTCGGTTTTACAGTGAAAACTGAATGAACTTCAAACCAGCACTAGGAAACACACTTAGAAATCAGAGTACATGTTTCTAATATTACCCATTCCATTTATGCTATATGAAAGAATGCCTCTTCACATGCTCAGTACCAAGAGTAGAATTTGTTTGAAAGGCGTCCATGAGCTATCTTGGTGGGAAAATACATTTTCCATAAGTAGGGAACTATGGTACATAGATATGCATGACTTGGCACTAGCTCCAAATCGGTTTTACTCAGAAAACAGCATGAACTAAAAACTGGCACTAGGAATCATACAGAGAAATCAGAGTAATTATTTCTACTGTTTCCCGTTCCCTTTATGCTTGATGAACAAACACCTCTCCACATGCTCAATTCTGAGGGTAGATGTGTGCAAAAGCCTCCTATATCCAATCTTCTTGGGAACAAAGAATTTCTTTCAGCAGGGATCTATGCTACATTCGTATCTATGGGGTGGTACTAGCTCAAAGTCATTTTACTGTGAAAAAACCATGAACTTCAAACCAGCTACAGGAAACATACTGTGAAATCCAAGTAAGTGTTTCTAGTGCTAACTATTCCCAGGTTCTACACAAAAAAATGCCTCTCCACACACATAATTCTGAGAGTTGAATTTGTGCGGAAGCTGTCCATGTCCTAGCTTGCTGGGAAAAAAGAATTATCTTCAGTGGGAACTATGCTACTTAGATATGTATGGGGAATCACTAGCTTCAAATCAGATTTAGAGTGAAAACAGCAAAAATTCCAAAATCGGGACTAGGAAACATAATGAGAAATCAGAGTAAGTTTATTGGTACCCATTCCATTTACGTTGGATGAATGAATGCCTCTCCACATGATCAGTTCTGAGAGTTGAATGTGTTTTAAAGCAACCAATCGCCTATCTTGTTGGGGACACACAGATTTTTGAGTGGGGAACGACACTACATGCATATATATGGTGAGGTACAAGCTCCAATTCGGGCTTACAGTGAAATCTGCATGAACATCAAACGAGCACTAGGAAACGTACTGAGATATCAGAGTAAGAGTTTCTGCTGCTCTTCATTCCCTTTATGCTAGATGAACGATCACCTCTCCATGTGCTCAATTCTGAGAGTTGACTGTGTGTGAAAGCCATTAGTCACTTAGCCTTTTGGGAAAACTTAATTTATTTTGAGTGGGGAAATAAAATACATGCATATATATGGGAAAGTACTAGCTCTAACTCGGTTTTACAGTGAAAACTGCATGAACTTCAAACCAGCTCTAGAAAAGATACTGAGAAATAAGAGTAAATGTTTTTATTGCTGCCTATTTCCATTATGTTAGATGAATGAATGCCTCACCACATGCTGAGATCTGAGATTTGAATATATGAAGCTGACAATCACCTAGCTTGTTGGGTACACACATTTTCTTTGAGTGGGGAACTTCACATCATTCATATTTATTGGAAGGTATTAGGAATAAATTTGTTTTACAGTGAAAACTGCATGAACATTAAACCAGCATTAGAAAACATAGTGAGCAATCAGAGAAATTTTTTTCTAGTGATAGCTATCCACTTTATGGCAGATGAATTAATGCCTCTTCACATGCTCAAATCTGAGATTAGAATGTGTGTGAAAGCCATTATTCACTTTCCTTTTTGGGAACAAGAGTTTGTTTGAGTTGGGATCTACGCTACTTACACATCTGTTTTGTAGGTATTAGCTCCAACTTGGATTTAGATTGAAAACAGTACAAACTGTAATATCAGCACTAGGAATTTCACTGAGAAATCAGAGTAATTGTTTCTACTGCTACCCAATCTCTTTATGCTAGATGAACAAACGTCTTTCCACATGCTTAATTCTGAGAGTTGAATGTGTGTGAAAGCCTTAAATCACTAAGCTTGTTGTGAACACAGAGTTTTTTGAGTGGGGTATTACACGTCATCCGTATCTATGGGGTGGTATTATCTCTAACCCAGTTTTACAGTGAAATCAGCAAGAAATAAAAACCGACACTAGGAAACATACTGAGAATTCCGAGTGTTTCTATTGTTAACGAATCCGTTTATGGTAGATGAACTAATGCCTCTCCACATGCTGAAATCAGAGAGGTCGTTTTTTGCAAAAGCCGTACATCTCCTAATTTGTTGGGAACACAGAATTTCTTTGAGTGGGGAAATATACTACATACATATCTATAGGGAGGTACTAGCTCCAAGTCCATTTTACACTGAAAACAGTGCGCAATGGAACCCGGAACTGTCACACATGCTGAGAAAACACAGTAAGTGTTTCTACTGCTACCCATTCCCTTTATGCTAGATGAATGAACGTCTCTGCAAGGGCTCAATTCTGAAATTTGAATGTGTGTTAAAGCCGTCCATTTCCTTGCCTGTTGGGAGCACAAGCTGTCTTTGAGTGAGGCCCTATACAACATACATATCTATGGGGAGGTGTTTGCTCCAAGTCGGTTTTAAAGTGAAAACATCATGAACTTCAAACCGGCACTAGGAAATATACTGAGTAATGAGAGTAAGTGTTTCTAGTGCTACTGATACAATCTATGCCACATGGACGAACACCTCTCCATGTGCTCATTTCTGAGGGTTGTATGTGTGTGTTTAAGCCATCCATCCCCTAGCTTGTTGGGAACACAGAGATTTTTGCGTGGTTGTGTATACTACATAAATATTTATGAGGAGGTACAAGTTCCAACACGGTTTTATAGTGAAAACATCAAGATCATCATACTGACACAAGGAAACACACTGAGAAATCAGATTGTTTCTTGTGCTAACCATTCCCTAAATTCTAGATGAATGAACGCATATCCACATACTCAATTCTGAGAGTTCAATGTGTAGAAAGCAGTCCAACACTTAGCTTGTGAGGAACACAGAGTTTCTTTGAGTAGGGAACAATGCTATATATATATATCTGAGAGTAGGTAGAAGCTCCAAGTCGATTTTAATGTGAAAACTGCATGCACTTTAAACCAGCACTAGGAAACACACTCAGAAATCAGACTAAAATTTTTTAATTCTACCCATTATCTTTATACTACATGAAAGAATGCCTCTTCACATGGTCAGTACCAAGAGTAGAATTTGTTTGAAATGCATCCAACATCTATCTTGGTGGGAACATAGAGTTTCCGAAAGTAGGGAACTTTGGTACATAGATATGCATGACGTGGCACTAGCTCCAATTTGGTTTAACTCTGAAATGGGCATGAACAAAAACTACACCTTGGAATCATACAGAGAAATCAGACTAATTATTTCTAGTGTTTCCAGTTCCCTTTATGCTAGATGAACAAACACCTGTCCACATGCTCAATTCTGAGAGTAGATATGTGCAAAATCATTCTATATCCAATCTTGTTGGGAATACAGATTTCTTTCAGTGGGGATCTATGCTACATACTTATCTATGATAAAGTACTAGCTCCAAGTCATTTTACTGTGAAAACACCATGAATTTCAAACCAGCTACAGAAAACTTACTAAGAAATTAGTGTAAGTGTTTCTACTGCTCCTCATTCCCTTTATGGTACATGAACGAATGCTTCTCCACGGGTTCAATTCTGAGAGTTGAATGTGTGTGAATCCATCAGTCACATAGCCTGTTGGGAAATCTCAATTTATTTTGAGTGGGTAAATACAATACATACATATATATGGGGAGGTAAAAGCTTGATCTCTGTTTTACTGTGAAAAATGCATGAACATCTAACCAGCACTAGGAAACATACTGAGAAATCAGAGTAAGTGTTTCTACTGCTCCTCATTCCCTTTATGCTTGATGAAAGAACGCCTCTCCATCTGCTCAATTCTGAGAGTTGAATGTGTTTGAAAGTCATTAGTCACTTAGCCTGTTGTGAAAACTCAATTTATTTTGAGTGCGGAACTACAATACATAAATATATATGGGGAGGTACTAGCTCTAACTCAGTTTTAAAGTGATAACTGCATGAACTTCAAACCAGCACTAGAAAACATACTGAGAAAACAGATTGTTTCTTGTGCTGCCCATTCCCTATATGCTAGATGAACGAAAGCCTCACCACATGCTGAATTCTGTGATTTGAATGTATGAAGCCGTCAAACACATAGATTGTTGGGAACACACATTTTCTTTTGAGTGGGTAACAACACTTCATTCATATATATGGGAAGGTATTAGCAATAAATTTGTTTTACAGTGAAAATTGCATGAACATCAAACCATGAAAAGAAAATGTAGTGGGAAATCAGAGTAATTTTTTTCTAGTGCTACCTATCCCCTTTATGGCAGATGAATTAATGCCTCTTCTCATGCTCAATTCTGAGAGTAGAATGTGTGTCAAAGCAATTAATCACTTATCTTTTTGGGAACAAAAGTTTGTTTGAGTTGGGATCTACACTACTTACATGTCTATTTTGTAGTTATTAGCTCCAACATTGTTTTACAGTGAAAACAGAACAAACTGTAAAATCGGCACTAGGAATTATAGTGAGAAATCAGAGTAATTGTTTCTACTGCTACCCAACCCCTTTATGGTACATGAACAAACGCCTTTCCACATGCTTAATTCTGAGAGTTGAATGTGTGTGAAAGCCGTCAATCACTTAGCTTGTTGTGAACACAGGGTTTGTTTGAGTGGGGAGCTATGTGTCATACGTATCTATGCAGTGGTACTATCTCTAAGCCAGTTTTTCACTGAAATCAGCATGAAATAATAACCAACTCTAGGAAACATACTGAGAATTCCAAGTGTTTCTATTGCTAATGAATCCCTTTATGGTAGATGAACGAACTCCTCTCCACATGCTGAAATCTGAGAGTTGGTTGTGTGCAAAAGCCGTACATCTCCTAACTTGTTGGGAACACACAATTTCTTTCAGTAGGGAAATATATTACATGCGTATCTATAGGAAGGTACTAGCTCCAGTTCCATTTTACACTGAAAATGGTGCACAATGGAACACGGAACTGTCACACAAGCTGATAAAACAGAGTAAAAGTTTCTACTGCTACCCATTCCCTTACTGCTAGATGAATGAAAGTCTCTGCAAGTGCTCAATTCTGAAATTTGAATGTGTGTTAAAGCCGTCCATCTCATTGCTTGTTGGGAACACAAGTTTTATTTGAGTGGGACCCTATACTACATACATATCTATGGGGAGGTGTTAGCTCTAAGTCGGGTTTACCGTGAAAAGAGCATGAACTTCAAACCAGCAATAGAAAATTTAGTGAGAAATCAGAGTAAGTGTTTCTAGTGCTACTGATACAATCTATGCTAGATGAACAAAAGCCTCTCCACGTGCTCATTTTTGAGGGTTGTATGTGTGTGTTTAAGCCATCCATCCCCTAGCTTGCTCGGAACAATGAGATTTTTGATTGGTTGAGGATACTACATACATATTTATGAGGAGGTACTAGCTCCAACGCTGTTTTATACTGAAAACAGCAAGAACATCATACTGACACTAGGAAACATATTGAGAATTCAGACTGTTTATTTGCTACCAATACCCTATATTCTAGATGAACGAACCCATATCCACGTGCTCAATTCTGAGTGTTGAATGTGTTGAAAGCAGTCCAACACTTAGCCTGTGGGGAACACAGATTTTCTTTGAGTAGAGACCTATCCTAAATATATATCTGTGAGTAGGTTTGCTCCAAATCTGTTGTACAGTGAAAACTGCATGAAATTCAAACCAGCACTAGGAAACACACTCAGAAATAGAGTTCATGTATCTCATGCTACCCATTCCTTTATGCTACATGAAAGAATGCCACTTCACATGTTCAGTACCGAGAGTAGAATTTGTTTGAAAGGCACCCATCAGGTATTTTGGTGGTAAAATAGACTTTCCATAAGCAGGGAACTATGGTACATAGATATGCATGATGTGGCATTAGCTGCAAGTCGGCTTTACTCTGAAAAGAGCATGAACTAAAAACTGGCATTAGGGATCATACAGAGACATCAGAGTAATTATTTCAAGTGTGTCCCATTCCCTTTATCCTAGATGAACAAACACGTCTCCACATGTTCAATTCTGAGAGTAGATGTGCGTAAAAGCCTTCTATATCCAATCTTCTTGGGAACACAGAATTTCTTTCAGTGGGGATCTATGATAGAAACGTATTTATAGGGAGGTACTAGCTCCAAGTCATTATACTGTGAAAACTCCATGACCTTCAACCAGCTACAGGAATCATACAGTGAAATCAAAGTAAGTGTTTTTAGTGCTACCCATTTCCAGATTCTTGATGAAAAAATATCTCTCCACATGCTTAATTCTGAGAGTTGAATTTGTGTGGAAGCAGTCCATCAAATAGCTTGCAGGAAATAATAATTTTCTTCAGTGGGAACTATGCTACATAGAAACGTATGGGGAGTCACTAGCTTCAACTCAGTTTTAGAGTGAAAATGGCAAAAGTTGCAACAGCAAAACTAGGAAACATAATGAGAAATCAGAGTAAGTGTTTCTATTGGAACCCATTCCATTTAAGTTGGATGAATGAATGCCTCTCCACATGCTCAGTTCTGAGAGATGAATGTTTGTGACAGAAATCAGTCACATATTTGTTGGGGACACACAGATTTTTTAGTGGGGAAAGACACTGCATACATATATATGGGGAGGTAAAACACCAAATCGGTTTTACAGTGAAAACTGCATGAACATCAAACCAGCACTTGGAAACATACTGAGAAATAAGAGTAAGTGTTTCTGCTGCTCCTCATTCCCTTTATGCTAGATGAAAGAACGCCTCTCAACATGCTCAATTCTGAGAGTTGACTGTGTGTGAAAGCCATTAATCACCTATAATTTTGGGAACAAGAGTTTGTTTGAGTTGGAAGCTACACTACTTACATGTCTATTTTGTAGGTATTAGCTCCAAATTTCTTTTACAGATAAAACAGAACAAACTGTAAAATCGACACTCGGAATTATAGTGAGAAATCAAACTATTTCCAGTGCTAACCATTCCCTTTATGCTAGATGAACAAACGCCTTTCCACATGATGAATTCTGAGAGCTGAATGTGTGTGAAAGCTGTCAATCATTTAGCTTGTTGTGAACACAGAGTTTCTTTGAGTGGGGAATTATGAATCATATGTATCTAAGGAGAAGTAGAATCTCTAAGTCACTTTTACACTGAAATCAAAGTGAAATAAAAACTGACACTAGGAAACATACTGAGAACTCCGAATGTTTCTATTGCTAATGATTCCCTTTATGGTAGATGAAAGAACGCCTCTCCACATGCTGAAATCTGAGAGTTGTTTGTGTCCAAATGCCATACATCTCCTAACTTGTTGGGAACACACAATTTCTTGAGTGGGGAAATATACTACATACGTAACTATAGGGAGGTACTAGCTCCAAGTCCGTTTACACTGAAAACAGTGCACACTGGAACACGGAACTGTCACACATGCTGAGAAAACACAGTAAGTGTTTCTACTGCTAATCATTCCCTTTATGCTAGATGAATGAACGTCTCTGCAAGTACTCAATTCTGAAATTTGAATGTGTGTTAAAGCCATCCATCTCCTTGCTTGTTGGGAACACAAGATTTCTTTGAGTGAGGCCCTATACTACATACATTTCTATGGGGAGGTGTTAGCTCCAAGTCGGTTTTACAGTGAAAACAGCATGAACATCAAACCGGCACTAGGAAATATACAGAGAAATCAGAGTAAGTGTTTCTACTGCTATTGACACAATCTATGCTATATGAATGAACGCCTCATCACATGCGCACTTCAGAGGGTTGTATGTGTGTGTTTAAGCAATCCATTCCCTAGCTTGTTGGGAACACAGAGATTTTGGTGTGGATTAGCATTCTTCATACATATTTATGAGGAGGTATTAGCTCCAACTCAGTTTTATAGTGAATACATCGACATTATCATACTGACACTAGGTGAAATACTGAGAAATCAGGTTGTTTCTTGTGCTACCCATTCCCTATATGCTAGATGAATGAACACATATCCACGTACTCAATTCTGAGAGTTGAATGTGTTGAAAGCAGTCCAAAACTTAGCTTGTTGGGAACACAGAGTTTCGTAGAGTAGGGATCTATGCTTAATATATATGTGTGAGTAGATTAACTCCAACACGTTTATACAGTGAAAACTGCATGAAGTTCATACCAGCACAAGGAAAGAAACTCAGAAATCAGAGTTCATGTTTATAATGCTACCCATTCACTTTATGCTATATGAAAGAATGCCTCTTCACTTGCACAGTACTGAGAGTAGAATTAGATTGAAAGGCGTCCATCAGCTATCTTGGTGAGAAAATTGAGTTTCCATAAATAGGGGATGATGGTACATACATAAGCATGACATGGCACTAGCTCCAAGTCGGATTTACTCTGAAAAAAGCATGAACTAGAAACTGGCACTAGGAATCATACAGAGAAATCACAGTAATTATTTATAATGTTTCCCGTTCACTTTATGCTAGATAAGAAACTCCTCTCCACATGTTGAATTCTGTGAGTAGATGTGCACAAAAGCCTTCTATATCCAATCTTGTTGGGAACACAGAATATGTTTCAGTGGGGATCTATGCTACATACTTATCTATGGGGAGGTATTATCTCCAAATCATCTTACTGTGAAAACTCCATGAACTTCAAACCAGCTACAGGAAACATACTGTGAAATCAAAGTAAGTGTTTTTAGTGCTACATATTCCCAGATTCTAGATGAACAAATGCCTCTCCACATGCTTAATTCTGGGATTTGAATTTGTGTGGAAGCCGTCCACCACCTAGTTTGCTGGGAAAAAAGAATTTTCTTCAGAGGGAACTATGCTACATAGAAACGTAAGGGGAGTCACTAGCTTCAACTCAGTTTTAGAGTGAAAACGGCAAAAATTCCAAAAGCGGAACTAGGAAACATAATGAGAAATCAGAGTAATTGTTTCTATTGGTACCCATTCCATTTATGCTGGATGAATGAATACATCTCCGCCTGCTCAGATCTGAGAGTTCAATGTGTGTGAAAGAAGTCAGTCACCAATGATGTTGGGGACACACTGTTATTTCAGTGGGGAATGACACTACATGCATATATATGGGGAGGTACAAGCTCCAATTCGGGCTTACAGTGAAATCTGCATGAACATCAAACCAGCACTAGGAAACATACTGAGAAATCAGAGAAAGTGTTCTAATGATCCTCAACCCCTTTATGGTAGATGAAAGAACACGTCTTCAGGTGCTCAATTCTGAGAGTTGAATGCGTGTGAAAGCCATTAATCACTTAACCTGCTGGGAAAACTGAATTTATTTAGAGTTGGGAGCTACAAAACATACATATATATGGGGAGGTAAGAGCTCTAAATCGTTTTTACAATGAAAACTGCATGAACTTCAAACCAGCACTAGAAAACATACTGAGGAATCAGAGTAAGTATTTCCATTGCTGCCTATTACCATTACACTAACTGAATGAACGCCTCACCACATGCTGAATTCTGAGATATGAATGTGTGAATCTGTCAGTCAACTATTTTGTTGGGAACACACATTTTCCTTTGAGTGAGGAACTACACTTCATTCATATATATGGGAATGTATTAGCTATAAATTTGATTTACAGTGAAAACTGCATGAACAACAAACCAGCAATAGAAAACACAGTGAGAAATCAGTGTAAATTTTTTCTAGTTCTACCTATCCCCTTTATGGCAGATGAAATAACGCCTCTTCACATGCTCAATTCTGAGAGTAGAATGTGTGTGAAATCCATTAATCACTTATCATTTTGGGAACAAGAGCTTGTTTGAGTTGGGATCTACACTACTTACATGTCTATTTTGTAGGTATTAGCTCCAACTTGGTTTTAGAGTCAAAAAATATCAAACTGTAAAATCTACACTCGGAATTATAGTGAGAAATCAGACTATTTCCACGGTTACCCATTCCCTTTATGCTATAAGAACAAACGCCTTTCCACATGCTTAATTCTGAGTGTAGAATGAGTGTGAAAGCCGTCAATAACTTAGCTTGTTGAGAACACAGATTTTTTGTGTGGGGAAATACGCATCATATGTATCTAAGGGGTGGTAGTATCTCTAAGTCAGTTTTACAGTGAAATGAGCATGAAATAAAAACTGACACTAGGAAACATACTGAGAATTAAGAGTGTTTCTATTGCTAACGATTCCCTTTATGGTAGATGAACGAACCCCTCTCCACATGATGAAATCTGAGAGTTAGTTGTGTGCAAAAGCCGTACATTTCCTAACTTGTGGTTAAAACAGAATTTCTTTGATGGGGAAACTTACTAAAAAATATCTATTGGGAGGTACTAGCTCGAAGTCTGTTTTACACTGAAAAAATTGTGCATTGGAACCCAAAACTATCACACATGCTGAGAAAACTGTGTAAGTGTTTCTACTGCTACCCATTCCCTTTATGCTAGAGGAATGAATGTCTCTGCAAGGGCTCAATTCTGAAATTTGAATGTGTGTTAAAGCCATCCATCTCCTTGCTTGCTGGGAACACAAGCTTTCTTTGACTGGAGCCCTATACAACATACATATCTATGTGGAGGTTTTAGCTCCAAGTCGGTTTTACAGTGAAAACAGCATGAACATCAAACTGGCACTTGGAAATATATTGAGAAAACAAAGTAAGTGTTTTTAGTGCTACCCATTCCCAGATTATAGATGAACAAATACCTCTCCAAATGCTTATTTCTGGGAGTTGAATAAGTGTGGAAGCCATCCATCACCTGACTTGTAAGGAAGAAGGAATTTTCTTCACTGGGAAGTATGCTACAAAGATATGTATGGGGAGTCACTAGCTTCAAGTCAGTTTAAGAGTGAAAACACCAAAAATTCCAAAGAGGAACTAGGAAACATAATGAGAAATCAGACTATTTTTTTCTATTGGTACCCATTCCATTTATGCTGGATGAATGAATGCCCCTCCACATGCTCAGTTCTGAGAGTTGAATGTGTGGGAAAGCAATCAGTCACCTATGTTGCTGGGTAAACACCGTTTTTTGAGTGGGGAACGGCACTACATATATATGTATTTGGAAAGAACAAGCTCCAAATCGGTATTACAGTGAAAATTGCATGAACATCAAACCAGCACTAGGAATCATACTGAGAACTCAGAGTAAGTGTTTACACTGTTCCTAATTCCATGTATGCTATATGAATGAACGCCTCACCACGTGCTCAATTCTAAGAGATGAATGTGTGTGAAAGCCATTAGTCACTTACCCTGCTGGGAAAACTCAATTTATTTAGAGTGGGGAGCTACAAAACATACATATATATGGTGAGGTACGAGCTCTAAATTGGTTTTAAGTGAAAAATGCATGAATATAAAACCAGCACTAGAAAACATACTGAGAAATCAGAGTAAATATTTTCATTGCTGCCTATTCCCTTAATGCTAGATGAACGAACGCCTCCCCACATGATGAATTCTGAGATTTGAATGTGAGAAGCCATCAATCACCTAGCTTGTTGGGAACACACAAATTCTTTTGAGTGAGGAAATACACTTCATTCATATATATGGGAATGTATTAGCAATAAATTTGATTTAAAGTGAAAATTGCATGAATAACAAACCAGCAATACAAAACATAGTTAGAAATCAGGGTAAATTTTTTCTAATGCTACCTATCCCCTTTATTGCAGATGAATTAAAGACTCTTCACATGCTCAATTCTGAGAGTAGAATGTGTGTGAAAGCCATTAATCACTTATCCTTTTGGGAACAAGAGCTAGTTTAACTTGGGATCTACACTACTTACATGTGTATATTGTAGGTATTAGCTAAAAATTTGTTTTACAGTGAAAACAGAACAAACTGTAAAATTGGCACTAGGAAATATACTGAGGAATCAGAGTAATTGTTTCCAGTGCTACCCATTCCCTTTATGCTAGATGAAGAAACGCCATTCCACATGCTTAATTCTGAGAGTTGAATGTGTGTGAAAGCCGTCAATCAATTTACTTGTTGTGAACACAGAGTTTCTTTGATTGGGCTACTACGCGTCTTAAGTATCTATGGGGAGGTACTATCTCTAAGCTAGTTTTACAGTGAATACAGCAGGAAATTAAAACCGACACTAGGAAACATACTGAGAACTCCTAGGGTTTCTATTGCTAACGATTCCCTTTAAGGTAGATGAACAAACGCCTTTCAACATGCTTAATTCTAAGAGCTGAATGTGTGTGAAAGCCATCAATCATTTAGCTTGTTTTGAACACTGAGTTTCTTTCAGTGGGGAATTATGCATCATATGTATATAAGAGGAGGTATTACCTCTAGGTCAGTTTTAACCTGAAATGAGCATGAAAAAAACCCAACACTAGGAAACATACTGAGAACTCCTAGTGTTTCTATTGCTAACAATTAACTTTAAGGTAGATGAACGAATGCCTTTCCACATGCTGAATTCTGAGAGTTGGTTGTGTGCAAAAGCTGTACATCTCCTAACTTGTTGGGAACACACAATTTCTTTCAGTGGGGAAATATACTACATACGTATCTATAGGGAGGTACTAGCTCCAAGTCCGTTTACACGGAAAACAGTGCACACTGGAACACGGAACTGTCACACATGCTGAGAAAACAAAGTAAGGGTTTCTACTGCTAATCATTCCCTTTATGCTAGATAAATGAACGTCTCTGCAAGGGCTCAATTCTGAAATTTGAATGTGTGTTAAAGCCATCCATCACCTTGCTTGTTGGGAACACAAGCTTTCTTTGAGTGAGGCCCAATACAACATATATATCTATGGGGAGGTATTAGCTCCAAGTCGGTTTTACAGTGAAAACAGCATGAAGATCAAACCAGCACTAGGAAATATACTGAGAAATCAGTGTAAGTGTTCCTAGAGCTACTGATACAATCTATGCTAGATGAACAAACGCCTCACCACGTGCTCATTTCTGAGGGATCTATGTGTGTGTTAAAGCAATCCATCCCCTAGATTGTTGGGAACACAGAGATATTTGTGTGGTTTAGTATTCTTCATACACATTTATGAGGAGGTATGAGATTCAACTCTGTTTTATAGTGAATACAGCAACAATATTTTACTGACACTAGGAAAAATACTGAGAAATCAGATTGTTTCTTGAGCTATCCATACCCTATATGCTACATGAACCAACACATATCCACGTCCTCAATTCTGAGAGTTGAATGTGCTGAAAGCAGTCCAAAATTTAGCTTGTTGGGAACACAGAGTTTCTTTGTGTAGGGAAATATGCTACATATATACCTGTGAGTAGGTTAGATCCAACTCTGATTTACAGTGAAAACTGCATGAATTTCATACCAGCACTAGGAAACAAAGACAGAAATCAGAGTTCATGTTTCTAATACTACCCATTCCATTTATGCTACATGAAAGAATGCCTCTTCATTTGCTCATTACCGAGAGTAGAATTAGTTTGAAAGGCGTCCATCAGCTATCTTGGTGGGAACATAGATTTTTCCATAAATAGGAGTCGATGGTACATACATATGCATGACATGGCACTAGCTCCATTTCGGTTTAATCTGAAAAAAGCATGAACTAGAAACTGGCACTAGGAATCATACAGAGAATCAGAGAAGTTATTTCTAGTGTTTCCATTTCCCTTTATGCTAGATAAACAAACACCTCTCCACATGTTCAATTCTGAGAGTAGATGTGCACAAAATCCTTCCATATCCAAACTTGTTGGGAACACAGAATTTTTTTCAGTGGGGATCTATTCTACGTACGTATCTATGGAGAGGTTCTATCTCCAAGTCAATTTACCGTGAAAACTCCATGAACTTCAAACCAGCTACAGGAAACATACTGTGAAATCAAAGAAAGTGTTTTTAGTGCTACACATTCCCAGATTCTAGATGAACAAATGCCTCTCCACATGCTTAATTCTGGGAGTTGAATTTCTGTGGAAGCCGTAAATCACCTAGTATGCTGGGAAAAAAAAAATTTTTTCAGTGGGAACTATGCTACATAGAAATTTAAGGGGAGTCACTAGCTTCAACTCAGTTTTAGAGTGAAAATGGCAAAAATTCCAAAAGCAGAACTAGGAAACATAATGAGAAATCAGAGTAAGTGTTTCCATTGGTACCCATTCCATTTATGCTGGATGAATGAATGCCTATCTGCATGCTCAGTTCTGAGAGATGAATGTGTGTTAAAGCAATCAGTCACCTATCTTGTTGGGGACACACAGTTTTTTTGTTGGGGAATGACACTACATGCATATATATGGGGAGGTACAAGCTCCAATTCTGGCTTACAGTGAAATCTGCATGAACATCAAACCAGCACTAGGAAACATACTGAGAAATCAGAGAAAGAGTTTCTACTGATCCTCAATCCCTTTATGCTAGATGAAAGAACGCCTATTCACGTGCTCAATTCTGAGAGTTGAATGTGTGTGAAAGCCATTAGTCACTTAGCCTGCAGGGAAAACTCAATATATTTAGAGTGGGGAGCTAAAAAACATACATATATATGGGGAGGTACGAGCTCTAAATTGGTTTTACAGAGAAAACTGCATGAACCTCAAACTAGCACTAGAAAACATACTGAGAAATCAGAGTAAGTATTTTCATTGCTGCCTATTCCCATTATGCTAGATGAACGAACGCCTCACCACATGCTCAATTCTGAGATTTGAATGTGTGAAGCCATCAATCACATAGCTTGTTGGGAACTCACATTTACTTTTGAGTTGGGAACAACACTTCATTCATATATATGGGTATGTATTAGCAATAAATTTGATTTACAGTGAAAACTGCATGAACAACAAACCAGCAATAGAAAACATAGTAAGAAATCAGGGTAATTTTTTTTCAAATGCTACCTATCCCCTTTATGGCCGATCAATTAACGCCTCTTCACATGCTCAATTCTGAGAGTAGAATGTGTGTGAAAGCCATTAATCACTTATCATTTTGGGAATAACAGCTTGTTTGTGTCGGGATCTACACTACTTACATGTGTGTTTTGTAGGTATTAACTCCAACTTGGTTTACAGTGAAAACAGAACAAACTGTAAAATCGACACTCGGAATTATAGTGAGAAATCAGAATAACTATTTCCAGTGCTACCCATTCCCTTTATGCTAGATGTCAAACGCATTGCCACATGCTTAATTCTGAGAGTTGAATGTGTGTGAATGCCGTCAATCATTTAGCTTGTTTTGAACACTGAATTATTTGAGTGTGGAATTATGCATCATATGAATATAAGGGGAGGTATTACCTCTAGGTCAGTTTTACACGGAAATGAGCATGAAAAAAAAAAGTGACACAAGGAAACATACTGAGAATACCGAGTGTTTCTATTGCTAACAATTCCCTTTATGGTAGATTAATGAACGCCTCTCCACATGCTGAAATCTGAGAGTTGGTTGTGTGCAAAAGCCGTACATCTCCTAACTTGTTGGGAACACACAATTTCTTTCAGTGGGGAAATATAAAACACACGTATCTATAGGGAGGTACTAGCTCCAAGTCCGTTTACACTGAAAACAGTGCAGTCTGGAACACGGAACTGTCACACATGCTGAGAAAACACAATAAGTGTTTCTATTGCTAACCATTCCCTTTATGATAGATGAAAGAACGTCTCTGCAATGGCTTAATTCTAAAATTTGAATGTGTATTAAAGCCGTCCATCTCCTTGTTTGTTGGGAACACAAGCTTTCTTTGAGTGAGGCCCAATACTAAATACATATCTATGGGGAGGTTTCAGCTCCAAGTCGGTTTTACAGTGAATACAGCATGAACATCAAACTGGCACTAGGAAATATACTGAGTAATCAGAGTAAAGGATTCTAGTGCTACTTATACAATCTATGCTAGATGAATGAACCCCTGACAACGTGCTCATTTCTGAGGATTGTATGTGTGTGTTAAAGCAATCCATCCCCTAGCTTGTTGGGAAAACAGAGATTTTTTGTGCTTCAGTATTCTTCATACATATTTATGAAGAAGTATTACCTCCAAATCAGTTTTATAGTGAATACAGCGAAAATATCGGTCTGACACTAGGTAAAATACTGAGAAATCAGATTGTTTCTTGTGCTACCCATTTCCTATATGCTAAATGAACAAACACATATCTACGTCCTCAATTCTGAGAGTTGAATGTGTTGAAAGCATTCCAACACTTAGCTTGTTGGGAACACAGAGTTTCTTTCTGTAGGGAACTATGCTACATATATATCTGCGAGTACGTTAGCTCCAACAATGTTTTACAGTGAAAACTGCATGAACTTCATACCAGCACTAAGAAACAAACTCATAAATCAGACTTCATGACTTTTATGCTACCCATTCCCTTAATGCTACATGAAAGAATGCCTCTTCACTTTCTCAGTACTGAGAGTAGAAATAGTTTGAAAGGCGTCTGTCAGCTATCGTTGTGGGAACAGAGATTTTCCTAAATAAGGGACGATGGTACATAGATATGCATGAAATGGCACTAGCTCCAAGTAGGTTTTACTCTGAAAAAAGCATGAACTTGAAACTGGCACTAGGAATCATGCAGAGAAATCAGAGTAATTATTTATAGTGTTTCCGGTTCCCTTTATGCTGGATGAAAACACACCTCTACACATAATCAATTCTGAGAGCAGATGTGTACAAAAGCCTTCTATTTCCAATCTTTTTGGAAACACAAACTTTGTTTCAGTGGGGATCTATTCTACATATGTGTCTATGGGGAGGTACTATCTCCAAGTCATTTTACTGTGAAAAATCCATGAACTTCAAACCAGCTACAGGAAACATACTGTGAAAACAAAGTAAGTATTTATACTGCTACACATTCCCGGATTCTAGATGAACAAATGCCTCTTCACATGCTTAATTCTGGGAGTTGAATTTGTGTGGAAGTCGTCCATCACATAGTTTGCTGGGAAAAAAGAATTTTCTTCAGAGTGAACTATGCTACATAGAAACTTAAGGGGAGTCACTAGCTTCAACTAAGTTTTAGAGTGAAAACGGCAAAAATTCCAAAAGCAGAACTAGGAAACATAATGAGAAATCAGAGTAAGTGTTTCTATTGGTACCCATTCCATTTACGCTGGATGAATGAATGCCTCTCAACTTGCTCAGATCTGTGAGTTGAATGTGTGTGAAAGCAATCAGTCACCTATCTTGTTGGGGACACACAGTTTTTTTGAGTGGGGAATGACAATACATGCATATATATGGGGAGGTACAAGCTCCAGTTCTGGCTTAAAGTGAAATCTGCATGAACATCAAACCAGCAATAGGAAACATAGTGAGGAATCAGTGTATGTGTTTCAACTGCTCCTCAATCCCTTTATGCTAGATGAATGAACGCCTCTTCACATGCTCAATTCTGAGATTTGAATGTGTGTGAAAGCCATTAGTCACTTAGCCTGCTGGGAAAACTGAATTTATTTAGAGTGGGGAGCTACAAAACATACATATATATGGGGAGGTACGAGCTCTAAATCAGTTTTACAGTGAAAACTGCATGAACCTAAAACCAGCACTAGAAAACTTACTGAGAAATCAGAGTAAGTATTTTCATTGCTGCCTATTCCCATTATGCTAGATGAACGAACGCCTCACCACATGCTGAATTCTGATATTTGAATGTGTGAAGCCATCAATCACCTAGCTTTTTGGGAACTCACAATTTTTTTGAGTGGGGAACTACACTTCATTCATATATATGGGAATGTATTAGCAATAAATTTGATTTACAGTGAAAAATGCAGGAACAACAAACCAGCAATAGAAAACATAGTAAGAAATCTGGGTATTTTTTTTCTAGTGCTACCTATCCCCTTTATGGCCGATGAATTAACGCCTCTACACATGCTCAATTCTGAGAGTAGAATATGTGTGAAAACCATTAATCACTTATCATTTTGGGAACAAGAGTTTGTTTGAGTTGGGATCTACACTACTTACATGTGTATTTTGTTGGTATTAGCTCCAACTTGGTTTCACAGTGAAAGCAGTAGAAACTGTAAAATCGGCACTCAGAATTATACTGAGAAATCAGACTAACTATTTCCAGTGCTACACATTCCCTTTATGCTAGATGAACAAACGCTTTTCCACATGCTTAATTCAGAGAGTTGAATGTGTGTTAAAGCCATTAGTCACTTAGCCTGCTAGGAAAACTCAATGTATTTAGAGTGGGGAGCTACAAATCATACATATATATGGGGAGGTATGAGCTCTAAATTGGTTTTACAGTGAAAACTGCATGAACCTCAAACCAGCAATAGAAAACATACTGAGAAATCAGAGTTCGTATTTTCATTGCTGCTATTCCCATTATTCTAGATGAACGAACGCCTCACCACATGATGAACTCTGAGATTTGAATGTGTGAAGCCGTCAATCACCTAGATTGTTGGGAACTCACATTTTCTTTTGAGTGGGGAAATACACTTCATTCACATATATGGGAATGTATTAGCAATAAATTTGATTTACAGTGAAAAATGCATGAACAACAAACCAGCAATAGAAAACATAGTAAGAAATCTGGGTATTTTTTTTCTAGTGCTACCTATCCCCTTTATGGCCGATGAATTAACGCCTCTACACATGCTCAATTCTGAGAGTAGAATATGTGTGAAAACCATTAATCACTTATCATTTTGGGAACAAGAGTTTGTTTGAGTTGGGATCTACACTACTTACATGTGTATTTTGTTGGTATTAGCTCCAACTTGGTTTCACAGTGAAAGCAGTAGAAACTGTAAAATCGGCACTCAGAATTATACTGAGAAATCAGACTAACTATTTCCAGTGCTACACATTCCCTTTATGCTAGATGAACAAACGCTTTTCCACATGCTTAATTCAGAGAGTTGAATGTGTGTTAAAGCCATTAGTCACTTAGCCTGCTAGGAAAACTCAATGTATTTAGAGTGGGGAGCTACAAAACATACATATATATGGGGAGGTATGAGCTCTAAATCGGTTTTACATTGAAAACTGCATGAACCTCAAACCAGCAATAGAAAACATACTGAGAAATCAGAGTTCGTATTTTCATTGCTGCTATTCCCATTATTCTAGATGAACGAACGCCTCACCACATGATGAACTCTGAGATTTGAATGTGTGAAGCCGTCAATCACCTAGATTGTTGGGAACTCACATTTTCTTTTGAGTGGGGAAATACACTTCATTCACATATATGGGAATGTATTAGCAATAAATTTGATTTACAGTGAAAAATGCATGAACAACAAACCAGCAAAAGAAAACATACTAAGAAATCAGGGTAATTTTTTTTCGATTGCAACCTATCCCCTTTATGGCTGATGAATTAAAGCCTCTTCACATGCTCAATTCTGAGAGTAGAATGTGTGTGAAAGCCATTAATCACTTATCATTTTGGGAACAAGAGCTTGTTTGAGTTGGGATCTACAATACTTACATGTGTATTTTGCAGGTATTAGCTCCAACTTGGTTTTACAGTGAAAACAAAACAACCTGTAAAATCGGCACTCGGAATTATACGGAGAAATCAGACTAACTATTTCCAGTGCTACCCATTCCGTTTATGCTAGATGAACAAACGCCTTTCTATATGCTTAATTCTGAGAGTTGAATGTGAGTGAAAGCCGTCAATCATTTAGCTTGTTTTGAACACTAAGTTTCTGGGAGTGGGGAATTATGCATCATATTTATATAAAGGGAGGTATTACCTCTAGGTCAGTTTTAAACTGAAATGAGCATGAAAAAATACCGACACTAGGAAACATACTGAGAATTCAGAGTGTTTCTATTGCTAACGATTCCCTTTATGGTAGATGAATGAACGCCTCTCCACATGCTGAAATCTGAGAGTTGGTTGTGTGCAAAAGCAGTACATCTCCTAAATTGTTGGGAACACACAATTTCTTTTTGTGGAGAAATATACTACATACGTATCTAAAGGGAGGTACTAGCTCCAAGTCCGTTTACACAGAAAAAAGTGCACACTGGAACACGGAACTGTCACACATGCTGAGAAAACACAGTAAGTGTTTCTGCTAAACATTCCCTTTATGCTAGATGAAAGAACGTTTCTGCAAGGGCTTAATTCTGAAATTTGAATGTGTGTTAAAGCCGTCCATCTACTTTCTTGTTGATAACACATGCTTTCTTTGAGTGAGGCCCTATACTACATACATATCTATGGGGATGTGTTAGCTCCAAATCGGTTTTATAGTGAAAGCAGCATGAACATCAAACCGGCACTAGGAAATATACTGAGTAATCAGAGTAACGGTTACTAGCGCTACTGATACAATCTATGCTAGATGAACGAACGCCTCACCACGTGCTCATTTCTGAGGGTTGTATGTGTGTGTTAAAGCAATCCATCCCCTAGCTTTTGGGGACACAGAAATTTTTGGGTGGTTTATTATTCTTCATACATATTTATGAGGAGGTATTACCTCCAACTCAGTTTTATTGTGAATACAGCGACAATATCGTTCTGACACTAGGTAAAATACTGAGAAATCAGATTGTTTCTTGTGCTAACAATTGCCTGTATGCTAGATGAACAAACACATATCTACGTCCTCAAGTCTGAGAGTTGAATGTGTTGAAAGCAGCCCAAAACTTAGCTTGATGGGAACAAAAGTTTCTATCTATAGGGATCTATGCTACATATTTATCTGTGAGTAAGTTAGTTCCAACACTGTTTTACAGTGAAAACTGCATGGATTTCATACCAGCACTAGGAAACTTCTCAGAAATCAGAGTTCATGATTCTAATGCTACCCGTTCCCTTTATGCTACATGAAAGAATGCCTCTTCACTTGCTCAGTACCGAGAGTAGAATTAGTTTGAAAGTCGTCCATCATCTCTCTTGGTGGGACAATAGATTTTCCATAAATAAGGGAAGATGGTACATAGATATGCATGATATGGCACTAGCACCAAGTAGGTTTTACTCTGAAAACAGCATGAACTAGAAACTGGACTAGGATTCATACAGAGGAATCAGAATAATTATATATAGTGTTTACCATTCCCTTAATGCTAGATGAATGAATGTCTCCGAAAAGGCTCAATTCTGAAATTTGAATGTGTGTTAAAGCCATCCATCTCCTTGCTTGCTGGGAACACAAGCCTTCTTTGACTGGAGCCCTATACAACATACATATCTATGGGGAGGTGTTTGCTCCAAGTCGGTTTTACAAAGAATACAGCATGAACATCCAACTGGCAATTGCAAATATATTGAGAAAACAAAGTAAGGGTATTTAGTGCTACCCATTCCCAGAATATAGATGAACAAACGCCTTCCCGCATGCTTAATTCTGAGAGTTGAATGTGTGTGAAATCCATCAGTCATTTAGCTTGTTTTGAACACTGAGTTCCTTTCAGTGGGGAATTATGCATCATATGAATATAAGGGGAGGTATTACCTCTAGGTCAGTTTTACACTGAAATGAGCCTGAAATAAAAATCAACACTAGGAAACATACTGAGAATTCCGAGTGTTTCTATTGCTAACGATTCCCTTTATGGTAGAGGAACAAACGCCTCTCCACATGCTGAATTCTGACAGTTTGTTGTGTGCAAAAGCCGTACATCTCGTAACTTGTTGGGAATACACAATTTATTTCAGTGGGGAAATATGCTACATACGTATCTATAGGGAGGTACTAGCTCCAAGTCGGTTTGCACTGAAAACAGTGCCCACTGGAACACGGAACTATCACACATGCTGAGAAAACACAGTAAGTGTTTCTACTGCTACCCATTCCCTGTATACTAGATGAATGAAAGTCTCTGCAAGGGCTCAATTCTGAAATTTGATTGTGTGTTAAAGCCTTCCATCTCCTTGCTTCTTGGGAACACAAGCTTTCTTTCAGTGAGGCCCTATACTACATAAATATCTATGGGGAGGTGTTAGCTCCAAGTCGGTTTTACAGTGAAAACAGCATGAACATCAAACCGGCACTAGGAAATATACTGAGTAATCAGAGTAACGGATTCTAGTGCTAATGATACAATCTATGCTAGATGGACGAACGCCTCACCACGTGCTTATATCTGAGTGTTGTATGTGAGTGTTTAAGCCATCCATCACCTAGCTTGTTGGGAAAAGAGAGATTTTGAGTGGTTGAGTATTCTACATACATATTTATGAGGAGTTATTAGCTCCAACACAGTTTTATAGTGAATACAGCGACAATATCTTACTGACACTAGGTAAAATACTGAGAAATCAGATTGTTTCTTCTGCTACCCATTCACTGTATGCTAGACGAACAAACACATATCTACGTCCTCAATTCTGAGAGTTGAATGTGTTGAAAGCATTCCAACACTTAGCTTGTTGGGAACAAAGAGTTTATTTCTGTAGGTAACTATGCTACATATATATCTGTGAGTAAGTTAGCTCCAACAAGGTTTTACAGTGAAATCTGCATGAATTTCATACCAGCACAAGGAAACAAACTCAGAAATCAGAGTTCATGATTCTAATGCTACCCATTCCCTTAATGCTACATGAAAGAATGCCTCTTCACTTGCTCAGTACTGAGATTAGAATTAGTTTGAAAGGCGTCCGTCAGCTATCTTGGTGGGAACATAGATTTTCCTAAATAAGCGATGCTGGTACATAGATATGCATGACATGGCATTAGCTCCAAGTAGGTTTTACTCTGAAAAAAGCATGAACTAGAAAGTGGCACTAGGAATCATACAGAGAAATCAGAGAAATTATTTAGAGTGTTTCACTTTCCCTTCATGCTAGATGAAAAAACACCTCTCCACATGATCAATTCTGAGAACAGAGGTGCACAAAAGCCTTCTATTTCCAATCTTTTTGGAAACACAAAATTTGTTTCAGTGGGGATCGTTGCTACATACGTATCTATGGGGAAGTACTAGCTCCAAGTCATTTTACTATGAAAAGTCAATGAACTTCAAACCAGCTACAAGAAACATACTAAGAAATCAAAGTAAGTATTTTTAGTGATACACATTCCCAAATTCTACATGAACAAATGCCTCTCCACATGCTTAATTCTGGGAGTTGAATTTGTGTGGAAGCTGCCATCATCAAGTGTGCTGGGAAAAAAGGATTTTTTTCAGTGGGAAACATGCTACATAGAAAAGTAAGGGGAGTCACAGGCTTCAACCCAGGTTTAGAGTGAAAACGGCAAAAATTCCAAAAGCGGAACTAGGAAACATAAGGAGAAATCAAAGTAAGTGTTTCTATTGGTACCCATTCCATTTACGCTGGATGAATGAATGCCTCTCCGCATGCTCAGATCTGTGAGTTGAATGTGTGTGAAAGCAATCAGTCACCTATCTTGTTGGGGACACACAGTTTTTTTGAGTGGGGAATGACACTACATGCATATATAGGGGGAGTTACAAGCTCCAATTCGGGCTTACAGAGAAATCTGCATGAACATCAAACCAGCACTAGGA
Organism: Camelus dromedarius; assembly: GCF_036321535.1. Classification (NCBI taxonomy): domain Eukaryota; kingdom Metazoa; phylum Chordata; class Mammalia; order Artiodactyla; family Camelidae; genus Camelus; species Camelus dromedarius. Next base: position 953,777 of record NC_087451.1, on the reverse strand, counting down.
AACACACTGAGAAATTAGTGAATGTGTTTCTACTGCTCCTCAATCCCTTTATGCTAGATTAACAAACGCCTCTTCACGTGCTCATTTGTGAGAGTTGAATGTGTGTGAAAGCCATTAGTCACATAGCCTGCTGGGAAAACTCAATTTATTTAGAGTGGGGAGGTAGAAATCATACATATATATGGGGAGGTATGAGCTCTAAATCGGTTTTACAGTGAAAACTGCATGAACATCAAACCAGCTCTACAAAACATACTAAGAAATCAGAGTAAGTATTTTCATTGCTGCCTATTTCCATTATGCTAGATGAACGAACGCCTCACCACATGCTGAATTCTGAGATTTGAATGTGTGAAGACGTCAACCAACTAACTTGACGGGAAAACAAATTTCTTTTGAGTGAAGAACTATACTTCATACATACATATAGGAATGTATTAGCAAAAAATTTGATTTACAGTGAAAAGTGCATGAACATCAAACCATCAATAGAAAACATTATTGTGAAATCAGTGTAATTTTTTTCTAGTGCTACCTATCCCCTTAATGGCCGATGAATTAACGCCTCTTCATATGCTCAATTCTGAGAGTAGAATGTGTGTGAAATTCATTAATCACTTATCATTTTGGGAACAAGAGCTTGTTTGAGTTGGGATCTACACTAATTACATGTGTATTTTGTAGGTATTAGCTCCAACTTGGTTTTACAGTGAAAACAGAACAAACTGCAAAATCGACACTCGGAATTATAGTGAGAAATCAGACTAACTATTTCCAGTGCTACCCATTCCCTTTATGCTAGATGAACAAACGCCTTTCCACATGCTTAATTCTGAGAGTTGAATGTGTGTGAATGCCGTCAATCATTTAGCTTGTTTTGAACACTGAGTTTCTTTGAGTGGGGAATTATGCATCATATGAATATAAGGGGAGGTATTACCTCTAGGTCAGTTTTACACTGAAATGAGCATGAAATGAAAACCAACACTAGGAAACATACTGAGAATTCCGAGTGTTTCTATTGCTAACGATTCCCTTTATGGTAGATGAACAAACGCCTCTCCACATGCTGAAATCTGAGAGTTGGTTGTGTGCAAAAGCCGTACATCTCCTAACTTGTTGGGAACACACAATTTCTTTCAGTGGGGAAATATACTACATACGTATCTATAGGGAGGAACTAGCTCCAAGTCCGTTTACACGGAAAACCGTGCACTCTGGAATACGGAACTGTCACACATGCTGAGAAAACACAGTAAGTGTTTCTACTGCTACCCATTTCCTGTATACTAGATGAATGAACGTCTCTGCAAGGGCTCAATTCTGAAATTTGAATGTGTGTTAAAGCCGTCCATCTAATTGCTTGTTGGGAACACAAGCTTTCCTTCAGTGAGGCCCTATACTACATACATATCTATGGGGAGGTTTCAGCTCCAAGTCGGTTTTACAGTGAAAACAGCATGAACATCAAACCAGCACTAGGAAATTTACTGAGTAATCAGAGTAACGGATTCTAGTGCTACTGATACAATCTAGGCTACATGAACGAACGCCTCACCACGTGCCCATTTCTGAGGGATGTATGTGTGTGTTAAAGCAATCCATCCCCTAGCTTGATGGGAAAACAGAGATTTTTGTGTGGTTTAGTATTCTTCATACATATTTATGAGGAGGTATTAGCTCCTACTCAGTTTTATAGTGAATACAGCGACAATATCCTACTGAAACTAGGTAAAATAATGAGAAATCTGACTCTTTCATGTGCTACCCATTCCCTATATGCTAGACGAACAAACACATATCCACGACCTCTATTCTGAGAGTTGAATGTGTTGAAAGCATTCCAACACGTAACTTGTTGGGAACACAGAGTTTCTTTGTGTAGGGAACTATGCTACATATGTATCTGTGAGTAGGTTAGCTCCAACTCTGTTTTACAGTGAAAACTACATGAACTTCATACCAGCAGTAGGAAACAAACTCAGAAATCAGAGTTCATGATTCTAATGCTACCCTTTCCCTTTATGCCACATGAAAGAATGCCTCTTCACTTGCTCATTACCGAGAGTAAAATTAGTTTGAAAGGCGTCCGTCAGATATATTCGTGGGAACATATATTTTCCATAAATAAGCGATGATGGTACATAGATATGCATGACATGGCACTAGCTCCAAGTAGGTTTTACTCTGAAAAAACATGAATTAGAAACTGACACTAGGAATCACACAGAGGAATCAGAGTAATTATTTATCGTGTTTTCCGTTCCGTTTATGCTAGATGAAAAAACACCTCTCCACATGATCAATTATTAGAGTAGATGTGCACAAATTCCTTCTATTTCCAATCTTTTTGGAAACACAGAATTTGTTTCAGTGGGTATCTATGCTACATACTTATCTGTGGGGAGGTACAAGCTCCAAGTCATTTTACTGTGAAAAATCCATGAACTTCAAACCAGCTACAGGAAACATACTGTGAAATTAAAGTAAGTGTTTTTAGTGCTACACATTCCCAGATTCTAGATGAACAAATGCCTCTCCACATGCTTAATTCTGGGAGTTGAATTTGTGTGGAAGCCTTCCATCATCTAGTGTGCTGGGAAAAAAGAATTTTCTTCAGTGGGATCTATGCTGCATAGACATGTAAGTGGAGTCACTAGCTTCAACTCAGTTTTAGAGTGAAAACGGCAAAAATTCCAAAAGCGGAACTAGGAAACATAATGAGAAATCAGAGTAAGTGTTTCTATTGGTACCCATTCCATTTACGCTGGATGAATGAATGCCTCTCCGCATGCTCAGATATGTGAGTTGAATGTGTGTGAAAGCAATCAGTCACCTATCTTGTTGGGGACACACAGTTTTTTTGAGTAGGGAATGACAATACATGCATATATATGGGGAGGTACAAGCTCCAATTCTGGCTTACAGTGATATCTGCATGAACATCAAACCAGCACTAGGAAACACACTGAGAAATTAATGAATGTGTTTCTACTGCTCCTCAATCCCTTTATGCTAGTTGAAGAAACGCCTCTTCACGTGCTCAATTCTGAGAGTTGAATGTGTGTGAAAGCCATTAGTCACTTAGCCTGCTGGGAAAACTCAATTTACTTAGAGTGGGGAGCTACAAATCATACATATATATGGGGAGGTACGAGCTCTAAATCGGTTTTACAGTGAAAACTGCATGAACATCAAACCAGCACTAGAAAACATACTGAGAAATCAGAGTAAGTATTTTCATTGCTGCCTATTCCCATTATGCTAGATGAACGAATGCCTCACCACATGCTGAATTCTGAGATTTGAATGTGTGAAGACGTCAACCAACTAACTTGATGGGAAAACACATTTCTTTTGAGTGAAGAACTACACTTCATACATACATATAGGAATGTATTAGCAAAAAATTTGATTTAAAGTGAAAAGTGCATGAACATCAAACCATCAATAGAAAACATTATTGTGAAATCAGTGTAATTTTTTTCTAGTGCTACCGATCCCCTTAATGTCCGATGAATTAACGCCTCTTCATATGCTCAATTCTGAGAGTAGAATGTGTGTGAAATCCATTAATCACTTATCATTTTGGGAACAAGAGCTTGTTTGAGTTGGGATCTACACTAATTACATGTGTATTTTGTAGGTATTAGCTCCAACTTGGTTTTACAGTGAAAACAGAACAAACTGCAAAATCGACACTCGGAATTATAGTGAGAAATCAGACTAACTATTTCCAGTGCTACCCATTCCCTTTATGCTAGATGAACAAACGCCTTTCCACATGCTTAATTCTGAGAGTTGAATGTGTGTGAATGCCGTCAATCATTTAGCTTGTTTTGAACACTGAGTTTCTTTGAGTGGGGAATTATGCATCATATGAATATAAGGGGAGGTATTACCTCTAGGTCAGTTTTACACTGAAATGAGCATGAAATGAAAACCAACACTAGGAAACATACTGAGAATTCCGAGTGTTTCTATTGCTAACGATTCCCTTTATGGTAGATGAACAAACGCCTCTCCACATGCTGAAATCTGAGAGTTGGTTGTGTGCAAAAGCCGTACATCTCCTAACTTGTTGGGAACACACAATTTCTTTCAGTGGGGAAATATACTACATACGTATCTATAGGGAGGAACTAGCTCCAAGTCCGTTTACACGGAAAACAGTGCACTCTGGAATACGGAACTGTCACACATGCTGAGAAAACACAGTAAGTGTTTCTACTGCTAACCATTCCCTGTATACTAGATGAATGAACGTCTCTGCAAGGGCTCAATTCTGAAATTTGAATGTGTGTTAAAGCCGTCCAACTACTTGCTTGTTGGGAACACAAGCTTTCCTTGAGTGAGGCCCTATACTACATACATATCTATGGGGAGGTTTCAGCTCCAAGTCGGTTTTACAGTGAAAACAGCATGAACATCAAACCAGCACTAGGAAATTTACTGAGTAATCAGAGTAACGGATTCTAGTGCTACTGATACAATCTAGGCTACATGAACGAACGCCTCACCACGTGCCCATTTCTGAGGGATGTATGTGTGTGTTAAAGCAATCCATCCCCTAGCTTGTTGGGAAAACAGAGATTTTTGTGTGGTTTAGTATTCTTCATACATATTTATGAGGAGGTATTAGCTCCTACTCAGTTTTATAGTGAATACAGCGACAATATCCTACTGAAACTAGGTAAAATAATGAGAAATCTGACTCTTTCATGTGCTACCCATTCCCTATATGCTAGACGAACAAACACATATCCACGACCTCTATTCTGAGAGTTGAATGTGTTGAAAGCATTCCAACACGTAACTTGTTGGGAACACAGAGTTTCTTTGTGTAGGGAACTATGCTACATATGTATCTGTGAGTAGGTTAGCTCCAACTCTGTTTTACAGTGAAAACTACATGAACTTCATACCAGCAGTAGGAAACAAACTCAGAAATCAGAGTTCATGATTCTAATGCTACCATTTCCCTTTATGCCACATGAAAGAATGCCTCTTCACTTGCTCATTACCGAGAGTAAAATTAGTTTGAAAGGCGTCCGTCAGATATATTCGTGGGAACATATATTTTCCATAAATAAGCGATGATGGTACATAGATATGCATGACATGGCACTAGCTCCAAGTAGGTTTTACTCTGAAAAAACATGAATTAGAAACTGACACTAGGAATCATACAGAGGAATCAGAGTAATTATTTATCGTGTTTTCCGTTCCGTTTATGCTAGATGAAAAAACACCTCTCCACATGATCAATTATTAGAGTAGATGTGCACAAATTCCTTCTATTTCCAATCTTTTTGGAAACACAGAATTTGTTTCAGTGGGTATCTATGCTACATACTTATCTGTGGGGAGGTACAAGCTCCAAGTCATTTTACTGTGAAAAATCCATGAACTTCAAACCAGCTACAGGAAACATACTGTGAAATTAAAGTAAGTGTTTTTAGTGCTACACATTCCCAGATTCTAGATGAACAAATGCCTCTCCACATGCTTAATTCTGGGAGTTGAATTTGTGTGGAAGCCTTCCATCATCTAGTGTGCTGGGAAAAAAGAATTTTCTTCAGTGGGATCTATGCTGCATAGACACGTAAGTGGAGTCACTAGCTTCAACTCAGTTTTAGAGTGAAAACGGCAAAAATTCCAAAAGCGGAACTAGGAAACATAATGAGAAATCAGAGTAAGTGTTTCTATTGGTACCCATTCCATTTACGCTGGATGAATGAATGCCTCTCCGCATGCTCAGATATGTGAGTTGAATGTGTGTGAAAGCAATCAGTCACCTATCTTGTTGGGGACACACAGTTTTTTTGAGTAGGGAATGACAATACATGCATATATATGGGGAGGTACAAGCTCCAATTCTGGCTTACAGTGATATCTGCATGAACATCAAACCAGCACTAGGAAACACACTGAGAAATTAATGAATGTGTTTCTACTGCTCCTCAATCCCTTTATGCTAGTTGAAGAAACGTCTCTTCACGTGCTCAATTCTGAGAGTTGAATGTGTGTGAAAGCCATTAGTCACTTAGCCTGCTGGGAAAACTCAATTTACTTAGAGTGGGGAGCTACAAATCATACATATATATGGGGAGGTACGAGCTCTAAATCGGTTTTACAGTGAAAACTGCATGAACATCAAACCAGCACTAGAAAACATACTGAGAAATCAGAGTATTTTCATTGCTGCCTATTCCCATTATGCTAGATGAACGAATGCCTCACCACATGCTGAATTCTGAGATTTGAATGTGTGAAGACGTCAACCAACTAACTTGATGGGAAAACACATTTCTTTTGAGTGAAGAACTACACTTCATACATACATATAGGAATGTATTAGCAAAAAATTTGATTTAAAGTGAAAAGTGCATGAACATCAAACCATCAATAGAAAACATTATTGTGAAATCAGTGTAATTTTTTTCTAGTGCTACCGATCCCCTTAATGTCCGATGAATTAACGCCTCTTCATATGCTCAATTCTGAGAGTAGAATGTGTGTGAAATCCATTAATCACTTATCATTTTGGGAACAAGAGCTTGTTTGAGTTGGGATCTACACTAATTACATGTGTATTTTGTAGGTATTAGCTCCAACTTGGTTTTACAGTGAAAACAGAACAAACTGCAAAATCGACACTCGGAATTATAGTGAGAAATCAGACTAACTATTTCCAGTGCTACCCATTCCCTTTATGCTAGATGAACAAACGCCTTTCCACATGCTTAATTCTGAGAGTTGAATGTGTGTGAATGCCGTCAATCATTTAGCTTGTTTTGAACACTGAGTTTCTTTGAGTGGGGAATTATGCATCATATGAATATAAGGGGAGGTATTACCTCTAGGTCAGTTTTACACTGAAATGAGCATGAAATGAAAACCAACACTAGGAAACATACTGAGAATTCCGAGTGTTTCTATTGCTAACGATTCCCTTTATGGTAGATGAACAAACGCCTCTCCACATGCTGAAATCTGAGAGTTGGTTGTGTGCAAAAGCCGTACATCTCCTAACTTGTTGGGAACACACAATTTCTTTCAGTGGGGAAATATACTACATACGTATCTATAGGGAGGAACTAGCTCCAAGTCCGTTTACATGGAAAACAGTGCACTCTGGAATACGGAACTGTCACACATGCTGAGAAAACACAGTAAGTGTTTCTACTGCTAACCATTCCCTGTATACTAGATGAATGAACGTCTCTGCAAGGGCTCAATTCTGAAATTTGAATGTGTGTTAAAGCCGTCCAACTACTTGCTTGTTGGGAACACAAGCTTTCCTTGAGTGAGGCCCTATACTACATACATATCTATGGGGAGGTTTCAGCTCCAAGTCGGTTTTACAGTGAAAACAGCATGAACATCAAACCAGCACTAGGAAATTTACTGAGTAATCAGAGTAACGGATTCTAGTGCTACTGATACAATCTAGGCTACATGAACGAACGCCTCACCACGTGCCCATTTCTGAGGGATGTATGTGTGTGTTAAAGCAATCCATCCCCTAGCTTGTTGGGAAAACAGAGATTTTTGTGTGGTTTAGTATTCTTCATACATATTTATGAGGAGGTATTAGCTCCTACTCAGTTTTATAGTGAATACAGCGACAATATCCTACTGAAACTAGGTAAAATAATGAGAAATCTGACTCTTTCATGTGCTACCCATTCCCTATATGCTAGACGAACAAACACATATCCACGACCTCTATTCTGAGAGATGAATGTGTTGAAAGCATTCCAACACGTAACTTGTTGGGAACACAGAGTTTCTTTGTGTAGGGAACTATGCTACATATGTATCTGTGAGTAGGTTAGCTCCAACTCTGTTTTACAGTGAAAACTACATGAACTTCATACCAGCAGTAGGAAACAAACTCAGAAATCAGAGTTCATGATTCTAATGCTACCATTTCCCTTTATGCCACATGAAAGAATGCCTCTTCACTTGCTCATTACCGAGAGTAAAATTAGTTTGAAAGGCGTCCGTCAGATATATTCGTGGGAACATATATTTTCCATAAATAAGCGATGATGGTACATAGATATGCATGACATGGCACTAGCTCCAAGTAGGCTTTACTCTGAAAAAACATGAATTAGAAACTGACACTAGGAATCATACAGAGGAATCAGAGTAATTATTTATCGTGTTTTCCGTTCCGTTTATGCTAGATGAAAAAACACCTCTCCACATGATCAATTATTAGAGTAGATGTGCACAAATTCCTTCTATTTCCAATCTTTTTGGAAACACAGAATTTGTTTCAGTGGGTATCTATGCTACATACTTATCTGTGGGGAGGTACAAGCTCCAAGTCATTTTACTGTGAAAAATCCATGAACTTCAAACCAGCTACAGGAAACATACTGTGAAATTAAAGTAAGTGTTTTTAGTGCTACACATTCCCAGATTCTAGATGAACAAATGCCTCTCCACATGCTTAATTCTGGGAGTTGAATTTGTGTGGAAGCCTTCCATCATCTAGTGTGCTGGGAAAAAAGAATTTTCTTCAGTGGGATCTATGCTGCATAGACACGTAAGTGGAGTCACTAGCTTCAACTCAGTTTTAGAGTGAAAACGGCAAAAATTCCAAAAGCGGAACTAGGAAACATAATGAGAAATCAGAGTAAGTGTTTCTATTGGTACCCATTCCATTTACGCTGGATGAATGAATGCCTCTCCGCATGCTCAGATATGTGAGTTGAATGTGTGTGAAAGCAATCAGTCACCTATCTTGTTGGGGACACACAGTTTTTTTGAGTAGGGAATGACAATACATGCATATATATGGGGAGGTACAAGCTCCAATTCTGGCTTACAGTGATATCTGCATGAACATCAAACCAGCACTAGGAAACACACTGAGAAATTAATGAATGTGTTTCAACTGCTCCTCAATCCCTTTATGCTAGTTGAAGAAACGCCTCTTCACGTGCTCAATTCTGAGAGTTGAATGTGTGTGAAAGCCATTAGTCACTTAGCCTGCTGGGAAAACTCAATTTACTTAGAGTGGGGAGCTACAAATCATACATATATATGGGGAGGTACACGCTCTAAATCGGTTTTACAGTGAAAACTGCATGAACATCAAACCAGCACTAGAAAACATACTGAGAAATCAGAGTAAGTATTTTCATTGCTGCCTATTCCCATTATGCTAGATGAACGAATGCCTCACCACATGCTGAATTCTGAGATTTGAATGTGTGAAGACGTCAACCAACTAACTTGATGGGAAAACACATTTCTTTTGAGTGAAGAACTACACTTCATACATACATATAGGAATGTATTAGCAAAAAATTTGATTTACAGTGAAAAGTGCATGAACATCAAACCATCAATAGAAAACATTATTGTGAAATCAGTGTAATTTTTTTCTAGTGCTACCGATCCCTTTAATGGCCGATGAATTAACGCCTCTTCATATGCTCAATTCTGAGAGTAGAATGTGTGTGAAATCCATTAATCACTTATCATTTTGGGAACAAGAGCTTGTTTGAGTTGGGATCTACACTAATTACATGTGTATTTTGTAGGTATTAGCTCCAACTTGGTTTTACAGTGAAAACAGAACAAACTGCAAAATCGACACTCGGAATTATAGTGAGAAATCAGACTAACTATTTCCAGTGCTACCCATTCCCTTTATGCTAGATGAACAAATGCCTTTCCACATGCTTAATTCTGAGAGTTGAATGTGTGTGAATGCCGTCAATCATTTAGCTTGTTTTGAACACTGAGTTTCTTTGAGTGGGGAATTATGCATCATATGAATATAAGGGGAGGTATTACCTCTAGGTCAGTTTTACACTGAAATGAGCATGAAATGAAAACCAACACTAGGAAACATACTGAGAATTCCGAGTGTTTCTATTGCTAACGATTCCCTTTATGGTAGATGAACAAACGCCTCTCCACATGCTGAAATCTGAGAGTTGGTTGTGTGCAAAAGCCGTACATCTCCTAACTTGTTGGGAACACACAATTTCTTTCAGTGGGGAAATATACTACATACGTATCTATAGGGAGGAACTAGCTCCAAGTCCGTTTACACGGAAAACAGTGCACTCTGGAATACGGAACTGTCACACATGCTGAGAAAACACAGTAAGTGTTTCTACTGCTAACCATTCCCTGTATACTAGATGAATGAACGTCTCTGCAAGGGCTCAATTCTGAAATTTGAATGTGTGTTAAAGCCGTCCATCTACTTGCTTGTTGGGAACACAAGCTTTCCTTGAGTGAGGCCCTATACTACATACATATCTATGGGGAGGTTTCAGCTCCAAGTCGGTTTTACAGTGAAAACAGCATGAACATCAAACCAGCACTAGGAAATTTACTGAGTAATCAGAGTAACGGATTCTAGTGCTACTGATACAATCTAGGCTACATGAACGAACGCCTCACCACGTGCCCATTTCTGAGGGATGTATGTGTGTGTTAAAGCAATCCATCCCCTAGCTTGTTGGGAAAACAGAGATTTTTGTGTGGTTTAGTATTCTTCATACATATTTATGAGGAGGTATTAGCTCCTACTCAGTTTTATGGTGAATACAGCGACAATATCCTACTGACACTAGGTAAAATAATGAGAAATCCGACTCTTTCCTGTGCTACCCATTCCCTATATGCCACATGAACAAACACATATCCACGTCCTCAATTCTGAGATTTGAATGTGTTGAAATCAGTCCAACACTTTGCTTGTTGGGTACAAAGACTTTCTTTGATTAGGGAACTATGCTACATATATATCTGTGAGTAGGTTAGCTCCAACTCGGTTATACAGTGAAAACTGCATGAACTTCAAGCCTGGAATAGGAAACAAACGCAGAAATCAGAGTTCATGATTCTAATGCTACCCATTCCCTTTATGCAACATGAAAGAATGCCTCTTCACTTGCTCACTACCGAGAGTAGAATTAGATTGAAAGGCGCCCATCAGCTCTCTTGGGGGGAACATAGATTTTCCATAAGTAAGGGATGATGGTACATAGATTTGCATGACATGGCACTAGCTCCAAGTAGGTTTTACTCTGAAAACTGCATGAAATAGAAACTGGCACTAGGAATCATGCAGAGAAATCAGAGTAATTATTTATAGTGTTTCCCATTCCCTTTTTGCTGGATGAAAAAACACATCTCCACATGTTCAATTCTGAGTGTCGATTTGCGCAAAAGCCTTCTATCTCCAATCTTTTTGGACAAACATAATTTGCTTCAGTGGGGATCTATACTATATACGTATCTATGGGGAGGTACTAGCTCCAAGTCATTTTACTGTGAAAAATCCATGAACTTCAAACCAGCTACAGGAAACATACTGTGAAATCAAAGTGAGTGTTTTTAGTGCTACACATTCCCAAATTCTAGATGAACAAATGCCTCTCCACATGCTTAATTCTGGGAGTTGAATTTGTGTGGAAGCCTTCCATCATCTAGTGTGCTGGGAAAAAAGAATTTTCTTCAGTGGGATCTATGCTGCATAGACACGTAAGTGGAGTCACTAGCTTCAACTCAGTTTTAGAGTGAAAACGGCAAAAATTCCAAAAGCGGAACTAGGAAACATAATGAGAAATCAGAGTAAGTGTTTCTATTGGTACCCATTCCATTTACGCTGGATGAATGAATGCCTCTCCGCATGCTCAGATATGTGAGTTGAATGTGTGTGAAAGCAATCAGTCACCTATCTTGTTGGGGACACACAGTTTTTTTGAGTAGGGAATGACAATACATGCATATATATGGGGAGGTACAAGCTCCAATTCTGGCTTACAGTGATATCTGCATGAACATCAAACCAGCACTAGGAAACACACTGAGAAATTAATGAATGTGTTTCAACTGCTCCTCAATCCCTTTATGCTAGTTGAAGAAACGCCTCTTCACGTGCTCAATTCTGAGAGTTGAATGTGTGTGAAAGCCATTAGTCACTTAGCCTGCTGGGAAAACTCAATTTACTTAGAGTGGGGAGCTACAAATCATACATATATATATGGGGAGGTACACGCTCTAAATCGGTTTTACAGTGAAAACTGCATGAACATCAAACCAGCACTAGAAAACATACTGAGAAATCAGAGTAAGTATTTTCATTGCTGCCTATTCCCATTATGTTAGATGAACGAACGCCTCACCACATGCTGAATTCTGAGATTTGAATGTGTGAAGACGTCAACCAACTAACTTGATGGGAAAACACATTTCTTTTGAGTGAAGAACTACACTTCATACATACATATAGGAATGTATTAGCAAAAAATTTGATTTAAAGTGAAAAGTGCATGAACATCAAACCATCAATAGAAAACATTATTGTGAAATCAGTGTAATTTTTTTCTAGTGCTACCGATCCCCTTAATGGCCGATGAATTAACGCCTCTTCATATGCTCAATTCTGAGAGTAGAATGTGTGTGAAATCCATTAATCACTTATCATTTTGGGAACAAGAGCTTGTTTGAGTTGGGATCTACACTAATTACATGTGTATTTTGTAGGTATTAGCTCCAACTTGGTTTTACAGTGAAAACAGGACAAACTGCAAAATCGACACTCGGAATTATAGTGAGAAATCAGACTAACTATTTCCAGTGCTACCCATTCCCTTTATGCTAGATGAACAAACGCCTTTCCACATGCTTAATTCTGAGAGTTGAATGTGTGTGAATGCCGTCAATCATTTAGCTTGTTTTGAACACTGAGTTTCTTTGAGTGGGGAATTATGCATCATATGAATATAAGGGGAGGTATTACCTCTAGGTCAGTTTTACACTGAAATGAGCATGAAATGAAAACCAACACTAGGAAACATACTGAGAATTCCGAGTGTTTCTATTGCTAACGATTCCCTTTATGGTAGATGAACAAACGCCTCTCCACATGCTGAAATCTGAGAGTTGGTTGTGTGCAAAAGCCGTACATCTCCTAACTTGTTGGGAACACACAATTTCTTTCAGTGGGGAAATATACTACATACGTATCTATAGGGAGGAACTAGCTCCAAGTCCGTTTACACGGAAAACAGTGCACTCTGGAATACGGAACTGTCACACATGCTGAGAAAACACAGTAAGTGTTTCTACTGCTAACCATTCCCTGTATACTAGATGAATGAACGTCTCTGCAAGGGCTCAATTCTGAAATTTGAATGTGTGTTAAAGCCGTCCATCTACTTGCTTGTTGGGAACACAAGCTTTCCTTGAGTGAGGCCCTATACTACATACATATCTATGGGGAGGATTCAGCTCCAAGTCGGTTTTACAGTGAAAAGAGCATGAACATCAAACCAGCACTAGGAAATATACTGAGTAATTAGAGTAACGGATTCTAGTGCTACTGATACAATCTAGGCTACATGAACGAACGCCTCACCACGTGCCCATTTCTGAGGGATGTATGTGTGTGTTAAAGCAATCCATCCCCTAGCTTGTTGGGAAAACAGAGATTTTTGTGTGGTTTAGTATTCTTCATACATATTTATGAGGAGGTATTAGGTCCTACTCAGTTTTATAGTGAATACAGCGACAATATCCTACTGACACTAGGTAAAATAATGAGAAATCCGACTCTTTCCTGGGCTACCCATTCCCTATATGCTAGATGAACAAACACATATCCACGTCCTCAATTCTGAGAGTTGAATGTGTTGAAATCAGTCCAACACTTTGCTTGTTGGGTACAAGGACTTTCTTTGAGTAGGGAACAATGCTACATATATATCTGTGAGTAGGTTAGCTCCAACTCGGTTATACAGTGAAAACTGCATGAACTTCAAGCCAGGAATAGGAAACAAACGCAGAAATCAGAGTTCATGATTCTAATGCTACCCATTCCCTTTATGCAACATGAAAGAATGCCTCTTCTCTTGCTCACTACCGAGAGTAGAATTAGTTTGAAAGGGGCCCATCAGCTCTCTTGGGGGGAACATAGATTTTCCATAAGTAAGGTATGATGGTACATAGATATGCATGACACGGCACTAGCTCCAAGTAGGTTTTACTCTGAAAACAGCATGAAATAGAAACTGGCACTAGGAATCATGCAGAGAAATCAGAGTAATTATTTATAGTGTTTCCCGTTCCCTTTTTCCTGGATGAAAAATCACATCTCCACATGTTCAATTCTGAGAGCAGATTTGTGCAAAAGCCTTCTATATCCAATCTTTTTGGAAAAACATAATTTGCTTCAGTGGGGATCTATACTACATACGTATCTATGGGGAGGTACTAGCTCCAAGTCATTTTACTGTGAAAAATCCATGAACTTCAAACCAGCTACAGGAAACATACTGTGAAATCAAAGTAAGTGTTTTTAGTGCTACACATTCCCAGATTCTAGATGAACAAATGCCTCTCCACATGCTTATTTATGAGTTTTGAATTTGTGTGTAAGCCGTCCATCACCTAGCTTGCTGGGAAAGAAGAATTTTCTTCAGTGGGGACTATGCTACATAGAAACGTAAGGGGAGTCACTAGCTTCAACTCAGTTTTAGAGTGAAAACGGCAGAAATTCCAAAAGCGGAACTAGGAAACATAATGAGAAATCAGAGTGTGTGTTTCTATTGGTACCCATTCCATTTACGCTGGATGAATGAATGCCTCTCCGCATGCTCAGTTCTGAGGGTTGAATGTGTGTGAAGCCATTAATCACTTATCTTTTTGGGAACAAGAGTTTGTTTGAGTTGGGATCTATGCTACATACACGTCTATTTTGTAGGTAGTAGCTTCAACTTGGTTTTACAGTGAAAACAGTTCATACTGTAAAATAGGCACTAGGAAATATACTGAAAAATCATAGTAAGTGTTTCTACTGCTCCTCATTCCCTTTATTTAGATGAATGAATGTCTCTCCAAGGGCTCAATTCTGAAATTTGAATGTGTGTTAAGGCCGTCCATCTCCTTGCTTGTTGGGAACACAAGCTTTCTTTGAGTGAGGCCCTATACTACATACATATCTAGGGCAGTTGTTAGCTCCAAGTCGGTTTTACAGTGAAAACAGCATGAACTTCAAAGTGGCACTATGAAATATACTGGGAAATCAGAGTAAGTGTTTCTAGTGCTACTGATACAATCTAAGCTTGATGAACATAAGCCTCCCCATGTGCTCATTCTGAGTGTTTTATGTGAGTGTTTAAGCCATCCATCACCTAGCTTGTTGGGAAAAGAGAGATTTTGAGTGGTTGAGTATTCTACATACATATTTATGAGGAGTTATTAGCTCCAACTCAGTTTTATACTGAATACAGCGACAATATCCTACTGACACTAGGTAAAATACTGAGAAATCAGATTGTTTCTTGTGCTACACATTCCCTGTATGCTAGACGAACAAACACATATCCACGACCTCTATTCTGAGATTTGAATGTGTTGAAAGCATTCCAACACGTAACTTGTTGGGAACACAGAGTTTCTTTTTGTAGGGAACTATGCTACATATGTATCTGTGAGTAGGTTAGCTCCAACTCTGTTTTACAGTGAAAACTATATGAACATCATACCAGCAGTAGGAAACAAACTCAGAAATCGGAGTTCATGATTCTAATGCTACCCTTTCCCTTTATGCCACATGAAAGAATGCCTCTTCACTTGCTCATTACCGAGAGTAAAATTAGTTTGAAAGGCGTCCGTCAGCTATATTCGTGGGAACATATATTTTCCATAAATAAGCGATGATGGTACATAGATATGCATGACATGGCACTAGCTCCAAGTAGGTTTTACTCTGAAAACAGCATGAAATAGAAACTGGCACTAGGAATCATGCAGAGAATTCAGAGTATTTATTTATAGTGTTTCCCGTTCCATTTTTGCTGGATGAAAAAACACATCTCCACATGTTGAATTCTGAGAGTAGATTTGCGCAAAAGCCTTTTATCCAATCTTTCTGGAAAAACATAATTTGTTTCAGTGGGGATCTATACTACATACGTATCTATGGGGAGGTACTAGCTCCAAGTCATTTTACTGTGAAAAATCCATGAACTTCAAACCAGCTACAGGAAACATACTGTGAAATCAAAGTAAGTGTTTTTAGTGCTACACATTCCCAGATTCTAGATGAACAAATGCCTCTCCACATGCTTATTTATGAGTTTTGAATTTGTGTGGAAGCCGTCCATCACCTAGCTTGCTGGGAAAAAAGAATTTTCTTCAGTGGGAACTATGCTACATAGAAACGTAAGGGGAGTCACTAGCTTCAACTCAGTTTTAGAGTGAAAACGGCAGAAATTCCAAAAGCGGAACTAGGAAACATAATGAGAAATCAGAGTGTGTGTTTCTATTGGTACCCATTCCATTTACGCTGGATGAATGAATGCCTCTCCGCATGCTCAGTTCTGAGAGTTGAATGTGTGTGAAGCCATTAATCACTTATCTTTCTGGGAACAAGAGTTTGTTTGAGTTGGGATCTATGCTACATACACGTCTATTTTGTAGGTAGTAGCTTCAACTTGGTTTTACAGTGAAAACAGTTCATACTGTAAAATAGGCACTAGGAAATATACTGAAAAATCATAGTAAGTGTTTCTACTGCTCCTCATTCCCTTTATTTAGATGAATGAATGTCTCTCCAAGGGCTCAATTCTGAAATTTGAATGTGTGTTAAGGCCGTCCATCTCCTTGCTTGTTGGGAACACAAGCTTTCTTTGAGTGAGGCCCTATACTACATACATATCTAGGGCAGTTGTTAGCTCCAAGTCGGTTTTACAGTGAAAACAGCATGAAATTCAAAGTGGCACAATGAAATATACTGGGAAATCAGAGTAAGTGTTTCTAGTGCTACTGGTACAATCTAAGCTTGATGAACATACGCCTCTCCATGTGCTCATTCTGAGTGTTGTATGTGAGTGTTTAAGCCATCCATCACCTAGCTTGTTGGGAAAAGAGAGATTTTGAGTGATTGAGTATTCTACATACATATTTATGAGGAGTTATTAGCTCCAACTCAGTTTTATACTGAATACAGCAACAATATCCTACTGACACTAGGTAAAATACTGAGAAATCAGATTGTTTCTTGTGCTACACATTCCCTGTATGCTAGACGAACAAACACATATCCACGACCTCTATTCTGAGATTTGAATGTGTTGAAAGCATTCCAACACGTAACTTGTTGGGAACACAGAGTTTCTTTTTGTAGGAAACTATGCTACATATGTATCTGTGAGTAGGTTAGCTCCAACTCTGTTTTACAGTGAAACTACATGAACTTCATACCAGCAGTAGGAAACAAACTCAGAAATCAGAGTTCAGGATTCTAATGCTACCCTTTCCCTTTATGCCACATGAGATAAAGCCTCTTCACTTGCTCAATACCGAGAGTAAAATTAGTTTGAATGGCGTCCGTCAGCTATATTCGTGAGAACATATATTTTCCATAAATAAGCGATGAAGGTACATAGATATGTATGACATGGCACTAGCTCCAAGTAGGTTTTACTCTGAAAAAACATGAATTAGAAACTGACACTAGGAATCATGCAGAGAAATCAGAGTAATTATTTATAGTGTTTTCCGTTCCCTTTATGCTAGATGAAAAAACACCTCTCCACATGATCAATTATTAGAGTAGATGTGCACAAATTCCTTCTATTTCCAATCTTTTTGGAAACACAGAATTTGTTTCAGTGGGTATCTATGCTACATACTTATCTGTGGGGAGGTACAAGCTCCAAGTCATTTTACTGTGAAAAATCCATGAACTTCAAACCAGCTACAGGAAACATACTGTGAAATTAAAGTAAGTGTTTTTAGTGCTACACATTCCCAGATTCTAGATGAACAAATGCCTCTCCACATGCTTAATTCTGGGAGTTGAATTTGTGTGGAAGCCTTCCATCATCTAGTGTGCTGGGAAAAAAGAATTTTCTTCAGTGGGATCTATGCTGCATAGACACGTAAGTGGAGTCACTAGCTTCAACTCAGTTTTAGAGTGAAAACGGCAAAAATTCCAAAAGCGGAACTAGGAAACATAATGAGAAATCAGAGTAAGTGTTTCTATTGGTACCCATTCCATTTACGCTGGATGAATGAATGCCTCTCCACATGCTCAGATATGTGAGTTGAATGTGTGTGAAAGCAATCAGTCACCTATCTTGTTGGGGACACACAGTTTTTTTGAGTAGGGAATGACAATACATGCATATATATGGGGAGGTACAAGCTCCAATTCTGGCTTACAGTGATATCTGCATGAACATCAAACCAGCACTAGGAAACACACTGAGAAATTAATGAATGTGTTTCAACTGCTCCTCAATCCCTTTATGCTAGTTGAAGAAACGCCTCTTCACGTGCTCAATTCTGAGAGTTGAATGTGTGTGAAAGCCATTAGTCACTTAGCCTGCTGGGAAAACTCAATTTACTTAGAGTGGGGAGCTACAAATCATACATATATATGGGGAGGTACGAGCTCTAAATCGGTTTTACAGTGAAAACTGCATGAACATCAAACCAGCACTAGAAAACATACTGAGAAATCAGAGTAAGTATTTTCATTGCTGCCTATTCCCATTATGCTAGATGAAAGAATGCCTCACCACATGCTGAATTCTGAGATTTGAATGTGTGAAGACGTCAACCAACTAACTTGATGGGAAAACACATTTCTTTTGAGTGAAGAACTACACTTCATACATACATATAGGAATGTATTAGCAAAAAATTTGATTTACAGTGAAAAGTGCATGAACATCAAACCATCAATAGAAAACATTATTGTGAAATCAGTGTAATTTTTTTCTAGTGCTACCGATCCCCTTAATGGCCGATGAATTAACGCCTCTTCATATGCTCAATTCTGAGAGTAGAATGTGTGTGAAATCCATTAATCACTTATCATTTTGGGAACAAGAGCTTGTTTGAGTTGGGATCTACACTAATTACATGTGTATTTTGTAGGTATTAGCTCCAACTTGGTTTTACAGTGAAAACAGAACAAACTGCAAAATCGACACTCGGAATTATAGTGAGAAATCAGACTAACTATTTCCAGTGCTAACCATTCCCTTTATGCTAGATGAACAAACGCCTTTCCACATGCTTAATTCTGAGAGTTGAATGTGTGTGAATGCCGTCAATCATTTAGCTTGTTTCGAACACTGAGTTTCTTTGAGTGGGGAATTATGCATCATATGAATATAAGGGGAGGTATTACCTCTAGGTCAGTTTTACACTGAAATGAGCATGAAATGAAAACCGACACTAGGAAACATACTGAGAATTCTGAGTGTTTCTATTGCTAACGATTCCCTTTATGGTAGATGAACAAATGCCTCTCCACATGCTGAAATCTGAGAGTTGGTTGTGTGCAAAAGCCGTACATCTCCTAACTTGTTGGGAACACACAATTTCTTTCAGTGGGGAAATATACTACATACGTATCTATAGGGAGGAACTAGCTCCAAGTCCATTTACACGGAAAACCGTGCACTCTGGAATACGGAACTGTCACACATGCTGAGAAAACATAGTAAGTGTTTCTACTGCTAACCATTCCCTGTATACTAGATGAATGAACCTCTCTGCAAGGGCTCAATTCTGAAATTTGAATGTGTGTTAAAGCCGTCCATCTAATTGCTTGTTGGGAACACAAGCGTTCCTTGAGTGAGGCCCTATACTACATACATATCTATGGGGAGGTTTCAGCTCCAAGTCGGTTTTACAGTGCAAACAGCATGAACATCAAACCAGCACTAGGAAATATACTGAGTAATCAGAGTAACGGATTCTAGTGCTACTGATACAATCTAGGCTACATGAACGAACGCCTCACCACGTGCCCATTTCTGAGGGATGTATGTGTGTGTTAAAGCAATCCATCCCCTAGCTTGTTGGGAAAACAGAGATTTTTGTGTGGTTTAGTATTCTTCATACATATTTATGAGGAGGTATTAGCTCCTACTCAGTTTTATAGTGAATACAACGACAATATCCTACTGACACTAGGTAAAATAATGAGAAATCCGACTCTTTCCTGTGCTAATCATTCCCTATATGCTAGATGAACAAACACATATCCACGTCCTCAATTCTGAGAGTTGAATGTGTTGAAATCAGTCCAACACTTTGCTTGTTGGGTACAAAGACTTTCTTTGAGTAGGGAACTATGCTACATATATATCTGTGAGTAGGTTAGCTCCAACTCGGTTATACAGTGAAAACTGCATGAACTTCGAGCCAGCACTAGGAAACAAACGCAGAAATCAGAGTTCATGATTCTAATGCTACCCATTCCCTTTATGCAACATGAAAGAATGCCTCTTCTCTTGCTCACTACCGAGAGTAGAATTAGTTTGAAAGGATCCCATCAGCTATCTTGGTGGGAACATTTATTTTCCATAAATAAGCAATGATGCTACATCGATATGCATGACATAGCACTAGCTCCAAGTAGGTTTTACTCTGAAAAAAGCATGAACTAGAAACTGGCACTAGGAATCATACAGAGAAATCAGAGTAATTATTTATAGTGTTTTCCGTTCCCTTTATGCTAGATGAAAAAACACCTCTCCACATGAACAATTATTAGAGTAGATGTGCACAAATTCCTTCTATTTCCAATCTTTTTGGAAACACAGAATTTGTTTCAGTGGGTATCTATGCTACATACGTATCTATGGGGAGGTACTAGCTCCAAGTCATTTTACTGTGAAAAATCCATGAACTTCACACCAGCTACAGGAAACATACTGTGAAATTAAAGTAAGCGTTTTTAGTGCTACACATTCCCAGATTCTAGATGAACAAATGCCTCTCCACATGTTTAAATCTGGGAGTTGAATTTGTGTGGAAGCCGTCCATCACCTAGTTTGCAGGGAAAAAAGAATTTTCTTCAATGGGAACTATGCTACATAGAAACGTAAGGGGAGTCACTAGCTTCAACTCAGTTTTAGAGTGAAAACGGCAAAATTCCAAAAGTGGAATTAGGAAACATAATGAGAAATCAGAGTAAGTGTTTCTATTGGTACCCATTCCATTTACGCTGGATGAATGAATGCCTCTCCACATGCTCAGATATGTGAGTTGAATGTGTGTGAAAGCAATCAGTCACCTATCTTGTTGGGGACACACAGTTTTTTTGACTGGGGAATGACACTACATGCATATATATGGGGAGGTACAAGCTCCAATTCGGGCTTACAGTGAAATCTACATGAACATCAAACCAGCACTAGGAAACATACTGAGAAATAAGAGAAATTGTTTCTACTGTTCCTGAATCCCTTTATGCTAGATGAAAGAACGCCTCTTCACGTGCTCAATTCTGAGATTTGAATGTGTGAATCCATCAATCACCTAGATTGTTGGGAACACACATTTTCTTTTGAGTGAGGAATTACACATCATTCATATATATGGGAATGTATTAGGAATAAATTTGATTTACAGTGAAATATGTATGAAAATCAAACCAGCAATAGAAATCATAGTGAGAAATCATGGTAATTTTTATCTAATGCTACCTATCCCCTTTATGGCAGCTGAATTAACGCTTCTTCACATGCTCAATTCGGAGAGTTGAATGTGTGTGAAATCCATCAATCTCTTATCTTGTTGTGAACACAGAGATTCTTAGAGTGGGGTAATACGTGTCATATGTATCTATGGGGAGGAATTAACTCTAAGCCAGTTTTACTCTGAAATGAGCATGAAATAAAAACTGACACTAGGAAACATACTGAGAATTACGAGTGTTTCTATTGCTAATGATTCCCTTTAAGGTAGATGAACAAACGCCTCGCCACATGCTGAAATCTGAGAGTTGATTGGGTGCAAAGGCCGTACATCTCCTGACTTGTTGGGAACACACAATTTCTTTCAGTGGGGAAATATACTACCTGCGTATCTATAGAGAGGTACTAGATCCAAGTCCATTTTACGCAGAAAACGGTGCCCACTGGAACACAGAACTGTCACACATGCTGAGTAAACGGAGTAAAATTTCTACTGCTACACATTCCCTTATTTCTTTATGAATTAATGTGTCTGCAAGTGCTCAATTCTGAAATTTGAATGTGTGTTAAAGCCGTCCATCTCCTTGCTTGTTTGGAAAACAAGCTTTCTTTGAGTGGGGCCCTATATAACATACATATCTATGGGGAAGTGTTAGCTCCAAGTCGGTTTTACCGTGAAAACAGCATGAACATCAGACCGGCACTAGGAAATATACTGAGAAAACAGAGTAAGGGTTTCTAGTGCTACTGATACCATCTATGCTAGATGAACGAACGCCTCTAGACGTGCTCATTTCTGAGGGTACTATGTGTGTGTTTACGCCATCTATCACCTGGCTTGTTGGGAACAAAGAGTTTCTTTGAGTAGAGAAATAAGTTACATATATATCTGTGAATAGGTTATCTCCAACTCGGTTTTACGGTGAAAACTGCATGAACTTCAAACCAGCACTAGGAAACAAACTCAGAAATCAGAGTTCATGTTTCTAATGCTACCCATTCCTTATGCTACATGAAAGAATGTCACTTCACATGCTCAGTTCCAAGAGTAGAGATAGTTTGAAAGGCATCCATCTGCTATCTTGATTGGATCATAGATTTTCCATAAATAAGCAATGATGGTACATAGATATGCATGA
Organism: Camelus dromedarius; assembly: GCF_036321535.1. Classification (NCBI taxonomy): domain Eukaryota; kingdom Metazoa; phylum Chordata; class Mammalia; order Artiodactyla; family Camelidae; genus Camelus; species Camelus dromedarius. Next base: position 931,147 of record NC_087451.1, on the reverse strand, counting down.
CATGGCACTAGCTCCAAGTCGGTTTTACTCTGAAAACAGCATGAAGTATAAACTGGCACTAGGAATCATATAGAGAAATCAGAGTAATTATTTATACTCTTTCCCATTCCCTTAATTCTAGATGAAAAAACACCTGTGCACATGTTGAATTCTGAGAGTAGATGTGTGCAAAAGCCTTCTATATCAAATCTTGTTGGAAACACAGAATTTCTTTCAGCAGTTATCCCTGCTAATTTCGTATCAATGGGGAGCAATTACCTCCAAGTCATTTAACTGTGAAAACTCCATGAAATTCAAACCAGTAACAGGAAACATACAGTGAAATCAAAGTAAGTGTATTTAGTGCTACACATTCCCAGATAATAGATGAGAAAATGTCTCTCTACATGCTTAATTATGGGATTTGAATTTGTGTGTAAACCGTCCATCAACTAGCTTGCTGGGAGAGAAAATTTATTTCAGTGGGAACTATGCTACATAGAAACGTATAGGGGGTCCCTAGCTTCAACCCAGTTTTAGAGTGAAAACTGCAAAAATTACAAAAGCGGAACTAGGAAACATAATGAGAAATGAGAGTAAGTGTTTCTATTGGTATCCATTCCTTTCACGCTGGATAAATGAATGCCTCTCCGCATGTTCATTTCTGAGTTTTGAAAGTGTGTGAAAGCATTCAGCCAGCAATCTTGTTGGGGACACACAGTTTTTTGAGTGGGGACAAAACTACATACATATATATGGGGAGGTACAATCTCCAAATCGGTTTTATATTAAAAACTGCAAGAACATCAAACCAGCACTTGGAAACATACTGAGAAATCAGAGTAAGTGTTTCTACTGTTCCTAATTCCCTTTATGCTAGATGGACGAACGCCTCCCCACGTGCTCAATTCTGAGAGATGAATGTGTGTGAAAGCCATTAGAAACTTAGCCTGATGGGAAAACGCAATTTATTTACAGTGGGGAGCTACAAAACATACATATATATGGGGAGGTACTAGCTCTAATTCGGTATTACAGTGAAAAATGCATGAACTTCATACCAGCACTAGAAAACATACTGAGAAATCAGAGTAAGTGTTTTTATTGCTGCCTATTCCCATTATGCTAGATGAACGAACACCTCACCACATGCTCAATTCTGAGATTTGAATGTTTGAAGCCATCAATCAACAAGCTTGTTGGGAACACACATTTTCTTTTGAGTGAGGAACTACTCTTCATTCATATATATGGGAATGTATTAGCAATAAATTTGATTAACTGTGAAAACCGCATGAACATCAAACAAGCAATAGAAAACATAGTGTGAAATCAGAGTAATTTTTTTCTAGTACAACCTATCCCCTTTATGGCAGATGAATTAATGCCTCTTCACATGCTCAATTCTGAGAGTAGAATGTGTCTTAAAATCATTAATCATTTATAATTTTGGGAACAAATGTGTGGTTGAGTTGGGATCTAAAGAACTTACATGTCTATTTGTAGGCATTAGCTCCAACTTGATTTTACAGTGAAAACAGAACTTACTGTAAAACCAGCAGTAGGAATTTTAGTGAGAAATCAGAGTAACTATTTCCAGTGCTACCCATTCCCTTTATGCTAGATGAACAAAAGCCTTTCCACATGCTTAAATCTGAGAGTTGAAAGTCTGTGAAATCCATCAATCACTTAGTTTGTTGTGAACGCAGAATTTTTTTCAGTGGGGGACTACGTGTCATAAGTATCAATGGGGAGGAAATATCTCTAACCCAGTTTTACTCTGAAATGAGCATGAAATAAAAACTGACACTAGGAAACATACTGAGAATTCCGAGTGATTCTATTGATAACGATTCCCTTTATGGTAGACGAACGAACGCCTCTCCACATGCTGAAATCTGAGAGTTGGTTGGGTTCAAAGGCCGTACATCTCCTAACGTGTTGGGAACAAACAATATCTTTCAGTGGGGAAATATACTACATGCGTATCTATAGGGAGGTACTAGCTCCAAGTCCATTTTACACTGAAAACGGTGCACACTGGAACACGGAAATTTCACACATGCTGAGAAAACAGAGTAAAATTTCTACTGCTACCCATTCCCTTACTGCTAGATGAATGAACGTCTCTGCAAGTGCTCAATTCTGAAATTTGAATGTGTGTTAAAGCCGTCCATCTCCTTGCTTGTTTGGAAAACAAGCTTTCTTTGAGTGGGGCCCTATACTACATACATATCTATGGGGAAGTGTTAGCTCCAAGTCGGTTTTACCGTGAAAACAGCATGAACATCAAACCGGCACTAGGAAATATACTGAGAAATCAGAGTAAGTGTTTCTAGTGCTACTGATACAATCTATGCCAGATGAACAAACGCCTTTAGACGTGCTCATTTCTGAGGGTTCTATGTGTGTGTTTAAGCCATCCATTCCCTGGCTTGTTGGGAAAACAGAGTTTCTTTGAGTAGAGAACTAAGCTACATATATATCTGTGAATAGGTTACCTCCAACTCGGGTTTACGGTGAAAACTGCATGGACTTCAAACCAGCATTAGGAAACAAACTCAGAAATCAGAGTTCATGTTTCTAATGCTACCAATTCCCTTTGTGCTACATGAAAGAATGTCTATTCACATCCTCAGTTCCGAGAGTAGAATTAGTTTGAAAGGCGTCCATCAGCTATCTTGGTGGGAACATAGATTTTCCATAAATAAGCGATGATGGTACGTAGATATGCATGACATAGCACTAGCTCCAAGTCGGTTTTACTCTGAAAACAGCATGAAGTAAAAACTGGCTCTAGGAATCATAAAGAGAAATCAGAGTAATTATTTATATTATTTCCCGTTCCGTTTATGCTAGATGAACAAACACCTGTCCACATGCTCAATTCTGAGAGTAGATGTGTGCAAAAGCCTACTATATCCCATCTTGTTGAAAACACAGAATTTCTTTCAGCAGTTATTTCTGATATATACGTATCTATGGGGAGCTACAAGCTCCAAGGCTTTTTACTGTTACAAATCCATGAACTTCAAACCAGCAACAGGAAACATACAGTGAAATCCAAGTAACTGTTTTTAGTGCTACACATTCCCAGAGAATAGATGAAAAATTGCTTCTCCACAAGCTTAATTCTGGGATTTGTATTTGTGGTAAGCCGTCCATCACCTAGCTTGCTGGGAGAGAAGAATTTTTTTCAGTGGGAACTATGCTACATAGAAACGTAAAGGGAGTCACTAGCTTCAACTCAGTTTTAGAGTGAAAACTGAAAAATTGCAAAAGCGGAACTAGGAAACATAATGAGTATTGAGAGTAAGTGTTTCTATTGGTATCCATTCCTTTCACGCTGGATAAATGAATGCCTCTCCGCATGTTCATTTCTGAGTTTTGAAAGTGTGTTAAAGCATTCAGCCAGCAATCTTGTTGGGGACACACAGTTTTTTGAGTGGGGACAAAACTACATACATATATATGGGGAGGTACAATCTCCAAATCAGTTTTACAGTAAAAACTGCAAGAACATCAAACCAGCACTTGGAAACATACTGAGAAATCAGAGTAAGTGTTTCTACTGTTCCTAATTCCCTTTATGCTAGATGGACGAACGCTTCCTCACGTGCTCAAATCTGAGAGATGAATGTGTTTGAAAGCCATTAGAAACTTAGCCTGATGGGAAAACGCAATTTATTTAGAGTGGGGAGCTACAAAACATACATATATATGGGGAGGTACTAGCTCTAAATCGGTATTACAGTGAATAATGCATGAACTTCAAACCAGCACTAGAAAACATACTGGGAAATCAGAGTAAGTGTTTTTATTGCTGCCTATTCCCATTATGCTAGATGAACGAACACCTCACCACATGCTCAATTCTGAGATTTGAATGTTTGAAGCCATCAATCAACAAGCTTGTTGGGAACACACATTTTCTTTTGAGTGAGGAACTACTCTTCATTCATATATATGGGAATGTATTAGCAATAAATTTGATTAACTGTGAAAACCGCATGAACATCAAACAAGCAATAGAAAACATAGTGTGAAATCAGAGTAATTTTTTTCTAGTACAACCTATCCCCTTTATGGCAGATGAATTAACGCCTCTTCACATGCTCAATTCTGAGAGTAGAATGTGTCTTAAAATCATTAATCATTTATAATTTTGGGAACAAATGTGTGGTTGAGTTGGGATCTAAAGAACTTACATGTCTATTTGTAGGCATTAGCTCCAACTTGATTTTACAGTGAAAACAGAACTTACTGTAAAACCAGCAGTAGGAATTTTAGTGAGAAATCAGAGTAACTATTTCCAGTGCTACCCATTCCCTTTATGCTAGATGAACAAAAGCCTTTCCACATGCTTAAATCTGAGAGTTGAAAGTCTGTGGAATCCGTCAATCACTTAGCTTGTTGTGAACCCAGGTTTTGTTTGAGTGGGGAACAACCAGTCATACGTATCTATGTGGAATAGTATCTCTAAGTCAGATTTACACTGAAATAAACATGAAATAAAAATCGACAATAGGAAACATACTGAAATTCCGAGTGTTTCTATTGATAACGATTTCCTTTATGGTAGACAAACGAATGCCTCTCCACATGCTGAAATCTGAGAGTTGGTTGGGTGCAAAGGCCGTACATCTCCTAACTTGTTGGGAACACACAATTTCTTTCAGTGGGGAAATATACTACATGCGTATTTATACGAAGGTACTAGCTCCAAGTCCATTTTACACTGAAAACGGTGCACTCTGTAACACGGAACTGTCACACATGCTGAGAAAACAGAGTAAAATTTCTACTGCTACCCATTCCGTTTATGCTAGATGAATGAAGGCCTCTGCAAGGGCTCAATTCTGAAATTGGAAAGTGTGTTAAAGCCGTCCATCTTCTTGCTCGTTGGGAACACAAGCTTTCTTTGAGTAGGGCCCTATACTACATACATATATATGGGGAGGTGTTAGCCCCAAGTCGGTTTTAAAGTGAGAAGAGTGTGAACTTCAAACTGGCACTAGGAAATATAGTGAAAAACCAGAGTAAGTGTATCTAGTGCTACTGATACAATCTATGCTAGATGAACAAACCCCTCTCCACGTGCTCATTTCTGAGGATTTTATTTGTGTGTTTAAGCCATCCATCCCCTAATTGTTGGGAACACAGAGATTTTTGAGTAGTTGCATATTCTACATACATATTAAAGGGGAGGTATTATCTCCAACTCCGTTTTATACTGAAAACAGCAAGAACATCATACTGACACTAGGAAACATAGTGAGAAATAAGATTGTTTCTTGTGCTACTCATTCCCAATATGCTAGATGAATGAACGCATTTCCATGTGCTCAATTTTGAGAGTTGAATGTGTTGAAAGCAGTCCAAAACTTAGCTTCTCGGGAACACAACGTTTCTTTGACTAGGGAACTATGATACTTATATATCTGTGAGTAGGTTAGCTCCAACTCGGTTTTACAGTGAAAACTGCATGAACTTCAAACCAGCATTAGGAAACAAATTCAGAAATCAGAGCTCATGTTTCTAATGCTACCCATTCCCTTTATGCTACATGAAAGAATGTCTCTTCAGATGCTCAGTTCCGAGAGTAGAATTAGTTTGAAAGGCGTCCATCATCTATCTTGGTGGGAACATAGATTTCCATAAATAAGCGATGATGGAACAAAGATATGAATGACATGGCACTAGCTCCAAGTCGGTTTTACTCTGAAAACAGCATGAAGTAAAACTGGCACTAGGAATCATACAGAGAAATCAGAGTAATTATTTATAGTGTTTCCCGTTCCCTTTATGCTAGATGAACAAAAAGCTATCCACAAGCTCAATTCTGAGTGTAGGTGTGTGCAAAAGATTTCTATATCCAATTTTGTTGGGAACACATAATTTCTTTCAGCAGTTACCTCTGCTACATATGTATCTATTTGGAGCTACAAGCTCCAAGTCATTTAACTGTGAAAACTCCATGAACTTCAAACCAGCAACAGGAAATATACAGTGAAATCAAAGTAAGTGTATTTAGTGCTACACATTCCCAGATAATAGATGAAAAAATGCCTCTCCACATGCTTAATCTGGGATTTGAATTTGTGTGTAAGCCGTCCATCAACTAACTTGCTGGGAGAGAAGAATTTTTTTTCAGTGGGAACTCTGCTACATAGAAACGTATAGGGAGTCACTAGCTTCAACTCAGTTTTAGAGTGAAAACTGCAAAAATTACAAAAGCGGAACTAGGAAACATAATTAGAAATGAGAGTAAGTGTTTCTATTGGTATCCATTCCTTTCACACTGGATAAATGAATGCCTCTCCGCATGTTCATTTCTGAGTTTTGAAAGTGTGTGAAAGCATTCAGTCAGCAATCTTGTTGGGGACACACAGTTTTTTGAGTGGGGACTAAACTACATACATATATATGGGGAGATAAAATCTCCAAATCGGTTTTACAGTAAAAACAGGAAGAACATCAAACCAGAACTTGGAAACATACTGAGAAATCAGAGTAAGTATTTCTACTGTTCCTAATTCCCTTTTTGCTAGATGAACGAACGCCTCCCCACGTGCTCAATTCTGAGAGATGAATGTATGTGAAAGCCATTAGAAACTTAGCCTGATGGGAAAACGCAATTTATTTACAGTGGGGAGCTACAAAACATATATATATATGGGGAGGTACTAGCTCTAAATCGGTATTACAGTGAAAAATGCATGAACTTCAAACCAGCACTAGAAAACACACTGAGAAATCAGAGTAAGTGTTTTTATTGCTGCCTATTCCCATTATGCTAGATGAACGAACACCTCACCACATGCTCAATTCTGAGATTTGAATGTGTGAAGCCATCAATAACCAAGCTTGTTGGGAACAAACATTTTCTTTTGAGTGAGGAACTACTCTTCATTCATATATATGGGAATGTATTAGCAATAAATTTGATTAACAGTGAAAACTGCATAAACATCAAACAAGCAATAGAAAACATAGTGTGAAATCAGAGTAATTTTTTTCTCGTAAAACCTATCCCCTTTATGGCAGATGAATTAACGTCTCTTCACATGCTCAATTCTGAGAGTTGAATGTGGGTGAAAGTCATTAATAACTTATAAATTAGGGAACAAAAGTTTTTTTGAGATGGGACCTACAGTATTTACTTGACTATTTTCTAGGTATTAGCTCCTACTTGGGTTTACCGTGAAAAAAGAACAAACTGTAAAACCGGCACTAGGAAATATACTGAGAAATCAGAGTAAGTGTTTCTAGTGCTACTGATACAATCTATGCTAGATGAACGAACGCCTCTAGACGTGCTCATTTCTGAGGGTTCTATGTGTGTGTTTACGCCATCCATCTCCTGGCTTGTTGGGAACACAGAGTTTCTTTGAGTAGAGAACTAACCTACATATATATCTGTGAATAGGTTATCTCCAACTCGGTTTTACAGTGAAAACTGCATGAACTTCAAACCAGCACTAGGAAACAAACTCAGAAATCAGAGTTCATGTTTCTAATGCTACTCATTCCCTTATGCTACATGAAAGAATGTCCCTTCACATGCTCTCTTCCGAGAGTAGAATTAGTTTGAAAGGCTTCCATCAGCTATCTTGGTTGGAACATAGATTTTCCATAAATAAGCGATGATGGTACATAGATATGCATGACATGGCATTAGCTCCAAGTCGGTTTTACTCTGAAAACAGCATGAAGTAAAAACTAGCACTAGGATTCATACAGAGAAATCAGAGTAATTATTTATAGTGTTTCCCGTTCCCTTTATGCTAGATGAAAAAACAGGTGTCCACATGCTCAATTGTGAGAGTAGATGTCTGCAAAAACCTACTATATCCAATCTTGTTAGGAACACAGAATTTCTTTCAGAAGTTATCTCTGCAAAATACGTATCTAAGGGGAGCTACAAGCTCCAAGTCATTTAACTGTGAAAACTCCATGAACTTCAAACCAGCAACAGGAAATATACAGTGAAATCAAAGTAAGTGTATTTAGTGCTACACATTCCCAGATAATAGATGAAAAAATGCCTCTCCACATGCATAATCTGGGATTTGAATATTTGTGTAAGCCGTCCATCAACTAGCTTGCTTGGAGAGAAGAATTTTTTTCAGTGGGAACTATGCTACATAGAAACCTATAGGGAGTCACTAGCTTCAACTCAGTTTTAGAGTGAAAACGGCAAAAATTACAAAATCGGAACTAGGAAGCATAATGAGAATTGAGAGTAAGTGTTTCTAATTGTATCCATTCCTTTCACGCTGGATAAATGAATGCCTCTCCGCATGTTCCTTTCTGAGATTTGAAAGTGTGTGAAAGCATTCAGTCAGCAATCTTGTTGGGGACACACAGTTTTTTGAGTGGGGACAAAACTACATACATATATATGGGGAGGTACAATCTCCAAATCGGTTTTACAGTGAAAACTGCAAGAACATCAAACCAGCACTTGGAAACATACTGAGAAATCAGAGTAAGTGTTTCTACTGTTCCTAATTCCCTTTATGCTAGGTGAACGAACGCCTCTCCACGTGCTCAATTCTGAGAGATGAATGTGTGTGAAAGCCATTAGTCACTTAGCCTGATGGGAAAACTCAATTTATTTAGAGTGGGGAGCTACAAAACATACATATATATGGGGAGGTACTAGCTCTAAATCTGTATTACAGTGAAAAATGCATGAACTTCAAACCAGCACTAGAAAACATACTGAGGAATCAGAGTAAGTATTTTCATTGCTGCCTATTCACATTATGCTAGATGAAAGAACACCTCACCACATGCTCAATTCTGAGATTTGAATGTTTGAAGCCATCAATCAACAAGCTTGTTGGGAACACACATTTTCTTTTGAGTGAGGAACTACTCTTCATTCATATATATGGGAATGTATTAGCAATAAATTTGATTAACTGTGAAAACCGCATGAACATCAAACAAGCAATAGAAAACATAGTGTGAAATCAGAGTAATTTTTTTCTAGTACAACCTATCCCCTTTATGGCAGATGAATTAATGCCTCTTCACATGCTCAATTCTGAGAGTAGAATGTGTCTTAAAATCATTAATCATTTATAATTTTGGGAACAAATGTGTGGTTGAGTTGGGATCTAAAGAACTTACATGTCTATTTGTAGGCATTAGCTCCAACTTGATTTTACAGTGAAAACAGAACTTACTGTAAAACCAGCAGTAGGAATTTTAGTGAGAAATCAGAGTAACTATTTCCAGTGCTACCCATTCCCTTTATGCTAGATGAACAAAAGCCTTTCCACATGCTTAAATCTGAGAGTTGAAAGTCTGTGGAATCCGTCAATCACTTAGCTTGTTGTGAACCCAGGTTTTGTTTGAGTGGGGAACAACCAGTCATACGTATCTATGTGGAATAGTATCTCTAAGTCAGATTTACACTGAAATAAACATGAAATAAAAATCGACAATAGGAAACATACTGAAATTCCGAGTGTTTCTATTGATAACGATTTCCTTTATGGTAGACAAACGAATGCCTCTCCACATGCTGAAATCTGAGAGTTGGTTGGGTGCAAAGGCCGTACATCTCCTAACTTGTTGGGAACACACAATTTCTTTCAGTGGGGAAATATACTACATGCGTATTTATACGAAGGTACTAGCTCCAAGTCCATTTTACACTGAAAACGGTGCACTCTGTAACACGGAACTGTCACACATGCTGAGAAAACAGAGTAAAATTTCTACTGCTACCCATTCCGTTTATGCTAGATGAATGAAGGCCTCTGCAAGGGCTCAATTCTGAAATTGGAAAGTGTGTTAAAGCCGTCCATCTTCTTGCTCGTTGGGAACACAAGCTTTCTTTGAGTAGGGCCCTATACTACATACATATATATGGGGAGGTGTTAGCCCCAAGTCGGTTTTAAAGTGAGAAGAGTGTGAACTTCAAACTGGCACTAGGAAATATAGTGAAAAACCAGAGTAAGTGTATCTAGTGCTACTGATACAATCTATGCTAGATGAACAAACCCCTCTCCACGTGCTCATTTCTGAGGATTTTATTTGTGTGTTTAAGCCATCCATCCCCTAATTGTTGGGAACACAGAGATTTTTGAGTAGTTGCATATTCTACATACATATTAAAGGGGAGGTATTATCTCCAACTCCGTTTTATACTGAAAACAGCAAGAACATCATACTGACACTAGGAAACATAGTGAGAAATAAGATTGTTTCTTGTGCTACTCATTCCCAATATGCTAGATGAATGAACGCATTTCCATGTGCTCAATTTTGAGAGTTGAATGTGTTGAAAGCAGTCCAAAACTTAGCTTCTCGGGAACACAACGTTTCTTTGACTAGGGAACTATGATACTTATATATCTGTGAGTAGGTTAGCTCCAACTCGGTTTTACAGTGAAAACTGCATGAACTTCAAACCAGCATTAGGAAACAAATTCAGAAATCAGAGCTCATGTTTCTAATGCTACCCATTCCCTTTATGCTACATGAAAGAATGTCTCTTCAGATGCTCAGTTCCGAGAGTAGAATTAGTTTGAAAGGCGTCCATCATCTATCTTGGTGGGAACATAGATTTCCATAAATAAGCGATGATGGAACAAAGATATGAATGACATGGCACTAGCTCCAAGTCGGTTTTACTCTGAAAACAGCATGAAGTAAAACTGGCACTAGGAATCATACAGAGAAATCAGAGTAATTATTTATAGTGTTTCCCGTTCCCTTTATGCTATATGAACAAAAAGCTATCCACAAGCTCAATTCTGAGTGTAGGTGTGTGCAAAAGATTTCTATATCCAATTTTGTTGGGAACACATAATTTCTTTCAGCAGTTACCTCTGCTACATACGTATCTATTTGGAGCTACAAGCTCCAAGTCATTTAACTGTGAAAACTCCATGAACTTCAAAGCAGCAACAGGAAATATACAGTGAAATCAAAGTAAGTGTATTTAGTGCTACACATTCCCAGATAATAGATGAAAAAATGCCTCTCCACATGCTTAATCTGGGATTTGAATTTGTGTGTAAGCCGTCCATCAACTAACTTGCTGGGAGAGAAGAATTTTTTTTCAGTGGGAACTCTGCTACATAGAAACGTATAGGGAGTCACTAGCTTCAACTCAGTTTTAGAGTGAAAACTGCAAAAATTACAAAAGCGGAACTAGGAAACATAATTAGAAATGAGAGTAAGTGTTTCTATTGGTATCCATTCCTTTCACACTGGATAAATGAATGCCTCTCCGCATGTTCATTTCTGAGTTTTGAAAGTGTGTGAAAGCATTCAGTCAGCAATCTTGTTGGGGACACACAGTTTTTTGAGTGGGGACTAAACTACATACATATATATGGGGAGATAAAATCTCCAAATCGGTTTTACAGTAAAAACAGGAAGAACATCAAACCAGAACTTGGAAACATACTGAGAAATCAGAGTAAGTATTTCTACTGTTCCTAATTCCCTTTTTGCTAGATGAATGAACGCCTCCCCACGTGCTCAATTCTGAGAGATGAATGTATGTGAAAGCCATTAGAAACTTAGCCTGATGGGAAAACGCAATTTATTTACAGTGGGGAGCTACAAAACATATATATATATGGGGAGGTACTAGCTCTAAATCGGTATTACAGTGAAAAATGCATGAACTTCAAACCAGCACTAGAAAACACACTGAGAAATCAGAGTAAGTGTTTTTATTGCTGCCTATTCCCATTATGCTAGATGAACGAACACCTCACCACATGCTCAATTCTGAGATTTGAATGTGTGAAGCCATCAATAACCAAGCTTGTTGGGAACAAACATTTTCTTTTGAGTGAGGAACTACTCTTCATTCATATATATGGGAATGTATTAGCAATAAATTTGATTAACAGTGAAAACTGCATAAACATCAAACAAGCAATAGAAAACATAGTGTGAAATCAGAGTAATTTTTTTCTCGTAAAACCTATCCCCTTTATGGCAGATGAATTAACGTCTCTTCACATGCTCAATTCTGAGAGTTGAATGTGGGTGAAAGTCATTAATAACTTATAAATTAGGGAACAAAAGTTTTTTTGAGATGGGACCTACAGTATTTACTTGACTATTTTCTAGGTATTAGCTCCTACTTGGGTTTACCGTGAAAAAAGAACAAACTGTAAAACCGGCACTAGGAAATATACTGAGAAATCAGAGTAAGTGTTTCTAGTGCTACTGATACAATCTATGCTAGATGAACGAACGCCTCTAGACGTGCTCATTTCTGAGGGTTCTATGTGTGTGTTTACGCCATCCATCTCCTGGCTTGTTGGGAACACAGAGTTTCTTTGAGTAGAGAACTAACCTACATATATATCTGTGAATAGGTTATCTCCAACTCGGTTTTACAGTGAAAACTGCATGAACTTCAAACCAGCACTAGGAAACAAACTCAGAAATCAGAGTTCATGTTTCTAATGCTACTCATTCCCTTATGCTACATGAAAGAATGTCCCTTCACATGCTCTCTTCCGAGAGTAGAATTAGTTTGAAAGGCTTCCATCAGCTATCTTGGTTGGAACATAGATTTTCCATAAATAAGTGATGATGGTACATAGATATGCATGACATGGCACTAGCTCCAAGTCGGTTTTACTCTGAAAACAGCATGAAGTAAAAACTAGCACTAGGATTCATACAGAGAAATCAGAGTAATTATTTATAGTGTTTCCCGTTCCCTTTATGCTAGATGAAAAAACAGGTGTCCACATGCTCAATTGTGAGAGTAGATGTCTGCAAAAACCTACTATATCCAATCTTGTTAGGAACACAGAATTTCTTTCAGAAGTTATCTCTGCAAAATACGTATCTAAGGGGAGCTACAAGCTCCAAGTCATTTAACTGTGAAAACTCCATGAACTTCAAACCAGCAACAGGAAATATACAGTGAAATCAAAGTAAGTGTATTTAGTGCTACACATTCCCAGATAATAGATGAAAAAATGCCTCTCCACATGCATAATCTGGGATTTGAATATTTGTGTAAGCCGTCCATCAACTAGCTTGCTTGGAGAGAAGAATTTTTTTCAGTGGGAACTATGCTACATAGAAACCTATAGGGAGTCACTAGCTTCAACTCAGTTTTAGAGTGAAAACGGCAAAAATTACAAAATCGGAACTAGGAAGCATAATGAGAATTGAGAGTAAGTGTTTCTAATTGTATCCATTCCTTTCACGCTGGATAAATGAATGCCTCTCCGCATGTTCCTTTCTGAGATTTGAAAGTGTGTGAAAGCATTCAGTCAGCAATCTTGTTGGGGACACACAGTTTTTTGAGTGGGGACAAAACTACATACATATATATGGGGAGGTACAATCTCCAAATCGGTTTTACAGTGAAAACTGCAAGAACATCAAACCAGCACTTGGAAACATACTGAGAAATCAGAGTAAGTGTTTCTACTGTTCCTAATTCCCTTTATGCTAGGTGAACGAACGCCTCTCCACGTGCTCAATTCTGAGAGATGAATGTGTGTGAAAGCCATTAGTCACTTAGCCTGATGGGAAAACTCAATTTATTTAGAGTGGGGAGCTACAAAACATACATATATATGGGGAGGTACTAGCTCTAAATCTGTATTACAGTGAAAAATGCATGAACTTCAAACCAGCACTAGAAAACATACTGAGGAATCAGAGTAAGTATTTTCATTGCTGCCTATTCACATTATGCTAGGTGAAAGAACACCTCACCACATTCTCAATTCTGAGATTTTAATGTGTGAAGCCATCAATCACCTAGCTTGTTGGGAACACACATTTTCTTTTGAGTGAGGAACTACTCTTCATTCATATTTATGGGAATGTATTAGCAATAAATTTGATTAACAGTGAAAACCGCATGAACATCAAACAAGCAATAGAAAGCATAGTGTGAAATCAGAGTAATTTTTTCTAGTACAACATATCCCCTTAATGGCAAATGAATTACCGCCTCTTCACATGCCCTATTCTGAGAGTAGAATGTGTGTGAAAATCATTAATCACTTATAATTTTGGGAACAATTGTGTGTTTGAGATGGGATCTAAAGAAATTACATGTCTATTTGTAGGCATTAGCTTCAACTTGGTTTTACAGTGAAAAGAGAACTTACTGTAAATCCGGCAGTAGGAATTTTAGTGAGAAATCAGAGTAACTATTTCCAGTGCTACCCATTCCCTTTATGCTAGATGAACAAAAGCCTTTCCACATGCTTAATTCTGAGAGATTAATGTCTGTCAAATCCGTCAATCACTTAGCTTGTTGTGAACGCAGAGTTTCTTTGAGTGGGGGACTACGTGTCATAAGTATCAATGGGGAGGAATAATCTCTAACCCAGTTTTACTCTGAAATGAGCATGAAATAAAAACTGACACTAGGAAACTTACTGAGAATTCCGTGTGTTTCTACTGATAATGATTCCCTTTATGCTAGATGAACAAACGTCTCTCCACATGCTGAAATCTGAGAGTTGGTTGGGTGCAAAGGCCGTACATCTCCTAACGTGTTGGGAACACACAATTTCTTTCAGTGCGGAAATATACTACATGCGTATCTATAGGGAGGTACTAGTTCCAAGTCCAATTTACACTGGAAACGGTGCACACTGGAACACGGAACTTTCACACATGCTGAGAAAACAGAGTAAAATTTCTACTGCTACCCATTCCCTTACTTCTAGATGAATGAACGTCTCTGCAAGTGCTCAATTCTGAAATTTGAATGTGTGTTAAAGCCGTCCATCTCCTTGCTTGTTTGGAACACAAGCTTTCTTTGAGTGGGGCCCTATACTACATACATATCTATGGGGAAGTTTTAGCTCCAAGTCGGTTTTACCGTGAAAACAGCATGAACAGCAAACCAGCACTAGGAAATATACTGAGAAATCAGAGTAAGTGTTTCTAGTGCTACTGATACAATCTATGCTAGATGAACGAACGCCTCTAGACGTGCTCATTTCTGATGGTTGTTTGTGGGTGTTTAAGCCATCCATCCCCCAGCTTGTTGGGAACACAGAGTTTCTTTGAGTAGAGAACTAAGCTACATATATATCTGTGAATAGATTACCTCCAACTCGGTTTTACAGTGAAAACTGCATGAACTTCAAACCAGCACAAGGAAACAAACTCAGAAATCAGAGTTCATGTTTCTAATTCTACCAATTCCCTTTGTGCTACATGAAAGAATGTCTCTTCACATGCTCATTTCTGAGAGTAGAATTAGTTTGAAAGGCGTCCAACAGCTATCTTGGTGGGAATATAGATTTTCCATAAATAAGCGATGAGTGTACATAGATATTTATGACATGGCTGTAGCTCCAAGTCGGTTTTACTCTGAAAACAGCATGAAGTAAAAACTGGCTCTAGGAGTCATAAAGAGAAATCAGAGTAATTATTTATAGTGTTTCCCGTTCCCTTTATGCTAGATGAACAAACACCTTTCCACATGCTCAATTCTGAGAGTAGATGTGTGCAAAAGCCTTCTATATCCAATCTTATTGGGAACACAGAATTTCTTTCAGCAGTTATCTCTGCTACAAACGTATCTATTGGGAGCTACTAGCTCCAAGTCTTTTTACTGTGAAAATTCCATGAACTTCAAACCAGCAACAAGAAACATACAGTGAAATCAAAGTAAGTGTTTTTAGTGCTACACATTCCCAGATAATAGATGAAAAAATGCCACTCCACATGCTTAATTCTGGGATTTGAATTTGTGGGTAAGCCGTCCATCACCTAGCTTGCTGGGAGAGAAGAATTTTTTTTAAGTGGGAACTGTGCTACATAGAAACGTACAAGGAGTCACTAGCTTCAACTCATTTTTAGAGTGAAAACTGCAAAAATTACAAAAGCGGAAGTAGGAAACATAATGAGAAATGAGAGTAAGTGTTTCTACTGGTACCCATTCCATTTATGCTGGATGAATGAATGCCTCTCCGCATGCTCATTTCTGAGAGTTGAATGTGCAATAAAGCAAACAGTCACCTATCTTTTTGGGGACACACAGTTTTTTTGAGTGGGGAACGACACTACATACATATATATGGGTAGGTACAAGCTCCAATGAGGGCTTACAGTGAAATCTGCATGAACATCAAACCAGTAATAGGAAACATAGTGAGGAATTAGTGTATGTTTTTCTACTGCTCCTCAATCCCTTTATGCTAGATGAACAAACGCCTCTTCACGTGCTCAATTCTGAGAGTTGAATGTGTGTGATAGCTTTTAGACACTTAACCTGCTGGGAAAACTCAATTTATTTAGAGTGGGGAGGTACAAATCATACATATGTATGGGGAGGTACGAGCTCTATATCGGTTTTACAGTGAAAACTGCATGAACTTCAAACATGCACTAGAAAACACATTGAGGAATTAGAGTAAGTATATTCATTGCTGCCTATACCCATTATGCTAGATGAAAGAACGCCTCACCACATGTTCAATTTTGAGATTTGAATGTGTGAAGCCGTCAATCACCTAGCTTGTTGGGAACACACAATTTCTTTTGAGTGAGGAACAACACTTGATTCATATATATGGGAATGTATTAGCAATAAATTTGATTTACAGTGAAAACTGTATGAACATCAAACCAGCAATAGAAATCATAGTGGAAATCATGGTAATTTTTTTCTAGTTCTACCTATCCCCTTTATGGCAGATGAATTAACGCCTCTTCGCATGCTCAATTCTGAGAGTTGAATGTGGGTGAAAGTAATTAATCACTTATAAATTAGGAAACAAAAGATTTTTTGAGATGGGACCTACAGTACGTACTTGTGTATTTTTTAGGTATTAGCTCCAACTTTGTTTTACAATGAAAACAGAACAAACTGTAAAATCGGCACTAGGAATTATAGTGAGAAATCAGAGAAATTATTTCCAGTGCTACCCATTCCCTTTATGCTATATGAACAAATGCATTTCCACATGTTAATTCTGAGAGTTGAAAGTCTGTGAAATCCGTCAATCACTTAGCTTGTTGTGAACACAGGGCTTGTTTGAGTGGGGAAAAACCCGTCATACGTTTCTATGTGGGATAATTACTCTAATTCAGTTTACACTGAAATCAAAATGAAATAAAAATCGACAATAGGAAACATACTGAAATTAAGAGTGTTTCTATTGATAACGATTCCCTTTATGGTAGATGAACGAACGCCTCTCCACATGCTGAAATCTGAGAGTTGGTTGGGATCAAAAGCCGTACATCTCCTAACTTGTTGGGAACACACAATTTCTTTCAGTGGGGAAATATACTACCTGCGTGTCTATAGGGAGGTACTAGCTCCAAGTCCGTTTTACACTGAAAACGGTGCACTCTGTAACATGGAACTGTCACGCATGCTGAGAAAACAGAGTAAAATTTCTACAGCTACTCATTCTCTTACTACTAGATGAATGAACGTCTCTGCAAGTGCTCAATTCTGAAATTTGAATGTGTGTTAAAGCCGTCCATTTCATTGCTTGTTGGGAACACAAGCTTTCTTTGAGTGGGGCCCTATACTACATACATATCTATGGGGAATTGTTAGCTCCAAGTCGGTTTTACCGTGAAAACAGCATGAACAGCAAACCAGCACTAGGAAATATACTGAGAAATCACAGTAAGTGTTTCTAGTGATACTTTTACAATCTATGCTAGATGAACGAACACCTCTAGACGTGCTCATTTCTGAGGGTTGTATGTGTGTGTTTAAGCCATCCATCTCCTGGCTTGTTGGGAACACAGTTTCTTTGATTATAGAACTAAGCTACATTATATCTGTGAATAGGTTATCTCCAACTCGGTTTTACAGTGAAAACTGCATTAACTTCAAACCAGCACTAGGAAACAAACTCAGAATTCAGAGTTCATGTTTCTAATGCTACCCATTCCCTTTGTGTTACATGAAAGAATGTCTCTTCACATGCTCAGTTCTGAGAGTAGAATTAGTTTGAAAGGCGGCCATCATCTATCTTGGTGGGAACATAGATTTTCCATAAATAAGTGATGATGGTACATAGATATGCATGACATGGCACTAGCTCCAAGTTGGTTTTACTCTAAAAACAGCATGAAGTAATACTGGATCTAGGAATCATACAGAGAAATCAGAGTAATTATTTATAGTGTTTCCCGTTCCCTTTATGCTAGATGAAAAAACAGCTGTCCACATGCTCAATTGTGAGAGTTGATGTGTGCAAAAACCTACTTTATCCAATCTTGTTGGGAACACAATTTCTTTCAGAATTTATCTCTGCAAAATACTTATCTATGGGGAGCTACAAGCTCCAAGTCATTTAACTGTGAAAACTCCATGAACTTCAAACCAGCAACAGGAAATATAGAGTGAAATCAAAATAAGTGTATTTAGTGCTACACATTCCCAGATAATAGATGAAAATATGACTCTCCACATGCTTAATTCTTGGATTTGAATTTGTGTGTAGGCCGTCCATCAATAGCTTGCTTGGAGAGAAGAATTTTTTTCACTGGGAACTATGCTACATAGAAACGTATAGGGAATCACTAGCTTCAACTCAATTTTAGAGTGAAAATTGCAAAAATTACAAAAGCGGAACTAGGAAACATAATGAGAAATGAGAGTAAGTGTTTCAATATGTATCCATTCCTTTCACGCTGGATAAATGAATGCCTCTCCGCATGTTCATTTCTGAGTTTTGAAAGGGTTTGAAAGCATTCAGTCAGCAATCTTGTTGGGGACAAACAGTTTTTTTAGTGGGAACAATACTACATACATATATAGGGGGAGGTACAGACTCCAAATCTGTTTTACAATGAAAACTGCCAGAACATCAAACCAGCACTTGGAAACATACTGAGAAATCAGAGTAAGTGTTTCTACTGTTCCTAATTCCCTTTATGCTAGATGAATGAACGCCTCTCCTCGGGCTCAAATCTGAGAGTTGAATGTGTGTGAAAGTAATTAATCACTTATAAATTAGCGAACAAAAGTGTGTTTAAGAATTAATCAACAGTACTTACATGTCCATTTCTTAGGTATTAGCTCCAACTTGGTTTTAGAGTGAAAACAGAACAAACTGTAAAATCGGCACTAGGAATTTTAGTGAGAAATCAGAGTAATTATTTCCAGTGCTACCCATTCCCTTTATGCTAGATGAGCAAAAGCCTTTCCACATGCTTAAATCTGAGTGTTGAAAGTCAGTGAAATCCGTCAATCAATTAGCTAGTTGTGAACACAGGTTTTGTTTGAGTGGGGAACAACCCGTCATAAGTTTCTATGTGGTATAGTATCTCTAAGTCAGATTTACACTGAAATCAACATGAAATAAAATCGACAATAGGAAACATACTGAAATTAAGAGTGTTTCTATTGATAACGATTCCCTTTATGGTAGATGAACAAACGCCTCTCCACATGCTGAAATCTGAGAGTTGGTTGGGATCAAAAGCCGTACATCTCCTAACTTGTTGGGAACACACAATTTCTTTCAGTGTGGAAATATACTACATACGTGTCTATAGGGAGGTACTAGCTCCAAGTCCGTTTTACACTGAAAACGGTGCACTCTGTAACATGGAACTGTCACATATGCTGAGAAAACAGAGTAAAACTTCTACTGCTACTCATTCCCTTACTGATAGATGAATGAACGTCCCTGCAAGTGCTCAATTCTGAAATTTGAATGAGTGTTAAAGCCGTCCATCTCTTTCCTTGTTGGGAACACAAGCTTTCTTTGAGTGGGGCCCTATACTACATACATATCTATGGGTAAATGTTAGCTCCAAGTCGGTTTTACCGTGAAATCAGCATGAACATCAAACCGGCACTAGGAAATATACTGAGAAATCAAAGTAAGTGAATATAATGCTACTGATACAATCTATGCTAGATGAACAAACACCTCTCCACGTGCTCATTTCTGAGGATTTTATGTGTGTGTTTAAGCCATCCATCCCCTAATTGTTGGGAACATAGACATTTTTGAGTAGTTGCGTATTCTACATACATATTAAAGAGGAGGTACTATCTCCAACTCCGTTTTATACTGAAAACAGCAAGAACATCATATTGACACTAGGAAACATAGTGAGAAATAAGATTGTTTCTTGTGCTACCCATTCCCAATATGCTAGATGAATGAACGCATTTCCATGTGCTCAATTTTGAGAGTTGAATGTGATGAAAGCAGTCCAACACTTAGCTTCTCGGGAACACACCGTTTCTTTGAGTAGGGAACTATGCTACTTATATATCTGTGAGTAGGTTAGCTCCAACTCGGTTTTACAGTGAAAACTGCATGAACTTCAAACCAGCACTAGGGAACAAATTCAGAAATCAGAGTTCATGTTTCTAATGCTACCCATTCCCTTTATGCTACATGAAAGAATGTCTCTTCACATGCTCAGTTCCGAGAGTAGAATTAATTTGAAAGGCGTCCAAGCTATCTTGGTGGGAACATAGATTTTCCATAAATAAGCGATGATAGTACATAGATATGCATGACATGGCACTAGCTCCAAGACGGTTTTACTCTGAAAAATGCATGAAGTAAAAACTGGCACTAGGAATCATACAGAGAAATCAGAGTAATTATTTATAGTGTTTCCCGTTCCCTTTATGCTAGATGAAAAAACAGCTGTCCACATGCTCAATTGTGGGAGTAGATGTGTGCAAAAACCTACTATATCCAATTTGTTGGGAACAAAGAATTTGTTTCAGAATTTCTCTCTGCTACATACGTATCTATTGGGAGCTACTAGCTAAAAGTCATTTAACTGTGAAAATTCCATGAACTTCAAACAAGCAACAGGACACATACAGTGAAATCAAAGTAAGTGTTTTTAGTGCTACATTCCCAGATAATAGATGAAAAAATGCCTCTCCACATGCTTAATTCTTGGATTTGAATTTGTGTGTAAGCCGTCCATCACCTAGCTTGCTGGGAGAGAAGAATTTTTTTCAGTGAGAATTATGCTACATAGAAACGTAAAGGGAGTCACTAGCTTCAAATCAGTTTTAGAGTGAAAACTGCAAAAATTACAAAAGCGGAACTAAGAAACATAATGTGAAACGAGAGTAAGATTTTCTATTGATATCCATTCCTTTCACGCTGGATAAATGAATGCCTCTCCACATGTGAATTTCTGAGATTTGAAAGTGTGTGGAAGCATTCTGTCAACAATCTTGTTTGGACACACAGTTTTTTGAGTGGGGACGGCACTACATACATATATATGGGGAGGTACAAGCTCCAATGCGTTCTTACACTGAAATCTGCATGAACATCAAACCAGCACTAGGAAACATAGTGAGGAATCAGTGTACTTGTTTCTAATGCTCCTCATTCCCTTTATGCTAGATGCACAAACACCTCTTACGTGCTCAATTCTGAGAGTTGAATGTGTGTGAAAGCCATTAGTCACTTAGCCTGCTGGGAAAACTCAATTTATTTAGAGTGGGGAGTTACAAAACATATATAAATATGGGGAGGTAAAGAGCTATATATCGGTATTACAGTGAAAACTGCATGAACTTCAAACCAGCACTAGAAAACACACTGAGGAATCAGAGTAAGTATTTTCATTGCTGCCTATTCCCATTATGCTTGATGAATGAACGCCTCACCACATGCTCAATTTTGAGATTTGAATGTGTGAAACCGTCAATAATCTAGCTTGTTGGGAACACACATTTTATTTTGAGTGAGGAACTACTCATCATTCATATATATGGGAATGTATTAGCAATAAATTTGATTTACAGTGAAAACTGTATGAACATCAAACCAGCAATAGAAATCATAGTGAGAAATCATGGTAATTTTTTTCTAGTTCTACCTATCCGTTTTATGGCAGATGATTTAACACGCCTTCACAGGCTCAATTCTGAGAGTTGAATCTGTGTGAAAGTCAGTAATCACTTATAAATTAGGGAACAAAAGTGTGTATGAGATGGGATGTATCAGTACTTACATGTCTATTTTTTAGGTATTAGCTCCAACTTGGTTTTACAGTGAAAACAGAACAGACTGTAAAACAGGCAGTAGAAATTTTAATGAGAAATCAGAGAAATTATTTCAAGTGCTACCTATTCCATTTATGCTAGATGAACAAACGCTTTTCCACATGCTTAATTCTGAAAGTTGAATGTCTGTGAAATCTGTCAATCACTTAGTTTGTTGTGAACACGGTTTGTATGAGTGGGGAACAACTCGTCGTACGTATCTATGTGGGATAGTATCTTTAAGTCAGTTTTACACTGAAATCAACATGAAATGAAAATCGACAAGAGGAAACATACTGAAATTCCGAGTGTTTTTTTGATAATGTTTCCATTTATGGTAGACGAACAAACGCCTCTCCACATGCTGAAATCTGAGTGTTGGTTGGGAGCAAAAGCCGTACATCTACAAAATTGTTGGGAACAAACAATTTCTTTCAGTGGGGAAATATACAACATGCATGTCGTTAGGGAGGTACTAGCTCCAAGTCCGTTTTACACTGAAAATGGTGCACACAGGAACACGGAAAAATCACAAATGCTGAGTAAACAGACAAAGTGTTTCTACTGCTACCCATTCCCTTTATGCTAGATGAATGAATGCCTCTGCAAGGGCTCAATTCTGAAATTTGAAATTGTGTTAAAGCCGTCCATCTCCTTGCTCGTTGGGAACACAAGCTTTCTTTGAGTGGGGCCCTATACTACATACATATCTATGGGGAGGTGTTAGCTCCAAGTCGGTTTTAAAGTGAGAAGAGTGTGAACTTCCAACCGGCACTAGGAAATATCGTGAAAAATTAGTGTAAGTGTTTCTAGTGCTAATGATACAATCTATGCTAGATGAACAAACCCCTCTCCACGTGCTAATTTCTGAGGATTTTATGAGTGTGTTTAAGCCATCCATCCTCTAATTGTTGGGAACACAGAAATTTTTGAGTAGTTGTGTATTCTACATACATATTAAAGAGGAGGTACTATCTCCAACACCGTTTTATACTGAAAACAGCAAGAACATCATACTGACACTAGGAAACATAGTGAGAAAAAAGATTGTTTCTTGTGCTACCCATTCCCAATATGCTAGATGAACAAACGCATTTCCATGTGCTCAATTTTGAGAGTTGAATGTGTTGAAAACAGTCCAAAACTTAGCTTCTCGGGAACAAACCGTTTCTTTGAGTAGGGAACTATGCTACTTATATATCTGTGAGTAGGTTAGCTCTAACTCGGTATTACAGTGAAAACTGCATGAACTTCAAACCAGCACTAGGAAACAAATTCAGAAATCAGAGTTCATGTTTCTAATGCTACCCATTCCCTTTATGCTACATGAAAGAATGCCTCTTCACATGCTCAGTACCGAGAGTAGAATTTGTTTGAAAGGCGTCCATCAGCTAATTTGGTGGGAACATAGAGTTTCCGTAAATAGGGAACTACGGTACGTAGATATGCATGATATGGCACTAGCTCCAAGTCGGTTTTACTCTGAAAACAGCATAAAATAAAAACTGGCACTAGTAATCATACAGAAAAATCAGAGTAATTATTTCTATTGTTTCCCGTTACCTATATGCTACATGAAAAACACCTCTCCACATGCTCCATTCTGAGAGTAGATGTGCAAAAAAGACTTCTATATCCAATCTTGTTGGGAACACAGAATTTTTTCCAGTGGGGATCTATGCTACAAACGTATCTATGGGGAGGTACAAGCTCCAAGTCATTATACTGTGAAAACTCCATGAACTTCAAACCAGCTACAGGAAACATACTGTGAAATCAAAGTAAGTGTTTTTACTGTTCCCCATTCCAAGACTCTAGATGAACAAATGCCTCTCCACATGCTTAATTCTGGGAGTTGAATTTGTGTGGAAGCCGTCCATCACCTAGCTTGCTGGGAAAAAAAGGATTTTCTTCAGTGGGAACTATGCTACATAGAAACATAAGGGGAGTCACTAGCTTCAACTAAGTTTTAGAGTGAAAACAGCAAAAATTACAAAAGCGGAACTAGGAAACATAATGAGAATTGAGAGTAAGTGTTTATATTGGTACCCATTCCATTTACGCTGGATGAATGAATGCCTCTCCGCATGCTCAGTTCTGAGAGCTGAATGTGCGTGAAAGCAGTCACCTAAATTGTTGGGGACACACAGATTTTTTGAGTGGGGAACGACACTACATACATATATATGGGGAGGTACAAGCTCCAATGCGTTATTACAGTGAAATCTGCATGAACATCAAACCAGCACAAGGAAAGATACTGAGAAATCAGAGTATGTGTTTCTACTGCTCCTCATTCCCTTTATGCTAGATGAACAAACGCCTCTTCACGTGCTCAATTCTGAGAGTTGAATGTGTGTGAAAGCCATTAGTCACTTAGCCTGCTGGGAAAACTCAATTTATTTAGAGTGGGGAGCTACAAAACATACATATATATGGGGAGGTATGAGCTCTATATCGGTTTTACAGTGAAAAATGCATGAACTTCAAACCAGCACTAGAAAACACACTGAGGAATCAGAGTAAGTATTTTCATTGTTGCCTATTCCCATTATGCTAGATGAACGAACGCCTCACCACATGCTCAATTCTGAGATTTGAACGTGTGAAGCCGACAATAACCTAGCTTGTTGGGAACACACATTTTCTTTTGAGTGAGGAAATACACATCATTCATATATAACGGAATGTATTAGCTATAAATTTGATTTAAAGTGAAAACTGTATGAACATCAAACCAGCAATAGAAATCATAGTGAGAAATCATGGTAATTTTTTTCTAGTGCTACCAATCCGCTTTATGGCAGATGAGTAAATGCCTCTTCACATGCTCAATTCTGAGAGTTGAATGTGTGTGAAAGTCATTAATAGCTTATAATTTTGGGAAAAAAGTGTGTTTGGGATGTGATCTACAGTACTTACATGTCTGTTGTTAGGTATTAGCTCCAACTTGGTTTTACAGTGAAAAAAGAACAAACTGTATAATCGGCACTAGGAATTATAGTGAGATATCAGAGTAACTATTTCCAGTGCTACCCATTCCCTTTATGCTAGATGAACAAAATCCTTTCCACATGCTTAAATCTGAGAGTTGAAAGTCTGTGAAATTCGTCAATCAATTAGCTTGTTGTGAACACAGAGTTTGTTTGAGTGGGGAACAATGCGTCATATGTATCTATGTGGGATAGTATCTCTAAATCAGGTTTACACTGAAATCAACATGAAATAAAAATCGACAATAGGAAACATACCGAAATTCCGAGTTTTCTATTGATAACGATTCCCTTCATGGTAGACGAACAAACGCCTCTCCACATGCTGAAATCTGAGAGTTGGTTGGGGGCAAAAGCCGTACATCTCCTAACTTGTTGGGAACACACAATTTCTTTCAGTGGGGAAATATACAACATGCGTGTCTATAGGGAGGTACTTGCTCCAAGTCCGTTTTACACTGAAAATGGTGCACACAGGAACCCGGAACTGTCACACATGCTGAGTAAAAGGAGTAAGTGTTTCCACTGCTAACCATTCCCTTTATGCTAGATGAATGAATGCCTCAGCAAGGGCTCAATTCTGAAATTTGAAAGTGTGTTAAAGCCGTCCATCTCCTTGCTCGTTGGGAACACAAGCTTTATCTCATTGGGGCCCTATACTACATACATATCTATGGGGAGGTGTTAGCTCCAAGTCGGTTTTAAAGTGAGAAGAGTGTGAACTTCCAACCGGCACTAGGAAATATAGTGAAAATCAGAGTAAGTGTTTCTAGTGCTACTGATACAATCTATGCTAGATGAACAAACCCCTCTCCACGTGCTCATTTCTGAGGATTTTATGTGTGTGTTTAAGCCATCTATCCCCTAATTGTTGGGAACACAGAGATTTTTGAGTAGTTGCGTATTCTACATACATATTAAAGAGGAGGTACTATCTCCAAATCCGTTTTATACTGAAAACAGCAAGAACATCATACTGACACTAGGAAACATAGGGAGAAATAAGATTGTTCCTTGTGCTACCCATTCCCAATATGCTAGATGAACGAACGCATTTCCATGTGCTCAAATTTGAGAGTTGAATTTGTTGAAATCAGTCCAACACTTAGCTTCTCGGGAACACACCGTTTCTTTGAGTAGGGATCTATGCTACTTATATATCTGTGAGTAGGTTAGCTCCAACTCGGTTTTACAGTGAAAACTGCATGAACTTCAAACCAGCACTAGGGAACAAATTCAGAAATCAGAGTTCATCTTTCTAATGCTACCCATTCCCTTTATGCTACATGAAAGAATGCCTCTTCACATGCTCAGTACCGAGACTAGAATTTGTTTGAAAGGCGTCCATCAGCTATTTTGGTGGGAACATAGAGTTTCCGTAAGTAGGGAACTACGCTACATAGATATGCATGATATGGCACTAGCTCCAAGTCGGTTTTACTCTGAAAACAGCATAAAATAAAAACTGGCACTAGTAATCATACAGAAAAATCAGAGTAATTATTTTAGTGTTTCCGGTTACCTATATGCTAGATGAAAAAACACCTCTCCACATGCTCCATTCTGAGAGTTGATGTGCAAAAAAGACTTCTATATCCAATCTTGTTGGGAACACAGAATTTCTTCCAGTGGGGATCTATGCTACAAACGTATCTATGGGGAGGTACAAGATCCAAGTCATTATACTGTGAAAATTCCATGAAATTCAAACCAGCTACAGGAAAAATAGTGTGAAATCAAAGTAAGTGTTTTTAGTCCTCCCCATTCCAAAACTCTAGATGAACAAATGCCTCTCCACATGCTTAATTCTGGGAGTTGACTTTGTGTGGAAGCCGTCCATCACCTAGCTTGCTGGGAAAAAAGAATTTTCTTCAGTGGGAACTATGCTACATAGAAACGTACTGGGAGTCAGTAGCTTCAACTCAGTTTTAGAGTGAAAACAGCAAAAATTCCAAAAGCAGAACTAGGAAACATAATGAGAATTAAGAGTAAGTTTTTCTATTGGTACCCATTCCATTTACGCTGGATGAATGAATGCCTCTTCGCATGCTCAGTTCTGAGAGTTGAATGTGCGTGAAAGCAGTCACCTATCTTGTTGGGGACACAGTTTTTTTGAGTGGGGAACGACACTACATACATATATATGGGGAGTTACAAGCTCCAATGCGGGCTTACAGTGAAATCTGCATGAACATCAAACCAGCACAAGGAAAGATACTGAGAAATCAGAGTATGTGTTTCTACTGCTCCTCATTAACTTTATGCTAGATGAACAAACGCCTCTTCACGTGCTCAATTCTGAGAGTTGAATGTGTGTGAAAGCCTTTAGTCACTTAGCCTGCTGGGAAAACTCAATTTATATAGAGTGGGGAGCTACAAAACATACATATTTATGGGGAGGAACGAGCTCTATCTCGGTTTTACAGTGAAAACTGCATGAACTTCAAACCAGCACTAGAAAACACACTGAGGAATCAGAGTAAGCATTTTCATTGCTGCCTATTCCAATTAGCTTGATGAACGAACGCCTCACCACATGCTCAATTCTGAGATTTGAATGTGTGAAGCCGACAATCACCTAGCTTGTTGGGAACACACATTTTCTTTTGAGTGAGGAACTACACATCATTCATATATAGGGGAATGTATTAGCAATAAATTTGATTTACAGTGAAAACTGTATGAACATCAAACCAGCAATAGAAATCATAGAGAGAAATCATGGTAATTTTTTTCTAGTGCTACCTATCCGCTTTATGGCGGATGAATTAACGCCCCTTCACATGCTCAATTCTGAGAGTTGAATGAGTGTGAAAGTCATTAATAGCTTATAATTTTGGGAAAAAATTGTGTTTGGGATGGGATCTACAGTACTTACATGTCTATATTTTAGGTATTAGCTCCAACTTGGTTTTACAGGGAATAAAGAAGAAACTGTAAATCGGCACTAGGAATTATAGTGAGATATCAGAGTAACTATTTCCAGTGTTAACCATTCCCTATATGCTAGATGAACAAAATCCTTTCCACATGCTTAAATCTCAGAATTGAAAGTCTGTGAAATCCGTCAATCAATTAGCTTGTTGTGAACACAGGGTTTGTTTGAGTGGGGAACAATGGGTCATATTTATCTATGTGGGATAGTATCTCTAAATCAGGTTTACACTGAAATCAACATGAAATAAAAATCGACAAGAGAAACATACTGAAATTCCGAGTGTTTCTATTGATAATGATTCCCTTTATGGTAGACGAACAAACGCCTCTCCACATGCTGAAATCTGAGAGTTGGTTGGGTACAAAAGCCATACATCTCCTAACTTGTTGGGAACACACAATTTCTTTCAGTGGGGAAATATACAACATGCGTGTCTATAGGGAGGTACTTGCTCCAAGTCCGTTTTACACTGAAAATGGTGCACACAGGTACCCGGAACTGTCACACATGCTGAGTAAAAGGAGTAAGTGTTTCCACTGCTAACCATTCCCTTTATGCTAGAAGAAAGAATGCCTCTGCAAGGGCTCAGTTCTGAAATTTGAAAGTGTGTTAAAGCCGTCCATCTCCTTGCTCGTTGGGAACACAAGATGTCTTTGAGTGGGACCCTATAATACATACATATCTATGGTGAGGTGTTAGATCCAAGTCGGTTTTAAAGTGAGAAGAGTGTGAAATTCCAACCGGCACAAGAAATATAGTGAAAAATCAGAGTAAGTGTTTCTAGTGCTACTGATACAATTTATGCTAGATGAACAATCCCCTCTCCACGTGCTCATTTCTGAGGATTTTATGTGTGTGTTTCAGCCATCCATCACCTAATTGTTGGGAACACAGAGATTTCTGAGTAGTTCCGTATTCTACATACATATTAAAGAGGAAGTACAATCTCCAACACCGTTTTATACTGAAAACAGCAAGAACATCATACTGACACTAGGAAACATAGGGAGAAATAAGATTGTTCCTTGTGCTACCCATTCCCAATATGCTAGATGAACGAACGCATTTCCATGTGCTCAATTATGAGAGTTGAATGTGTTGAAACAGTCCAACAATTAGCTTCTCGGGAACACACCATTTCTTTGAGTAGGGAACTATGTTACTTATATAACTGTGAGTAGGGTAGCTCCAACTCGGTTTTACAGTGAAAACTGCATGAACTTCAAACCAGCACTAGGGAACAAATTCAGAAATCAGAGTTCATGTTTCTAATGCTACCCATTCATTTATGCTACATGAAAGATTGCCTCTTCACATGCTCAGTACTGAGAGTAGAATTTGTTTGAAAGGCGTCCATCAGCTATTTTGGTGGGAACATAGAGTTTCCGTAAGTAGGGAACTACGGTACATAGATATGCATGACATGGCAGTAGCTCCAAGTCGGTTTTTCTCTGAAAACAGCATAAAATAAAAACTGGCACTAGTAATCATACAGAAAAATCAGAGTAATTATTTGTAGTGTTTCCCGTTACCTATATGCTAGATGAAAAAGCACCTCTCCACATGCTCATTTCTGAGAGTAGATGTGCAAAAAAACTTCTATATTCACTCTTGTTGGGAACACAGAATTTCCTTCAGTGGGGATCTATGCTACAAACGTATCTATGGGGATCCAAGTCATTAAAATGTGAAACTCCATGAATTTCAAACCAGTTACAGGACACAAACTGTGAAATCAAAGTAAGTGTTTTTAGTGCTCCCCATTCCAAGACTCTAGATGAACAAATGCCTCTCCACATGCTTAATTCTGGGAGTTGAATTTGTGTGGAAGCCGTCCATCACCTAGCTTGCTGGGAAAAAAGAATTTTCTTCAGTGGGAACTATGCTATGTAGAAACGTAAGGGGAGTCGCTAATTTCAACCCAGTTTTAGAGTGAAACAGCAAAAATTCCAAAAGGGGAACTAGGAAACATAATGAGAATTGAGAGTAAGTGTTTCTATTCGTACCCATTCCATTTACGCTGGATGAATGAATGCCTCTCCGCATGCTCAGTTCTGAGAGTTGAATGTGCGTGAAAGCAGTCACCTATCTTTTTGGGGACACACAGTTTTCTTGAGTGGGGAATGACACTACATACATATATATGGGGAGTTACAAGCTCCAATGCGGGCTTACAGTGAAATCTGCATGAACATCAAACCAGCACTTGGAAACATACTGAGAAATCAGAGTATGTGCTTCTCCTGCTCCTCATTCCCTTTATGCTAGATGAACAAACGCCCCTTCACGTGCTCAATTCTGAGAGTTGAATGTGTGTGAAAGCCATTAGTCACTTAGCCTGCTGTGAAAACTCAATTTATATAGAGTGGGGAGCTACAAAACATACATATTTATGGGGAGGAACGAGCTCTATCTCGGTTTTACAGTGAAAACTGCATGAACTTCAAACCAGCACTAGAAAACACACTGAGGAATCAGAGTAAGTATTTTCATTGCTGCCTATTCCAATTAGCTAGATGTACGAACGCCTCACCACATGCTCAATTCTGAGATTTGAATGTGTGAAGCCGACAATCACCTAGCTTGTTGGGAACACACATTTTTTTTTGAGTGAGGAACTACACATCATTCATATATATGGGAATGTATTAGCAATAAATTTGATTTACAGTGAAAACTGTATGAACATTAAACCAGCAATAGAAATCATAGTGAGAAATCATGGTAATGTTTTTCTACTGCTACCTATTCGCATTATGGCAGATGAATTAACGCCCCTTCACATGCTCAATTCTGAGAGTTGAATGAGTGTGAAAGTCATTAATCACTTATAATTTTGGGAAAAAATTGTGTTTGGGATTGGATGTACAGTACTTACATGTCTATATTTTAGGTATTAGCTCCAACTTCGTTTTACAGTGAAAAAAGAAGAAAGTGTAAAATCGGCACTAGGAATTATAGTGAGAAATCAGAGTAACTATTTCCAGTGCTACCCATTCCCTTTATGCTAGATGAACAAAATCCTTTCCACATGCTTAAATCTGAGAGTTGAAAGTCTGTGAAATTCGTCAATCAATTAGCTTGCTGTGAACACAGAGTTTGTTTGAGTGGGGAACAATGCGTCATATGTATTTATGTGGGATAGTATCTCTAAATCAGGTTTACACTGAAATCAACATGAAATAAAAATCGACAATAGGAAACATACTGAAATTCCGAGTTTTCTATTGATAACGATTCCCTTCATGGTAGACGAACAAACGCCTCTCCACATGCTGAAATCTGAGAGTTGGTTGGGGGCAAAAGCCGTACATCTCCTAACTTGTTGGGAACACACAATTTCTTTCAGTGGGGAAATATACAACATGCGTGTCTATAGGGAGGTACTTGCTCCAAGTCCGTTTTACACTGAAAATGGTGCACACAGGAACCCGGAACTGTCACACATGCTGAGTAAAAGGAGTAAGTGTTTCCACTGCTAACCATTCCCTTTATGCTAGATGAATGAATGCCTCAGCAAGGGCTCAATTCTGAAATTTGAAAGTGTGTTAAAGCCGTCCATCTCCTTGCTCGTTGGGAACACAAGCTTTATCTCATTGGGGCCCTATACTACATACATATCTATGGGGAGGTGTTAGCTCCAAGTCGGTTTTAAAGTGAGAAGAGTGTGAACTTCCAACCGGCACTAGGAAATATAGTGAAAATCAGAGTAAGTGTTTCTAGTGCTACTGATACAATCTATGCTAGATGAACAAACCCCTCTCCACGTGCTCATTTCTGAGGATTTTATGTGTGTGTTTAAGCCATCTATCCCCTAATTGTTGGGAACACAGAGATTTTTGAGTAGTTGCGTATTCTACATACATATTAAAGAGGAGGTACTATCTCCAACTCCGTTTCATACTGAAAACAGCAAGAACATCATACTGACACTAGGAAACATAGGGAGAAATAAGATTGTTCCTTGTGCTACCCATTCCCAATATGCTAGATAAACGAACGCATTTCCATGTGCTCAAATTTGAGAGTTGAATTTGTTGAAATCAGTCCAACACTTAGCTTCTCGGGAACACACCGTTTCTTTGAGTAGGGATCTATGCTACTTATATATCTGTGAGTAGGTTAGCTCCAACTCGGTTTTACAGTGAAAACTGCATGAACTTCAAACCAGCACTAGGGAACAAATTCAGAAATCAGAGTTCATCTTTCTAATGCTACCCATTCCCTTTATGCTACATGAAAGAATGCCTCTTCACATGCTCAGTACCGAGACTAGAATTTGTTTGAAAGGCGTCCATCAGCTATTTTGGTGGGAACATAGAGTTTCCGTAAGTAGGGAACTACGGTACATAGATATGCATGACATGGCACTAGCTCCAAGTCGGTTTTTCTCTGAAAACAGCATAAAATAAAAACTGGCACTAGTAATCATACAGAAAAATCAGAGTAATTATTTGTAGTGTTTCCCGTTACCTATATGCTAGATGAAAAAGCACCTCTCCACATGCTCATTTCTGAGAGTAGATGTGCAAAAAAACTTCTATATTCACTCTTGTTGGGAACACAGAATTTCCTTCAGTGGGGATCTATGCTACAAACGTATCTATGGGGATCCAAGTCATTAAAATGTGAAACTCCATGAATTTCAAACCAGTTACAGGACACAAACTGTGAAATCAAAGTAAGTGTTTTTAGTGCTCCCCATTCCAAGACTCTAGATGAACAAATGCCTCTCCACATGCTTAATTCTGGGAGTTGAATTTGTGTGGAAGCCGTCCATCACCTAGCTTGCTGGGAAAAAAGAATTTTCTTCAGTGGGAACTATGCTACGTAGAAACGTAAGGGGAGTCGCTAATTTCAACCCAGTTTTAGAGTGAAACAGCAAAAATTCCAAAAGGGGAACTAGGAAACATAATGAGAATTGAGAGTAAGTGTTTCTATTCGTACCCATTCCATTTACGCTGGATGAATGAATGCCTCTCCGCATGCTCAGTTCTGAGAGTTGAATGTGCGTGAAAGCAGTCACCTATCTTTTTGGGGACACACAGTTTTCTTGAGTGGGGAATGACACTACATACATATATATGGGGAGTTACAAGCTCCAATGCGGGCTTACAGTTAAATCTGCATGAACATCAAACCAGCACTTGGAAACATACTGAGAAATCAGAGTATGTGCTTCTCCTGCTCCTCATTCCCTTTATGCTAGATGAACAAACGCCCCTTCACGTGCTCAATTCTGAGAGTTGAATGTGTGTGAAAGCCATTAGTCACTTAGCCTGCTGTGAAAACTCAATTTATATAGAGTGGGGAGCTACAAAACATACATATTTATGGGGAGGAACGAGCTCTATCTCGGTTTTACAGTGAAAACTGCATGAACTTCAAACCAGCACTAGAAAACACACTGAGGAATCAGAGTAAGTATTTTCATTGCTGCCTATTCCAATTAGCTAGATGTACGAACGCCTCACCACATGCTCAATTCTGAGATTTGAATGTGTGAAGCCGACAATCACCTAGCTTGTTGGGAACACACATTTTTTTTTGAGTGAGGAACTACACATCATTCATATATATGGGAATGTATTAGCAATAAATTTGATTTACAGTGAAAACTGTATGAACATTAAACCAGCAATAGAAATCATAGTGAGAAATCATGGTAATTTTTTTCTACTGCTACCTATTCGCATTATGGCAGATGAATTAACGCACCTTCACATGCTCAATTCTGAGAGTTGAATGAGTGTGAAAGTCATTAATCACTTATAAATTTGGGAAAAAAGTGTGTTTGGGATGGGATGTACAGTACTTACATGTCTACATTTTAGGTATTAGCTCCAACTTGGTTTTTCAGTGAAAAAAGAAGAAAGTGTAAAATCGGCACTAGGAATTATAGTGAGAAATCAGAGTAACTATTTCCAGTGCTACCCATTCCCTTTATGCTAGATGAACAAAATCCTTTCCACATGCTTAAATCTGAGAGTTGAAAGTCTGTGAAATTCGTCAATCAATTAGCTTGTTGTGAACACAGAGTTTGTTTGAGTGGGGAACAATGCGTCATATGTATCTATGTGGGATAGTATCTCTAAATCAGGTTTACACTGAAATCAACATGAAATAAAAATCGACAATAGGAAACATACTGAAATTCCGAGTTTTCTATTGATAACGATTCCCTTCATGGTAGACGAACAAACGCCTCTCCACATGCTGAAATCTGAGAGTTGGTTGGGGGCAAAAGCCGTACATCTCCTAACTTGTTGGGAACACACAATTTCTTTCAGTGGGGAAATATACAACATGCGTGTCTATAGGGAGGTACTTGCTCCAAGTCCGTTTTACACTGAAAATGGTGCACACAGGAACCCGGAACTGTCACACATGCTGAGTAAAAGGAGTAAGTGTTTCCACTGCTAACCATTCCCTTTATGCTAGATGAATGAATGCCTCAGCAAGGGCTCAATTCTGAAATTTGAAAGTGTGTTAAAGCCGTCCATCTCCTTGCTCGTTGGGAACACAAGCTTTATCTCATTGGGGCCCTATACTACATACATATCTATGGGGAGGTGTTAGCTCCAAGTCGGTTTTAAAGTGAGAAGAGTGTGAACTTCCAACCGGCACTAGGAAATATAGTGAAAATCAGAGTAAGTGTTTCTAGTGCTACTGATACAATCTATGCTAGATGAACAAACCCCTCTCCACGTGCTCATTTCTGAGGATTTTATGTGTGTGTTTAAGCCATCTATCCCCTAATTGTTGGGAACACAGAGATTTTTGAGTAGTTGCGTATTCTACATACATATTAAAGAGGAGGTACTATCTCCAACTCCGTTTCATACTGAAAACAGCAAGAACATCATACTGACACTAGGAAACATAGGGAGAAATAAGATTGTTCCTTGTGCTACCCATTCCCAATATGCTAGATGAACGAACGCATTTCCATGTGCTCAAATTTGAGAGTTGAATTTGTTGAAATCAGTCCAACACTTAGCTTCTCGGGAACACACCGTTTCTTTGAGTAGGGATCTATGCTACTTATATATCTGTGAGTAGGTTAGCTCCAACTCGGTTTTACAGTGAAAACTGCATGAACTTCAAACCAGCACTAGGGAACAAATTCAGAAATCAGAGTTCATCTTTCTAATGCTACCCATTCCCTTTATGCTACATGAAAGAATGCCTCTTCACATGCTCAGTACCGAGACTAGAATTTGTTTGAAAGGCGTCCATCAGCTATTTTGGTGGGAACATAGAGTTTCCGTAAGTAGGGAACTACGCTACGTAGATATGCATGATATGGCACTAGCTCCAAGTCGGTTTTTCTCTGAAAACAGCATAAAATAAAAACTGGCACTAGTAATCATACAGAAAAATCAGAGTAATTATTTTTAGTGTTTCCGGTTACCTATATGCTAGATGAAAAAACACCTCTCCACATGCTCCATTCTGAGAGTTGATGTGCAAAAAAGACTTCTATATCCAATCTTGTTGGGAACACAGAATTTCTTCCAGTGGGGATCTATGCTACAAACGTATCTATGGGGAGGTACAAGATCCAAGTCATTATACTGTGAAAATTCCATGAAATTCAAACCAGCTACAGGAAAAATAGTGTGAAATCAAAGTAAGTGTTTTTAGTCCTCCCCATTCCAAAACTCTAGATGAACAAATGCCTCTCCACATGCTTAATTCTGGGAGTTGACTTTGTGTGGAAGCCGTCCATCACCTAGCTTGCTGGGAAAAAAGAATTTTCTTCAGTGGGAACTATGCTACATAGAAACGTACTGGGAGTCAGTAGCTTCAACTCAGTTTTAGAGTGAAAACAGCAAAAATTCCAAAAGCAGAACTAGGAAACATAATGAGAATTAAGAGTAAGTTTTTCTATTGGTACCCATTCCATTTACGCTGGATGAATGAATGCCTCTTCGCATGCTCAGTTCTGAGAGTTGAATGTGCGTGAAAGCAGTCACCTATCTTGTTGGGGACACAGTTTTTTTGAGTGGGGAACGACACTACATACATATATATGGGGAGTTACAAGCTCCAATGCGGGCTTACAGTGAAATCTGCATGAACATCAAACCAGCACAAGGAAAGATACTGAGAAATCAGAGTATGTGTTTCTACTGCTCCTCATTCCCTTTATGCTAGATGAACAAACGCCTCTTCACGTGCTCAATTCTGAGAGTTGAATGTGTGTGAAAGCCTTTAGTCA
Organism: Camelus dromedarius; assembly: GCF_036321535.1. Classification (NCBI taxonomy): domain Eukaryota; kingdom Metazoa; phylum Chordata; class Mammalia; order Artiodactyla; family Camelidae; genus Camelus; species Camelus dromedarius. The sequence goes on along the minus strand of NC_087451.1, from coordinate 895,025 downwards.
CTTAGCCTGCTGGGAAAACTCAATTTATATAGAGTGGGGAGCTACAAAACATACATATTTATGGGGAGGAACGAGCTCTATCTCGGTTTTACAGTGAAAACTGCATGAACTTCAAACCAGCACTAGAAAACACACTGAGGAATCAGAGTAAGTATTTTCATTGCTGCCTATTCCAATTAGCTTGATGAACGAACGCCTCACCACATGCTCAATTCTGAGATTTGAATGTGTGAAGCCGACAATCACCTAGCTTGTTGGGAACACACATTTTCTTTTGAGTGAGGAACTACACATCATTCATATATATGGGAATGTATTAGCAATAAATTTGATTTACAGTGAAAACTGTATGAACATCAAACCAGCAATAGAAATCATAGAGAGAAATCATGGTAATTTTTTTCTAGTGCTACCTATCCGCTTTATGGCGGATGAATTAACGCCCCTTCACATGCTCAATTCTGAGAGTTGAATGAGTGTGAAAGTCATTAATAGCTTATAATTTTGGGAAAAAATTGTGTTTGGGATGGGATCTACAGTACTTACATGTCTATATTTTAGGTATTAGCTCCAACTTGGTTTTGCAGGGAATAAAGAAGAAACTGTAAATCGGCACTAGGAATTATAGTGAGATATCAGAGTAACTATTTCCAGTGTTACCCATTCCCTTTATGCTAGATGAACAAAATCCTTTCCACATGCTTAAATTTCAGAATTGAAAGTCTGTGAAATCCGTCAATCAATTAGCTTGTTGTGAACACAGGGTTTGTTTGAGTGGGGAACAATGGGTCATATTTATCTATGTGGGATAGTATCTCTAAATCAGGTTTACACTGAAATCAACATGAAATAAAAATCGACAAGAGAAACATACTGAAATTCCGAGTGTTTCTATTGATAACGATTCCATTTATGGTAGACGAACAAACGCCTCTCCACATGCTGAAATCTGAGAGTTGGTTGGGTACAAAAGCCATACATCTCCTAACTTGTTGGGAACACACAATTTCTTTCAGTGGGGAAATATACAACATGCGTGTCTATAGGGAGGTACTTGCTCCAAGTCCGTTTTACACTGAAAATGGTGCACACAGGAACCCGGAACTGTCACACATGCTGAGTAAAAGGAGTAAGTGTTTCCACTGCTAACCATTCCCTTTATGCTAGAAGAAAGAATGCCTCTGCAAGGGCTCAATTCTGAAATTTGAAAGTGTGTTAAAGCCGTCCATCTCCTTGCTCGTTGGGAACACAAGATGTCTTTGAGTGGGACCCTATAATACATACATATCTATGGTGAGGTGTTAGATCCAAGTCGGTTTTAAAGTGAGAAGAGTGTGAAATTCCAACCGGCACAAGAAATATAGTGAAAAATCAGAGTAAGTGTTTCTAGTGCTACTGATACAATTTATGCTAGATGAACAATCCCCTCTCCACGTGCTCATTTCTGAGGATTTTATGTGTGTGTTTCAGCCATCCATCACCTAATTGTTGGGAACACAGAGATTTCTGAGTAGTTCCGTATTCTACATACATATTAAAGAGGAAGTACAATCTCCAACACCGTTTTATACTGAAAACAGCAAGAACATCATACTGACACTAGGAAACATAGGGAGAAATAAGATTGTTCCTTGTGCTACCCATTCCCAATATGCTAGATGAACGAACGCATTTCCATGTGCTCAATTATGAGAGTTGAATGTGTTGAAACAGTCCAACAATTAGCTTCTCGGGAACACACCGTTTCTTTGAGTAGGGAACTATGTTACTTATATAACTGTGAGTAGGGTAGCTCCAACTCGGTTTTACAGTGAAAACTGCATGAACTTCAAACCAGCACTAGGGAACAAATTCAGAAATCAGAGTTCATGTTTCTAATGCTACCCATTCATTTATGCTACATGAAAGATTGCCTCTTCACATGCTCAGTACTGAGAGTAGAATTTGTTTGAAAGGCGTCCATCAGCTATTTTGGTGGGAACATAGAGTTTCCGTAAGTAGGGAACTACGGTACATAGATATGCATGACATGGCACTAGCTCCAAGTCGGTTTTTCTCTGAAAACAGCATAAAATAAAAACTGGCACTAGTAATCATACAGAAAAATCAGAGTAATTATTTGTAGTGTTTCCCGTTACCTATATGCTAGATGAAAAAGCACCTCTCCACATGCTCATTTCTGAGAGTAGATGTGCAAAAAAACTTCTATATTCACTCTTGTTGGGAACACAGAATTTCCTTCAGTGGGGATCTATGCTACAAACGTATCTATGGGGATCCAAGTCATTAAAATGTGAAACTCCATGAATTTCAAACCAGTTACAGGACACAAACTGTGAAATCAAAGTAAGTGTTTTTAGTGCTCCCCATTCCAAGACTCTAGATGAACAAATGCCTCTCCACATGCTTAATTCTGGGAGTTGAATTTGTGTGGAAGCCGTCCATCACCTAGCTTGCTGGGAAAAAAGAATTTTCTTCAGTGGGAACTATGCTATGTAGAAACGTAAGGGGAGTCGCTAATTTCAACCCAGTTTTAGAGTGAAACAGCAAAAATTCCAAAAGGGGAACTAGGAAACATAATGAGAATTGAGAGTAAGTGTTTCTATTCGTACCCATTCCATTTACGCTGGATGAATGAATGCCTCTCCGCATGCTCAGTTCTGAGAGTTGAATGTGCGTGAAAGCAGTCACCTATCTTTTTGGGGACACACAGTTTTCTTGAGTGGGGAATGACACTACATACATATATATGGGGAGTTACAAGCTCCAATGCGGGCTTACAGTGAAATCTGCATGAACATCAAACCAGCACTTGGAAACATACTGAGAAATCAGAGTATGTGCTTCTCCTGCTCCTCATTCCCTTTATGCTAGATGAACAAACGCCCCTTCACGTGCTCAATTCTGAGAGTTGAATGTGTGTGAAAGCCATTAGTCACTTAGCCTGCTGTGAAAACTCAATTTATATAGAGTGGGGAGCTACAAAACATACATATTTATGGGGAGGAACGAGCTCTATCTCGGTTTTACAGTGAAAACTGCATGAACTTCAAACCAGCACTAGAAAACACACTGAGGAATCAGAGTAAGTATTTTCATTGCTGCCTATTCCAATTAGCTAGATGTACGAACGCCTCACCACATGCTCAATTCTGAGATTTGAATGTGTGAAGCCGACAATCACCTAGCTTGTTGGGAACACACATTTTTTTTTGAGTGAGGAACTACACATCATTCATATATATGGGAATGTATTAGCAATAAATTTGATTTACAGTGAAAACTGTATGAACATTAAACCAGCAATAGAAATCATAGTGAGAAATCATGGTAATGTTTTTCTACTGCTACCTATTCGCATTATGGCAGATGAATTAACGCCCCTTCACATGCTCAATTCTGAGAGTTGAATGAGTGTGAAAGTCATTAATCACTTATAATTTTGGGAAAAAATTGTGTTTGGGATTGGATGTACAGTACTTACATGTCTATATTTTAGGTATTAGCTCCAACTTCGTTTTACAGTGAAAAAAGAAGAAAGTGTAAAATCGGCACTAGGAATTATAGTGAGAAATCAGAGTAACTATTTCCAGTGCTACCCATTCCCTTTATGCTAGATGAACAAAATCCTTTCCACATGCTTAAATCTGAGAGTTGAAAGTCTGTGAAATTCGTCAATCAATTAGCTTGCTGTGAACACAGAGTTTGTTTGAGTGGGGAACAATGCGTCATATGTATTTATGTGGGATAGTATCTCTAAATCAGGTTTACACTGAAATCAACATGAAATAAAAATCGACAATAGGAAACATACTGAAATTCCGAGTTTTCTATTGATAACGATTCCCTTCATGGTAGACGAACAAACGCCTCTCCACATGCTGAAATCTGAGAGTTGGTTGGGGGCAAAAGCCGTACATCTCCTAACTTGTTGGGAACACACAATTTCTTTCAGTGGGGAAATATACAACATGCGTGTCTATAGGGAGGTACTTGCTCCAAGTCCGTTTTACACTGAAAATGGTGCACACAGGAACCCGGAACTGTCACACATGCTGAGTAAAAGGAGTAAGTGTTTCCACTGCTAACCATTCCCTTTATGCTAGATGAATGAATGCCTCAGCAAGGGCTCAATTCTGAAATTTGAAAGTGTGTTAAAGCCGTCCATCTCCTTGCTCGTTGGGAACACAAGCTTTATCTCATTGGGGCCCTATACTACATACATATCTATGGGGAGGTGTTAGCTCCAAGTCGGTTTTAAAGTGAGAAGAGTGTGAACTTCCAACCGGCACTAGGAAATATAGTGAAAATCAGAGTAAGTGTTTCTAGTGCTACTGATACAATCTATGCTAGATGAACAAACCCCTCTCCACGTGCTCATTTCTGAGGATTTTATGTGTGTGTTTAAGCCATCTATCCCCTAATTGTTGGGAACACAGAGATTTTTGAGTAGTTGCGTATTCTACATACATATTAAAGAGGAGGTACTATCTCCAACTCCGTTTCATACTGAAAACAGCAAGAACATCATACTGACACTAGGAAACATAGGGAGAAATAAGATTGTTCCTTGTGCTACCCATTCCCAATATGCTAGATGAACGAACGCATTTCCATGTGCTCAAATTTGAGAGTTGAATTTGTTGAAATCAGTCCAACACTTAGCTTCTCGGGAACACACCGTTTCTTTGAGTAGGGATCTATGCTACTTATATATCTGTGAGTAGGTTAGCTCCAACTCGGTTTTACAGTGAAAACTGCATGAACTTCAAACCAGCACTAGGGAACAAATTCAGAAATCAGAGTTCATCTTTCTAATGCTACCCATTCCCTTTATGCTACATGAAAGAATGCCTCTTCACATGCTCAGTACCGAGACTAGAATTTGTTTGAAAGGCGTCCATCAGCTATTTTGGTGGGAACATAGAGTTTCCGTAAGTAGGGAACTACGGTACATAGATATGCATGACATGGCACTAGCTCCAAGTCGGTTTTTCTCTGAAAACAGCATAAAATAAAAACTGGCACTAGTAATCATACAGAAAAATCAGAGTAATTATTTGTAGTGTTTCCCGTTACCTATATGCTAGATGAAAAAGCACCTCTCCACATGCTCATTTCTGAGAGTAGATGTGCAAAAAAACTTCTATATTCACTCTTGTTGGGAACACAGAATTTCCTTCAGTGGGGATCTATGCTACAAACGTATCTATGGGGATCCAAGTCATTAAAATGTGAAACTCCATGAATTTCAAACCAGTTACAGGACACAAACTGTGAAATCAAAGTAAGTGTTTTTAGTGCTCCCCATTCCAAGACTCTAGATGAACAAATGCCTCTCCACATGCTTAATTCTGGGAGTTGAATTTGTGTGGAAGCCGTCCATCACCTAGCTTGCTGGGAAAAAAGAATTTTCTTCAGTGGGAACTATGCTACGTAGAAACGTAAGGGGAGTCGCTAATTTCAACCCAGTTTTAGAGTGAAACAGCAAAAATTCCAAAAGGGGAACTAGGAAACATAATGAGAATTGAGAGTAAGTGTTTCTATTCGTACCCATTCCATTTACGCTGGATGAATGAATGCCTCTCCGCATGCTCAGTTCTGAGAGTTGAATGTGCGTGAAAGCAGTCACCTATCTTTTTGGGGACACACAGTTTTCTTGAGTGGGGAATGACACTACATACATATATATGGGGAGTTACAAGCTCCAATGCGGGCTTACAGTGAAATCTGCATGAACATCAAACCAGCACTTGGAAACATACTGAGAAATCAGAGTATGTGCTTCTCCTGCTCCTCATTCCCTTTATGCTAGATGAACAAACGCCCCTTCACGTGCTCAATTCTGAGAGTTGAATGTGTGTGAAAGCCATTAGTCACTTAGCCTGCTGTGAAAACTCAATTTATATAGAGTGGGGAGCTACAAAACATACATATTTATGGGGAGGAACGAGCTCTATCTCGGTTTTACAGTGAAAACTGCATGAACTTCAAACCAGCACTAGAAAACACACTGAGGAATCAGAGTAAGTATTTTCATTGCTGCCTATTCCAATTAGCTAGATGTACGAACGCCTCACCACATGCTCAATTCTGAGATTTGAATGTGTGAAGCCGACAATCACCTAGCTTGTTGGGAACACACATTTTTTTTTGAGTGAGGAACTACACATCATTCATATATATGGGAATGTATTAGCAATAAATTTGATTTACAGTGAAAACTGTATGAACATTAAACCAGCAATAGAAATCATAGTGAGAAATCATGGTAATTTTTTTCTACTGCTACCTATTCGCATTATGGCAGATGAATTAACGCCCCTTCACATGCTCAATTCTGAGAGTTGAATGAGTGTGAAAGTCATTAATCACTTATAAATTTGGGAAAAAAGTGTGTTTGGGATGGGATGTACAGTACTTACATGTCTACATTTTAGGTATTAGCTCCAACTTGGTTTTTCAGTGAAAAAAGAAGAAAGTGTAAAATCGGCACTAGGAATTATAGTGAGAAATCAGAGTAACTATTTCCAGTGCTACCCATTCCCTTTATGCTAGATGAACAAAATCCTTTCCACATGCTTAAATCTGAGAGTTGAAAGTCTGTGAAATTCGTCAATCAATTAGCTTGTTGTGAACACAGAGTTTGTTTGAGTGGGGAACAATGCGTCATATGTATCTATGTGGGATAGTATCTCTAAATCAGGTTTACACTGAAATCAACATGAAATAAAAATCGACAATAGGAAACATACTGAAATTCCGAGTTTTCTATTGATAACGATTCCCTTCATGGTAGACGAACAAACGCCTCTCCACATGCTGAAATCTGAGAGTTGGTTGGGGGCAAAAGCCGTACATCTCCTAACTTGTTGGGAACACACAATTTCTTTCAGTGGGGAAATATACAACATGCGTGTCTATAGGGAGGTACTTGCTCCAAGTCCGTTTTACACTGAAAATGGTGCACACAGGAACCCGGAACTGTCACACATGCTGAGTAAAAGGAGTAAGTGTTTCCACTGCTAACCATTCCCTTTATGCTAGATGAATGAATGCCTCAGCAAGGGCTCAATTCTGAAATTTGAAAGTGTGTTAAAGCCGTCCATCTCCTTGCTCGTTGGGAACACAAGCTTTATCTCATTGGGGCCCTATACTACATACATATCTATGGGGAGGTGTTAGCTCCAAGTCGGTTTTAAAGTGAGAAGAGTGTGAACTTCCAACCGGCACTAGGAAATATAGTGAAAATCAGAGTAAGTGTTTCTAGTGCTACTGATACAATCTATGCTAGATGAACAAACCCCTCTCCACGTGCTCATTTCTGAGGATTTTATGTGTGTGTTTAAGCCATCTATCCCCTAATTGTTGGGAACACAGAGATTTTTGAGTAGTTGCGTATTCTACATACATATTAAAGAGGAGGTACTATCTCCAACTCCGTTTCATACTGAAAACAGCAAGAACATCATACTGACACTAGGAAACATAGGGAGAAATAAGATTGTTCCTTGTGCTACCCATTCCCAATATGCTAGATGAACGAACGCATTTCCATGTGCTCAAATTTGAGAGTTGAATTTGTTGAAATCAGTCCAACACTTAGCTTCTCGGGAACACACCGTTTCTTTGAGTAGGGATCTATGCTACTTATATATCTGTGAGTAGGTTAGCTCCAACTCGGTTTTACAGTGAAAACTGCATGAACTTCAAACCAGCACTAGGGAACAAATTCAGAAATCAGAGTTCATCTTTCTAATGCTACCCATTCCCTTTATGCTACATGAAAGAATGCCTCTTCACATGCTCAGTACCGAGACTAGAATTTGTTTGAAAGGCGTCCATCAGCTATTTTGGTGGGAACATAGAGTTTCCGTAAGTAGGGAACTACGCTACGTAGATATGCATGATATGGCACTAGCTCCAAGTCGGTTTTACTCTGAAAACAGCATAAAATAAAAACTGGCACTAGTAATCATACAGAAAAATCAGAGTAATTATTTTTAGTGTTTCCGGTTACCTATATGCTAGATGAAAAAACACCTCTCCACATGCTCCATTCTGAGAGTTGATGTGCAAAAAAGACTTCTATATCCAATCTTGTTGGGAACACAGAATTTCTTCCAGTGGGGATCTATGCTACAAACGTATCTATGGGGAGGTACAAGATCCAAGTCATTATACTGTGAAAATTCCATGAAATTCAAACCAGCTACAGGAAAAATAGTGTGAAATCAAAGTAAGTGTTTTTAGTCCTCCCCATTCCAAAACTCTAGATGAACAAATGCCTCTCCACATGCTTAATTCTGGGAGTTGACTTTGTGTGGAAGCCGTCCATCACCTAGCTTGCTGGGAAAAAAGAATTTTCTTCAGTGGGAACTATGCTACATAGAAACGTACTGGGAGTCAGTAGCTTCAACTCAGTTTTAGAGTGAAAACAGCAAAAATTCCAAAAGCAGAACTAGGAAACATAATGAGAATTAAGAGTAAGTTTTTCTATTGGTACCCATTCCATTTACGCTGGATGAATGAATGCCTCTTCGCATGCTCAGTTCTGAGAGTTGAATGTGCGTGAAAGCAGTCACCTATCTTGTTGGGGACACAGTTTTTTTGAGTGGGGAACGACACTACATACATATATATGGGGAGTTACAAGCTCCAATGCGGGCTTACAGTGAAATCTGCATGAACATCAAACCAGCACAAGGAAAGATACTGAGAAATCAGAGTATGTGTTTCTACTGCTCCTCATTCCCTTTATGCTAGATGAACAAACGCCTCTTCACGTGCTCAATTCTGAGAGTTGAATGTGTGTGAAAGCCTTTAGTCACTTAGCCTGCTGGGAAAACTCAATTTATATAGAGTGGGGAGCTACAAAACATACATATTTATGGGGAGGAACGAGCTCTATCTCGGTTTTACAGTGAAAACTGCATGAACTTCAAACCAGCACTAGAAAACACACTGAGGAATCAGAGTAAGTATTTTCATTGCTGCCTATTCCAATTAGCTTGATGAACGAACGCCTCACCACATGCTCAATTCTGAGATTTGAATGTGTGAAGCCGACAATCACCTAGCTTGTTGGGAACACACATTTTCTTTTGAGTGAGGAACTACACATCATTCATATATATGGGAATGTATTAGCAATAAATTTGATTTACAGTGAAAACTGTATGAACATCAAACCAGCAATAGAAATCATAGAGAGAAATCATGGTAATTTTTTTCTAGTGCTACCTATCCGCTTTATGGCGGATGAATTAACGCCCCTTCACATGCTCAATTCTGAGAGTTGAATGAGTGTGAAAGTCATTAATAGCTTATAATTTTGGGAAAAAATTGTGTTTGGGATGGGATCTACAGTACTTACATGTCTATATTTTAGGTATTAGCTCCAACTTGGTTTTGCAGGGAATAAAGAAGAAACTGTAAATCGGCACTAGGAATTATAGTGAGATATCAGAGTAACTATTTCCAGTGTTACCCATTCCCTTTATGCTAGATGAACAAAATCCTTTCCACATGCTTAAATTTCAGAATTGAAAGTCTGTGAAATCCGTCAATCAATTAGCTTGTTGTGAACACAGGGTTTGTTTGAGTGGGGAACAATGGGTCATATTTATCTATGTGGGATAGTATCTCTAAATCAGGTTTACACTGAAATCAACATGAAATAAAAATCGACAAGAGAAACATACTGAAATTCCGAGTGTTTCTATTGATAACGATTCCATTTATGGTAGACGAACAAACGCCTCTCCACATGCTGAAATCTGAGAGTTGGTTGGGTACAAAAGCCATACATCTCCTAACTTGTTGGGAACACACAATTTCTTTCAGTGGGGAAATATACAACATGCGTGTCTATAGGGAGGTACTTGCTCCAAGTCCGTTTTACACTGAAAATGGTGCACACAGGAACCCGGAACTGTCACACATGCTGAGTAAAAGGAGTAAGTGTTTCCACTGCTAACCATTCCCTTTATGCTAGAAGAAAGAATGCCTCTGCAAGGGCTCAATTCTGAAATTTGAAAGTGTGTTAAAGCCGTCCATCTCCTTGCTCGTTGGGAACACAAGATGTCTTTGAGTGGGACCCTATAATACATACATATCTATGGTGAGGTGTTAGATCCAAGTCGGTTTTAAAGTGAGAAGAGTGTGAAATTCCAACCGGCACAAGAAATATAGTGAAAAATCAGAGTAAGTGTTTCTAGTGCTACTGATACAATTTATGCTAGATGAACAATCCCCTCTCCACGTGCTCATTTCTGAGGATTTTATGTGTGTGTTTCAGCCATCCATCACCTAATTGTTGGGAACACAGAGATTTCTGAGTAGTTCCGTATTCTACATACATATTAAAGAGGAAGTACAATCTCCAACACCGTTTTATACTGAAAACAGCAAGAACATCATACTGACACTAGGAAACATAGGGAGAAATAAGATTGTTCCTTGTGCTACCCATTCCCAATATGCTAGATGAACGAACGCATTTCCATGTGCTCAATTATGAGAGTTGAATGTGTTGAAACAGTCCAACAATTAGCTTCTCGGGAACACACCGTTTCTTTGAGTAGGGAACTATGTTACTTATATAACTGTGAGTAGGGTAGCTCCAACTCGGTTTTACAGTGAAAACTGCATGAACTTCAAACCAGCACTAGGGAACAAATTCAGAAATCAGAGTTCATGTTTCTAATGCTACCCATTTATTTATGCTACATGAAAGATTGCCTCTTCACATGCTCAGTACTGAGAGTAGAATTTGTTTGAAAGGCGTCCATCAGCTATTTTGGTGGGAACATAGAGTTTCCGTAAGTAGGGAACTACGGTACATAGATATGCATGACATGGCACTAGCTCCAAGTCGGTTTTTCTCTGAAAACAGCATAAAATAAAAACTGGCACTAGTAATCATACAGAAAAATCAGAGTAATTATTTGTAGTGTTTCCCGTTACCTATATGCTAGATGAAAACGCACCTCTCCACATGCTCAATTCTGAGAGTAGATGTGCAAAAAAACTTCTATATTCACTCTTGTTGGGAACACAGAATTTCCTTCAGTGGGGATCTATGCTACAAACGTATCTATGGGGATCCAAGTCATTAAAATGTGAAACTCCATGAATTTCAAACCAGTTACAGGACACAAACTGTGAAATCAAAGTAAGTGTTTTTAGTGCTCCCCATTCCAAGACTCTAGATGAACAAATGCCTCTCCACATGCTTAATTCTGGGAGTTGAATTTGTGTGGAAGCCGTCCATCACCTAGCTTGCTGGGAAAAAAGAATTTTCTTCAGTGGGAACTATGCTACGTAGAAACGTAAGGGGAGTCGCTAATTTCAACCCAGTTTTAGAGTGAAACAGCAAAAATTCCAAAAGGGGAACTAGGAAACATAATGAGAATTGAGAGTAAGTGTTTCTATTCGTACCCATTCCATTTACGCTGGATGAATGAATGCCTCTCCGCATGCTCAGTTCTGAGAGTTGAATGTGCGTGAAAGCAGTCACCTATCTTTTTGGGGACACACAGTTTTCTTGAGTGGGGAATGACACTACATACATATATATGGGGAGTTACAAGCTCCAATGCGGGCTTACAGTGAAATCTGCATGAACATCAAACCAGCACTTGGAAACATACTGAGAAATCAGAGTATGTGCTTCTCCTGCTCCTCATTCCCTTTATGCTAGATGAACAAACGCCCCTTCACGTGCTCAATTCTGAGAGTTGAATGTGTGTGAAAGCCATTAGTCACTTAGCCTGCTGTGAAAACTCAATTTATATAGAGTGGGGAGCTACAAAACATACATATTTATGGGGAGGAACGAGCTCTATCTCGGTTTTACAGTGAAAACTGCATGAACTTCAAACCAGCACTAGAAAACACACTGAGGAATCAGAGTAAGTATTTTCATTGCTGCCTATTCCAATTAGCTAGATGTACGAACGCCTCACCACATGCTCAATTCTGAGATTTGAATGTGTGAAGCCGACAATCACCTAGCTTGTTGGGAACACACATTTTTTTTTGAGTGAGGAACTACACATCATTCATATATATGGGAATGTATTAGCAATAAATTTGATTTACAGTGAAAACTGTATGAACATTAAACCAGCAATAGAAATCATAGTGAGAAATCATGGTAATTTTTTTCTACTGCTACCTATTCGCATTATGGCAGATGAATTAACGCACCTTCACATGCTCAATTCTGAGAGTTGAATGAGTGTGAAAGTCATTAATCACTTATAAATTTGGGAAAAAAGTGTGTTTGGGATGGGATGTACAGTACTTACATGTCTATATTTTAGGTATTAGCTCCAACTTGGTTTTTCAGTGAAAAAAGAAGAAAGTGTAAAATCGGCACTAGGAATTATAGTGAGAAATCAGAGTAACTATTTCCAGTGCTACCCATTCCCTTTATGCTAGATGAACAAAATCCTTTCCACATGCTTAAATCTGAGAGTTGAAAGTCTGTGAAATTCGTCAATCAATTAGCTTGTTGTGAACACAGAGTTTGTTTGAGTGGGGAACAATGCGTCATATGTATCTATGTGGGATAGTATCTCTAAATCAGGTTTACACTGAAATCAACATGAAATAAAAATCGACAATAGGAAACATACTGAAATTCCGAGTTTTCTATTGATAACGATTCCCTTCATGGTAGACGAACAAACGCCTCTCCACATGCTGAAATCTGAGAGTTGGTTGGGGGCAAAAGCCGTACATCTCCTAACTTGTTGGGAACACACAATTTCTTTCAGTGGGGAAATATACAACATGCGTGTCTATAGGGAGGTACTTGCTCCAAGTCCGTTTTACACTGAAAATGGTGCACACAGGAACCCGGAACTGTCACACATGCTGAGTAAAAGGAGTAAGTGTTTCCACTGCTAACCATTCCCTTTATGCTAGATGAATGAATGCCTCAGCAAGGGCTCAATTCTGAAATTTGAAAGTGTGTTAAAGCCGTCCATCTCCTTGCTCGTTGGGAACACAAGCTTTATCTCATTGGGGCCCTATACTACATACATATCTATGGGGAGGTGTTAGCTCCAAGTCGGTTTTAAAGTGAGAAGAGTGTGAACTTCCAACCGGCACTAGGAAATATAGTGAAAATCAGAGTAAGTGTTTCTAGTGCTACTGATACAATCTATGCTAGATGAACAAACCCCTCTCCACGTGCTCATTTCTGAGGATTTTATGTGTGTGTTTAAGCCATCTATCCCCTAATTGTTGGGAACACAGAGATTTTTGAGTAGTTGCGTATTCTACATACATATTAAAGAGGAGGTACTATCTCCAACTCCGTTTCATACTGAAAACAGCAAGAACATCATACTGACACTAGGAAACATAGGGAGAAATAAGATTGTTCCTTGTGCTACCCATTCCCAATATGCTAGATGAACGAACGCATTTCCATGTGCTCAAATTTGAGAGTTGAATTTGTTGAAATCAGTCCAACACTTAGCTTCTCGGGAACACACCGTTTCTTTGAGTAGGGATCTATGCTACTTATATATCTGTGAGTAGGTTAGCTCCAACTCGGTTTTACAGTGAAAACTGCATGAACTTCAAACCAGCACTAGGGAACAAATTCAGAAATCAGAGTTCATCTTTCTAATGCTACCCATTCCCTTTATGCTACATGAAAGAATGCCTCTTCACATGCTCAGTACCGAGACTAGAATTTGTTTGAAAGGCGTCCATCAGCTATTTTGGTGGGAACATAGAGTTTCCGTAAGTAGGGAACTACGCTACGTAGATATGCATGATATGGCACTAGCTCCAAGTCGGTTTTACTCTGAAAACAGCATAAAATAAAAACTGGCACTAGTAATCATACAGAAAAATCAGAGTAATTATTTTTAGTGTTTCCGGTTACCTATATGCTAGATGAAAAAACACCTCTCCACATGCTCCATTCTGAGAGTTGATGTGCAAAAAAGACTTCTATATCCAATCTTGTTGGGAACACAGAATTTCTTCCAGTGGGGATCTATGCTACAAACGTATCTATGGGGAGGTACAAGATTCAAGTCATTATACTGTGAAAATTCCATGAAATTCAAACCAGCTACAGGAAAAATAGTGTGAAATCAAAGTAAGTGTTTTTAGTCCTCCCCATTCCAAAACTCTAGATGAACAAATGCCTCTCCACATGCTTAATTCTGGGAGTTGACTTTGTGTGGAAGCCGTCCATCACCTAGCTTGCTGGGAAAAAAGAATTTTCTTCAGTGGGAACTATGCTACATAGAAACGTACTGGGAGTCAGTAGCTTCAACTCAGTTTTAGAGTGAAAACAGCAAAAATTCCAAAAGCAGAACTAGGAAACATAATGAGAATTAAGAGTAAGTTTTTCTATTGGTACCCATTCCATTTACGCTGGATGAATGAATGCCTCTTCGCATGCTCAGTTCTGAGAGTTGAATGTGCGTGAAAGCAGTCACCTATCTTGTTGGGGACACAGTTTTTTTGAGTGGGGAACGACACTACATACATATATATGGGGAGTTACAAGCTCCAATGCGGGCTTACAGTGAAATCTGCATGAACATCAAACCAGCACAAGGAAAGATACTGAGAAATCAGAGTATGTGTTTCTACTGCTCCTCATTCCCTTTATGCTAGATGAACAAACGCCTCTTCACGTGCTCAATTCTGAGAGTTGAATGTGTGTGAAAGCCTTTAGTCACTTAGCCTGCTGGGAAAACTCAATTTATATAGAGTGGGGAGCTACAAAACATACATATTTATGGGGAGGAACGAGCTCTATCTCGGTTTTACAGTGAAAACTGCATGAACTTCAAACCAGCACTAGAAAACACACTGAGGAATCAGAGTAAGTATTTTCATTGCTGCCTATTCCAATTAGCTTGATGAACGAACGCCTCACCACATGCTCAATTCTGAGATTTGAATGTGTGAAGCCGACAATCACCTAGCTTGTTGGGAACACACATTTTCTTTTGAGTGAGGAACTACACATCATTCATATATATGGGAATGTATTAGCAATAAATTTGATTTACAGTGAAAACTGTATGAACATCAAACCAGCAATAGAAATCATAGAGAGAAATCATGGTAATTTTTTTCTAGTGCTACCTATCTGCTTTATGGCGGATGAATTAACGCCCCTTCACATGCTCAATTCTGAGAGTTGAATGAGTGTGAAAGTCATTAATAGCTTATAATTTTGGGAAAAAATTGTGTTTGGGATGGGATCTACAGTACTTACATGTCTATATTTTAGGTATTAGCTCCAACTTGGTTTTACAGGGAATAAAGAAGAAACTGTAAATCGGCACTAGGAATTATAGTGAGATATCAGAGTAACTATTTCCAGTGTTACCCATTCCCTTTATGCTAGATGAACAAAATCCTTTCCACATGCTTAAATTTCAGAATTGAAAGTCTGTGAAATCCGTCAATCAATTAGCTTGTTGTGAACACAGGGTTTGTTTGAGTGGGGAACAATGGGTCATATTTATCTATGTGGGATAGTATCTCTAAATCAGGTTTACACTGAAATCAACATGAAATAAAAATCGACAAGAGAAACATACTGAAATTCTGAGTGTTTCTATTGATAACGATTCCCTTTATGGTAGACGAACAAACGCCTCTCCACATGCTGAAATCTGAGAGTTGGTTGGGTACAAAAGCCATACATCTCCTAACTTGTTGGGAACACACAATTTCTTTCAGTGGGGAAATATACAACATGCGTGTCTATAGGGAGGTACTTGCTCCAAGTCCGTTTTACACTGAAAATGGTGCACACAGGAACCCGGAACTGTCACACATGCTGAGTAAAAGGAGTAAGTGTTTCCACTGCTAACCATTCCCTTTATGCTAGAAGAAAGAATGCCTCTGCAAGGGCTCAATTCTGAAATTTGAAAGTGTGTTAAAGCCGTCCATCTCCTTGCTCGTTGGGAACACAAGATGTGTTTGAGTGGGACCCTATAATACATACATATCTATGGTGAGGTGTTAGATCCAAGTCGGTTTTAAAGTGAGAAGAGTGTGAAATTCCAACCGGCACAAGAAATATAGTGAAAAATCAGAGTAAGTGTTTCTAGTGCTACTGATACAATTTATGCTAGATGAACAATCCCCTCTCCACGTGCTCATTTCTGAGGATTTTATGTGTGTGTTTAAGCCATCCATCACCTAATTGTTGGGAACACAGAGATTTCTGAGGAGTTCCGTATTCTACATACATATTAAAGAGGAAGTACAATCTCCAACACCGTTTTATACTGAAAACAGCAAGAACATCATACTGACACTAGGAAACATAGGGAGAAATAAGATTGTTCCTTGTGCTACCCATTCCCAATATGCTAGATGAACGAACGCATTTCCATGTGCTCAATTATGAGATTTGAATGTGTTGAAACAGTCCAACAATTAGCTTCTCGGGAACACACCGTTTCTTTGAGTAGGGAACTATGTTACTTATATAACTGTGAGTAGGGTAGCTCCAACTCGGTTTTACAGTGAAAACTGCATGAACTTCAAACCAGCACTAGGGAACAAATTCAGAAATCAGAGTTCATGTTTCTAATGCTACTCATTCATTTATGCTACATGAAAGATTGCCTCTTCACATGCTCAGTACTGAGAGTAGAATTTGTTTGAAAGGCGTCCATCAGCTATTTTGGTGGGAACATAGAGTTTCCGTAAGTAGGAAACTACGGTACATAGATATGCATGACATGGCACTAGCTCCAAGTCGGTTTTTCTCTGAAAACAGCATAAAATAAAAACTGGCACTAGTAATCATACAGAAAAATCAGAGTAATTATTTGTAGTGTTTCCCGTTACCTATATGCTAGATGAAAAATCACTTCTCCACATGCTCATTTCTGAGAGTAGATGTGCAAAAAAACTTCTATATTCACTCTTGTTGGGAACACAGAATTTCCTTCAGTGGGGATCTATGCTACAAACGTATCTATGGGGATCCAAGTCATTAAAATGTGAAACTCCATGAATTTCAAACCAGTTACAGGACACAAACTGTGAAATCAAAGTAAGTGTTTTTAGTGCTCCCCATTCCAAGACTCTAGATGAACAAATGCCTCTCCACATGCTTAATTCTGGGAGTTGAATTTGTGTGGAAGCCGTCCATCACCTAGCTTGCTGGGAAAAAAGAATTTTCTTCAGTGGGAACTATGCTACGTAGAAACGTAAGGGGAGTCGCTAATTTCAACCCAGTTTTAGAGTGAAACAGCAAAAATTCCAAAAGGGGAACTAGGAAACATAATGAGAATTGAGAGTAAGTGTTTCTATTCGTACCCATTCCATTTACGCTGGATGAATGAATGCCTCTCCGCATGCTCAGTTCTGAGAGTTGAATGTGCGTGAAAGCAGTCACCTATCTTTTTGGGGACACACAGTTTTCTTGAGTGGGGAATGACACTACATACATATATATGGGGAGTTACAAGCTCCAATGCGGGCTTACAGTGAAATCTGCATGAACATCAAACCAGCACTTGGAAACATACTGAGAAATCAGAGTATGTGTTTCTCCTGCTCCTCATTCCCTTTATGCTAGATGAACAAACGCCCCTTCACGTGCTCAATTCTGAGAGTTGAATGTGTGTGAAAGCCATTAGTCACTTAGCCTGCTGTGAAAACTCAATTTATATAGAGTGGGGAGCTACAAAACATACATATTTATGGGGAGGAACGAGCTCTATCTCGGTTTTACAGTGAAAACTGCATGAACTTCAAACCAGCACTAGAAAACACACTGAGGAATCAGAGTAAGTATTTTCATTGCTGCCTATTCCAATTAGCTAGATGTACGAACGCCTCACCACATGCTCAATTCTGAGATTTGAATGTGTGAAGCCGACAATCACCTAGCTTGTTGGGAACACACATTTTTTTTTGAGTGAGGAACTACACATCATTCATATATATGGGAATGTATTAGCAATAAATTTGATTTACAGTGAAAACTGTATGAACATTAAACCAGCAATAGAAATCATAGTGAGAAATCATGGTAATTTTTTTCTACTGCTACCTATTCGCATTATGGCAGATGAATTAACGCACCTTCACATGCTCAATTCTGAGAGTTGAATGAGTGTGAAAGTCATTAATCACTTATAAATTTGGGAAAAAAGTGTGTTTGGGATGGGATGTACAGTACTTACATGTCTATATTTTAGGTATTAGCTCCAACTTGGTTTTACAGTGAAAAAAGAAGAAAGTGTAAAATCGGCACTAGGAATTATAGTGAGAAATCAGAGTAACTATTTCCAGTGCTACCCATTCCCTTTATGCTAGATGAACAAAATCCTTTCCACATGCTTAAATCTGAGAGTTGAAAGTCTGTGAAATTCGTCAATCAATTAGCTTGTTGTGAACACAGAGTTTGTTTGAGTGGGGAACAATGCGTCATATGTATCTATGTGGGATAGTATCTCTAAATCAGGTTTACACTGAAATCAACATGAAATAAAAATCGACAATAGGAAACATACTGAAATTCCGAGTTTTCTATTGATAACGATTCCCTTCATGGTAGACGAACAAACGCCTCTCCACATGCTGAAATCTGAGAGTTGGTTGGGGGCAAAAGCCGTACATCTCCTAACTTGTTGGGAACACACAATTTCTTTCAGTGGGGAAATATACAACATGCGTGTCTATAGGGAGGTACTTGCTCCAAGTCCGTTTTACACTGAAAATGGTGCACACAGGAACCCGGAACTGTCACACATGCTGAGTAAAAGGAGTAAGTGTTTCCACTGCTAACCATTCCCTTTATGCTAGATGAATGAATGCCTCAGCAAGGGCTCAATTCTGAAATTTGAAAGTGTGTTAAAGCCGTCCATCTCCTTGCTCGTTGGGAACACAAGCTTTATCTCATTGGGGCCCTATACTACATACATATCTATGGGGAGGTGTTAGCTCCAAGTCGGTTTTAAAGTGAGAAGAGTGTGAACTTCCAACCGGCACTAGGAAATATAGTGAAAATCAGAGTAAGTGTTTCTAGTGCTACTGATACAATCTATGCTAGATGAACAAACCCCTCTCCACGTGCTCATTTCTGAGGATTTTATGTGTGTGTTTAAGCCATCTATCCCCTAATTGTTGGGAACACAGAGATTTTTGAGTAGTTGCGTATTCTACATACATATTAAAGAGGAGGTACTATCTCCAACTCCGTTTCATACTGAAAACAGCAAGAACATCATACTGACACTAGGAAACATAGGGAGAAATAAGATTGTTCCTTGTGCTACCCATTCCCAATATGCTAGATGAACGAACGCATTTCCATGTGCTCAAATTTGAGAGTTGAATTTGTTGAAATCAGTCCAACACTTAGCTTCTCGGGAACACACCGTTTCTTTGAGTAGGGATCTATGCTACTTATATATCTGTGAGTAGGTTAGCTCCAACTCGGTTTTACAGTGAAAACTGCATGAACTTCAAACCAGCACTAGGGAACAAATTCAGAAATCAGAGTTCATCTTTCTAATGCTACCCATTCCCTTTATGCTACATGAAAGAATGCCTCTTCACATGCTCAGTACCGAGACTAGAATTTGTTTGAAAGGCGTCCATCAGCTATTTTGGTGGGAACATAGAGTTTCCGTAAGTAGGGAACTACGCTACGTAGATATGCATGACATGGCACTAGCTCCAAGTCGGTTTTACTCTGAAAACAGCATAAAATAAAAACTGGCACTAGTAATCATACAGAAAAATCAGAGTAATTATTTTTAGTGTTTCCGGTTACCTATATGCTAGATGAAAAAACACCTCTCCACATGCTCCATTCTGAGAGTTGATGTGCAAAAAAGACTTCTATATCCAATCTTGTTGGGAACACAGAATTTCTTCCAGTGGGGATCTATGCTACAAACGTATCTATGGGGAGGTACAAGATTCAAGTCATTATACTGTGAAAATTCCATGAAATTCAAACCAGCTACAGGAAAAATAGTGTGAAATCAAAGTAAGTGTTTTTAGTCCTCCCCATTCCAAAACTCTAGATGAACAAATGCCTCTCCACATGCTTAATTCTGGGAGTTGACTTTGTGTGGAAGCCGTCCATCACCTAGCTTGCTGGGAAAAAAGAATTTTCTTCAGTGGGAACTATGCTACATAGAAACGTACTGGGAGTCAGTAGCTTCAACTCAGTTTTAGAGTGAAAACAGCAAAAATTCCAAAAGCAGAACTAGGAAACATAATGAGAATTAAGAGTAAGTTTTTCTATTGGTACCCATTCCATTTACGCTGGATGAATGAATGCCTCTTCGCATGCTCAGTTCTGAGAGTTGAATGTGCGTGAAAGCAGTCACCTATCTTGTTGGGGACACAGTTTTTTTGAGTGGGGAACGACACTACATACATATATATGGGGAGTTACAAGCTCCAATGCGGGCTTACAGTGAAATCTGCATGAACATCAAACCAGCACAAGGAAAGATACTGAGAAATCAGAGTATGTGTTTCTACTGCTCCTCATTCCCTTTATGCTAGATGAACAAACGCCTCTTCACGTGCTCAATTCTGAGAGTTGAATGTGTGTGAAAGCCTTTAGTCACTTAGCCTGCTGGGAAAACTCAATTTATATAGAGTGGGGAGCTACAAAACATACATATTTATGGGGAGGAACGAGCTCTATCTCGGTTTTACAGTGAAAACTGCATGAACTTCAAACCAGCACTAGAAAACACACTGAGGAATCAGAGTAAGTATTTTCATTGCTGCCTATTCCAATTAGCTTGATGAACGAACGCCTCACCACATGCTCAATTCTGAGATTTGAATGTGTGAAGCCGACAATCACCTAGCTTGTTGGGAACACACATTTTCTTTTGAGTGAGGAACTACACATCATTCATATATATGGGAATGTATTAGCAATAAATTTGATTTACAGTGAAAACTGTATGAACATCAAACCAGCAATAGAAATCATAGAGAGAAATCATGGTAATTTTTTTCTAGTGCTACCTATCTGCTTTATGGCGGATGAATTAACGCCCCTTCACATGCTCAATTCTGAGAGTTGAATGAGTGTGAAAGTCATTAATAGCTTATAATTTTGGGAAAAAATTGTGTTTGGGATGGGATCTACAGTAATTACATGTCTATATTTTAGGTATTAGCTCCAACTTGGTTTTACAGGGAATAAAGAAGAAACTGTAAATCGGCACTAGGAATTATAGTGAGATATCAGAGTAACTATTTCCAGTGTTACCCATTCCCTTTATGCTAGATGAACAAAATCCTTTCCACATGCTTAAATTTCAGAATTGAAAGTCTGTGAAATCCGTCAATCAATTAGCTTGTTGTGAACACAGGGTTTGTTTGAGTGGGGAACAATGGGTCATATTTATCTATGTGGGATAGTATCTCTAAATCAGGTTTACACTGAAATCAACATGAAATAAAAATCGACAAGAGAAACATACTGAAATTCTGAGTGTTTCTATTGATAACGATTCCCTTTATGGTAGACGAACAAACGCCTCTCCACATGCTGAAATCTGAGAGTTGGTTGGGTACAAAAGCCATACATCTCCTAACTTGTTGGGAACACACAATTTCTTTCAGTGGGGAAATATACAACATGCGTGTCTATAGGGAGGTACTTGCTCCAAGTCCGTTTTACACTGAAAATGGTGCACACAGGAACCCGGAACTGTCACACATGCTGAGTAAAAGGAGTAAGTGTTTCCACTGCTAACCATTCCCTTTATGCTAGAAGAAAGAATGCCTCTGCAAGGGCTCAATTCTGAAATTTGAAAGTGTGTTAAAGCCGTCCATCTCCTTGCTCGTTGGGAACACAAGATGTGTTTGAGTGGGACCCTATAATACATACATATCTATGGTGAGGTGTTAGATCCAAGTCGGTTTTAAAGTGAGAAGAGTGTGAAATTCCAACCGGCACAAGAAATATAGTGAAAAATCAGAGTAAGTGTTTCTAGTGCTACTGATACAATTTATGCTAGATGAACAATCCCCTCTCCACGTGCTCATTTCTGAGGATTTTATGTGTGTGTTTAAGCCATCCATCACCTAATTGTTGGGAACACAGAGATTTCTGAGGAGTTCCGTATTCTACATACATATTAAAGAGGAAGTACAATCTCCAACACCGTTTTATACTGAAAACAGCAAGAACATCATACTGACACTAGGAAACAAAGGGAGAAATAAGATTGTTCCTTGTGCTACCCATTCCCAATATGCTAGATGAACGAACGCATTTCCATGTGCTCAATTATGAGAGTTGAATGTGTTGAAACAGTCCAACAATTAGCTTCTCGGGAACACACCGTTTCTTTGAGTAGGGAACTATGTTACTTATATAACTGTGAGTAGGGTAGCTCCAACTCGGTTTTACAGTGAAAACTGCATGAACTTCAAACCAGCACTAGGGAACAAATTCAGAAATCAGAGTTCATGTTTCTAATGCTACTCATTCATTTATGCTACATGAAAGATTGCCTCTTCACATGCTCAGTACTGAGAGTAGAATTTGTTTGAAAGGCGTCCATCAGCTATTTTGGTGGGAACATAGAGTTTCCCGTAAGTAGGAAACTACGGTACATAGATATGCATGACATGGCACTAGCTCCAAGTCGGTTTTTCTCTGAAAACAGCATAAAATAAAAACTGGCACTAGAAATCATACAGAAAAATCAGAGTAATTATTTGTAGTGTTTCCCGTTACCTATATGCTAGATGAAAAAGCACCTCTCCACATGCTCAATTCTGAGAGTAGATGTGCAAAAAAACTTCTATATTCACTCTTGTTGGGAACACAGAATTTCCTTCAGTGGGGATCTATGCTACAAACGTATCTATGGGGATCCAAGTCATTAAAATGTGAAACTCCATGAATTTCAAACCAGTTACAGGACACAAACTGTGAAATCAAAGTAAGTGTTTTTAGTGCTCCCCATTCCAAGACTCTAGATGAACAAATGCCTCTCCACATGCTTAATTCTGGGAGTTGAATTTGTGTGGAAGCCGTCCATCACCTAGCTTGCTGGGAAAAAAGAATTTTCTTCAGTGGGAACTATGCTACGTAGAAACGTAAGGGGAGTCGCTAATTTCAACCCAGTTTTAGAGTGAAACAGCAAAAATTCCAAAAGGGGAACTAGGAAACATAATGAGAATTGAGAGTAAGTGTTTCTATTCGTACCCATTCCATTTACGCTGGATGAATGAATGCCTCTTCGCATGCTCAGTTCTGAGAGTTGAATGTGCGTGAAAGCAGTCACCTATCTTTTTGGGGACACACAGTTTTCTTGAGTGGGGAATGACACTACATACATATATATGGGGAGTTACAAGCTCCAATGCGGGCTTACAGTGAAATCTGCATGAACATCAAACCAGCACTTGGAAACATACTGAGAAATCAGAGTATGTGTTTCTCCTGCTCCTCATTCCCTTTATGCTAGATGAACAAACGCCCCTTCACGTGCTCAATTCTGAGAGTTGAATGTGTGTGAAAGCCATTAGTCACTTAGCCTGCTGTGAAAACTCAATTTATATAGAGTGGGGAGCTACAAAACATACATATTTATGGGGAGGAACGAGCTCTATCTCGGTTTTACAGTGAAAACTGCATGAACTTCAAACCAGCACTAGAAAACACACTGAGGAATCAGAGTAAGTATTTTCATTGCTGCCTATTCCAATTAGCTAGATGTACGAACGCCTCACCACATGCTCAATTCTGAGATTTGAATGTGTGAAGCCGACAATCACCTAGCTTGTTGGGAACACACATTTTTTTTTGAGTGAGGAACTACACATCATTCATATATATGGGAATGTATTAGCAATAAATTTGATTTACAGTGAAAACTGTATGAACATTAAACCAGCAATAGAAATCATAGTGAGAAATCATGGTAATTTTTTTCTACTGCTACCTATTCGCATTATGGCAGATGAATTAACGCACCTTCACATGCTCAATTCTGAGAGTTGAATGAGTGTGAAAGTCATTAATCACTTATAAATTTGGGAAAAAAGTGTGTTTGGGATGGCATGTACAGTACTTACATGTCTATATTTTAGGTATTAGCTCCAACTTGGTTTTACAGTGAAAAAAGAAGAAAGTGTAAAATCGGCACTAGGAATTATAGTGAGAAATCAGAGTAACTATTTCCAGTGCTACCCATTCCCTTTATGCTAGATGAACAAAATCCTTTCCACATGCTTAAATCTGAGAGTTGAAAGTCTGTGAAATTCGTCAATCAATTAGCTTGTTGTGAACACAGAGTTTGTTTGAGTGGGGAACAATGCGTCATATGTATCTATGTGGGATAGTATCTCTAAATCAGGTTTACACTGAAATCAACATGAAATAAAAATCGACAATAGGAAACATACTGAAATTCCGAGTTTTCTATTGATAACGATTCCCTTCATGGTAGACGAACAAACGCCTCTCCACATGCTGAAATCTGAGAGTTGGTTGGGGGCAAAAGCCGTACATCTCCTAACTTGTTGGGAACACACAATTTCTTTCAGTGGGGAAATATACAACATGCGTGTCTATAGGGAGGTACTTGCTCCAAGTCCGTTTTACACTGAAAATGGTGCACACAGGAACCCGGAACTGTCACACATGCTGAGTAAAAGGAGTAAGTGTTTCCACTGCTAACCATTCCCTTTATGCTAGATGAATGAATGCCTCAGCAAGGGCTCAATTCTGAAATTTGAAAGTGTGTTAAAGCCGTCCATCTCCTTGCTCGTTGGGAACACAAGCTTTATCTCATTGGGGCCCTATACTACATACATATCTATGGGGAGGTGTTAGCTCCAAGTCGGTTTTAAAGTGAGAAGAGTGTGAACTTCCAACCGGCACTAGGAAATATAGTGAAAATCAGAGTAAGTGTTTCTAGTGCTACTGATACAATCTATGCTAGATGAACAAATCCCTCTCCACGTGCTCATTTCTGAGGATTTTATGTGTGTGTTTAAGCCATCTATCCCCTAATTGTTGGGAACACAGAGATTTTTGAGTAGTTGCGTATTCTACATACATATTAAAGAGGAGGTAATATCTCCAACTCCGTTTCATACTGAAAACAGCAAGAACATCATACTGACACTAGGAAACATAGGGAGAAATAAGATTGTTCCTTGTGCTACCCATTCCCAATATGCTAGATGAACGAACGCATTTCCATGTGCTCAAATTTGAGAGTTGAATTTGTTGAAATCAGTCCAACACTTAGCTTCTCGGGAACACACCGTTTCTTTGAGTAGGGATCTATGCTACTTATATATCTGTGAGTAGGTTAGCTCCAACTCGGTTTTACAGTGAAAACTGCATGAACTTCAAACCAGCACTAGGGAACAAATTCAGAAATCAGAGTTCATCTTTCTAATGCTACCCATTCCCTTTATGCTACATGAAAGAATGCCTCTTCACATGCTCAGTACCGAGACTAGAATTTGTTTGAAAGGCGTCCATCAGCTATTTTGGTGGGAACATAGAGTTTCCGTAAGTAGGGAACTACGCTACGTAGATATGCATGATATGGCACTAGCTCCAAGTCGGTTTTACTCTGAAAACAGCATAAAATAAAAACTGGCACTAGTAATCATACAGAAAAATCAGAGTAATTATTTTTAGTGTTTCCGGTTACCTATATGCTAGATGAAAAAACACCTCTCCACATGCTCCATTCTGAGAGTTGATGTGCAAAAAAGACTTCTATATCCAATCTTGTTGGGAACACAGAATTTCTTCCAGTGGGGATCTATGCTACAAACGTATCTATGGGGAGGTACAAGATTCAAGTCATTATACTGTGAAAATTCCATGAAATTCAAACCAGCTACAGGAAAAATAGTGTGAAATCAAAGTAAGTGTTTTTAGTCCTCCCCATTCCAAAACTCTAGATGAACAAATGCCTCTCCACATGCTTAATTCTGGGAGTTGACTTTGTGTGGAAGCCGTCCATCACCTAGCTTGCTGGGAAAAAAGAATTTTCTTCAGTGGGAACTATGCTACATAGAAACGTACTGGGAGTCAGTAGCTTCAACTCAGTTTTAGAGTGAAAACAGCAAAAATTCCAAAAGCAGAACTAGGAAACATAATGAGAATTAAGAGTAAGTTTTTCTATTGGTACCCATTCCATTTACGCTGGATGAATGAATGCCTCTTCGCATGCTCAGTTCTGAGAGTTGAATGTGCGTGAAAGCAGTCACCTATCTTGTTGGGGACACAGTTTTTTTGAGTGGGGAACGACACTACATACATATATATGGGGAGTTACAAGCTCCAATGCGGGCTTACAGTGAAATCTGCATGAACATCAAACCAGCACAAGGAAAGATACTGAGAAATCAGAGTATGTGTTTCTACTGCTCCTCATTCCCTTTATGCTAGATGAACAAACGCCTCTTCACGTGCTCAATTCTGAGAGTTGAATGTGTGTGAAAGCCTTTAGTCACTTAGCCTGCTGGGAAAACTCAATTTATATAGAGTGGGGAGCTACAAAACATACATATTTATGGGGAGGAACGAGCTCTATCTCGGTTTTACAGTGAAAACTGCATGAACTTCAAACCAGCACTAGAAAACACACTGAGGAATCAGAGTAAGTATTTTCATTGCTGCCTATTCCAATTAGCTTGATGAACGAACGCCTCACCACATGCTCAATTCTGAGATTTGAATGTGTGAAGCCGACAATCACCTAGCTTGTTGGGAACACACATTTTCTTTTGAGTGAGGAACTACACATCATTCATATATATGGGAATGTATTAGCAATAAATTTGATTTACAGTGAAAACTGTATGAACATCAAACCAGCAATAGAAATCATAGAGAGAAATCATGGTAATTTTTTTCTAGTGCTACCTATCTGCTTTATGGCGGATGAATTAACGCCCCTTCACATGCTCAATTCTGAGAGTTGAATGAGTGTGAAAGTCATTAATAGCTTATAATTTTGGGAAAAAATTGTGTTTGGGATGGGATCTACAGTACTTACATGTCTATATTTTAGGTATTAGCTCCAACTTGGTTTTACAGGGAATAAAGAAGAAACTGTAAATCGGCACTAGGAATTATAGTGAGATATCAGAGTAACTATTTCCAGTGTTACCCATTCCCTTTATGCTAGATGAACAAAATCCTTTCCACATGCTTAAATTTCAGAATTGAAAGTCTGTGAAATCCGTCAATCAATTAGCTTGTTGTGAACACAGGGTTTGTTTGAGTGGGGAACAATGGGTCATATTTATCTATGTGGGATAGTATCTCTAAATCAGGTTTACACTGAAATCAACATGAAATAAAAATCGACAAGAGAAACATACTGAAATTCTGAGTGTTTCTATTGATAACGATTCCCTTTATGGTAGACGAACAAACGCCTCTTCACATGCTGAAATCTGAGAGTTGGTTGGGTACAAAAGCCATACATCTCCTAACTTGTTGGGAACACACAATTTCTTTCAGTGGGGAAATATACAACATGCGTGTCTATAGGGAGGTACTTGCTCCAAGTCCGTTTTACACTGAAAATGGTGCACACAGGAACCCGGAACTGTCACACATGCTGAGTAAAAGGAGTAAGTGTTTCCACTGCTAACCATTCCCTTTATGCTAGAAGAAAGAATGCCTCTGCAAGGGCTCAAATCTGAAATTTGAAAGTGTGTTAAAGCCGTCCATCTCCTTGCTCGTTGGGAACACAAGATGTCTTTGAGTGGGACCCTATAATACATACATATCTATGGTGAGGTGTTAGATCCAAGTCGGTTTTAAAGTGAGAAGAGTGTGAAATTCCAACCGGCACAAGAAATATAGTGAAAAATCAGAGTAAGTGTTTCTAGTGCTACTGATACAATTTATGCTAGATGAACAATCCCCTCTCCACGTGCTCATTTCTGAGGATTTTATGTGTGTGTTTAAGCCATCCATCACCTAATTGTTGGGAACACAGAGATTTCTGAGGAGTTCCGTATTCTACATACATATTAAAGAGGAAGTACAATCTCCAACACCGTTTTATACTGAAAACAGCAAGAACATCATACTGACACTAGGAAACAAAGGGAGAAATAAGATTGTTCCTTGTGCTACCCATTCCCAATATGCTAGATGAACGAACGCATTTCCATGTGCTCAATTATGAGAGTTGAATGTGTTGAAACAGTCCAACAATTAGCTTCTCGGGAACACACCGTTTCTTTGAGTAGGGAACTATGTTACTTATATAACTGTGAGTAGGGTAGCTCCAACTCGGTTTTACAGTGAAAACTGCATGAACTTCAAACCAGCACTAGGGAACAAATTCAGAAATCAGAGTTCATGTTTCTAATGCTACTCATTCATTTATGCTACATGAAAGTTTGCCTCTTCACATGCTCAGTACTGAGAGTAGAATTTGTTTGAAAGGCGTCCATCAGCTATTTTGGTGGGAACATAGAGTTTCCCGTAAGTAGGAAACTACGGTACATAGATATGCATGACATGGCACTAGCTCCAAGTCGGTTTTTCTCTGAAAACAGCATAAAATAAAAACTGGCACTAGAAATCATACAGAAAAATCAGAGTAATTATTTGTAGTGTTTCCGGTTACCTATATGCTAGATGAAAAAGCACCTCTCCACATGCTCAATTCTGAGAGTAGATGTGCAAAAAAACTTCTATATTCACTCTTGTTGGGAACACAGAATTTCCTTCAGTGGGGATCTATGCTACAAACGTATCTATGGGGATCCAAGTCATTAAAATGTGAAACTCCATGAATTTCAAACCAGTTACAGGACACAAACTGTGAAATCAAAGTAAGTGTTTTTAGTGCTCCCCATTCCAAGACTCTAGATGAACAAATGCCTCTCCACATGCTTAATTCTGGGAGTTGAATTTGTGTGGAAGCCGTCCATCACCTAGCTTGCTGGGAAAAAAGAATTTTCTTCAGTGGGAACTATGCTACATAGAAACGTAAGGGGAGTCGCTAATTTCAACCCAGTTTTAGAGTGAAACAGCAAAAATTCCAAAAGGGGAACTAGGAAACATAATGAGAATTGAGAGTAAGTGTTTCTATTCGTACCCATTCCATTTACGCTGGATGAATGAATGCCTCTCCGCATGCTCAGTTCTGAGAGTTGAATGTGCGTGAAAGCAGTCACCTATCTTTTTGGGGACACACAGTTTTCTTGAGTGGGGAATGACACTACATACATATATATGGGGAGTTACAAGCTCCAATGCGGGCTTACAGTGAAATCTGCATGAACATCAAACCAGCACTTGGAAACATACTGAGAAATCAGAGTATGTGTTTCTCCTGCTCCTCATTCCCTTTATGCTAGATGAACAAACGCCCCTTCACGTGCTCAATTCTGAGAGTTGAATGTGTGTGAAAGCCATTAGTCACTTAGCCTGCTGTGAAAACTCAATTTATATAGAGTGGGGAGCTACAAAACATACATATTTATGGGGAGGAACGAGCTCTATCTCGGTTTTACAGTGAAAACTGCATGAACATCAAACCAGCACTAGAAAACACACTGAGGAATCAGAGTAAGTATTTTCATTGCTGCCTATTCCAATTAGCTAGATGTAAGAACGCCTCACCACATGCTCAATTCTGAGATTTGAATGTGTGAAGCCGACAATCACCTAGCTTGTTGGGAACACACATTTTTTTTTGAGTGAGGAACTACACATCATTCATATATATGGGAATGAATTAGCAATAAATTTGATTTACAGTGAAAACTGTATGAACATTAAACCAGCAATAGAAATCATAGTGAGAAATCATGGTAATTTTTTTCTACTGCTACCTATTCGCATTATGGCAGATGAATTAACGCACCTTCACATGCTCAATTCTGAGAGTTGAATGAGTGTGAAAGTCATTAATCACTTATAAATTTGGGAAAAAAGTGTGTTTGGGATGGGATGTACAGTACTTACATGTCTACATTTTAGGTATTAGCTCCAACTTGGTTTTACAGTGAAAAAAGGAGAAAGTGTAAAATCGGCACTAGGAATTATAGTGAGAAATCAGAGTAACTATTTCCAGTGCTACCCATTCCCTTTATGCTAGATGAACAAAATCCTTTCCACATGCTTAAATCTGAGAGTTGAAAGTCTGTGAAATTCGTCAATCAATTAGCTTGTTGTGAACACAGAGTTTGTTTGAGTGGGGAACAATGCGTCATATGTATCTATGTGGGATAGTATCTCTAAATCAGGTTTACACTGAAATCAACATGAAATAAAAATCGACAATAGGAAACATACTGAAATTCCGAGTTTTCTATTGATAACGATTCCCTTCATGGTAGACGAACAAACGCCTCTCCACATGCTGAAATCTGAGAGTTGGTTGGGGGCAAAAGCCGTACATCTCCTAACTTGTTGGGAACACACAATTTCTTTCAGTGGGGAAATATACAACATGCGTGTCTATAGGGAGGTACTTGCTCCAAGTCCGTTTTACACTGAAAATGGTGCACACAGGAACCCGGAACTGTCACACATGCTGAGTAAAAGGAGTAAGTGTTTCCACTGCTAACCATTCCCTTTATGCTAGATGAATGAATGCCTCAGCAAGGGCTCAATTCTGAAATTTGAAAGTGTGTTAAAGCCGTCCATCTCCTTGCTCGTTGGGAACACAAACTTTATCTCATTGGGGCCTTATACTACATACATATCTATGGGGAGGTGTTAGCTCCAAGTCGGTTTTAAAGTGAGAAGAGTGTGAACTTCCAACCGGCACTAGGAAATATAGTGAAAATCAGAGTAAGTGTTTCTAGTGCTACTGATACAATCTATGCTAGATGAACAAACCCCTCTCCACGTGCTCATTTCTGAGGATTTTATGTGTGTGTTTAAGCCATCTATCCCCTAATTGTTGGGAACACAGAGATTTTTGAGTAGTTGCGTATTCTACATACATATTAAAGAGGAGGTACTATCTCCAACTCCGTTTTATACTGAAAACAGCAAGAACATCATACTGACACTAGGAAACATAGGGAGAAATAAGATTGTTCCTTGTGCTACCCATTCCCAATATGCTAGATGAACGAACGCATTTCCATGTGCTAAAATTTGAGAGTTGAATGTGTTGAAAGCAGTCCAACATTTAGCTTCTCGGGAACAAACCGTTTCTTTGAGTAGGGAACTATGCTACTTATATATCTGTGAGTAGGTTAACTCCAACTCGGTTTTACAGTGAAAACTGCATGAACTTCAAACCAGCACTAGGGAACAAATTCAGAAATCAGAGTTCATGTTTCTAATGCTACCCATTCCCTTTATGCTACATGAAAGAGTGCCTCTTCACATGCTCAGTACCGAGAGTAGAATTTGTTTGAAAGGCGTCCATCAGCTATTTTGTTGGGAACATAGAGTTTCCGTAAGTAGGGAACTACGGTACGTAGATATGCATGATATGGCACTAGCTCCAAGTGTGTTTTGCTCTGAAAACAGCATAAAATAAAAACTGGCACTAGTAATCATACAGAAAATTCAGAGTAATTATTTTTAGTGTTTCCGGTTACCTATATGCTAGATGAAAAAACACCTCTCCACATGCTCAATTCTGAGAGTTGATGTGCAAAAAAGACTTCTATATCCAATCTTGTTGGGAACACAGAATTTCTTCCAGTGGGGATCTATGCTACAAACGTATCTATGGGGAGGTACAAGATTCAAGTCATTATACTGTGAAAATTCCATGAAATTCAAACCAGCTACAGGAAAAATAGTGTGAAATCAAAGTAAGTGTTTTTAGTCCTCCCCATTCCAAAACTCTAGATGAACAAATGCCTCTCCACATGCTTAATTCTGGGAGTTGACTTTGTGTGGAAGCCGTCCATCACCTAGCTTGCTGGGAAAAAAGAATTTTCTTCAGTGGGAACTATGCTACGTAGAAACGTACTGGGAGTCAGTAGCTTCAACTCAGTTTTAGAGTGAAAACAGCAAAAATTCCAAAAGCAGAACTAGGAAACATAATGAGAATTAAGAGTAAGTTTTTCTATTGGTACCCATTCCATTTACGCTGGATGAATGAATGCCTCTTCGCATGCTCAGTTCTGAGAGTTGAATGTGCGTGAAAGCAGTCACCTATCTTGTTGGGGACACAGTTTTTTTGAGTGGGGAACGACACTACATACATATATATGGGGAGTTACAAGCTCCAATGCGGGCTTACAGTGAAATCTGCATGAACATCAAACCAGCACAAGGAAAGATACTGAGAAATCAGAGTATGTGTTTCTACTGCTCCTCATTCCCTTTATGCTAGATGAACAAACGCCTCTTCACGTGCTCAATTCTGAGAGTTGAATGTGTGTGAAAGCCTTTAGTCACTTAGCCTGCTGGGAAAACTCAATTTATATAGAGTGGGGAGCTACAAAACATACATATTTATGGGGAGGAACGAGCTCTATCTCGGTTTTACAGTGAAAACTGCATGAACTTCAAACCAGCACTAGAAAACACACTGAGGAATCAGAGTAAGTATTTTCATTGCTGCCTATTCCAATTAGCTTGATGAACGAACGCCTCACCACATGCTCAATTCTGAGATTTGAATGTGTGAAGCCGACAATCACCTAGCTTGTTGGGAACACACATTTTCTTTTGAGTGAGGAACTACACATCATTTATATATATGGGAATGTATTAGCAATAAATTTGATTTACAGTGAAAACTGTATGAACATCAAACCAGCAATAGAAATCATAGAGAGAAATCATGGTAATTTTTTTCTAGTGCTACCTATCCGCTTTATGGCGGATGAATTAACGCCCCTTCACATGCTCAATTCTGAGAGTTGAATGAGTGTGAAAGTCATTAATAGCTTATAATTTTGGGAAAAAATTGTGTTTGGGATGGGATCTACAGTACTTACATGTCTATATTTTAGGTATTAGCTCCAACTTGGTTTTACAGGGAATAAAGAAGAAACTGTAAATCGGCACTAGGAATTATAGTGAGATATCAGAGTAACTATTTCCAGTGTTACCCATTCCCTTTATGCTAGATGAACAAAATCCTTTCCACATGCTTAAATTTCAGAATTGAAAGTCTGTGAAATCCGTCAATCAATTAGCTTGTTGTGAACACAGGGTTTGTTTGAGTGGGGAACAATGGGTCATATTTATCTATGTGGGATAGTATCTCTAAATCAGGTTTACACTGAAATCAACATGAAATAAAAATCGACAAGAGAAACATACTGAAATTCCGAGTGTTTCTATTGGTAACGATTCCCTTTATGGTAGACGAACAAACGCCTCTCCACATGCTGAAATCTGAGAGTTGGTTGGGTACAAAAGCCATACATCTCCTAACTTGTTGGGAACACACAATTTCTTTCAGTGGGGAAATATACAACATGCGTGTCTATAGGGAGGTACTTGCTCCAAGTCCGTTTTACACTGAAAATGGTGCACACAGGAACCCGGAACTGTCACACATGCTGAGTAAAAGGAGTAAGTGTTTCCACTGCTAACCATTCCCTTTATGCTAGAAGAAAGAATGCCTCTGCAAGGGCTCAATTCTGAAATTTGAAAGTGTGTTAAAGCCGTCCATCTCCTTGCTCGTTGGGAACACAAGATGTCTTTGAGTGGGACCCTATAATACATACATATCTATGGTGAGGTGTTAGATCCAAGTCGGTTTTAAAGTGAGAAGAGTGTGAAATTCCAACCGGCACAAGAAATATAGTGAAAAATCAGAGTAAGTGTTTCTAGTGCTACTGATACAATTTATGCTAGATGAACAATCCCCTCTCCACGTGCTCATTTCTGAGGATTTTATGTGTGTGTTTAAGCCATCCATCACCTAATTGTTGGGAACACAGAGATTTCTGAGTAGTTCCGTATTCTACATACATATTAAAGAGGAAGTACAATCTCCAACACCGTTTTATACTGAAAACAGCAAGAACATCATACTGACACTAGGAAACATAGGGAGAAATAAGATTGTTCCTTGTGCTACCCATTCCCAATATGCTAGATGAACGAACGCATTTCCATGTGCTCAATTATGAGAGTTGAATGTGTTGAAACAGTCCAACAATTAGCTTCTCGGGAACACATCGTTTCTTTGAGTAGGGAACTATGTTACTTATATAAATGTGAGTAGGGTAGCTCCAACTCGGTTTTACAGTGAAAACTGCATGAACTTCAAACCAGCACTAGGGAACAAATTCAGAAATCAGAGTTCATGTTTCTAATGCTACTCATTCATTTATGCTACATGAAAGATTGCCTCTTCACATGCTCAGTACTGAGAGTAGAATTTGTTTGAAAGGCGTCCATCAGCTATTTTGGTGGGAACATAGAGTTTCCGTAAGTAGGGAACTACGGTACATAGATATGCATGACATGGCACTAGCTCCAAGTCGGTTTTTCTCTGAAAACAGCATAAAATAAAAACTGGCACTAGTAATCATACAGAAAAATCAGAGTAATTATTTGTAGTGTTTCCCGTTACCTATATGCTAGATGAAAAAGCACCTCTCCACATGCTCATTTCTGAGAGTAGATGTGCTAAAAACTTCTATATTCACACTTGTTGGGAACACAGAATTTCCTTCAGTGGGGATCTATGCTACAAACGTATCTATGGGGATCCAAGTCATTAAAATGTGAAACTCCATGAATTTCAATCCAGTTACAGGACACAAACTGTGAAATCAAAGTAAGTGTTTTTAGTGCTCCCCATTCCAAGACTCTAGATGAACAAATGCCTCTCCACATGCTTAATTCTGGGAGTTGAATTTGTGTGGAAGCCGTCCATCACCTAGCTTGCTGGGAAAAAAGAATTTTCTTCAGTGGGAACTATGCTACATAGAAACGTAAGGGGAGTCGCTAATTTCAACCCAGTTTTAGAGTGAAACAGCAAAAATTCCAAAAGCGGAACTAGGAAACATAATGAGAATTGAGAGTAAGTGTTTCTATTCGTACCCATTCCATTTACGCTGGATGAATGAATGCCTCTCCGCATGCTCAGTTCTGAGAGTTGAATGTGCGTGAAAGCAGTCACCTATCTTTTTGGGGACACACAGTTTTCTTCAGTGGGGAATGACACTACATACATATATATGGGGAGTTACAAGCTCCAATGCGGGCTTACAGTGAAATCTGCATGAACATCAAACCAGCACTTGGAAACATACTGAGAAATCAGAGTATGTGTTTCTCCTGCTCCTCATTCCCTTTATGCTAGATGAACAAACGCCCCTTCACGTGCTCAATTCTGAGAGTTGAATGTGTGTGAAAGCCATTAGTCACTTAGCCTGCTGTGAAAACTCAATTTATATAGAGTGGGGAGCTACAAACCATACATATTTATGGGGAGGAACGAGCTCTATCTCGGTTTTACAGTGAAAACTGCATGAACATCAAACCAGCACTAGAAAACACACTGAGGAGTCAGAGTAAGTATTTTCATTGCTGCCTATTCCAATTAGCTAGATGTAAGAACGCCTCACCACATGCTCAATTCTGAGATTTGAATGTGTGAAGCCGACAATCACCTAGCTTGTTGGGAACACACATTTTCTTTTGAGTGAGGAACTACACATCATTCATATATATGGGAATGTATTAGCAATAAATTTGATTTACAGTGAAAACTGTATGAACATTAAACCAGCAATAGAAATCATAGTGAGAAATCATGGTAATTTTTTTCTACTGCTACCTATTCGCATTATGGCAGATGAATTAACGCACCTTCACATGCTCAATTCTGAGAGTTGAATGAGTGTGAAAGTCATTAATCACTTATAAATTTGGGAAAAAAGTGTGTTTGGGATGGGATGTACAGTACTTACATGTCTATATTTTAGGTATTAGCTCCAACTTGGTTTTACAGTGAAAAAAGAAGAAAGTGTAAAATCGACACTAGGAATTATAGTGAGAAATCAGAGTAACTATTTCCAGTGCTAACCATTCCCTTTATGCTAGATGAACAAAATCCTTTCCACATGCTTAAATCTGAGAGTTGAAAGTCTGTGAAATTCGTCAATCAATTAGCTTGTTGTGAACACAGAGTTTGTTTGAGTGGGGAACAATGCGTCATATGTATCTATGTGGGATAGTATCTCTAAATCAGTTTTACACTGAAATCAACATGAAATAAAAATCGACAATAGGAAACATACTGAAAATCCTAGTGTTTCTATTGATAACGATTCCCTTCATGGTAGACGAACAAACGCCTCTCCACATGCTGAAATCTGAGAGTTGGTTGGGGGCAAAAGCCGTACATCTCCTAACTTGTTGGGAACACACAATTTCTTTCAGTGGGGAAATATACAACATGCGTGTCTATAGGGAGGTACTTGCTCCAAGTCCGTTTTACACTGAAAATGGTGCACACAGGAACCCGGAACTGTCACACATGCTGAGTAAAAGGAGTAAGTGTTTCCACTGCTAACCATTCCCTTTATGCTAGATGAATGAATGCCTCAGCAAGGGCTCAATTCTGAAATTTGAAAGTGTGTTAAAGCCGTCCATCTCCTTGCTCGTTGGGAACACAAGCTTTATCTCATTGGGGCCCTATACTACATACATATCAATGGGGAGGTGTAAGCTCCAAGTCGGTTTTAAAGTGAGAAGAGTGTGAACTTCCAACCGGCACTAGGAAATATAGTGAAAATCAGAGTAAGTGTTTCTAGTGCTACTGATACAATCTATGCTAGATGTACAAACCCCTCTCCACGTGCTCATTTCTGAGGATTTTATGTGTGTGTTTAAGCCATCTATCCCCTAATTGTTGGGAACACAGAGATTTTTGAGTAGTTGCGTATTCTACATACATATTAAAGAGGAGGTACTATCTCCAACTCCGTTTTATACTGAAAACAGCAAGAACATCATACTGACACTAGGAAACATAGGGAGAAATAAGATTGTTCCTTGTGCTACCCATTCCCAATATGCTAGATGAACCAACGCATTTCCATGTGCTCAAATTTGAGAGTTGAATGTGTTGAAAGCAGTCCAACATTTAGCTTCTCGGGAACAAACCGTTTCTTTGAGTAGGGAATTATGCTACTTATATATCTGTGAATAGGTTAACTCCAACTCGGTTTTACAGTGAAAACTGCATGAACTTCAAACCAGCACTAGGGAACAAATTCAGAAATCAGAGTTCATGTTTCTAATGCTACCCATTCCCTTTATGCTACATGAAAGAATGCCTCTTCACATGCTCAGTACCGAGAGTAGAATTTGTTTGAAAGGCGTCCATCAGCTATTTTGTTGGGAACATAGAGTTTCCGTAAGTAGGGAACTACGCTACGTAGATATGCATGATATGGCACTAGCTCCAAGTGTGTTTTGCTCTGAAAACAGCATAAAATAAAAACTGGCACTAGTAATCATACAGAAAATTCAGAGTAATTATTTCTAGTGTTTCCCGTTACCTATATGCTAGATGAAAAAACACCTCTCCACATGCTCAATTCTGAGAGTAGATGTGCAAAAAAGACTTCTATATCCAATCTTCTTGGGAACACAGAATTTCTTTCAGTGGGGATCTATGCTACAAACGTATCTATGGGGAGGTACAAGCTCCAAGTCATTAAACTGTGAAAACTCCATGAACTTCAAACCAGCTACAGGAAACATACTGTGAAATCAAAGTAAATGTTTTTAGTGCTCCCCATTCCAAGACTCTAGATGAACAAATGCCTCTCCACATGCTTAATTCTGGGATTTGAATTTGTGTGGAAGCCGTCCATCACCTAGCTTGCTGGGAAAAAACAATTTTCTTCAATGGGAACTATGCTACGTAGAAACGTAAGGGGAGT
This sequence comes from Camelus dromedarius, assembly GCF_036321535.1. NCBI lineage: Eukaryota > Metazoa > Chordata > Mammalia > Artiodactyla > Camelidae > Camelus > Camelus dromedarius. The sequence continues at coordinate 857,171 of NC_087451.1, read as the reverse complement.
CACTAGCTTCAACTCAGTTTTAGAGTGAAAACAGCAAATTTCCAAAAGCGGAACTAGGAAACATAATGAGAATTGAGAGTAAGTTTTTCTATTGGTACCCATTCCATTTACGCTGGATGAATGAATGCCTCTCCGCATGCTCAGTTCTGAGAGTTGAATGTGCATGAAAGCAGTCACCTATCTTGTTGGGGACACATAGGTTTTTTGAGTGGGGAACGACACTACATACATATATATGGGGAGGTTCAAGCTCCAATGCGGGCTTACAGTGAAATCTGCATGAACATCAAGCCAGCACTAGGAAACATACTGAGAAATCAGAGTATGTGTTTCTACTGCTCCTTATTCCCTTTATGCTAGATGAATAAACGCCGCTTCACGTGCTCAATTCTGAGAGTTGAATGTGTGTGAAAGCAATTATTCACTTAGCCTGCTGGGAAAACTCAATTAATTTAGAGTGGGGATCTACAAAACATACATATATATGGGGAGGTACGAGCTCTATATCGGTTTTACAGTGAAAACTGCATGAACTTCAAACCAGCACTAGAAAACACACTGAGGAATCAGAGTAAGTATTTTCATTGCTGCCTATTCCCATTATGCTAGATGAACGAACGCCTCACCACATGCTCAATTCTGAGATTTGAATGTGTGAAGCCGTCAATCAGCTAGCTTGTTGGGAACACACATTTTCTTTTGAGTGAGGAACTACACATCATTCATATATATGGGAATGTATTAGCAATAAATTTGATTTACAGTGAAAACTGTATGAACATCAAACCAGCAATAGAAATCATAGTGAGAAATCATGGTAATATTTTTCTAGTGCTACCAATCCGCTTTATGGCAGATGAATTAACGCCTCATCACATGATCTATTCTGAGAGTTGAATGTGTGTGAAAATCATTAATCACTTATAATTTTGGGAAAAAATGTGTGTTTGGGATGGGATATACAGTACTTACATGTCTATTTTTAGGTATTAACTCCAACTTGGTTTTACAGTGAAAACAGAACAAACTGTAAATTCGGCACTAGGAATTACAGTGAGAAATCAGAGTAACTATTTCCAGTGCTACACATTCCCTTTATGCTAGATGAACAAAAGCCTTTCCACATGCTTAAATCTGAGAGTTGAAAGTCTGTGAAATCCGTCAATCACTTACCTTGTTGTGAACACAAGGTTGGTTTGAGTGGGGAAAAACCCGTCATACGTATCTATGTGGGATATTATCTCTAAGTCAGTTTAACACTGAAATCAACATGAAATAAAAATCGACAAGAGGAAACTTACTGAAATTCCGAGTGTTTCTATTGATAACGATTCCCTTTATGGTAGACGAACAAACGCCTCTCCACATGCTGAAATCTGAGAGTTGGTTGGGTGCAAAAGCCGTACATCTCCTAACTTGTTGGGAACACACAGTTTCTTTCAGTGTGGAAATATAGAACATGCATGTCTATAGGGAGGTACTAGCTCCAAGTCCATTTTACACTGAAAATGGTGCACACAGGAACACGGATCTGTCACACATGCTGAGTAAACAGAGTAAGTGTTTCTACTGCTACCCATTCCCTTTATGCTAGATGAATGAATGCCTCTGCAAGGGCTCAATTCTGAAATTTGAAAGTGTGTTAAAGCCGTCCATCTCCTTGCTCGTTGGGAACACAAGCTTTATCTCATTGGGGCCCTATACTACATACATATCTATGGGGAGGTGTTAGCTCCAAGTCGGTTTTAAAGTGAGAAGGGTGTGAACTTCCAACTGGCACTAGGAAATATAGTGAAAAATCAGAGTAAGTGTTTCTAGTGCTACTGATACAATCTATGCTAGATGAACAAACCCCTCTCCACGTGCTCATTTCTGAGGATTTTATGTGTGTGTTTAAGCCATCCATCCCCTAATTGTTGGGAACACAGGCATTTTTGAGTAGTTGCGTATTCTACATACATATTAAAGAGGAGGTACTATCTCCAACTCCGTTTTATACTGAAAACTGCAAGAACATCATACTGAGACTAGGAAACATAGTGAGAAAAAAGTTTGTTTCTTGTGCTACATATTCCCAATATGCTAGATGAACGAACGCATTACCATGTGCTCAAATTTGAGAGTTGAATGTGTTGAAAGCAGTCCAACACTTAGCTTCTTGGGAACACACCGTTTCTTTGAGTAGGGAACTATGCTAATTATATATCTGTGAGTAGGTTAACTCCAACTCGGTTTTACAGTGAAAACTGCATGAACTTCAAACCAGCACTAGGGAACAAATTCAGAAATCAGAGTTCATGTTTCTAATGCTACCCATTCCCTTTATGCTACATGAAAGAATGCCTCTTCACATGCTCAGTACCGAGAGTAGAATTTGTTTGAAAGGCGTCCATCAGCTATTTTGGTGGGAACATAGAGTTTCCGTAAGTAGGGAACTACGCTACGTAGATATGCATGATATGGCACGAGCTCCAAGTCGGTTTTGCTCTGAAAACAGCATAAAATAAAAACTGGCACTAGTAATCATACAGAAAATTCAGAGTAATTATTTCTAGTGTTTCCCGTTACCTATATGCTAGATGAAAAAACACCTCTGCACATGCTCAATTCTGAGAGTAGATGTGCAAAAAAGACTTCTATATCCAATCTTGTTGGGAACACAGAATTTCTTCCAGTGGGGATCTATGCTACAAACGTATCTATGGGGAGGTACAAGCTCCAAGTCATTATACTGTGAAAACTCCATGAACTTCAAACCAGCTACAGGAAACATACTGTGAAATCAAAGTAAGTGTTTTTAGTGCTCCCCATTCCAAGACTCTAGATGAACAAATGCCTCTCCACATGCTTAATTCTGGGATTTGAATTTGTGTGGAAGCCGTCCATCACCTAGCTTGCTGGGAAAAAAGAATTTTCTTCAGTGGGAACTATGCTACGTAGAAACGTAAGGGGAGTCACTAGCTTCAACTCAGTTTTAGAGTGAAAACAGCAAAAATTCCAAAAGCGGAACTAGGAAACATAATGAGAATTGAGAGTAAGTGTTTCTATTGGCACCCATTCCATTTACGCTGGATGAATGAATGCCTCTCCGCATGCTCATTTCTGAGAGTTGAATGTGCATGAAAGCAGTCACCTATCTTGTTGGGGACACACAGGTTTTTTGAGTGGGGAACGACACTACATACTTATATATGGGGAGGTTCAAGCTCCAATGCGGGCTTACAGTGAAATTTGCATGAACATCAAAGCAGCACTAGGAAACATACTGAGAAATCAGAGTATGTGTTTCTACTGCTCCTCATTCCCTTTATGCTAGATGAACAAACGCCTCTTCACGTGCTCAATTCTGAGAGTTGAATGTGTGTGAAAGCCATTAGTCACTTAGCCTGCTGGGAAAACTCAATTAATTTAGAGTGGGGAGCTACAAAACATACATATATATGGGGAGTTACGAGCTCTATATCGGTTTTACAGTGAAAACTGCATGAACTTCAAACCAGCACTAGAAAACACACTGAGGAATCAGAGTAAGTATTTTCATTGCTGCCTATTGCCATTATGCTAGATGAACGAACGCCTCACCACATGCTCAATTCTGAGATTTGAATGTGTGAAGCCGTCAATCAGCTAGCTTGTTGGGAACACACATTTTCTTTTGAGTGAGGAACTACACATCATTCATATATATGGGAATGTATTAGCAATAAATTTGATTTACAGTGAAAACTGTATGAACATCAAACCAGCAATAGAAAACATAGTGAGAAATCATGGTAATATTTTTCTAGTGCTACCAATCCGCTTTATGGCAGATGAATTAACGCCTCATCACATGCTCTATTCTGAGAGTTGAATGTGTGTGAAAATCATTAATCACTTATAATTTTGGGAAAAAAAGTGTGTTTGGGATGGGATCTACAGTATTAACTTGTCTATATTTAGGTATTAGCTCCAACTTGGTTTTACAGTGAAAACAGAACAAACTGTAAATTCGGCACTAGGAATTACAGTGAGAAATCAGAGTAACTATTTCCAGTGCTACCCATTCCCTTTATGCTAGATGAACAAAAGCCTTTCCACATGCTTAAATCTGAGGGTTGAAAGTCTGTGAAATCCGTCAATCAATTACCTTGTTGTGAACACAAGGATTGTTTGAGTGGGGAAAAACCCGTCATACGTATCTATGTGGGATAGTATCTCTAAGTCAGTTTTACACTGAAATCAACATGAAATAAAAATCGACAAGAGGAAACTTACTGAAATTCCGAGTGTTTCTATTGATAACGATTCCCTTTATGGTAGACGAACAAACGCCTCTCCACATGCTGAAATCTGAGAGTTGGTTGGGTGCAAAAGCCGTACATCTCCTAACTTGTTGGGAACACACAATTTCTTTCAGTGGGGAAATATTCTACATGCCTGTCTATAGGGAGGTACTAGCTCCAAGTCCGTTTTACACTGAAAATTGTGCACACAGGAACACGGAACTGTCACACATGCTGAGTAAACGGAGTAAGTGTTTCTACTGCTACCCATTCCCTTTATGCTAGATGAATGAATGCCTCTGCAAGGGCTCAATTCTGAAATTTGAAAGTGTGTTAAAGCCGTCCATATCATTGCTCATTGGTAACACAAGCTTTCTCTCAGTGGGGCCCTATACTACTTATATATCTATGGGGAGAAGTTAGCTCCAAGTCGGTTTTAAAGTGAGAAGAGTGTGAACTTCCAACCGGCAGTAGGAAATATAGTGAAAAATCAGAGTAAGTGTTTCTAGTGCTACTGATACAATCCATGCTAGATGTACAAACCCCTCTCCACGTGCTCATTTCTGAGGATTTTATGTGTGTGTTTAAGCCATCCATCCCCTAATTGTTGGGAACACAGAGATTTTTGAGTAGTTGCGTATTCTACATACATATTAAAGAGGAGGTACTATCTCCAAAACCGTTTTATACTGAAAACAGCAAGAACATCATACTGACACTAGGAAACATAGGGAGAAATAAGATTGTTCCTTGTGCTACCCATTCCCAATATGCTAGATGAACGAATACATTTCCTTGTGCTCAAATTTGAGAGTTGAATTTGTTGAAATCAGTCCAACACTTAGCTTCTCGGGAACACACCGTTTCTTTGAGTAGGGATCTATGCTACTTATATATCTGTGAGTAGGTTAGCTCCAACTCGGTTTTACAGTGAAAACTGCATGAACTTCAAACCAGCACTAGGGAACAAATTCAGAAATCAGAGTTCATGTTTCTAATGCTACCCATTCCCTTTATGCTACATGAAAGAATGCCTCTTCACATGCTCAGTACCGAGAGTAGAATTTGTTTGAAAGGCGTCCATCAGCTATTTTGTTGGGAACATAGAGTTTCCGTAAGTAGGGAACTACGGTACGTAGATATGCATGATATGGCACTATCTCCAAGTCGGTTTTACTCTGAAAACAGCATAAAATAAAAACTGGCACTAGTAATCATACAGAAAATTCAGAGTAATTATTTCTAGTGTTTCCCGTTACCTATATGCTAGATGAAAAAACACCTCTGCACATCCTCAATTCTGAGAGTAGATGTGCAAAAAAGACTTCTATATCCAATCTTGTTTGGAACACAGAATTTCTTTCAGTGGGGATCTATGCTACAAACGTATCTATGGGGAGGTACAAGCTCCAAGTCATTAAACTGTGAAAACTCCATGAACTTCAAACCAGCTACAGGAAACATACTGTGAAATCAAAGTAAGTGTTTTTAGTGCTCCCCATTCCAAGACTCTAGATGAACAAATGCCTCTCCACATGCTTAATTCTGGGAGTTGAATTTGTGTGGAAGCCGTCCATCACCTAGCTTGCTGGGAAAAAAGAATTTTCTTCAGTGGGAACTATGCTACATAGAAACGTAAGGGGAGTCACTAGCTTCAACTCAGTTTTAGAGTGAAAACAGCAAAAATTCCAAAAGCGGAACTAGGAAACATAATGAGAATTGAGAGTAAGTGTTTCTATTGGTACCCATTCCATTTACGCTGGATGAATGAATGCCTCTCCGCATGCTCATTTCTGAGAGTTGAATGTGCATGAAAGCAGTCACCTATCTTGTTGGGGACACACAGGTTTTTTGAGTGGGGAACGACACTACATACTTATATATGGGGAGGTTCAAGCTCCAATGCGGGCTTACAGTGAAATTTGCATGAACATCAATCAGCACTAGGAAACATACTGAGAAATCAGAGTATGTGTTTCTACTGCTCCTCATTCCCTTTATGCTAGATGAACAAACGCCTCTTCACGTGCTCAATTCTGAGAGTTGAATGTGTGTGAAAGCCATTAGTCACTTAGCCTGCTGGGAAAACTCAATTAATTTAGAGTGGGGAGCTACAAAACATACATATATATGGGGAGTTACGAGCTCGATATCGGTTTTACAGTGAAAACTGCATGAACTTCAAACCAGCACTAGAAAACACACTGAGGAATCAGAGTAAGTATTTTCATTGCTGCCTATTGCCATTATGCTAGATGAACGAACGCCTCACCACATGCTCAATTCTGAGATTTGAATGTGTGAAGCCGTCAATCAGCTAGCTTGTTGGGAACACACATTTTCTTTTGAGTGAGGAACTACACATCATTCATATATATGGGAATGTATTAGCAATAAATTTGATTTACAGTGAAAACTGTATGAACATCAAACCAGCAATAGAAAACATAGTGAGAAATCATGGTAATATTTTTCTAGTGCTACCAATCCGCTTTATGGCAGATGAATTAACGCCTCATCACATGCTCTATTCTGAGAGTTGAATGTGTGTGAAAATCATTAATCACTTATAATTTTGGGAAAAAAAGTGTGTTTGGGATGGGATCTACAGTATTAACTTGTCTATATTTAGGTATTAGCTCCAACTTGGTTTTACAGTGAAAACAGAACAAACTGTAAATTCGGCACTAGGAATTACAGTGAGAAATCAGAGTAACTATTTCCAGTGCTACCCATTCCCTTTATGCTAGATGAACAAAAGCCTTTCCACATGCTTAAATCTGAGGGTTGAAAGTCTGTGAAATCCGTCAATCAATTACCTTGTTGTGAACACAAGGATTGTTTGAGTGGGGAAAAACCCGTCATACGTATCTATGTGGGATAGTATCTCTAAGTCAGTTTTACACTGAAATCAACATGAAATAAAAATCGACAAGAGGAAACTTACTGAAATTCCGAGTGTTTCTATTGATAACGATTCCCTTTATGGTAGACGAACAAACGCCTCTCCACATGCTGAAATCTGAGAGTTGGTTGGGTGCAAAAGCCGTACATCTCCTAACTTGTTGGGAACACACAATTTCTTTCAGTGGGGAAATATTCTACATGCCTGTCTATAGGGAGGTACTAGCTCCAAGTCCGTTTTACACTGAAAATTGTGCACACAGGAACACGGAACTGTCACACATGCTGAGTAAACGGAGTAAGTGTTTCTACTGCTACCCATTCCCTTTATGCTAGATGAATGAATGCCTCTGCAAGGGCTCAATTCTGAAATTTGAAAGTGTGTTAAAGCCGTCCATATCATTGCTCATTGGTAACACAAGCTTTCTCTCAGTGGGGCCCTATACTACTTATATATCTATGGGGAGAAGTTAGCTCCAAGTCGGTTTTAAAGTGAGAAGAGTGTGAACTTCCAACCGGCAGTAGGAAATATAGTGAAAAATCAGAGTAAGTGTTTCTAGTGCTACTGATACAATCCATGCTAGATGTACAAACCCCTCTCCACGTGCTCATTTCTGAGGATTTTATGTGTGTGTTTAAGCCATCCATCCCCTAATTGTTGGGAACACAGAGATTTTTGAGTAGTTGCGTATTCTACATACATATTAAAGAGGAGGTACTATCTCCAAAACCGTTTTATACTGAAAACAGCAAGAACATCATACTGACACTAGGAAACATAGGGAGAAATAAGATTGTTCCTTGTGCTACCCATTCCCAATATGCTAGATGAACGAATACATTTCCTTGTGCTCAAATTTGAGAGTTGAATTTGTTGAAATCAGTCCAACACTTAGCTTCTCGGGAACACACCGTTTCTTTGAGTAGGGATCTATGCTACTTATATATCTGTGAGTAGGTTAGCTCCAACTCGGTTTTACAGTGAAAACTGCATGAACTTCAAACCAGCACTAGGGAACAAATTCAGAAATCAGAGTTCATGTTTCTAATGCTACCCATTCCCTTTATGCTACATGAAAGAATGCCTCTTCACATGCTCAGTACCGAGAGTAGAATTTGTTTGAAAGGCGTCCATCAGCTATTTTGGTGGGAACATAGAGTTTCCGTAAGTAGGGAACTACGGTACGTAGATATGCATGATATGGCACTATCTCCAAGTCGGTTTTACTCTGAAAACAGCATAAAATAAAAACTGGCACTAGTAATCATACAGAAAATTCAGAGTAATTATTTCTAGTGTTTCCCGTTACCTATATGCTAGATGAAAAAACACCTCTGCACATCCTCAATTCTGAGAGTAGATGTGCAAAAAAGACTTCTATATCCAATCTTGTTTGGAACACAGAATTTCTTTCAGTGGGGATCTATGCTACAAACGTATCTATGGGGAGGTACAAGCTCCAAGTCATTAAACTGTGAAAACTCCATGAACTTCAAACCAGCTACAGGAAACATACTGTGAAATCAAAGTAAGTGTTTTTAGTGCTCCCCATTCCAAGACTCTAGATGAACAAATGCCTCTCCACATGCTTAATTCTGGGAGTTGAATTTGTGTGGAAGCCGTCCATCACCTAGCTTGCTGGGAAAAAAGAATTTTCTTCAGTGGGAACTATGCTACATAGAAACGTAAGGGGAGTCACTAGCTTCAACTCAGTTTTAGAGTGAAAACAGCAAAAATTCCAAAAGCGGAACTAGGAAACATAATGAGAATTGAGAGTAAGTGTTTCTATTGGTACCCATTCCATTTACGCTGGATGAATGAATGCCTCTCCGCATGCTCATTTCTGAGAGTTGAATGTGCATGAAAGCAGTCACCTATCTTGTTGGGGACACACAGGTTTTTTGAGTGGGGAACGACACTACATACTTATATATGGGGAGGTTCAAGCTCCAATGCGGGCTTACAGTGAAATTTGCATGAACATCAAACCAGCACTAGGAAACATACTGAGAAATCAGAGTATGTGTTTCTACTGCTCCTCATTCCCTTTATGCTAGATGAACAAACGCCTCTTCACGTGCTCAATTCTGAGAGTTGAATGTGTGTGAAAGCCATTAGTCACTTAGCCTGCTGGGAAAACTCAATTAATTTAGAGTGGGGAGCTACAAAACATACATATATATGGGGAGTTACGAGCTCTATATCGGTTTTACAGTGAAAACTGCATGAACTTCAAACCAGCACTAGAAAACACACTGAGGAATCGGAGTAAGTATTTTCATTGCTGCCTATTCCCATTATGCTAGATGAACGAACGCCTCACCACATGCTCAATTCTGAGATTTGAATGTGTGAAGCCGTCAATCAGCTAGCTTGTTGGGAACACACATTTTCTTTTGAGTGAGGAACTACACATCATTCATATATATGGGAATGTATTAGCAATAAATTTGATTTACAGTGAAAACTGTATGAACATCAAACCAGCAATAGAAATCATAGTGAGAAATCATGGTAATATTTTTCTAGTGCTACCAATCCGCTTTATGGCAGATGAATTAACGCCTCATCACATGCTCTATTCTGAGAGTTGAATGTGTGTGAAAATCATTAATCACTTATAATTTTGGGAAAAAAAGTGTGTTTGGGATGGGATCTACAGTATTAACTTGTCTATATTTAGGTATTAGCTCCAACTTGGTTTTACAGTGAAAACAGAACAAACTGTAAATTCGGCACTAGGAATTACAGTGAGAAATCAGAGTAACTATTTCCAGTGCTACCCATTCCCTTTATGCTAGATGAACAAAAGCCTTTCCACATGCTTAAATCTGAGGGTTGAAAGTCTGTGAAATCCGTCAATCAATTACCTTGTTGTGAACACAAGGATTGTTTGAGTGGGGAAAAACCCGTCATACGTATCTATGTGGGATAATATCTCTAAGTCAGTTTTACACTGAAATCAACATGAAATAAAAATCGACAAGAGGAAACTTACTGAAATTCCGAGTGTTTCTATTGATAACGATTCCCTTTATGGTAGACGAACAAACGCCTCTCCACATGCTGAAATCTGAGAGTTGGTTGGGTGCAAAAGCCGTACATCTCCTAACTTGTTGGGAACACACAATTTCTTTCAGTGGGGAAATATTCTACATGCCTGTCTATAGGGAGGTACTAGCTCCAAGTCCGTTTTACACTGAAAATTGTGCACACAGGAACACGGAACTGTCACACATGCTGAGTAAACGGAGTAAGTGTTTCTACTGCTACCCATTCCCTTTATGCTAGATGAATGAATGCCTCTGCAAGGGCTCAATTCTGAAATTTGAAAGTGTGTTAAAGCCGTCCATATCATTGCTCATTGGTAACACAAGCTTTCTCTCATTGGGGCCCTATACTACATATATATCTATGGGGAGAAGTTAGCTCCAAGTCGGTTTTAAAGTGAGAAGAGTGTGAACTTCCAACTGGCAGTAGGAAAAATAGTGAAAAATCAGAGTAAGTGTTTCTAGTGCTACTGATACAATCCATGTTAGATGTACAAACCCCTCTCCACGTGCCCATTTCTGAGGATTTTATGTGTGTGTTTAAGCCATCCATCCCCTAATTGTTGGGAACACAGAGATTTTTGAGTAGTTGCGTATTCTACATACATATTAAAGAGGAGGTACTATCTCCAAAACCGTTTTATACTGAAAACAGCAAGAACATCATACTGACACTAGGAAACATAGGGAGAAATAAGATTGTTTCTTGTGCTACCCATTCCCAATATGCTAGATGAACGAATGCATTTCCTTGTGCTCAAATTTGAGAGTTGAATTTGTTGAAATCAGTCCAACACTTAGCTTCTCGGGAACACACCGTTTCTTTGAGTAGGGATCTATGCTACTTATATATCTGTGAGTAGGTTAGCTCCAACTCGGTTTTACAGTGAAAACTGCATGAACTTCAAACCAGCACTAGGGAACAAATTCAGAAATCAGAGTTCATCTTTCTAATGCTACCCATTCCCTTTATGCTACATGAAAGAATGCCTCTTCACATGCTCAGTACCGAGAGTAGAATTTGTTTGAAAGGCGTCCATCAGCTATTTTGGTGGGAAGATAGAGTTTCCGTAAGTAGGGAACTACGGTACGTAGATATGCATGATATGGCACTAGCTCCAATTCGGTTTTACTCTGAAAACAGCATAAAATAAAAACTGGCACTAGTAATCATACAGAAAATTCAGAGTAATTATTTCTAGTGTTTCCCGTTACCTATATGCTAGATGAAAAAACACCTCTCCACATGCTCAATTCTGAGAGTAGATGTGCAAAAAAGACTTCTATATCCAATCTTGTTGGGAACACAGAATTTCTTTCAGTGGGGATCTATGCTACAAACGTATCTATGGGGAGGTACAAGCTCCAAGTCATTATACTGTGAAAACTCCATGAACTTCAAACCAGCTACAGGAAACATACTGTGAAATCAAAGTAAGTGTTTTTAGTGCTCCCCATTCCAAGACTCTAGATGAACAAATGCCTCTCCACATGCTTAATTCTGGGATTTGAATTTGTGTGGAAGCCGTCCATCACCTAGCTTGCTGGGAAAAAAGAATTTTCTTCAGTGGGAACTATGCTACATAGAAACATAAGGGGAGTCACTAGCTTCAACTCAGTTTTAGAGTGAAAACAGCAAAAATTCCAAAAGCGGAACTAGGAAACATAATGAGAATTGAGAGTAAGTGTTTCTATTGGTACCCATTCCATTTACGCTGGATGAATGAATGCCTCTCCGCATGCTCATTTCTGAGAGTTGAATGTGCCTGAAAGCAGTCACCTATCTTGTTGGGGTCACATAATTTTTTTGAGTGGGGAACGACACTACATACATATATTTGGGGAGGTTCAAGCTCCAATGCGGGCTTACAGTGAAATCTGCATGAACATCAAAGCAGCACTAGGAAACATACTGAGAAATCAGAGTATGTGTTTCTACTGCTCCTCATTCCCTTTATGCTAGATGAATAAACGCCGCTTCACGTGCTCAATTCTGAGAGTTGAATGTGTGTGAAAGCCATTAGTCACTTAGCCTGCTGGGAAAACTCAATTAATTTAGAGTGGGGAGCTACAAAACATACATATATATGGGGAGGTACGAGCTCTATATCGGTTTTACAGTGAAAATTGCATGAACTTCAAACCAGCACTAGAAAACTCACTGAGGAATCAGTGTAAGTATTTTCATTGCTGCCTATTCCCATTATGCTAGATGAACGAACGTCTCACCACATGCTCAATGCTGAAATTTGAATGTGTGAAGCCGTCAATCAGATAGCTTGTTGGGAACACACATTTTCTTTTGAGTGAGGAACTACACATCATTCATATATATGGGAATGTATTAGCAATAAATTTGATTTACAGTGAAAACTGTATGAACATCAAACCAGCAATAGAAATCATAGTGAGAAATCATGGTAATTTTTTTCTATTTCTACCTATCCGCTTTATTGCAGATGAATTAACAATTCTTCACATGCTCAATTCTGAGAGTTGAATATGTGTGAAAGTTTTAATCACTTACAATTTTGGGAAAAAAAAGCGTGTTTTGGTTGGGATCTACAGTACTTACATGTCTATATTTTAGGTATTAACTCCAACTTGGTTTTACAGTGAAAACAGAACAAACTGTAAAATCGGCACTAGGAATTTTCGTGAGAAATCAGAGTAACTATTTCCAGTGCTACCCATTCCCTTTATGCTAGATGAACAAAAGCCTTTCCACATGCTTAAATCTGAGAGATTAAAGTCTGTGAAATCCTTCAATCACTTACCTAATTGTGAACACAGGGTTTGTTTGAGTGGGGAACAACCCGTCATACGTATCTATGTGGGATAATATCTCTAAGTCAGTTTTACACTGAAATCAACATGAAATAAAAATCGACAAGAGGAAACTTACTGAAATTCCGAGTGTTTCTATTGATAACGATTCCCTTTATGGTAGACGAACAAACGCCTCTCCACATGCTGAAATCTGAGAGTTGGTTGGGTGCAAAAGCCGTACATCTCCTAACTTGTTGGGAACACACAATTTCTTTCAGTGGGGAAATATTCTACATGCCTGTCTATAGGGAGGTACTAGCTCCAAGTCCGTTTTACACTGAAAATTGTGCACACAGGAACACGGAACTGTCACACATGCTGAGTAAACGGAGTAAGTGTTTCTACTGCTACCCATTCCCTTTATGCTAGATGAATGAATGCCTCTGCAAGGGCTCAATTCTGAAATTTGAAAGTGTGTTAAAGCCGTCCATATCATTGCTCATTGGTAACACAAGCTTTCTCTCATTGGGGCCCTATACTACATATATATCTATGGGGAGAAGTTAGCTCCAAGTCGGTTTTAAAGTGAGAAGAGTGTGAACTTCCAACTGGCAGTAGGAAAAATAGTGAAAAATCAGAGTAAGTGTTTCTAGTGCTACTGATACAATCCATGTTAGATGTACAAACCCCTCTCCACGTGCCCATTTCTGAGGATTTTATGTGTGTGTTTAAGCCATCCATCCCCTAATTGTTGGGAACACAGAGATTTTTGAGTAGTTGCGTATTCTACATACATATTAAAGAGGAGGTACTATCTCCAAAACCGTTTTATACTGAAAACAGCAAGAACATCATACTGACACTAGGAAACATAGGGAGAAATAAGATTGTTTCTTGTGCTACCCATTCCCAATATGCTAGATGAACGAATGCATTTCCTTGTGCTCAAATTTGAGAGTTGAATTTGTTGAAATCAGTCCAACACTTAGCTTCTCGGGAACACACCGTTTCTTTGAGTAGGGATCTATGCTACTTATATATCTGTGAGTAGGTTAGCTCCAACTCGGTTTTACAGTGAAAACTGCATGAACTTCAAACCAGCACTAGGGAACAAATTCAGAAATCAGAGTTCATCTTTCTAATGCTACCCATTCCCTTTATGCTACATGAAAGAATGCCTCTTCACATGCTCAGTACCGAGAGTAGAATTTGTTTGAAAGGCGTCCATCAGCTATTTTGGTGGGAACATAGAGTTTCCGTAAGTAGGGAACTACGGTACGTAGATATGCATGATATGGCACTAGCTCCAATTCGGTTTTACTCTGAAAACAGCATAAAATAAAAACTGGCACTAGTAATCATACAGAAAATTCAGAGTAATTATTTCTAGTGTTTCCCGTTACCTATATGCTAGATGAAAAAACACCTCTCCACATGCTCAATTCTGAGAGTAGATGTGCAAAAAAGACTTCTATATCCAATCTTGTTGGGAACACAGAATTTCTTTCAGTGGGGATCTATGCTACAAACGTATCTATGGGGAGGTACAAGCTCCAAGTCATTATACTGTGAAAACTCCATGAACTTCAAACCAGCTACAGGAAACATACTGTGAAATCAAAGTAAGTGTTTTTAGTGCTCCCCATTCCAAGACTCTAGATGAACAAATGCCTCTCCACATGCTTAATTCTGGGATTTGAATTTGTGTGGAAGCCGTCCATCACCTAGCTTGCTGGGAAAAAAGAATTTTCTTCAGTGGGAACTATGCTACATAGAAACATAAGGGGAGTCACTAGCTTCAACTCAGTTTTAGAGTGAAAACAGCAAAAATTCCAAAAGCGGAACTAGGAAACATAATGAGAATTGAGAGTAAGTGTTTCTATTGGTACCCATTCCATTTACGCTGGATGAATGAATGCCTCTCCGCATGCTCATTTCTGAGAGTTGAATGTGCCTGAAAGCAGTCACCTATCTTGTTGGGGTCACATAATTTTTTTGAGTGGGGAACGACACTACATACATATATTTGGGGAGGTTCAAGCTCCAATGCGGGCTTACAGTGAAATCTGCATGAACATCAAAGCAGCACTAGGAAACATACTGAGAAATCAGAGTATGTGTTTCTACTGCTCCTCATTCCCTTTATGCTAGATGAATAAACGCCGCTTCACGTGCTCAATTCTGAGAGTTGAATGTGTGTGAAAGCCATTAGTCACTTAGCCTGCTGGGAAAACTCAATTAATTTAGAGTGGGGAGCTACAAAACATACATATATATGGGGAGGTACGAGCTCTATATCGGTTTTACAGTGAAAATTGCATGAACTTCAAACCAGCACTAGAAAACTCACTGAGGAATCAGTGTAAGTATTTTCATTGCTGCCTATTCCCATTATGCTAGATGAACGAACGTCTCACCACATGCTCAATGCTGAAATTTGAATGTGTGAAGCCGTCAATCAGATAGCTTGTTGGGAACACACATTTTCTTTTGAGTGAGGAACTACACATCATTCATATATATGGGAATGTATTAGCAATAAATTTGATTTACAGTGAAAACTGTATGAACATCAAACCAGCAATAGAAATCATAGTGAGAAATCATGGTAATTTTTTTCTATTTCTACCTATCCGCTTTATTGCAGATGAATTAACAATTCTTCACATGCTCAATTCTGAGAGTTGAATATGTGTGAAAGTTTTAATCACTTACAATTTTGGGAAAAAAAAGCGTGTTTTGGTTGGGATCTACAGTACTTACATGTCTATATTTTAGGTATTAACTCCAACTTGGTTTTACAGTGAAAACAGAACAAACTGTAAAATCGGCACTAGGAATTTTCGTGAGAAATCAGAGTAACTATTTCCAGTGCTACCCATTCCCTTTATGCTAGATGAACAAAAGCCTTTCCACATGCTTAAATCTGAGAGATTAAAGTCTGTGAAATCCTTCAATCACTTACCTAATTGTGAACACAGGGTTTGTTTGAGTGGGGAACAACCCGTCATACGTATCTATGTGGGATAGTATCTCTAAGTCAGTTTTACACTGAAATCAACATGAAATAAAAATCGACAAGAGGAAACTTACTGAAATTCCGAGTGTTTCTATTGATAACGATTCCCTTTATGGTAGACGAACAAACGCCTCTCCACATGCTGAAATCTGAGAGTTGGTTGGGTGCAAAAGCCGTACATCTCCTAACTTGTTGGGAACACACAATTTCTTTCAGTGGGGAAATATTCTACATGCCTGTCTATAGGGAGGTACTAGCTCCAAGTCCGTTTTACACTGAAAATTGTGCACACAGGAACACGGAACTGTCACACATGCTGAGTAAATGGAGTAAGTGTTTCTACTGCTACCCATTCCCTTTATGCTAGATGAATGAATGCCTCTGCAAGGGCTCAATTCTGAAATTTGAAAGTGTGTTAAAGCCGTCCATATCATTGCTCATTGGTAACACAAGCTTTCTCTCATTGGGGCCCTATACTACATATATATCTATGGGGAGAAGTTAGCTCCAAGTCGGTTTTAAAGTGAGAAGAGTGTGAACTTCCAACTGGCAGTAGGAAAAATAGTGAAAAATCAGAGTAAGTGTTTCTAGTGCTACTGATACAATCCATGTTAGATGTACAAACCCCTCTCCACGTGCCCATTTCTGAGGATTTTATGTGTGTGTTTAAGCCATCCATCCCCTAATTGTTGGGAACACAGAGATTTTTGAGTAGTTGCGTATTCTACATACATATTAAAGAGGAGGTACTATCTCCAAAACCGTTTTATACTGAAAACAGCAAGAACATCATACTGACACTAGGAAACATAGGGAGAAATAAGATTGTTTCTTGTGCTACCCATTCCCAATATGCTAGATGAACGAATGCATTTCCTTGTGCTCAAATTTGAGAGTTGAATTTGTTGAAATCAGTCCAACACTTAGCTTCTCGGGAACACACCGTTTCTTTGAGTAGGGATCTATGCTACTTATATATCTGTGAGTAGGTTAGCTCCAACTCGGTTTTACAGTGAAAACTGCATGAACTTCAAACCAGCACTAGGGAACAAATTCAGAAATCAGAGTTCATCTTTCTAATGCTACCCATTCCCTTTATGCTACATGAAAGAATGCCTCTTCACATGCTCAGTACCGAGAGTAGAATTTGTTTGAAAGGCGTCCATCAGCTATTTTGGTGGGAACATAGAGTTTCCGTAAGTAGGGAACTACGGTACGTAGATATGCATGATATGGCACTAGCTCCAATTCGGTTTTACTCTGAAAACAGCATAAAATAAAAACTGGCACTAGTAATCATACAGAAAATTCAGAGTAATTATTTCTAGTGTTTCCCGTTACCTATATGCTAGATGAAAAAACACCTCTCCACATGCTCAATTCTGAGAGTAGATGTGCAAAAAAGACTTCTATATCCAATCTTGTTGGGAACACAGAATTTCTTTCAGTGGGGATCTATGCTACAAACGTATCTATGGGGAGGTACAAGCTCCAAGTCATTATACTGTGAAAACTCCATGAACTTCAAACCAGCTACAGGAAACATACTGTGAAATCAAAGTAAGTGTTTTTAGTGCTCCCCATTCCAAGACTCTAGATGAACAAATGCCTCTCCACATGCTTAATTCTGGGATTTGAATTTGTGTGGAAGCCGTCCATCACCTAGCTTGCTGGGAAAAAAGAATTTTCTTCAGTGGGAACTATGCTACATAGAAACATAAGGGGAGTCACTAGCTTCAACTCAGTTTTAGAGTGAAAACAGCAAAAATTCCAAAAGCGGAACTAGGAAACATAATGAGAATTGAGAGTAAGTGTTTCTATTGGTACCCATTCCATTTACGCTGGATGAATGAATGCCTCTCCGCATGCTCATTTCTGAGAGTTGAATGTGCCTGAAAGCAGTCACCTATCTTGTTGGGGTCACATAATTTTTTTGAGTGGGGAACGACACTACATACATATATTTGGGGAGGTTCAAGCTCCAATGCGGGCTTACAGTGAAATCTGCATGAACATCAAAGCAGCACTAGGAAACATACTGAGAAATCAGAGTATGTGTTTCTACTGCTCCTCATTCCCTTTATGCTAGATGAATAAACGCCGCTTCACGTGCTCAATTCTGAGAGTTGAATGTGTGTGAAAGCCATTAGTCACTTAGCCTGCTGGGAAAACTCAATTAATTTAGAGTGGGGAGCTACAAAACATACATATATATGGGGAGGTACGAGCTCTATATCGGTTTTACAGTGAAAATTGCATGAACTTCAAACCAGCACTAGAAAACTCACTGAGGAATCAGTGTAAGTATTTTCATTGCTGCCTATTCCCATTATGCTAGATGAACGAACGTCTCACCACATGCTCAATGCTGAAATTTGAATGTGTGAAGCCGTCAATCAGATAGCTTGTTGGGAACACACATTTTCTTTTGAGTGAGGAACTACACATCATTCATATATATGGGAATGTATTAGCAATAAATTTGATTTACAGTGAAAACTGTATGAACATCAAACCAGCAATAGAAATCATAGTGAGAAATCATGGTAATTTTTTTCTATTTCTACCTATCCGCTTTATTGCAGATGAATTAACAATTCTTCACATGCTCAATTCTGAGAGTTGAATATGTGTGAAAGTTTTAATCACTTACAATTTTGGGAAAAAAAAGCGTGTTTTGGTTGGGATCTACAGTACTTACATGTCTATATTTTAGGTATTAACTCCAACTTGGTTTTACAGTGAAAACAGAACAAACTGTAAAATCGGCACTAGGAATTTTCGTGAGAAATCAGAGTAACTATTTCCAGTGCTACCCATTCCCTTTATGCTAGATGAACAAAAGCTTTTCCACATGCTTAAATCTGAGAGATTAAAGTCTGTGAAATCCTTCAATCACTTACCTAATTGTGAACACAGGGTTTGTTTGAGTGGGGAACAACCCGTCATACGTATCTATGTGGGATAGTATCTCTAAGTCAGGTTTACACTGAAATCAACATGAAATAAAAATCGACAAGAGAAACATACTGAAATTCCGAGTGTTTCTATTGATAACAATTCCCTTTATGGTAGACGAACAAACGCCTCTCCACATGCAGAAATCTGAGAGTTGGTTGGGTGCAAAAGCCGTACATCTCCTAACTTGTTGGGAACACACAATTTCTTTCAGTGGAGAAATATACTACATGCGTGTCTATAGGGAGGTACTAGCTCCAAGTCCGTTTTACACTGAAAATGGTGCACACAGGAACACGGAACTGTCACACATGCTGAGTAAACGGAGTAAGTGTTTCTACTGCTACCCATTCCCTTTATGCTAGATGAATGAATGCCTCTGCAAGGGCTCAATTCTGAAATTTGAAAGTGTGTTAAAGCCGTCCATCTCCTTGCTCGTTGGGAACACAAGCTTTCTCTCAGTGGGGCCCTATAATACATACATATCTATGGGGAGGTGTTTGCTCCAAGTCGGTTTTAAAGTGAGAAGAGTGTGAACTTCCAACCGGCACTAGGAAAAATAGTGAAAAATCAGAGTAAGTGTTTCTAGTGCTACTGATACAATCTATGCTAGATGAACAAACAACTCTCCACGTGCTCATTTCTGAGGATTTTATGTGTGTGTTTAAGCCATCCATCACCTAATTGTTGGGAACACAGAGATTTCTGAGTAGTTCCGTATTCTACATACATATTAAAGAGGAAGTACAATCTCCAACACCGTTTTATACTGAAAACAGCAAGAACATCATACTGACACTAGGAAACATAGTGAGAAATAAGATTGTTTCTTGTGCTACCCATTCCCAATATGCTAGATGAACGAACGCATTTCCATGTGCTCAATTTTGAGAGTTGAATGTGTTGAAAGCATTCCAACACTTAACTTCTCAGGAACACACCGTTTCTTTCAGTAGGGAACTATGCTACTTATATATCTGTGAGTAGGTTAGCTCCAACTCGGTTTTACAGTGAAAACTGCATGAACTTCAAACCAGCCCTAGGGAACAAATTCAGAAATCAGAGTTCATCTTTCTAATGCTACCCATTCCCTTTATGCTACATGAAAGAATGCCTCTTCACATGCTCTGTACCGAGAGTAGAATTTGTTTGAAAAGCGTCCATCAGCCTTTTTGGTGGGGACATAGAGTTTCCGTAATTAGGGAACTATGGTAGATAGATATGCATGATATGGCACTAGCTCCAAGTCGGTTTTACTCTGAAAACAGCATAAAATAAAAACTGGCACTAGTAATCATACAGAAAAATCAGAGTAATTATTTCTAGTGTTTCCCGTTACCTATATGCTAGATGAAAAAACACCTCTCCACATGCTCAATTCTGAGAGTAGATGTGCAATAAAGACTTCTATATCCAATCTTGTTGGGAACACAGAATTTCTTTCAGTGGGGATCTATGCTACAAACGTATCTATGGGGAGGTACAAGCTCCAAGTCATTAAACTGTGAAAACTCCATGAACTTCAAACCAGCTACAGGAAACATACTGTGAAATCAAAGTAAGGGCTTTTACTGCTCCCCATTCCAAGACTCTAGATGAACAAATGCCTCTCCACATGCTTAATTCTGGGATTTGAATTTGTGTGGAAGCCGTCCATCACCTAGCTTGCTGGGAAAAAAGAATTTTCTTCAGTGGGAACTATGCTACATAGAAACGTAAGGGGAGTCACTAGCTTCAACTCAGTTTTAGAGTGAAAACAGCAAAAATTCCAAAAGCGGACCTAGGAAACATAATGAGAATTGAGAGTAAGTGTTTCTATTGGTACCCTTTCCAATTACGCTGGATGAATGAATGCCTCTCCGCATGCTCAGTTCAGAGAGTTGAATGTGCGTGAAAGCTTTCACCTATCTTGTTGGGGACACACAGTTTTTTTGAGTGGGGAACAACACTACATACATATATATGGGGAGGTTCAAGCTCCAATGTGGGCTTACAGTGAAATCTGCATGAACATCAAAGCAGCACTAGGAAACATACTGAGAAATCAGAGTATGTGTTTCTACTGCTCCTCATTCCCTTTATGCTAGATGAACAAACGCCTCTTCACGTGCTCAATTCTGAGAGTTGAATGTGTGTGAAAGCCATTAGTCACTTAGCCTGCTGGGAAAACTCAATTAATTTAGAGTGGGGAGCTACAAAACATACATATATATGGGGAGGCAAGAGCTCCCTATCGGTTTTACAGTGAAAACTGCATGAACTTCAAACCAGCACTTGAAAACACACTGAGGAATCAGAGTAAGTATTTTCATTGCTGCCTATTCCCATTATGCTAGATGAACGAACACCTCACCACACGCTCAATTCTGAGATTTGAATGTGTGAAGCCGTCAATCAGCTAGCTTATTGGGAACACACATTTTCTTTTGAGTTAGGAACTACACATCATTCATATATATGGGAATGTATTAGCAATGAATTTGATTTACAGTGAAAACTGTATGAACATCAAACCAGCAATAGAAATCATAGTGAGAAATCATGGTAATTTTTTTCTACTGCTACCTATCCGCTTTATTGCAGATGAATTAACGCCTCTTCACATGCTCAATTCTGAGAGTTGAATGTGTGTTGAAGGCATTTATCACTTATTATTTGGGGGAAAAATGTGTGTTTGGGATGGGATCCACAGTACTTACATGTCTATATTTTAGGTATTATCTCCAACTTGGTTTTACAGTGAAAACAGAACAAACTGTAAAATCGGCACTACGAATTATACTGAGAAATCAGAGAAACTATTTCCAGTGCTACCCATTCCCTTTATGCTAGATGAATAAAAGCCTTTCCACATGCTTAAATCTGAGACTTGAAAGTCTGTGAAATCCGTCAATCACTTAGCTTGTTGTGAACACACGGTTTGTTTGAGTGGGGATCAACCCGTCATACGTATCTATGTGGAATACTATCTCTAATTCAGGTTTACATTGAAATCAACATGAAATAAAAATCGACAAGAGGAAACATACTGAAATTCCGAGTGTTTCTATTGATAACGATTCTCTTTATGGTAGACGAACGAACGCCTCTCCACATGCTGTAATCTGAGAGTTGGTTGGGTGCAAAAGCCGTACATCTCCTAACTTGTTGGGAACACACAATTTCTTTTAGTGGGGAATTATACTACATGCGTGTCTATAGGGAGGTACTAGCTCCAAGTCCGTTTTACACTGAAAATGGTGCACACAGGAACACGGAACTGTCACACATGCTGAGTAAACAGAGTAAGTGTTTCTACTGCTACCCATTCCCTTTATGCTAGATGAATGAATGCCTCTGCAAGGGCTCAATTCTGAAATTTGAAAGTGTGTTAAAGCCGTCCATCTCCTTGCTCGTTGGGAACACAAGCTTTCTCTCATTGGGGCCCTATACTACATACATATCTATGGGGAGGTGTTAGCTCCAAGTCGGTTTTAAAGTGAGAAGAGTGTGAACTTCCAACCGGCACTAGGAAATATAGTGAAAAATCAGAGTAAGTGTTTCTAGTGCTACTGATACAATCTATGCTAGATGAACAAACCCCTCTCCACGTGTTCATTTCTGAGGATTTTATGTGTGTGTTTAAGCCATCCATCCCCTAATTGTTGGGAACACAGAGATTTTTGAGTAGTTGCGTATTCTACATACATATTAAAGAGGAGGTACTATCTCCAACTCCGTTTTATACTGAAAACAGCAAGAACATCATACTGACACTAGGAAACATAGTGAGAAATAAGATTGTTTCTTGTGCTACCCTTTCCCAATATGCTAGATGAACGAACGCATTTCCGTATGCTCAATTTTGAGAGTTGAATGTGTTTAAGCCATCCATCCCTTGGCTTGTTGGGAACACAGAGTTTCTTTGAGTAGAGAACTAAGCTACATATATATCTGTGAATAGGTTATCTCCAACTCGGTTTTACAGTGAAAACTGCATGAACTTCAATCCAGCACTAGGGAACAAACTCAGAAATCAGAGTTCATATTTCTAATGCTACCCATTCCCATTATGCTACATGAAAGAATGTATCTTCACATTCTCAGTTCCAAGAGTAGAATTTGTTTGAAAGGCGTCCATCAGCTATCTTGTTGGGAATATTGATTTTCCATAAATAAGGTATGATGGTACATAGATATGCATGACTTGGCACTAGCTCCAAGTCGGTTTTACTCTGAAAACTGCATGAAGTAACATCTGGCACTAGGAATCATACAGAGATATCAGAGTAATTATTTCTAGTGTTTCCCATTCCCTTTATGCTAGATGAACAAAAACCTGTCCACATGCTCAATTCTGAGAGTAGATGTGTGCAAAAGCCTTCTATATCCAATCTTGTTGTAAACACAGTATTTCTTTCAGCAGTTATCTCTGCTACGTACGTATCTATGGGGAGCTACTAGCTCCAAGTCATTTTACTGTGAAAACTCCATGAACTTCAAACCAGCAACAGGAAACTTACAGTGAAATCAAATTAAGTGTTTTTAGTGCTCCTTATTCCAAGATAATAGAGGAAAAAATGCCTCTCCACATGCTTAATTCTGGGAGTTGAATTTGTGTGGAAGCCGTCCATCACTTAGCCTTCTGGGAGAGAAAAATTTTTTTCAGTGGGAACTATGCTACATAGATACGTATAGGGAGTCACTAGCTTCAACTCAGTTTTAGAGTGAAAACAGCAAAAATTACAAAAGCGGAACTAGGAAACATAATGAGAAATGAGAGTAAGTGTTTTTATTGGTACCCATTCCATTTACGCTGGATGAATGAATGCCTCTCCGCATGCTCCATTCTGAGAGTTGAATGTGCATGAAAGCAATCCGTCAGCAATCTTGTTGGGGACACAGAGTTTTTTTGAGTGGGTTATGACACTACATACATATATATGGGGAGGTATATTCTCCAAATTGGTTTTACAGTGCAAACTGCAAGAACATCAAACCAGCACTTGGAAACATACTGAGAAATCATAGTAAGTGTTTCTACTGTTCCTCATTCCCTTTATGCTAGATGAACGAACGCCTCTCCACTTGCTCAATTCTGAGATATGAATGTTTGTGAAAGCCATTAGTAACTTAGCCTGATGGGAAAACTCAATTTATTTATTGTCGGGAGCTACAAAACATACATATATATGGGGAGGTACTAGCTCTAATTCGGTATTACAGTGAAAAATGCATGAACGTAAAAACCAGCACTAGAAAACACACTGAGAAATCAGAATAAGTGTTTTTATTGCTGCCTATTCCCATTATGCTAGATGAAAGAACACCTCACCACATGCTTAATTCTGAGATTTGAATGTGTGAAGCCGTCAATCACCTAGCTTGTTGGGAACACACATTTTCTTTTCAGTGTGGAACTACTCTTCATTCTTATATATGGGAATGTATTAGCAATAAATTTGATTAACAGTGAAAACAGCATGAACTTCAAACAAGCAGTAGAAAACATAGTGTGAAATCAGAGTAATTTTTTTCTAGTACAACCTATCCCCTTTATGGCAGATGAATTACCGCCTCTTCACATGCTCAATTCTGAGTGTTGAATGTGTGTGAAAGCCATTAATCACTTATCATTTTGGGAACAAAAGTGTTTGTGATGGGATGTACAGTACTTACATGTCTATTTTGTAGGCATTAGCTCCAACTTGGTTTTACAGTGAAAACAGGTCAATCTGTATATCGTCTCTAGGAAATATACTGAGGAATCAGAGTATTTGTTTCCAGGGCTACCCATACGCTTTATGCTAAATGAACAAAGGCTTTCCACATGCTTAATTCTGAGAGTTGAATGTGTGTGAAAGCCTTCAATCACTTAGCTTGTTGTGAACACAGAGTTTCTTTGAGTGGGGAACTACGCGTCTTACGTATCTATGGGGAGGTACTGTCTCTAAGACAGTTTTACACTGAAATCAGCATGAAATAAAAACTGACACTAGGAAACATACTGAGAATTCCAAGTGTTTCTATTTCTAACGATTCCCTTTATGGTAGATGAACGAACGCCTCTCCACATGCTGAAATCTGAGATTTGGTTCAGTGCAAAAGCCGTGCATCTCTTAACTTGTTGGGAACACATAATTTCTTTGAGTGGAGAAATATTCAACTTACATATCTACAGGAAGGTACTAGCTCCAAGTCCGTTTTACACTGAAAATAGTGTGCATTGTAACACAGAACTGTTACACATGCTGAGAAAACAGAGTAAGTCTTTCTACAGCCACACTTTCTCTTTATGCTAGATGAATGAACGTCTCTGCAAGTGCTGAGTTCTGAAATATGAATGTATCTTAAATTCGTTCATCTCCTTGCTTGCTGGGAACACAAGCTTTCTTTGAGTGGGGCCCTTTACTACATGCATATCTATGGGGAGGTGTTAGCTCCAAGTCGGTTTTACAGTGAAAACAGCATGAACTTCCAACCGGCACTAGGAAACAATCTCAGAAATCAGAGCACATGTTTCTAAACCTACCCATTCCCTTTATGCTACATGAAAGAATGCCTCTTCACATGCTCAGTTCCGAGAGTAGAATTTGTTTGAAAGACGTCCATCAGCTATCTTGGTGGGAACATAGAGTTTCTATAAGTTGGGAACTATGCTACATAGATATGCATGACGTGGCACTAGCTCCAAGTCAGTTTTATTCTGAATACAGCATGAACTAAAACCTGGCACTAGGAATCATACAGAGAAATCAGAGTAATTATTTATAGTGTTTCCTGTTCCCTTTATGCTAGATTAACAAACACCTCTCCACATGCTCAATTCTGAGTGTAGATGTGCACAAAATCCTTATATATCCAATCTTGTTGGGAACACAGAATTTCTTTCAGCGTAGATCTATGCTACATGCATATCTATGGGGAGGTACTAGCTCCAAGTCATTTTACTGTGAAAACACCATGAAGTTCAAACCAGCTACAGGACTCATACTATGAAATCAAAGTTTGTTTTTCTAGTGCTACCCATTCCCTAATTCTAGATGAACTAATGCCTCTCCAGATGCTCAATTCTGAGTGTTGAATTAGTGTGAAAGTCGTCCATGGTGTATCTTGCTGGGATAACAGAATTTTCTTCATTGTGGAACTATGCTACATAGATATGTATGGAGAGGATCTAGCTCCAACTCGATTTTAGAGTGAAAACAGCATAAACTTCAAACCGGCACTAGGAAACATACTGAGATATTAGAGTAAGTGTTTCTATTGTTTCCCATTCCGTTTATGCTGGATGAACATATGCCTCTCCGCATGTTCTATTCTGAGATTTCAATGTGTCTGAAAACCTTCATTCACCTAGCTTGTTGGGAACACCGAGTTTCCTTCAGTTGGGAACTATGCTAATTAGATACATATTGGGTGGCACTAGCTCCAAGTCGGTTATACCCAGAAAACAGCATGAGCTGAAAATCGACACTAGGAGACAAATAGAATTCAGAGTATTGTTTCTTGTGTTACCCATTCCTTTTATGCTAGATGAACGAACGTAGCTTCTCACTCTCAAATCAGAGAGTTGAATGTGTGTGATTGCTGTCCATTATCTAGCTTGTTGATAACACAGAGTTTCTTTGAGTGTGGATCTATGCTATGTACATATCTATGGGGAGGTACTTGCTCCAATTCGATTTTACTATGAAAACTGCGTAAACTTCAAACCGGTGCTGGGAAACATATTGAGAAATCAGAGTAAATTATTATATTGTTACCCATTCTATTTATTCTAGATGAACGAATTCCTCTTCTCATACTGAATTCTGAGAGTTGACTTTGTGTGAAAACCTTCCTTCAGCTAGTTTACCGGGAACAGAGAATTTGCTTCAGTGGGGTACAATGCTACATACAATCTAGGGGGATGTACTACATGCAAGTGCATTTTACACTGAAAACCCCATTTACTGGAACCCCATACTAGGAAACATACTGAGAAATCAGAGTAAATGTTTCTAGTGCTACCCATTCCCTTTATGCTTGATGAACGAATGCTTCATCATATGCTCTATTCCAAGATTTGAATGTGTGTAAAAGCCATCAATCACCTAGCTTGTTGGGAACATAGAGTTTCTTTGAGTTATGAATTAAGCTACTTACTTGTATATGGGTAGGTACTAGCTCCAACTCAGTTTTACAGTGGAGACAGCTTGAACTGAAAAACGGCACTAGGGAACATACTGAGAAATCAGAGTAAATGTTTCTAGGGCTACCCATACCATTTATGCTAGATGAACTAACCCCTCTCCACGTGCTCAATTCTGAGAATTGTATGTGTGTGTTTAAGCCGTCCATCCCCTAGCTTGTTAGGAACACAGAGTTTTTTGATTGGTTAACTATTCTACATACATATTTATGAGGAGGTACTACCTCCAAATCAGTTTTACAGTGAAAAGTGCAGGAACATCAAACTGACACTAAGAATCATACTGAGAAATCAGAGTGTATCTAGTGCTACCCATTCCCTTAATGTTAGATGAACGATCACCTCTCTACATGCTATAGTCTGAGAGTTGAATTTCTTTGGAATCAGTCACCTCCTATCTTTTTAGGATCACAGAATTTCCTTCAGTGTGGGATTATGATGCATAAATATCTAAGGGGATGTTCTAGCTCCAAGTCAGTTTTACAGTAAAAAGAGCATTAACTGGATATCAGCACTAGGAAACATACTGAGAAATCAGAGTGTTTCTAGTGCTACCCATTCACTTTATGCTAAATGAACGAATGTCTCTCCCTATGCTTATTTCTGAGAATTGAATGTGTGCAAAACCCATCCATATCCTAGCTTGTTAGGAACACAGAATTTCTTTGAGTGGGAACTCCGCTACATACATATATATGGGGAGGTACTAGCTCCAACTTGGTTTTACAGTGAAAACAACATGAAATTCAAACCAGTAATAGGAAACTTAAAGAGAAATCAGAGTAAGTGTTTATAGTGCTACCCATTCCCTTTATGCCTGATGAATAAACGCCTATCCGCATGTTCAATTCTGAGATTTGAATGTGTGTGAAAGCCTTCAATCACCTAGCTTTTTGGGAATGCAGAATTTCATTCAGTGGGGAACTATGCTACTTTGATATGAATGGGGAGGCAAAGCTCCAGCTCGGGTTTACACTGAAAAAAAGCATGAAATGAAAACCAGCACTAGGTAACATACTGACAAATCAGAGTAAGGGTTTATAGTGCTACCCATTCACTTTAAGCTAAATGAATGAATGTCTCTCCCTATGCTTAATTCTGAGAATTGAATGTGTGCAAAAGCCATCCATCTCCTAGCTTGTTAGGAACACAGAATTTCTTTGAGTGGGAACTCCGCTACATACATATACATGAGGAGGTACTAGCTGCATGTCAGTTTTACAGTGAAAACAGTGTGAAGTTCAAACCAGAAATAGAAACATATGGAGAAATCAGAGTGTTTCTGCTTATACCCATTCACTTTATGCTAGATATATGAACGCCTCTCTACATGCTTGATTCTGAGAATTGAATGTGTGTGAAAGCCATCAGTCACCTAGCTTGTTGGCATCACAGAATTTCTTTGAATTGGGAACTACAAAACATACATGTCTATGTCTAGGTACTAGTTCCAACACACTTTTAAAGTGAAAACAACATGATCTGGAAAACGGCACTGAGAAATCACAGTAAGGTTTTCTAGTGCTTCCCTTCCATTTATGTTAGATGAATGAATGACTCTGCACGTGCTAAGTTCTGAGAGTTGTATGTGTGTGTTTAAGCCGTCCATCTCCTTGCTTGTTTGGAACACAGAGTTTTTATAAGTGGTTAACTATTTTAGATACATATCTATGAGGAGGTACTAGCTCCAACATGGTTTTACAGTGAAAAGAGTAAGAACTTCAAACTGACACTAGGAAATATATTGAGAAATCAGAGTAAATTTTTCTAGTGCTACCATTTCCATTTATGCTAGATGAATGAATGTCTCTCCACACGCTCAATTATGAGAGTTAAATTTGTGTGAAAGCCGTCCATCAGATAGCTTGTTGGGAACACAGAATTTCCTTCAGTGGGGATCTACATTACAATGATATATATGGGGAGGCCCTAGCTCCAATTGATTTTAAACTGGAAACAGCATACACTGAAAACTGGCACTAGGAAACATACTGAGAAATCAGAGTAAGTGTTTCTAGTGCTACCCGTTACCTTTATGCTAGATGAATGAATGCCTCTCCACATACTGAATTCTGAGAGTTGACTATGTGTGAAACCATCCATATCCTATCTTGTTTGGATCACAGATTTTCATGGTGTGGGGAAATATACTACATACATATCTATGGGAAGGTCCTAGCTCCAAGTCAGTTCTCCAGTGAAAACAGCATGAACTTCAAACTGGCACTAGGAAACATACTGAAAAATCAGAGTACGTGTTCCTAGTGCTACCCATTCCCTTTATGTTAGATGAAAGTACATGTTGAATTTTGAGAGTTGAATGCATGTGAAAGCCGTCAATCACATAGATTGTTGGGAACACAGAGATTCTTTGAGTTGGGAATTCACTACATACATATCTATGGGGAAGTACTAGCTCCAATACGGCTTTACAGTGAAAACAGCATGCACTTCAAACCGGCACTAGGAAACATACTGAGAAATCAGAGTAAGTGTTTCCAGTGCTAACCATTCCCTTTATGCTAGTTGAACAATCACCACTCTGCATGCTCAATTCTGAGATTAGAATTGTGTGAAAGCCATCCATCAGCTAGATTTTGAGAATACAGAATGTCCTTCAGTGTGGAACTATGCTAAATAGATATGTATGGGGAAGCACTAGATCCAACTCAGTTTTAGAGTGAAAACTGCATGAACAGCTAACCGGCACTAGGAAACATACTGAGAAGTCAGAGTAAGTATTTCTACTGTTAACCATTTCCTTTATGCTAGATAAATGAACGCTTCCCCACATGCTCAATTCTGAGAGTTGAATTTGTGTGAAAGCCGTCCATCTCCTGGCTTGTTGGGAACACAGAATTTCCTTCAGTGTGGAAATATGCTACTTACATATCTATGGGGAGGTAACAGCGCCAAGTCAGTTTTACACTGAAAACAGCATGAACTCAAAACCGTTACTAGGAAACATACTGAGAAATCAGAGTAAGTGATTCTAGTTCTACCGATTCCCTTTATGCTAGATGAACAAAAGCCTCTCCAGTTGCTCAACTCTATGAGTTGTTTGTGTGTGAAAGCCGTCCATATCATAGCTTGTTGTGAACACAGATTTTCCTTCAAAGGGAACTATGCTACATACATATCTATGGGTAGGTACCAGTTCCAAGTTGGTTTTACACTGAAAACAGCATGAACTGAAAACCGTCACTAGGAAACATGAGAAATCAAAGTAAGTGATTCTAGTGCTACCCATTCCCTTTATGCTAGATAAACGAACTACTATCCACATGCTCAATTGTGAGAGTAGAATGTGTGTGAAAGCCGATCATATCCTAGCTTGTGTGGAACATATAATTTCTTTGAGTGGGGAACTATGCTACATCCACATCTATGGGGAGGTACTAGCTCCAAGTCAGTTTCAGAGTTAAAAGTGCATGATCTTCCAAACGGCACTATGAAACATACTGAGAAATCATAGTAAGTGTTTCTAGTGCTACAGATTCTGTTTAGGCTAGATTAATGAGGACTGCTCTGCTGTCTCAATTCTGAGAGTTGAATGTGTGTGAAAGCTGCCCATCATCTAGCTTGTTGTGAACACAGAGTTTCTTTGAGTGGGGAACCATGCAACATTCATATCTATTGGGAGGTAATAGCTCCAAGTCATTTTTTCAGTGAAAACAGCATGAATTTCAATCCGGCCTAAGAAAACATACAGAGATATCAGAGTAAGTGTTTCTAGTGCTACCCCATCCCTTTATGCAAGATGAATGCCTCTTCACATGCTACATTTGGGAATAGATTAGTGTGAAAGCTGTCCATTAGCTAGTTTGTTGCTAACACAGAGATTTTTTGAGTATGGAACTATACTACATAGATATGTATGGGGTGGCACTAGCTCCAAATAGGTTTTACAGTGAAAACAGCATGAATTGAAAACTGGAGCAAGGAAACATACTGAGAAATCAGGATAAGTGTTTCTAGTGTTACCCAATCCCTTTAGGCTAGATGCATGAATGGCTCTCCACATGCTCAATTCTAAGAGTAGAATGTGTGCAAAATTCGTCCATCTCCAAATTTGTTGGGAACACATAGTTTCTTTAAGTGGGGAACTACACTACATACATATCTATCTGGAAGTACTAACTACAACTCAGTTTTACATTGAAAACTGCATGAAATCAAACTGGCACTAGGAAACATACTGAGAAATCAGAGTAAGTGTTTCTAGTGCTACTCATTCCCTTTATGCTAGATGAAAAAACTCCTCTCCAGAAGCTCAATTCTGAGAGTAGAATGTGTGCGAAAGCCATTCATCTCCTAGCTTGTGGGGAACACATAATTTCTTTAAGTGGGGAACTATGCTACATACATATCAATGGGGTGGTAGTAGCTTCAATTCGGTTTTACAGTGAAAACAACATGAACTTGAAACTGGCACTAAGATACATACTGAGAAATAAGAGTAAGTGTTCCTAGTGCTACCCATTCCATTTATGCTAGATGAACGAACTCCTCTCCATGTGCTCTATTCCGAGAGTTGAATGTGTGTGAAAGCCGACCATTACCTGACTTTTTGGGAACACAGAATTTCCTTCAGGTGGGAACTAGGCTATTTACATATCTATGGGGAGGTACTAGCTTCAAGTCAGTTTTAAATTGAAAAGAGCATAAACTGAAAACCGGCACTAGGAAACATACTGAGAAATCAGAGTAAGTGTTTCCTCTGTTACCCATTCCCTTTATTCTAGATGAATAAACTCCTCTCCACATGCTCAATTCTGAGGGTTGAATGTGTGCATAAGCCGTTCATCTCCTAGCTTGTCTGGAACACATAATTTCTTTGAGTGGGGTACTATGCTACATACATTTCTCTTGGGTGGTACTAGCTCAAAGTCAGTTTTACAGTGAAAACAGCATGAAATTCAAACTGGCACTAAGATACATACTGAGAAATCAGAGTAAGTGTTCCTAGTGCTACCCATTCCATATATGCTAGATGAATGGACATCTCTCCACTTGCTCTATTCCGTGAGTTGAATATGTCTGAAAGGAGTCCATCTCCTATCTTTTTTGGGAACACTGAATTTCGTTCAGTGGGAAACTATGCTACATTCATTTCTATTGGTATGTACTAGCTCCAAGTCCATTTTACACTTAAAACATGGTAAACTGGAAACTGGCACTAGGAAATATCCTGAGAAATCAGAGTAAGTGTTTCTAGTACTACCCATTCCCTTTATGCCAGATGAATGAACACCTCTCCACAATCCAGATTCAGAGCCCTGAATGTGAGTGAACGTCTTTGATCACATAGCTTGTTGGGAGCTGATAGTTTCTTTGAGAGGGGAACTACACTACCTACATATCTATTATGAGGCTCTCTCTCCAACTCCATTTTCTAGTGAAACAGCTTTTACTTGCAAAGTGGCACTAGGAAACATGCTGATAAATCAAAATAACTGTTTCTAGAAGTACTCATTCCTTTTATGCTAAATGAATGGGCGCCTCTCCATATGCTCAATTCTGAGAACTGGATGTGTGTGAAAGTAGTCCTTCAACTTGTTTTTTCAAACACAGAGTTCCCTTGAGAGTGGAACTACACTACATACATATCTATGGGGAGGCACTAGCTCCAACTCGGTTTTGCAGTGAAAACAGCATGAACTTGGAAATCTGCACTAGGAAGCATACTGAGATATCAGAGAATGTGTTTCTAGGACTACCCATTCCCTCTATGGTAGATGAACGAATGCCTCTCCACATGCTGAATTCTGAGAACTGAATGCGTGTGGAAGCTGTCCTTCAACTTGCTGGGAACACAAGGTTACTTTGAGAGGGGAAGTACGTTACATACGTATATATGGGGAGGCATTAGCTACAACTCAGATTTACATTGAAAACAGCATGAACATGGCAACCAACACTAGTAAACATGCTGAGAAATTAGAGTAAGTTTTTTTTAGTACTACCCATTCCCTGTATGCTAGATGAATGAACGCCACTCCACATGCTCATTTCTGAGTCCTGAATGTGTGTGAAATCCCTCCATCACCTATCTTGATGGGAACACAGAGTATCTTGGAGAGGGGAACTATGCTACATAGATATCTATGGTGAGGCACTATATCCAACTCGATTTTACAGTGAAAACAGCATCAACCTGCAAACTGGCATTAGGAAACCTACTGAGAAATGAAAGTATTTTGAGTACTATCCATTCCCTTTATGCTGGATGAAAGAACGCCTCTCCACATGCTCAGTTCTGAGACTTGAATGTTTGTGATAGCCGTCCATCACCTAGCTTGTTGGGAACACAGATTTCCTTTGTGAGGAGAACTGTGTTACATTCATATCTATATGGAGGCTATAGCTTCAACTCGGATTTACTGTAAAAAAAGAATGAAGTAGCCAACCAGCACTAGGAAACAAATTGAGATATCAGAATAATTGTTTCAAGTACTACCTATTCCCTTAAAGCTAGATGTATGAATGCCTCTCCACATGCACAATTCTGAGATCTGAATGTGTGTGAGAGCTACCCATCACCTAGCTTGTTGGGAACACAAAGTATCTTTGAGAGGGGAACTATGCTTCTTGTGTATGTATGTGGAGTCCCTCTCTCCAACTAGGTTTTCCAGTCAAAACCACCTTTATATGCAAAATGACACTAGGAAACATGCTGAGAAATCAATGTAAGAGTCTCTAGAAGTCCCTGTTCTCTGTATGTTAAATGAACAAATGCCTTCTCATATGCTCAAGTTTGAGACCTGAATATGTATGTGAAATCCGACCTTCACCTAGCTTGTTGGACACACAGAGAGTCTTTAAGAGCAGAACTATGCTGCACACATATCTATGGTGAGGCACTAGCTCCAAGTAGCTTTAACAGGGAAAATAGCATCAACTTGGAAACCGGCACTAGGAAACTACTTGGAATCAGAGTTAATGTTTTGAGTACTACACATTCCCTTTATGCTAGATGAATGAACGCCTCTCCACATCCTCAATTCTGAGATCTGAATGTGTGTGGAAGCCATTCATCACCTAACTTTTCAGGATTATAGTTTCTTTGAGAGGGAAATACACTACATACATATATACGGGGAATCACTCTCTCCAACTCGGTTTTCCAGGACAACTGCCTTTACTGAAAACTGGCACTCGGAAATATGCTGAGAAATCATAGTAAGTGTTTCTAGAAGTACCCATGCCCTTAATGCTAGATGAACAAACTTCTCTCCACATGCTCAATTCTGAGATATGAATGTGTGTGGTCAACGTCCTTCACTTAGCTGGTTGGGAACACAGAGTTTCTTTGAGAGTGGAACTACGCTATATACATATCTATGGGGAAGCACTCGTTGCAACTCTGCTTTCAATTGAAAACTGTCTTTTTTTGCAACTGGCACTGGGAAACATGCTGAGATATCAAAGTAAGTGTTTCTAGATGTACCCAAACTTTTTGCTAGATGAATGAACATTTCTCCACATGCTCAATTCTGAGATCTGAAAATGTGTAGAAGCGATCCATCCCCTAGCTTTTTGTGAACACAGAATTTCTTTGTGAGGGGAACTATGCTACTTATAGATCTATTTGGAACCACTTGCTCCAATTGGTAATTCAGTGAAAACCACCTTAACTTCCAAACTGGCATTGGAAACATTCTGAAAAATCAAAGTAAGTCTTTCTAAATGTAACCATTCCCTTTATTCTACGTGAATGAATGCCTGTTCACATGCTCAATTTTGAGATCTGATCATGTGTGGAAGCCGTCCTGTAACTAGCTTGTCAGGTACACATTCTTTCTTTAAGAGGGGAACTACGTTATGTAATATCTATTTGTAGGCACTTGCTCCAACTTGGTTTTCCGGTGAAGACAGTATTTACTTGCAAAACAGCAGTAGGAATCATGCTGAGAAATCAGAATAAGTGTTTCTATATGTACCCATGCCCTTTATGGTAGATGAATGAATGGCTCTTCACTTGCTCAGTTCTGAGATCTGAATTTGTGTGGAAGCCATCCATCAACTATCTTGTTAGGAACACAGAGTTTCTTTCTTAGGGGAACTAAGCTACTTATATATCTATTGGGAGACAGTCGCTCCCACACGGTTTTCCACTGAAAACCACCTTTACTTGCAAACAGGCACTAGGAAATATGTGGAGAATTCAGAGCAAGTGTTCTAAAAGGACTTATTCCCTTTATGCTACATGAATGAACCCCTCTCCACATGCTCAATCCTGAGATCTCAGTGTGTGTGGAAGCCATCCTTCACCAAGCTTGTTGGGAACACAGAATTTGTTTGAGAGGGTAGCTATGCTTCATAAATGTCTATGGAGAGACTCTAGTTCCAACTCATGTTTCCAGTGAAAACAGCCTTTACTTGCAACCCGGCACTAGAAAGCATGCTGAGAAATCAGAGTAAATGTTTGTAGATGTACCCATGCTCTTTATGCTAGATGAACGAACGCTTCTTCACATGTTCAACTCTGAGATCTGAATATGTGTGGAATCCGTCCAACAACTAGGTTGTTGAGAAAACAGTTTCTTTGTTAAAGAAACTATGAAACTTATATAATTATTTGGAGGCACTCACTCCAACTCGGCTTTCCAGTGAAAACAGCCCTTACTTGCAAACAGGCACTAGGAAACATACTGAGAAATCAAAGTGCTCCTATATGTGCCCATTTCCTTTATGCTAGATGAACGAATGCCTCTCCACATGCTCAAATCTGAGATCTGAATGTGTGTGGAAGACGTCCTTCAACATGCTTATTTTGAACACAGAGTTTCTTTGAGAGGGTAACTACTCTACATAAATGTGTATAGGTAGACACTTGCTCCAACTCCTGTTTCCAGTAAAAACTGCCTTTACTTGCAAACTGTAACTAGGAAACATGCAGAGAAATCAGAGTAAGTGTTTCTAGAAGTAACCATTCCCTTTATGCTAGATGAACAAACTCCTCTCCACATGCTCAATTCTGAGATCTGAATGTGTGAGAAAAGCCATCCTTCACCTAGCTTGCTGGGAACACGTAGTTTTTTTTAGAGGGGATTTAGGCTACTTACATATCTATGGGGATGCACCCGTTCCAAGTTGGTTTTACAGTGTAAACTGCCTTTACTTACAAACCGGCACTAGGAAACTTGCAGAAAAATCACACTAGGTGTTACTAGATGTACACATGCCCTTATGATAGATGTACGAACACCTCTCCACATCTCAATTCTGAGATCTGGATGTGTGTGGAAGACGTCCTTTAATTAGCTTGTAGGGAAAACAGAGTTTTTTGTATAAGGGAACTACGCTAGATACATATATATGGTGAGGCACCAGATCCAACTCGGTTTTACAGTGAAAACCGCATTTACTTGCTACCTGGCAATAGGAAACTTACTGAGAAATCACAGTAAGTGTTTATAGATGTACCCATGCCCTTTATGCCAGATGAACGACTCCTCTCCACATGCTCAATTCTGAGATCTGAATGTGTGAGAAAAGCCATCCTTCACCTAGCTTGTTGGGAACACAAAGTTTCTGTGTGAGGCGTACTTCTGGAATTTCATATCTTTGGGTAGGCTTTCACTCCAACTTAGTTTTCCGGTGAAAACAGACTTTATTTGCAACTGGCACTTGGAAACATGTTTAGAAATAATAGATTGTGTTTCTAGATGTAACCCTGTCCTGTATGAAAGATGAATGAATGCTTCTACACATGTTCCATTCTGGTATCCAAATGTGGGTGGAAGCAGTCCTTCACCTACTTCTTGTGAACATAAACTTTCTGGGTTATGGGCACTGCCATAACTATATATATAAATGTTGTCACTAGGTACAACTTATTTTCCAGCACTAACTGCCTTTCCATTAAAGCCATCAAAAAGTAACATGCTGAGAAATGATGATAAGTGTTCTTAGATGTAACCCTGGACTATATGCTAGATGAATAAACGCTTCTGTACATGTTCAATATCGGGATCCGAATGTGTGTAGTAGTACTCCATCACCTACCTTATTGGGAAAGTTAAAACTCTGTGTTACTGCAACTGCCTTATCTATATGTATAAAGGGGACTCAGTATCTCAAACAAGGTTTTCCAATTCACACTGCCTTTCCCTTCAAATAAGCACTAGGAAACATGCTGAGAACTCAGGGTAAGTGTTTGTAGATGTAACTATGTCCTGTATGCTAGGTGAATGAACGCTTCTGCACATGTCCCATTCTGGGATCTGAGTGTGGGTGGAAGCAGTCCTTCAGCAATATTTTTGGGAACATAGAGTTTCTGAGTTAGGGGAAATGTCCTACCTATATATAAAAAGGGAGTCAATAGCCCCAACTAGTTTTCTAGCACAAACTGCCATTCCATTAAAACCGACACAAAGAAACTTGCAGAGAAATGAGGATAAGTGTTCCTATATGTAATCCTGGCCTATATGCTAGATAATGAACGCTTCTGCACGTGTTCCATTCTGGTATCCGAATGTAGGTGGAAACAGTCTTCATCTACATTCTTGGGAATATAGAGTTTCTGTGTTAGGGGCACTGCCCTAAGTATATAAACAAATGGAGTCACTACATCCAACTAGGTTTTTCAGTGCACACTGAATTTACCTGAAACTGACACTGGAAATATGGTGAGAAATCAGGGTAAATGTTGCTATAAAAAACCTGGCCTGCCTGCTGTATGAATTAACACTTCTGCACATTTTCCTGTCTGAGATTGGAATTTGTATGGAAACCACCCTCCACCTACCTTGTTGGGTACACAGAGTTTCTTTGTTAGGGGCAATGCCCTACCTGTATATACAAAGGGGGTCACCAGCTCCAAGCGGTTTTCCAGCACACACTGCGTTGCCTTGAAACCGGCACTAGGAAACATGCTGAGAAATCAGTGTAAGTGTGTCTAGATGAAATGCTGGACTGTATGCTAGATGAATAAACACTTCTGGACAAGTTCCATGTGGGGTCAGAATGTGTGTGGTAGCCTTCCTTCATGTAACTTGTTGGGAACATAGAATTTCTGTGTTACTGGAATTGCCTTGTGTATATGTATAAAAGGGATTCACTATCTCCAATTTGGTTTTCCAGTGCACACTGCCTTTCATTTGAAACTGGCACTTGGAAACATGCTGAGAAATCAGGGTAAGTGTTTCTAGATGTAACCCTAGCCTGTATCATAGATGAATGATCGCTTCTGCACATGTTCTCTTCTTTCATCCAAATGTGTGTGGAAGTGGACTTTCACCTACATTCCTGGGAAATTAGTGTTTCTGGGTTTGAGGAACTGCCCTACATATATATATACAAAGGGACTCACTAGCTCCAAATCGCTTTTTCAGGGCCCACTACCTTTCCATGATATTGGCACTAGGAACCATGCTGAGAAATCAGGGTAATTGTAGGTGTAACTCTGGCGAGTATGCTACACGACTGAACGCTTCTGCACATATTTCAATCTGGGATCTGAATGTGTGTAGAAACCATCCTTCACCCACCTTGTTGGGAACATAGAGTTTCTGTGTTAGAGGCACTACTCTAACTATACATACAAAGGGAGTCTTTAGCTCCAACTTGGTTTTCCAGGGCACACTGCCTTAACTTTGAAACCGGCACTAGGAAACATGCTGAGAATTCAAAGTGTTTCTAGATGTAACCTTGGCCTGTATGTTAGATGAATGAACGCTTCTGCATACGTTTCATTCTGGGATCCAAATGTGTGTGGAAGCAGCCCTTCACCAACATTGTTGGCAACAAAGATTTTGTGTGCTAGGTGCATTGCCTTGCGTATATATACAAATGGAGATACTAGCTTCAACTCAATTTTCCAGTGGATGCAGCATTTCCTCTGATACCGGTACTAGGAAATATGCTGAGAACTCAGTGTAAGTGCTTCTAGAAGTATTAATGTCCTGTATGCTAGATGAATGGCTGCATCTGCATATGTCCAATTCTGGAATCCGAATGTGTGTGGAAGCCTTCCTTCACCTACCCTGTTGGGACCATATATTTTCTGTGTTTGGGGCACTGCACTACCTCCATATACATAGGGAGTCACTAGCTCCAACTAGGTTTTTCAGTGCACACTGCCTTTCCATTGAAACCGGCACTATGAAACATGCTGAGATAGCAGGATAAGTGTTTGAAGATGTAACAATGGCCTGTATGGTAGATAAATGAATGCTTCTACAAATGTTCCATGCTGGGATCTGAATGTGTGTTGACGCCATCCTCACCTACATTTTTGGGTAGATAGAGTTTCTTGGTTGGGGAACTGCCCTACTTATATATATAAATGGAGTCACTAGCTCCACTCAGTTTTGCAATTCACAGTGCATTTCCCTTGAAAATGGCACTAGGAAACTTGCTGAGAAAACAGGTTAAGTGTTTCTAGAAGTAATCCTGGCCTGTATGCTAGATGAATGAATACTTCTGCACATATTTCCTTCTGGTATCCGAATGTGTGTGGAAGAACTTCGTCACATAATTTGTTTAGAAAATTAGTTTCTGTGATAAGGGCACTGCCTTATCTATATATGCAAAGGGAGTCACTGTATCCAACCTGGTATTCCTTCGTACAAGGCTTTCCCTTGAAACTGCACTAGGAAACATGCTGAGAAATCAGGGTATGTGTTTCAAGATGTAACCCTAGTCTGTGTGCTAGCTGAATGAATGCTTCTGCATATGTTCCATTCTGGGATCCGAAAGTATGTGAAAGCTTTCCTTCAACTATCTTGTTGGGAACATAGAGTTTCTTAGTTAGGGGCTCTGCCCTTCCTATATATACATAGGGAGTCACTAGCTCCAACTTGGTTTTCCAGTGCATGCTGCCTTTCCCTTGAACCTAGCACTAGGAAAAATGCAGAGAAATCATGGTACATGTTTCTAAAAGTAACCCTTGCCTGTGTGCTAGATCAATGAATGTATCTGCACATGTTTCATTCTGGGATCCAATTGTGTGTGGAAGACGTCCTTCATGTACTATGTTGGGAACGTAGAATTTCTGGATTCTGTGCACTGCCCTACCTTTATATACAAATGGAGTCACTAGTTTCAACTCACTTTTCCAGCACACACTACCTTTATCTTGAAACAAGCACTAGGAAACTTGTTGAGATATCAGGGTAAATGTAACTAGATGTAACCCTGACCTGCATGGTTGATGAATGAATGCTTCTGCACATGTTCTAATGCTTATCTGAATATGTGTGGAAGTCGTCCTTAAAGTACCTTGTTTGAACATCGAGATTCTGTGTTAGGGTCACTGCCCTGACTATATATACAAAGGGAGTCAGTAGCTCCAATTCAGTTTTCCAGCAAACACAGCCTTTACCTTCAAACGGGCACTAGG
The DNA here is from genome assembly GCF_036321535.1 of Camelus dromedarius. NCBI lineage: Eukaryota > Metazoa > Chordata > Mammalia > Artiodactyla > Camelidae > Camelus > Camelus dromedarius. The sequence continues at coordinate 816,684 of NC_087451.1, read as the reverse complement.
AAACATTCTGAGAAATCAAGGTAAGTTTTTCTAAATGTAACCCGGACCTGTATGCTAGATGAATGAACACTTCTGCATATGTTCCATTGAGGGTTCTGAATGTATGAGGAAAACGTCCTTCACCCATCTTGTTGGGAAAATAGAGTTTCTCTGATAGGGGCACTGCCCTAAATACATATACAAAGGGAGTCAGTATCTCCAACTCGGTTTCCAGGGCACACTGCTTTTCCATTGAAGCTGGCATGGAAACATGCTGAGTAATCAGGGTAAGTGTTGCTGGATATTACTCTGGCCTTTATGCTAGATGAATGAACACTCCTGCACAAGTTGAATTGTTTGGTCCGAATGTGTGTGGAAGCCATCCTTCACCTATATCATTCAGAAGATAGAGTTTCTGAGTTAAGGGCACAGACTTACCTATATATTCAAATGGAGTCACTAGCTGCAAATCGGTTTTCTAGTGAAAACATCATTTAAATGGAAACCAGAAATAGGAAAAATGCTGAGAAATCAGGATAATGTTTCTAGATGTAACACTGGCCTGTATGCTAGATAAAAGAACGCTTCTGAACATGTTCGACTCTGGGATCCAAATGTGTGTGAAAGCCGTCCTTCACATACCTTGATGGGAACATAGAGTTTCTGTGTTACGTGCACTGCACTACCTATATCTACATAGGGAATCACTAGCTCCAACTCGGTTTTCAACGCTCACTGTCTATGCCCTGAAAAAGGCACTAGGAAATATGCTGAGAAATCAGGTTAATTGTTTATAAATGTAAATCTGGCCTCTATGTTTGATGAATGAACGCTTCTGCACATGTTCCATTCTGGGATCTGTATGTGTGTGGATCCTTCAGCAAACCTGTTAGGAACATAGAATTTCTTGGTTAGGGGCACTGCCCTACATATATATACAAATGGAGTCAATAGCTCCAACTTGGTTTTGAGGCACACACTGCATTTCCCTTCAAACCGGCACTAGGAAACATGCTGAGAACACAGGGTAAGTTTTTTTCTAGATGTAACTCTTGCCTGTTTGCTAGATGAATGAAAGCTTCTGTACATATTTCCTTCTGGTGTTCAAATGTGTGTGGAAGAAGTCCTTCACGTACTTAGTTGGGAACATAGAGTTTCTGTGTTAGGGGCAATGCCCTACCTATATAAATAAAGGGAGTCACAAGATCCAAATCAGTATTCCTGCGCACAATGCCTTTACCTTGAAACTGGCACTAGGAAACACGTGGAGAAATCAGGTTACGTGTTTCAAGATGAAACCATAACCTGTGTGCTAGATGAATGAATGCTTTGGCATATGTTCCATTCTGGTGTCCGAATGTGTGTGGAAGAGGTCCTTCACGTACTTTGTTGGGAACATAGAGTTTCTGGATTAGGGGCTCAGCCCTTCCTATACATATAAAAGTCGTCAGAAGATCAACTCGATTTTCCAATGCACATTGACATTCCCTTGAACTTGGCACTAGGATAGATGCTGAAATCATTGTACATGTTTCTAGAAGTAACCCTTCCCTGCAATCTAGATGAATGAACAAGTCTGCACATGTTCCATTCTGGGACCCGATTGTGTGTAGAAGCTGTTCTTCAGTATTTTGTTGGGAACATAGAGTTTCTGGGTTCCATACACTGCCCTAACTTACATACAAATGGAGTAACTAGCTTAAACCAGGTTTTCCAGTGCACACTGCCTTTACCTTGAAAATGGCACTAAGAAAGATGCTGAGAAATAAGGGTAATTGTTTCTAGATGTAGCTGTGGCCTGTATGCTATATGAGTGAAAACTTCAGCACATGTTTCATTCTGTGATTCAAATGTGTGTGTAAAACTTCCTTCACCTACCTTGATTTGGAACATAGAATAACGGTGTTAGGGACACTGCCCTACTTTTATGTACAAAGGGATGCACTAGCTCCAACTCAGTTTTTGCAGCACAAAACTGCCTTTACCTTGAAACCGGCACTAGGAAATATGCTGAGAACTCAGGGTAAGTGTTTCTAGATGTAACACAGGCCTGTATGCTAGATGAATGAATGCTTCCACACATATTCCATTCTGGGAACCGAATGTGTGCAGAAGCAGTCCTACACCAACCTTGTTTGTAACTAGAGTTTCTGGGTTAGGGGTCCTGCCCTACCTGTATATACAAATGGAATCACTAGTGCCAACTTGTTTAACCAGGGCACACTGCCTTTACCTTGAAACCAGTACTAAGAACATGCTGATAAATTATGGTAAGTGTTTCTAGACTTAATTCTGGCCTGTATGCTAGATGAATGAATGCTACTGCACAACTTGAATTTTAGGGTCCGAATGTGTATGGATGCCGACCTTCACCTACATTGTTGGGAAGATAGAGTTTCTTAATTAGGGGCACAGTCTTACCTATATTTTCAAAAGGAGTCATTAACTGCAACTTGGTTTTCTAGTACAAATACCCTTTCCATGTAAACCAGCAGTAGGAAACTTGCTGAGAAATCAGGGTGATGTTTCTAGATGTAACCCTGGGTGTATGCTAGATAAATGAACACTTCTGCAAATGTTCCAACTAGGAACTAAATGTGTGTGGAAGGCATCCTTCACCTAACCAGTTGGGAACATAGAGTTTCCCGGTTAGGGGAACTACCCTACATATATATTATATATATATATATATATATATATATATATATATATTCACTAGCTCCAACCAGTTTTCCAGCACAAACTGCCTTTCATTTTCAATCAGCACCAGGAAACATGCTGAGACATCAGGGTGTTTCTAGATGTAACCCTGGCCTGTATGTTAGATGAATGAATGCTTCTTCACTTGGAAAATTCTGGGATCTGAATGAGTGTGGAAGGCATACTTCAACTTCCTTTTGGGAACATAGAGTTTCTGAGTTTGGGACACTGACTTACATATATGTTCAAAGGGAGTCACTGGCTCCAACAAGATTTTGCAGTGCACAAAGCCTTTCCATTGAAACCATCACTAGGAAACATGCTGAGATTCAGGGTAAGTGTTTCTAGATGTAAACGTGACAACTATGTTAAGTGAATGAACACTTTGGCACATGTTACATTCTGGGATTCGAATGTGTGTGAAAGCCATCCTTCACCTAACCTGTTGGGAACATAGAGTTTCTGGGTTAGGGCGCTCCACTACCTATATACATAAAAGAGAGTCACTAGCTCAAACTCAATTTTCCAGGGCCAACAGCCTTTCCCTTGAAATATGCACTAGGAAAAATGCTGAGATATGAGGGTAAGTGTTTCTAGATGTAACCATGGTCTGTATGCTAAGTGAAGGCCACTTCTGCACATGTTCCATTATGATGCCTGAATGTGTGTGGAAGCTGTCATTCACCTATATTGTTGGGAATGATGAGTTTCTGTGTTAGTGGCACAGTCTTACCTATATATACAAAGGGAGTCCCTAGCTCCAACTCGGTTTTCCAGCGCACACAGCTTTTGCCTTAAACCGGCACTAGGAAATATGCTGAGAAATGAGGGTAAAACTTTGTAGATGTATCCCTGCCCTGTATGCTAGATGAATGAACACTTCTCCACATATTCCACTGTGGAATCAGAATGTGTGGAAGCCTTCCTTAACCTACCTTGTTTGGAACATAGAGTTTCTGGGTTAGCAGCTCTGCCCTATCTATATATACAAAGGGGTCAATAGCTCCAACTCGGTTTTGCAGTACACACTTCCTTTCCCTTGATACTGGCACCAGGAAACATGCTGAGAAATCAGGGTAATGTTTCTGCATGTAACCCTGTTCTGTATGCTAGATTCATGAATGCGTCGACTCATGTTTCATTCTGGGATCCGAATGTGTGTGGAAGATGTCCTTCACCTACAGTGTTAGGAAAATAGAGCTTCTGGGTTAGGTTCACTGCCCTAAATATATATAGAAATGGAGTCACTAGCTCCAACACTGTTTTCCAGGGCACACAGCCTTTCTCTTGAAAGCAGCAGTAGGAAACATGCTGAGAAATCAAGGTAAGTGTTTCTAGATGTAACCCTGGCCTGTATGCTAGATAAATGATCGCTTCTGCATATGTTCAATTCTTGGATTCAAATGAGTGTGGAAGCTGTACTTCACCTTCCTTGTTGGGAAAGTAGAGTTTCTGAGTTTGGGGCACTGCCTTACCTCTATATGTATAGGGAGTCACTAGCTCCAACTCTGTTTTCCAGTGCACACTTCCTTTCCATGGAAAGCAGCACTTGGAAACATGTTGAGAACTCAGGGTAAGAATTTCTAGATGTAACCCTGGCCTGTATGCTAGATGAATGATGCACAAGTTCCATTCTGGGATCCGAATATGTGTGGTAGCCAACCTTCACTAATTTGTTGCAAAAATACAGTTTCTGTGTTAAGGGAACTACCCTACTTATATATATATAAAACAGAGTCACTAGCTTCAACTAGGTTTTCCAGCACACTCTGCCTTTCCCATAAAAATGGTAGTAGGAAACATGAGGAGAAATGAGGGTAACTGTTTCTAGATGTAAACCTGGCTGGTATGCTAGATGAATGGAAGCTTCTAACATGTTACCTTCTGGGATCCAAATGTGTGTGGAAGCCATCCTTCATGTAACCTGTTGGGAACATAGAGATTCTGGGTTAGGGGCACTGCTCTAACTATATATAAAAAGGAAGTCAATAGCTCCAAATAGTTTTCCAGTGTGAAATGCCATTTCCTTGAAACCAGCCATAGGAAACATGGTGAGAACTCAGGGTATGAGTTTCTACATGTAACACTTGCCTATATGCTAAATGAATGAACGCTTCTGCATATGTTCCATTCTGGGATTCGAATGTGTTTGGCATTCGTCCTTCACCTACCTGTTGGGAACATAGAGTTTCTGTGTTAGAGGCACTGCTCTACCTATTTATACAAAGGAAGTCACAAATGCCAACCCGTTTTTCCAGGGTACACTGCCTTTACCTTGAAACGAACACTAGGCAGTATGCTGAGATATCAGGGTCAGTGATTCTAGATGTAACCCTGGCCTGTATGCCAGATGAATGAACGCCCCTGCACAAGTTGAATTGTGGGGTCTGAATGTATGTGGAAGCCATTCTTCACATATGTTGTTGGGAAGATAGAGTTTCTGAGGTAGGGGCACAGACCTACGTATATATTCAAAGGAGTCTCTAGCTGCAACTCTGTTTTCTAGTGCAAACATCCTTTCCATGAAAACCAGTATTAGAAAATATGCTGAGAAATCAGGGTAATGTTTCAAAATGTAACACTGGCCTGCATGCTAGATGAATGACCACTTCTGCACATGTTCCTTTCTGGGATCAGAATGTGTGTGGAAGCCGTCCTTCACCTACTTTGTTGGGAACATAGAGTTTCATGGTTAGGGGTACTGCCCTGCCAATATATATAAAAGGGAGCCATTAGCCACAAACAGTTTTCCAGCACAAACTGCCTTTCCCTTTAAACCAGCACTAGGAAACATGCTAAGAATTCTGGGTGTTTCTAGATGTTACACTGGCCTGTATGCTAGATGAATGAACACTTCTGCATATGTTCCATTCTGGGATCCGAATGTGTGTGGAAGCCGTCCTTCAACTACATTGTTGGTAACATAGAGTTTCTGTGTTAAGGGCACTGCCCTACCTATATATACAAAGGAATTCTCTAGTGCAAGCTGGTTTTTCCAGGTCACACTGCCTTTACCTTGAAACCAGCACTTGGAAATATGCTGAGAAATCAGGGTGTTTCTAGATGTAACCCTGGCCTGTATGCTAGATGATTGAACCATTATGCACATGTTCATTCTGGGAAACAAATCTGTGTGGTAGCCGACCTTCACTAATTTATTGTGAAAATACAGGTTCTGTGTTAAGGGAAATACCTTACATACATATACATATACATATACATATACATATACATATACATATACATATACATATATATATACATATATATATATATATATATATATATATATATATATATATATATATATATATATATATATATATAAAATGGAGTCATTAGCTCCAACTAGGTTTTCCTGTGCACATTGCCTTTCCCATGAAACCGGCACTAGGAAACATGCTGAGAAATCAGTGTAAGTGTGTCTAGATGAAATGCTGGACTGTATGCTAGATGAATAAACACTTCTGGACAAGTTCCATGTGGGGTCAGAATGTGTGTGGTAGCCTTCCTTCATGTAACTTGTTGGGAACATAGAATTTCTGTGTTACTGGAATTGCCTTGTGTATATGTATAAAAGGGATTCACTATCTCCAATTTGGTTTTCCAGTGCACACTGCCTTTCATTTGAAACTGGCACTTGGAAACATGCTGAGAAATCAGGGTAAGTGTTTCTAGATGTAACCCTAGCCTGTATCATAGATGAATGATCGCTTCTGCACATGTTCTCTTCTTTCATCCAAATGTGTGTGGAAGTGGACTTTCACCTACATTCCTGGGAAATTAGTGTTTCTGGGTTTGAGGAACTGCCCTACATATATATATACAAAGGGACTCACTAGCTCCAAATCGCTTTTTCAGGGCCCACTACCTTTCCATGATATTGGCACTAGGAACCATGCTGAGAAATCAGGGTAATTGTAGGTGTAACTCTGGCGAGTATGCTACACGACTGAACGCTTCTGCACATATTTCAATCTGGGATCTGAATGTGTGTAGAAACCATCCTTCACCCACCTTGTTGGGAACATAGAGTTTCTGTGTTAGCGGCACTGCTCTAACTATACATACAAAGGGAGTCATTAGCTCCAACTTGTTTTTCCTGCGCACATTGCCTTTCCTATGAAACCAGCACTAGGAAACATGCTGAGAAACCAGAGTAGTGTTCCTAGATGTCACCCTGGCCTGCATGCTAGATGAATGAACGCTTCTGCAGGTATTACATTCTGGAATCCAAATGTGTGTGGAAGCCACACTGTATGTATCTTGTTGTGAATGTAGAGTTTCTGGGTTACAGGTACTGCCATTCATATATTTACAAAGGGACTCATTAACTCCAACTCAGTTTTCTAACACACACTGCCTTTTCCTTGAGACCGGCGCCTGGAAACATGCTGAGAAATCAGGGTAAGTGTTTCTAGACATAACACTGGCCTGTATGCTAGATGAATGACCGCTTCTGTGCATGATCCATTGTGGGATTCTAATGTGTGTGTTGAACAATTCCTACACTTACCTTGTAGGGAACATGGAGTTTCTGGGTCAGGGGCACTGCCCTAACTGTATATACAAAGGAAGTCACTGGCTAGAACTATGATTTCCAACCCACACTGCTTTTCCTTTGAAACTGGCACAAGGAAACATGCTCAGAACTCAGGGTAATTGTTTCTAGGTGTAACACTGGCCTGTATGCTTTATGAATGATCACTTCTTCATATGTTTTATTCTGAGATTCAAATGTCTGTGGAACCCGTACTTCACCTACTGTGTTGGGAACATTGATTTTCTGTGTTAGGGGCACTACCCTACCTATTTATACAAAGGGAGTCTCTAGTGCCAACTTGGCTTTCCAGCACACACTGCCTTTCCCTTGAAACCAGCACTAGGAAACATGCTGAGAAAACATGGTAAAACTTTCTAAATGTAACCCAGGACTGTATGCTATGAGTGAACTCTCCTGCACAAGTTGAATTGGGGGGCCTGAATGTGTGTGGAAGCGGTCCTTCACCTACCTTTTTGGAAAGATAGATTTTCTGAGTTTGTGGCATTGACTTCTCCATGTATATAAAGGGAGACCCCAGCACCAAATCGGTTTTCCAGCAAATACTTCCTTTCCATGGAAACCAGCAGTAGGAAACATCCTGAGAAATCAGGTAAGGGTTTCTAGATGTAATACTGGCCTGCACGCTTGATGAATGAACACTTCTGAACATTTTCCATTCTGGGATCCGAATGTGTGCAGAAGCCGTCCTTCATCTACCTTGATTTGAACATAGAGTTTCTGTGTTGGGGCACCACCCTACCTATATATATATAAATGTGAGTCACAATCTCCAACTCAGTTTTCCAACACACATTGCCTTTCCCTTGAAACTGGTTCTTGGATACATTCTTAGAACTCAGGGTAATTGTTTCTAGATCTAACTCTGGCCTGTATGCTAGATGAATGAACGCTTCTCCACATGTTCCATTCAGAGTTCTGAATGTTTGTGTAAGCCGTCCACCCCTAACTTTTTGGGAATGTAGAGTTTCTGGGATAGGGGCACTGCCCTACCTATATATAAAAAATGTGTCAATAGCTCCAAAGATTTTTCCAGCACGAACTGCATTTCCCTTGAAACTGGCAATAAGAAACATGCTGAAATCAGGGTAAGTGTTTCTAGATGTAAACATGGTCTATATGAAAGATGAATTAATGCTTCTGCACATGTTCCATTCTGGGATCAGAATGTTTTTCATAGCCGAGATTCACTTAGCTTGTTGGGAAAATAGAGTTTTGGTGTTACGGGAACTGATATACCTATATATATAAAAGAGAGTCACTAGCTCCAACTCGGATTTCCAGGGCACAGTGCCTTTGCATTGAAACCAACACTAGGAAACATGCTCAAACCAGGGTAAGTGTTTCCAGACCTAACCGTGGCCTGTATACTAAATGAATGAATGATCCAGCACAAGTTGAATTCTGGGATCTGAATTTGTGTGGAAGTCGTCCTTCATCTATATTGTTTGGAAGATAGACTTTCTGAGTTAGGGACACTGTCTTACATAATATTCAAGGCGAATCACTAGCCTCAACTCTGTTTTCCAGTGCTCACATCCTTTCCATTGGAACCAACACTGGGAAACATGCTGAGAAATCAGGGTAAATGTTTTTAGATGTAACCCTGGCCTGTATGCTAAATGAATGAATGCTACTGCACATGTTCCTTTGTGGAGTCCGTATGTGTGTGAAAGAAGACCTTCACATACCTTGATGGGAACATAGAGTTTCTGGGATAGGGGCAGAGCACTACCTATATATACAAATGGTGGCACTAGCTTCAAGGTGGTTTTCCGGAGCACACTGCATTGCTCTTAAAACCAGACCTAGGAAACTTGCTGAGGAATCAGGGTAAATGTTTCTAAATGTAACTCTGGACTCTATGCTATATGAATGAACGATTACGCATATTAATTCCTGGGATCTGAATGTGTGTGGAAGCCATCCTTCACATACTTCGTGGTGAACATTGAATTTCTGGGCTGGGGTACTTCCCTACCTATATATAAAAAGGGAGTCACTATCTCCAACTCGGTTTTCCAGGTCACACTTCCTTAAATGAAATTCACACTAGGAAACATGTTGAGAAATCTGGGTAAGTGTTTCTACATGTAACCCTGGCGTGTATATGATGAATGAATGCTCTTGCCCAAGTTGACTTCTGGGATATGAATGTGTTTGGAAGCTGTCCTTCACCTACATTGTTGGGAAAATAGAGTTTCTGCTTAAGGGGCACACTTACCTATATATACAAAGGGATTCACTAGCTCCAACTCGATTTTCAAGAGCACACTTGATTTCTATGGAAACTGGCACTAGGAAACATGAGTAGAAATCAGGGTAAGTGTTTATAGATGCAACTCTGGCCTTATGCTAGATGACTGAATGTTACTTCACATATTCTGCTCTGGAATCTGAATGTGTGTGGAAGCTGACTTTCCCCTACCTCGTTGTAAACATAGTGTTACTGAGTTAGGGGCATGGCTCTACCTGTATATACAAAAGGAGTCACTATCCCCAACACGGTTTTTAGTGCACATCGCCTTTCCCCTGAAACCTGCACTCGGAATCATGCTGAGAAATCATGGAACGTGTTTCTGGATGTAGCTCTGGCCTGCATTCTAGATGAATGAACACTTCTGCACATGTTCTATTCCTTGATTTGAACGTGTGAGGAAGCCGTCCTTCACCTACATTGTTGGGAACATAGACTTTCTGGTTTAGGGGCACAGACTTATATATACTAAGGGAGTCACTACTTCAACTCGGTTTTCTAGTGGACACTTGATTTCTATGGAAATCAGCACTAGTAAACACGTTTAGAATTCAGGATAAGTGTTTCTAGATGTAACCATGGCCTCTATGCTAGATGAATGAATGCTTCTTCAAATGTTCCATTCTGGGATCTGAATGTGTGTGGAATGTGTCGATCACCTACCTTGTTGGCAACATAGACTTTCTGTGTTAGGGGCACTGAGCTACCTATATATTCAAAGGGAGTCACTAGCTCCAGCTCAGTTTTCCAGGGCACACTGTCTTAACCTTGAAAGTGACACTATGAAACATGCTGAGAAATAAGGATACGTGTTCTTACATGTAATCCTGGCCTGTTTGCTAGATGAATGAATGCTTCTGTACATGTTCCATTCTGGGAAATGATTGTGAGTGGAAGCCATCCTTCAAGTACTTGGTTGAGAACATAGAGTTTCAGAATTAGGGGCACTGAACTACCTATATATTCAAAGGAGTCACTAGATTCAACTCGGTTTTCCAGGGTACACTTCCTTTCCATGGAAACCAGCAGTAGGAAACAGGCTGAGAACTCAGGGTAAGTGTTTCAATATTTATCCCTTTCCTGTATGATAGCTGAATGAAAGCTTCTGCATATGTTCCATTCTGGGTTCTGAATGTCTGTGGTATCCGTACTTCACCTACCTTGTTGGGAAAATTGAATTTCTGTTTAGAGGCACAGCCCTACCTATATATAAAAAGGGAGACACTAGCTCGAACTCGGTTTTGCAGTGCACACTACCTAGCCATTGAAACTGGCACTAGGAAACATGCTGAGAAATCTGGGTAACTCTTTCTAGATGTAAACCTAGCCTGTATGCTAGATGAATGAAGGCTTCTGCACATGTTCCATTGTGGGATCTGAATGTGTATGGAAGTCCTCCTTCCCCTACCTTGTTAGCAACATAGTTTCTTTGTTAGGGGCACTGGCCTACATATATTTTCAAATGGAGTCACTAGCTCCAACTTGGTTTTCTAGCACACACTGCCTTTCCTTTGAAACCGGAATTCGGAAACATGGTGAGAAATCATGGAAAGTGTTTCTGAATGTAACCCTGGCCTGTATGTTAAATAAATTAACGCTTCTGCATATGTTCCATTCTGGGATCCAAATGTGTGTGGAAACCGTCCAACACCTGCATTGTTGGGAACATTGAGTTTCTGGGTTAGGGGCACTGCCCTATCTAAATATACAAATAGTGTCACAAGCTGCAACTCAATTTTACAGCACACAGTGCCTTTACCTTGAAACCAGCACTACAAAACATGGTGACAAATCATGGTAAGTCTTCCTAGATGTAACCACATCCTGTACGCTGGATGAACAAACTCTTCTGCACATGTTAAATTCTGGGATACAAATGTGTGTGGAACTCTTCCATCACATACCTTGTTGGGAAAACAGAGTTACTGAGATACGGGCACTTCCTTAACTATATATACAAAGGGAGTCACAACATACAACAGTTTTCCAGGGCACAGTGCCTTTCCCTTGAAACCGGCATAAGGAAACATGCTGGGAAATCAGGGTAAGTATTTCTAGATGTAACCATTCTGGGTTCTGGATGTGCCTGAAAGCCGTCCTTCACCTACCTTCTTGGGAACATAAAGCTTCTGTGTTAGGGGCACTGCCCTGCCTATATACACAAATGGAGTCACTTGCTGAAACTCAGTTTATTGCACACACTTCCTTTCCTTTGAAACCGGCACTACGGAACATGCTGAGAAATCAGGGGAAGTGTTTCTAGATGTAACCCTGGCCTATATGCTAGATGAATGAACGCTTCTGCACATGTTCCATTCTCGGATATGCATCTGTCTGGAATCAGTCCTTCACCTACCTTGTTCAGAAGAGTTTCTGGGTTATGGTCACTGCCCTACCTCTATATGCAAAGGGAGTCTCTAGCTTCAACTCGGTTTTTCAGTGCACACTGCCTTTACCTTGAAACCGACACTTGGAAACATGCTGAGAACTCAGGGTAAGTGTTTATAGAATTAACCCTGGCCTGTATTATAGATTCATGAGCACTTCTGCACATGTTCTATTCTCTGAACTGACAGTGTGTGGAAGCCGTCCTTCACCTACCTTGTTGGAAACACAAAGTGTCTGATTTAGTAGCACTGCCCTACATATATATACAAAGTGAGTCACCAGCTCCAACATGGTTTTCCAGTGCACACTGCCTTCATATTGAAACTGGCACTAGAAAAAATGCTGAGATATCAGGGTCAGGGTTTCTATATGTAACCTTGGCCTGTATACTTGATGAATGAACGCTTCTGCACATATTCCATTCTGGTAACTGTATGTGTGTGAAAGCCATCCTTCATGAACCTTGTTGGGAAAATAGACTTTCAGTTTTCAGTGCACTGTCCTATCTATATATACATGGGTGTAACTACCTCCAAATAGGTTTTCCTGTGGACACTGTCTTTACCTTCGAACTGGCACTAGAAAACATGGTGAGAAATCGAGGTGTGTGTTTCTATATGTAACCATGGCTTGTATGCTATATGAATGTACGCTCTTTCATATGTTCCATCTGGGATCTGAATGTGTGTGGACATCGTCCTTCACCTACTTTGATGGCAACATAGAGTTTCTGTGTTAGGGTCACTAACCTACCTATATATAGTAAGAGTGTCACTAACTCCAACTCGGTTTTCCAGTGCACAGTGCTTTTAACTTGAAACTGGCAGTAGGATGCATGCTGAGAAATCAGGGTAAGTGCATCAAAATGTAACCCTGGCCTGTATGCTAGATGAATGAACACATCTGCATGTGTTCCATTCTGGAAACCAATGTGTGTGAAAGCCTTCCTTCACCTACCTTGTTGGGAACATAGAGTTTCTGGGTTAGGGCCTTGATCTTACTATACATACAAAGGGAGTCACTAGCTTAAACTCGGGTTTCCAGCACTCACTGCCTTTCCCTTGAAACTGGCACTAGGATACATGCTGAGTAATCAGGGTAATTGTTTATATATGTATCCCTGGCCTGCATGATAGATTAATGAACACTCCTGCATATGTTCTATTGTTTGAAATGAAAGTTTGTGGAAGTCATCCTACCTCTACCTTGTTGGAAACATAGTGTCTGTGTTAGGAGAACTTACCTACATATATATATATATATATATATATATATATATATATATATATATATATATATATATATATATATATATATATATATATATATATATATATACACAAACGGAGTCACTATCTCCAACTCGGTTTTCCAGGGCACACTACATTTCCCTTGAAACTGCCACTAGGAAACATGCTGAGCAATCAGGGTATGTGTTTCTACATGTAACCCTGGCCTGTATTCTAGATGAATGAACACTTCTGCACATGTTCCATTCTGAGATCCGAATGTGTGTGTAAGCTGTCCTTCATGAATCTTGATGGGAAAATAGACTTTCTGTGTTTGGGACACTGCCCTATCTATACACAGAAAAAGAGTCACTAGGTCCACCTCGGTTTTCCAGCACACACTGCAATTACATTGAAACTGACACTAGGAAACATGTTGAGAAATCAGGTAACTGTTTCTATATGTAACCCAGTGCTGTTGCTGGATGAATGAATGCCTCTGCATATGTTTCATTCTGGGATCCGAATGTGTGTGGAATCCATCCTTCACCTACTTTATTTGGAACATACACTTTCTAGGTAGGGGCACGACCCTACCTATATATACAATGGGTTTCACTAGCTCCAAGTTGATTTTCCAGCACTCACTGCCTTTCCCTTTAAACCGGCACTAGGAAAAGTGCTGTGTAATCAGGGTAAGTGTTTATAGATGCAACCCTGTCCTGCATGATAGATTAATAAACCCTTCTGCACATGTTCCATTCTTTGAACAAAAAATGTGGAAGCCATCCTTCACCTACCTTGTTGGAAACATAGAGTGTCTATTTTAGGAGCACTGCCCTTCATATATATACAAAGGGAGTCACCAGCTCCAACTCGATTTTCCAGTGCACACTACATTTAACTTGATACTGGCATTAGAAAACATGATGAGAAATCAGGGTATGTGTCTTTATATGTCACCCTGGATGGTATGCTAGATGAAAGAATGCTTCTGTACATGTTCCATTCTGGGATCCAAATTTGCGTGAAAGCCATCCTTCACCTACCTTGTTGGGAACTTACAGCTTGTGTTAGGGGCACTGCCCTACCTATATATACAACAAAGTCAAGCTAAAAAGTGGTATTACATTGCCCACTGCATATACGTTGAAACTGCCTCTAGGAAACATGCTGAGAAATCAGTGTGTGTTTCTATATGTAACTCTAGCTTGTATGCTAGATGAATGAATGCTTCTGCACATGTTCCATTCAGGGATCTGAATGTACATGAAAGCTTTCCTTCACCTACCTAGTTGGGAACTTAGAGTTTCTGTGTTAGGGGCACTGCCCGGCCTATATATACAAATGGAGTCACTTCCTGAAACTTGGTGTATTGCACACATTCCATTTCCCTTGAAACTGGCACTAGGAGACATGCTGAGAAATTGGAGTAAGTGTTTATAGATGTAACACTAGCTTGTACAGTTGATGTATGAATGGTTTTTCACAAGTTCTATTCTAGGATCTGAATGATTTTTGAATCCGTGATTCACCTACCATGTTGGGACCATTGAGTTTCTTTGTTAGTGGCACTGCCCTAACTATATATACAAAGGGAGTAACTAGCTCCAACTCGGTTTTCCAGCACACACTGCCTTTCCATTGAAACCGGCACTAGGGCATATACTGAGAATTCAGGGTAACATTTTTTGATGTAACACTGGCCTGTATTTTATATGAATGAACTCTTCTGCACATGTCCTATTCTGTGACCCAAATGTGTGTGGAAGCCTTCCTTCATGTAACTTGTTGGGAAAATAGAGTTTCTGTGTTAGGGACCCTGCACTAACTATATATATTTAGGGAGTCACTAGCTTCAACTCAGTTTTCCAGCACACACAACCTTTAATTTGAAACCAACACTAGGAAACATGCTGAGAAATCAGGGAAAGTTTTCCAAGATGTAACACTGACTTGTATGCTAGAGGGCTGAATGCTTCTGCACATTTTCCATTCTGGTATCAGAATGTGTGTGGAAGCCGATTTCACCTACCTTGTTGGGAACAAGGTTTCTGTGTTAGGGGCACTGTCCTACCTATATATACAAATGTATTCACCACCTCCAACTTGGTTTTCCAGTGAACACTACCTTTCCCTTGAAACCAGCACTAGGAAACGTGCTGAGAATTCAGGGTAAGTGTTCCTAGATGTAAACCTGGTCTGTATGCTGATGAATAAATGCTCCTGTACATGTTTCATTCTGGGAACAGTATGTGTGTGGAAGCCAATTTTCACTTACCTTGTTGAGAACATTGGATTTCCTTGTTAGGTGCACTACTCTACCTATATATACAAAGGGAGTCACTAGTTCCAACTCGATTTTCCACTGCACGCTGACCTTTCCTGCAAACCAGTACTAGGAAACATGCTGAGAAATCAGGGTAAGTGTTTCTAGCTGTAACCCTGTTCTGTATTCTAGATGAATTAATGCTTCTGCATATGTTCTGTTCTCGGATTCAAATGTGTGTGGAAACATTCCTTCACCTACATTTTTGGTGACAGAGTTTCTGAGTTAGGTGCTCTGCTCTACCTTATTATACAAAATGAGTGATTAGCACCAACTTGGTTTTCCAACACACACTGACTTTATCTTAAAACTGGCACTAGGAAACATGCTGAGAAATTATGGTATGTGTTTCTAGATTTAACCCTGGCTGGTATGCTGATGAATGAACAATAGTACACATGTTCCATTCTGGGAACAGAATGTGTGTGGAAGCTGTCCTTCCCCTACCTTGTTGGGAACATGTAGTTTCTCTGTTAGGTGCTCTGCCCTACCTCTTTATACAAAGGGAGTCACTAGCTCCACCTTGGTTTTCCAGTGCACAGGGCCTTTCTCTTGAAACTGTCACAATGAAAAATGCTGAGAAATCAAGGTAAGGTTTTCTAGATATAACAATAGTCAGTATGCTAGATGAATGAACGCTTCTGCACATGTTCCATTCTGGTTACTGAATGTGTGTTGAAGCCGTCCTTCACCTAACTTGTAGTGAACATAAAGTTTCTCTGTTAGGGATACAGCCCTACCCATATATACAAAGGGAGTCACTAGCTCCAAATAGGCTTTCCAGTGCACACTGCCTTTCCCTCAAAACCTGCTTTGGAAACATGCTGAGAAATCATGGTAAGTGTTTTAGATGTAAAAATGACCTGTATGCTAGATGAATGAACACTTCTGCATGTGTTCCATACTGGGATCCAATTGTGTGTGGAAGCCATCATTTTCCAACTTTTTGTGAACATAGGGCTTCTGGGTGAATTGCACTGCCCTACCTATATATACAATGTAAGTCAGTATCTCCAACTCAGTTTTCAAGCTCATTGTGACTTTCCCTTGAAACTGGAACTAAGAAACATTTTGATAAATCAAGGTCATTGTTCCTAGATATAACACCGGCCTGTATGCTAGATGAATGAAGACTTCTTCACATGTTCCATTCTGGGATCTGAATGTGTGTTGAAGCCATCCTTCACCTACCATGTTGAGAACATAGGGTTTCCTTGTTAAGTGCACTGCCCTACCTATATACACAAAGGGAGTCACTAGTTCCAACTCGGTTTTCCACTGCACACTGCTTTTTCCTAGAAACCAGCACTAGGAAACATGTTGAGAAATCAGGGTATGTGTTTTTAGATGAAACCCTGGCCTGTTTGATAGATGAATTAACGCTTCTGCACATGTTCCCTTTTCGTATACAAATGTGTGTGGAAGCCGTCCTTTACGTAACTTTTTGGGAACATAGTGTTTCTTTGTTTGAGGCCCTGAACTAACTATATATATTTAGAGACTCAATATCTCCAACTAGGTTTTCCAGCACACACTGCCTTTAAGTTGAATTCCGCTTTAGGAAACATGCTGAGAAATCAGGTATGTGTTATACACGTGACACTGACTGCTCTGGTGGATGAATGAATGCTCTGCACATTTTCCATTCTGGTATTCGAATGTGTGTGGAAGCCATCCTTCATGTACTTTGTTGAGAACATAAGGTTTCCTTGTTAGGTATACTGTCCTATGTATATATACAAAGGGAGTCACTAGCTCCAACTCGGTTTTCCAATGCACACTGCCTTTACCTTGAAACTGGTAATAGGAAAGATCTTGAGAAATCAGGGTAAGTGTTTTGAGATGTAAACCTGGACTGTATGCTAAATGAATGAACCCTAATGCACATGTTCCATTCTGGGATCCAAATGCACGTGGAACCCATCCTTCACCTAGATTTTTGTGAACATAGAGTTTCTGTGTTAGGGTCACTGCCCTGCATATTTATACCAAGGGATTCACTAGCTCCAAACTGGTAGTCCAGCACACTCTGCATTTATGTTGAATCTGGCAATAGGAAAATGCTGAAAAATCAGTGTAAGTGTTTCTAGATATAACAGTAGCCTTTATGGTACATGAATGAAAGCTTCTGCACATGTTCCATTTTGGGATCTGAATGTGTGTGGAAGAAGTCCTGCACTTACCATGTTGAAAACATAGAGTTTCTGTGTTAGGGGCACAGACCTACCTCTTTATACAAGGGAGTCACTAGCTCCATCTCTGTTTTCCAGCACACACTGCCTTAACCTTTAAACTGGCACTAGGAAACATCCTGAGAACTCAGGGTAAGTCTTTCTAGATGTATCCCTGACCTTAATGCTAAATGAATGAGTTTCCCTAACACAGACTCTATGTTCTGAACAAGGTACGTGAAGGATGGCTTACACACACGTTCAATCCCAGAATTTAACATGTATTGAAGTGTTCATTAATCTGGCATACTGGACAGGGTTACATATAGAAACATTTACCCAGATTTCTCAATATGTTTCCTAGTGCTGATTTAAATGGAAAGTCAGTGTGCAGTGGAAAACCGAGATGGAGCTAGTGACTACCTTTGTATATATAGTTAGGGCAGGGCCTCTAACTAAGAAACTATGTTTTCCCAACAAGGTAGGTGAAGGAGAGCTTCCACACACATTTGGATCCCAGAAAGAAACATGTGCAGAATCCTTCATCCATCTAGCACACAGGCCATGGTTATATCTAGAAACACTTACTCTGATTTCTAAGCAGGTTTCCTAGTGATGGTTTCAAGGTAAAGGTAGTGTGCTCTGGAAAACATAGTTGGAGCTAGTGTCTCCCTTTGTATATATTGGAAATCCAGTACAAATAACACAGAGAATCTATGTTGCCAACAAGGTAAGTGAAGGATGGCTTCCACAAACATTCTAATCCTAGAATGGAACATGTGCAGAAGTGTTCATTCATCTAGCATACAGGCCAGGGTTACACATAGAAACACGTACCCTGGTTTCTCTGCATGCATCCTAGTGCATTTTTAAAGGGAATGGCAGTGTGAATTGGAAAACTGAGTTGGAGATAGTGACAATCTTTGTATACATAGGTTGGGCAGTGTGCCTAACACAGAAACTCTATGTTCCAAAAACTTAGGTGAAGGACCACTTCCACACACATTCGGATCCCAGAATGTAACATGTGCAGAAACATTCATTAATCTAGCATACAGGCTAGGGTTACATCTAGAAACACCCTGATTTCTTCAGCAAGTTTCCTGGTGACAGTTTCAAGGGAAAGGCAGTGTGCACTGGAAAACTTAGTTGGAGCTAATGACTCCTTTTGTATATGTAAGAAGGGCAGTGCCTGTAACACAGAAACTCTATATTCTGAGCAAGGTAAGTGAAGGACGGCTTCAAAACACATTCGGATCCCAGAAATGAACATGTGCAGATGAGATCATTCATTTAGCATATAGTGCAGTGTTACATGTAGAAACACTTAACCTAATTTCTCAGCAAATTTCCTAGTGCTGGTTTCAAGGTAAAGGCAGTGTGTGCTGAAAACCTGAGTTGGACCTAGTGACTCCCTTTGTATGTATAGGTAGGTAGATGCCCCTAACACAGAAACTATGTTCCCAACAAAGTAGGTGAAGGTCGGCTTCCACACACATTCAGATTCCAGAATGGAACAATTGCAGAAGCGTTCATTCATCTAGCATACAGGCCAGGTTTACATCAACAATCACTTACCATGATTCTCAGCATATTGCCTAGTGCCGGCTTCAAGGTAATGACACTTTGCATTGGAAAACCGAGATAGATATAGAGACCCCATTTGTATATATAGGTAGGGCAGTGACCCTAAAACAGAATCTCTATGTTCCCATCAAGGTTGGGGAAGGATGGCAACAACACACATTTGGATCCCCAAATCAAACATGTTCAGAAGTGTCCAATCATCTAGCCTACAGGCCCATGTTACATCTAGAAACACTTACACAGATTTCTCAGCATGTTTCCTAGAGCCAATTTCAAGGTATAGGCAGTGTGTGCTGGAAAACCAAGTTGGAGCTAGTGACTCCCTTTGAATAATTAGATGGGGCATTGCCTCTATCCCAGAAAATCTATGTTCCCAACAATGTACATGAATTATGGCTACAGCACTCATTCAGATCCCCAAAAGGAACATGTTCTGAAGTGTTCATTCATCTAACATATATGCCAAAATAACCTCTCGAAACACTTACCCTGATTTTTCAGAATTTTTCAGAGTACTGGTTACAAGGGAAAGGCAGTGTGTGATGGAATATCGAGTTAAAGCCAGAGCCTCCCTTTGTATATATTGGCAAGTCAGTGACTCTAACACAAAAATAATCTATTTTTCGTACACTGTGGGTGAACGATGGCTTCCACACACATTCAGGTTTCAGAATGGAAAATGTGCAGAAGCATTCATCATCTAGCATACAGGCCAGTTTTACATCTAGAAACACTTAACCTAATTGCTCAGCAAGCTTCCTAGTGCTGGTTTCAAGGTGAAGGCAGTGTGCACCAGAAAACCAGGTTGGAGCAAGTGACTTCCTTGGTATATATAGTTAGGGAGGTGCCCCTAACACAGAAACACTATGTTCACAACAAATTAGGTTAAGGACAGCTTCCACACACATTCAGATCCCAGAATGGTAAATGTGCAGAAGTGTTCATTCATCTAACATTCCGGAGAGGGTTACATCTAGGAACAGTTACCATGATTTCTCAGCATGTTTCTTAGTGCTGGTTTCAATGGAAAGGCAGTGTGCACTGTAAAACTGAGTTGGAGCTAATGACTCACTTTGCATATATAGGTAGGGCAGTGCCCCTAACATAGAACCTCTAGTTCCCAAAAAGTTATGTGAAGGTTGGCTTCCACAGACATTTGCATACCAGAAACTAACAGGTGAAGTAGTGTTCATTCATCAAGCATACAGACTATGGTTACATTTAAAAATAATTACCCTGATTTCTCAGCATGTTTCCTGGTGCCAGTCAAGGTAAAGGCAGTGGGCACTTGAAAACCGAGTTGGAGCTAGTGACTCCCTTTCAATATATAGGTAGGGCAGTGCCTGTAACTCAGAAACTACATGTTCCCAACAAGGCGGGTGAAGCATGGATCCACAAACATTTGGATCCCATAATGAGACATGGGCAGAAGCATTCATTCATCTAGCATACAGCACTGGGTTACATCTAGAAACACTGACCCTGAATTCTCAGCATGTTTTGTAGTGCTACTTTCAAAGAAAGGCAGTGTGCACTGGAAAACTGAGTTGGAGCTAGTGACTCCTTTGTATTCATAGGTAGGGAAGTGCCCCTAACACAGAAACTATATTTTCCCAGCAAGGTATGTGAAGGACCCTTTCATACACATTCAGATCCCAGAATGTAACATGTGCAAAATCATTCATTCATCTAGCATACAGGTCAGGGATACATCTAGAAAACTTACCCTGATTTTCAGCATGTTTCTAGTGCTGCTCTTAAGGGAAAGGCTGGATGCGCTGGAAAACCGAGTTGGAGCTAGTGACTCCCTTTATATATATAGGTAGACCTTGCCCTGAACACAGAAAGTCTATTTTGCCAACAAGATTCATGAAGGACAGCTTCCACACACATTCGGATCCCAGAATGGAATGTAAACAGAAGTGTTCATTCATCTAGATTACAGGCCAGGTTTACATATAAAAACACTGACCTGGATTTCTCAGCATGTTTCCAAGTGCTGGTTTCAAAGGTAAAGGCAGTGTGCACTGAAAAACCGAGTTGGATCTAGTGACTCTCTTTGTATATATATGTAGGGCAGTGCTCCTAACACAGACACTAGGTTCACAACAATGTAGATGAAGGAATGCTTCCACACATTTTGGGTTCAAAATAAAACATGTGCAGAAGCATTCATTAATCTATCATGCAAGCCTGGGTTACATCTATAAAGACTTACCCTGATTACTCAGCATATTTCCTAGTGCCAGTTTCAAGGGAAAGGCAGTGAATGGTGGAAGACTGAATTGGAGCTAGTGACTCCCTTTGTATAATTAGGTAGGGTATTGCCCGGATCCCAGAAAATTTATGTTCCCAACAAGGTACATGAAGGATGGCTACCACACTCATTCGGATCCCCAAATGGAACATGTTCAGAAGGGTTCATTCATCAAGCATACAGGCCAAAGTTACATCATGAAACACTTATCCTGATTTGTCAGATTTTTTCATAGTGCCTATTTCAAGGGAAATGCAGTGTGCGATGGAAAACCAAGTTGAAGCTAGGGCCTCCCTTTGTATATATAAGCAGGGCAGTGACTCTAACACAGAAACTCTATATTTCATACAAAGTAGGTAAAGGGTGGCTACCACACACATTCTTATCCCAGAATGGACACGTGCAGAAGCATTCCCTCATCTAGCATAAAAGCCACAGTTACATCTAGAAACACATACCCTGATTTCCGAGCAAGTTTCCTACTGCTGGTTTCAAAGGAAATGGAATGAGCGCTGGAAAACCGAGTTAGAGTTAGTGACTCAGTTTGTATATATTGGTAGGGCAGAGTCACAAACACAGAAAATCAATGTTCCCAACAAGGTAGGTGAATCACGGATTCAAAACACATTTGGATCCCAGAATGGAACATGTGCAGAACCGTACATTCATCATCCATACAGGCTAGTGTTACATCTAGAAACACTTACCCTGATATCTCATTATTTCTAGTGCTGGTTTCAAGGGAAAGGAAATGTATGCTTGAAAACCGTGTTGCAGCTAATGTCTCCCTTTGTATATATAGGCAGCGCAGTACCTCTAACTCAGAAACTCTAAGTTCACAACAAGTTAGGTTAAGCATGGCTTCCACACAGATTCAGATCCTAGAATGTCATATGTGCAGAAATGTTCATTCATCTAGCATACAGGCTAGGGTTACCTCTAGAAACAGTTACCATGATTTCTCAGCATGTTTCCTAGTGTCAGTTTCAAGGGAAAGGCAGTGTGTGCTGGAAAACTGAATTGGATCTAGTCATTCCGTTTATATAATTAGGTAGGGCACTGCCCCTAACCCAGAAACTCTATCTTCCGAACATGGTAGGTGAAGGAATGCATCCACACACATTCGGATCCCAGAATGGAACATGTGAAGAAGTGTTCATTCATCTAGCATACAGGCTAGGGTTAAATCTAGAAACACTTACCCAGATTTCTCAGCATGTTTCCTAATGCCGGTTTCAAGGGAAAGGCATTGTGTGGTGGAAAACCGAGTTGGAGCCAGTGACTCCCATTGTATATTTAGGTAGGTCAGTATTCCTATGAGAAAAACTCTATGTTCCCATCAGGTTAGGGGAAGGACGGCTTCCACACCCATTCATATCAAAGTATGAAACATGTGCAGGAGCATTTATTCATCTCGCATTCAGGCCAGGGTTACATCTAGAAACACCCTGATTTCTCAGGATGTTTCCTAGTGCTTTTTTCAAGGTAAAGGCAGTTTGCCCTGTAAAACTGAGTTGGAGCTAATGATTCCCTTTGTATTTATAGGTAAGGCAGTGCCCCTAACACAGAAACTCTATGTTCCCAACAAGTTTGCTGAAAGGCAGCTTCCACACACATTCAGATCCCAGAAAGGAACATGTGGAGTATAGTTCATTCATTTAACATACAGGCCAGTGTTAAATGTATAAACACTTCCCCTGATTTCTCAGCATGTATCCTTGTGCCAGTTATAAGGTAAAGGCAGGTTGTGATGAAATACCAGATGGAGTGAGTGTCTTCCCTTATATAGGTAGGAAGGTCAGTGCCCCTAACACAGAATCTCTATATTCCCAATAAGGTACCTGAAGGAAGGCTTCAACATACATTCAGAAACAAGAATGGAACATGTGGAGAAGCTTTCATTCATCTAGCATACAGGATCGGTTTACATCTAGAAATACGTACCCTGATATCTCTGCACATTTCCTAGTGCCAGTTTCTAGGTAAAGGATGCATGCGCTGGAAAACCGAGTAGGAGTGGGTGCCTCCCCTTATATTACATAGGTTGTGCAGTGCCCCTAACACAGAAACTCTGTGATCCCAACAAGGTAGATGAAGGACAGCTTCCACACACATTCATATCCCAGATTGGATCATATGGAGAAGCATTCTTTTATCAAGCATACAGGAAAGGGTTACATCTAGAAAAACTTACCATGATTTCTCTGCATGTTTCCTAGTAAAGCTTTCAAGGTAAAGACAGTTTGTGCTGGAAAACTGAGTTGCAGTGTGTTCCTCCCCTTATATATATAGTTAGGGCAGTGCTCCTAAAAGAGATACCCTGTGTTCCCAAGGTATGTGAAGGAAGAGTTACATTCACATTTGGATCCCAGAAAGGAACATTTGAAAAAGCATTTATCAGCTAGCATTTAGGGCAAAGTACATTCTGAGTCACTTACCCTGAAACCTCAGGCTGTTTCTTAGAGGTTTTAAATTTAAAGACAGGTTGCACTGTAAAACCGAGTTGGAGTGAGTGATATATATATGTTTGCCTATCTCACAAATACAGATATTCTCTGTTCCTAACAAAGTAGGTGAAGGACGCACCCACACACATTGAGATCCCAGAATGTAACATATGGTTAAGCATTCATTCATCTAATCTAAAAAGCAAGGTTATATCTTGAAACACATATGGAGATTTCTTAGCATGTTACCTAGAGCCGGTTTAAAGATAATGGCAGTTTTGCTGTAAAACCTAGTTGGAGCAAAAGCCTCACATTATATATATATCTAGGTCTGTCTCCCTAAGAGAGAACCTCTGTTCCCAACAAGGTAGGTTTAGGAAGGCTTCCATACACATTCCAATCCCAGAATGGAACACGTGCAGAAGCGTTCATTCAGCCAGCCTAAAGGGTAAGTTTATACACAGAAACACTTACCCTGATTCTCAACATGTTTGCTAGAGACGGTTTCAAGGTAAAGGCTGTTTGTGCTGTAAAATCAAGTTGGAATGAGTGTCTCCTTATATATATATATATAGATAGGCCTGTGTCTGTAACACAGAAATTCTGTGTTCCCATCAGGGTAGATGAAGGACGGCTTCCACACACATTCGGATCCCAGCATGGTACATGTGGAAAAGCGTTCTTTCAGTCAGCCTAAAGGGCAAATTCATGTCTAGAAACACTTACCCTGATTTCTCAGCATGTTTTCTAGAGTTGGTTTCAACGTGAAGGCAATTTGGATAGTAATACTGAGTTGGAGTGAATGCACACAAATATATTTATATGTAGGACTGTCTCTCTAACACAGAAACTATGTGTTCCCAAAAATATAGGTGCAGGAAGGCTTCCACACACATTGTGAGCCTAAAATGGAATATGAGGAGAAACATTTATTCTGCTAGGCTAAAGAGAACAGTTACATCTAGAAACTTACCCTGAATTGTCAGCTTGATTCCTATATCTGATTTCATTGTAAAGGTAGTTTGTGCTGTAAAACCAAGTTTGAACAAGGGCTTCTCCTTATATATATAGGTAGCCCTGTCTCCGTATCACAGAAACTCTGTTTTCCCAACAAGGTAGGTGAAAGATGGCTTCTTCACACATTCGGATCCCAGAATGGAACCTGTGGAGAAGCGTTCATTCACCAATCCTAAAGGGCAAGTTTACATCTTGGAACACATACCCATATTTCTCAGCATGTTTCCAGAGGCAAGTTCAATTTAAAGGCAGTTTGCACTGTAAAACTGACTTGGACCGAGTGCCTTCCCTTATATGTATAGGTAGGCCTGTCTCCATAAAAGAGCATCTCTTTGTTCCCAACAAGGTATGTGATGTATGACTTCAACACACATTCTGATCCCTGGATGGAACATGTGGGAAAGCGATCATTCAGCAAGTCTAAAGGGCAAGGGTACATGTAAAAAATATGACACTGATTATTCAGCAGATTTCCTAGACCCGGTTTAAAAATAAAGGCTATTTGCACTGTAAAAACATTTTGGAGCAAGTGCCTCACATTTATATATCCAAGACTGTCTCCCTAACACACAAACTCTGTGTTCCCACAAGGTAGGTGAAGGAGGGCTTCCACAAATATTTGGATCCCAGAATTGAACATGTGAAGAAGCATTCATCCCGCTAGCTAAAGAGCAATGGTACATCTAGAAACACATACCCTGAATAATCAGCTTGTTTCCTAGAGCCAAATTCAAGGTTAAAGCAATTTGCACTGTAAAACTGAGTTGGAGCGAATGACTCCCTTAATATATTAAGGTAGGCCAGTCTCCCTAACACAGAAACTCATTGTTCTCAACAATGCACATAAAGGATGGCTTCCACATAGATTTGAAACCAACTAAGGAACATTTGGAGAAGCATTCATTCAGTTAGCCTAAAGGGCATTGTGAGCTGGTGCTGAGATGAGTTAAGGCCGTGGGACCCAAGGCCATGATCGGAGCATTGAGATGAGTTATAGCCGTGGGACACAAGGCCACAATCGGAGTATGTTTATAGTATGCAGTAAATAATTGCTCCACGCATGCGTCAATTATATAAGATGTAGAACAAAGAAAATAGAAGTACGCATGTGCTAGAGATATTGTGTAAGCCTAATGAACAAAGAAACTCAGACCGCGCATGTGCTGACAGAAAACAGATAAAAGCAGGACAGGTGCATCATAGGGTGCACCTCCCTGTGGCAATAAAGTGTTGTTAACCCCATGGTGTCTCCGGCTGAAGTCTGTCCAGCAGTATGGCAACTCCTCATGCATTTTTTCATTTGGGTCGCTCACCTCCTAGAACCCACATCAGCCTCCCTCGGCTGACACTTGGCGTAGTCAGCAGGATGAAGTGAGTGCCCCTTCTGAACCCCCTGCCCCTGACGGTGATGCTCTGATGGAAGCAAAGTGGCCCCTTTCCTCTGTATGGTACCTGGTGGCAGCCTTTTTGCTGATGTGGGCTCAACCTGAGGATTGGGACACAGTGGCACCCCAGCCAGATGATGTCCGGAGGGTGTTGGAGCTGTTAGAAAATAATGTCCCATTAGCCCACCGAGAGGCAACTGGGAGGGTGGCCTGGATGTTCTTATCTGTTTTATGGCATGCTAGCCAAGACATGAGAGATTTACAGATGCAAGTGGAGGAGTTGCAGTGCAGAGAAGAGGAGCTTAAGCAGAGACCCAGCACAGCAGAAAGATGTCTGCATGGTCCTAGCTCCGCCACCTCTGAGAGCAGCTAAGCCTGTATAGCTCCAGTCCCACTGCCCCTGGGAGCGGTAAGCCTGACACCTCCACCCATTCCACTGCATCTATGGCCAGTGGTGAGGCAGCGGATGGAAATGGAGGAGCCCATGGCTCAGGGGGGAATTCCTGCAGGGCCACGGCGAGTGACACGACAAACCACCTATACATCCTACACATCAATGGAATTGAGAGACCTGGCGAAGCAATGCAAGCAGCATATGGTCCAGATGATGAGCTCCTTACAGCTCAAATGAAAGATTTGATTTTGGCTAATGGCCCAACAGGAACGTTTGGGACTATGGCGGCGCTACTAGCACTGTATGTAGACTGCCCCATTCATGAAGTAACTGAGGCTCTGGCTCATCTGGGGGACAAAGAGGTGCGCCGAAAGGGGGTACGTGCTGCCAAGACTCAAGGTGAGTCCAAGACCCCCTCCTCCTGTGCAGTGACGCAGAAAGGGAAGTCCACACAGAGGAGGAAAAAGGGGAATGCTCCAATTTTGGGAGGGCCCCAAAAGCTAAATCGCTGGCAAATATGGTGTGATTTACTGGCAGCTGGCCTGGACCGTGTAAAATTAGATGGCCAGCCATTGGAGGTGCTGATGGCCTTATGGAAGAAATTACGGCCTAAGCAACAATATACTCCATTGCCAACCTCCCATCAGGCCCGAGAAGTGGCCTTTGCTGATTTCCTCTCAGACTAGGAGGAAGGCCAAAGTGTTCGGGAAGTGGGGCACCCCGATGACTGGAGGCCACATGTTGAGCTGACTATTCACTGGTTCCCCATGAATAAACAGCGAGTGCTGGCACTAGTAGACACAGGAGCTGAAATTACATTGGTGCATGGAAATCCAGAGCGTTTTCAGGGACCATGGGTTGATATAGAAGAATATGGAAACAAGCAAATGTGTGTTAAACGAGTGACTCTGATTTTGGGCATTGGCCGTCTGCCCCCTGCTGCAAATGAAGTGCATATATCCCCAGTAGCTGAATACATTTTGGGGATAGACATTTTGCAAGGATTGCAAATACAGACGACTCAAGGGGAATTTCGCCTGAGAGTCCATGTGGTGAAAAGGGTTATACGGGGGCATCCTCATCATGCACCTTTGATTTTGCCACAGGCCACACGAATGGTGAATGTCCGGCAATATGGATTGCCTGGAGGCCATGAGGAAATAGGACAGACTATTCTGAAGCTTGAGGAAGCCGGTATAATTCGGGCTACGCATAGCCCATATAACTCTCCAATATGGCCAGTGCAGAAGTCAGACGGCTCCTGGAGGATGACAGTGGACTATCGGGAACTGAATAAAGTCACTCCCCCAATGCATGCAGCTGTGCCAAATATAACAGATTTGATGGACCGACTGTCCCATGAACTGGGTACATGTCACTATGTGGTTGACCTGGCTAATGCATTCTTCTCAATAGACATAGCCCCTGAGAGCCAAGAACAGTTTGCCTTCACCTGGGAAGGCAGACAATGGACATTTGTTGTGTTGCCGCAGGGATATCTGCACAGCCCCACACTGTGTCATGACCTGGTGGCCCAGGACCTGGCTACATGGAGCAAACCGGACACCGTTCACTTGATCCATTATATTGATGACATAAGGCTAACCTCTGGTTCTCTTTCAGAGTTGGAAACCAGTGCCACAGTGCTGCGAGAAGCCCTGGCAGGCTGGGGGTGGGCCGTGAACGAGGACAAAGTGCAAGGACCTGGATATTCTGTCAAATTCTTGGGTGTTGTCTGGTCGGGTAAGACAAAAGTGCTTCCTGAAGCAGTAATAGACAAAATCCAGGCATATTCCTGTCCTGAAACAGTTAAACAGTTACAGACTTATTTGGGTCTTCTGGGATACTGGCGGGTGCTTATTCCTCATTTGGCCCAAATAGCCAAACCCCTGTATAAACTGATTAAAAAGGGAGAAGTCTGGAATTGGTCTGATGAGGCCGAATGTGCATTTTTTGAAACTAAGAGGGCAATGGCCCAAGCGCAAGCACTGAGCACTATAGATCCAGACCTCCCTTTCTGGTTGACAGTCCATGTGGACAATGATGGATATGGCTGGGGCTTATGGCAGAGACATGGGCAGCAGAAAGTGCCCATAGGATTCTGGTCTCAGTTGTGGAAAGGGGCTGAATGTTGTTATTCTCTGAGAAACAGTTGCTAGCAACTTATGCATCCTTGATTGCAACTGAACCCCTGATGGGGAGGCAAGAGGTCCATGTGCAGACCACATACCCTATTGCAGGATGGGTACAGACATGGGCAAAGCAACCCCGATCGGGAACTGCCCAGACCCCAACTCTGACAAAGTGGGGTGCTTATTTGGAACAGAGAGCCCAGCACGAGTCCACAACGTCTCTCACTGTTGGGTCTATACTGAACTTCCTGTAGACACAGGAGATGGACTGCCGTGGCACCTCCACCCCGCGTCCAGAGCTAATTGGAGCACCTTGATTCAATGGAATGCTAACAGGACAGCAAGATCGCCCTGGGACTTGCAGCAGCAGACTATTGAAGAAATACTCCAACATGAGAGGGGCAATGCCCCCCCCCAATTGGAAGGACTGTATGGAATGGGTGGGGATAGATGAATAGTGTTCATATGAAAATGAGAAATTTATGCCCCCTCTGTATTGAGCAGCGGTTTGAACATGAGACTCCAAACCGCACAGTAGGGTGGCTCCCAGAAGAGCTGTGTGCCAAAATTACTTATAATGTAAATGCCTCCACCTGCTGGGATGGACGACCTCTAATTGGCACAAAACCCACTGATTTCCTGCCACCAGGGTATCTGTGGGTATGTGGCATCCACGGATGGTCTTATCTCCCAGCTAAATGGACAGGGCACTGTACTTGGGGTAGAGCTTACTTGCCCGGGCATATCTGGCCCACTTTGACAGAGCGCCCCACAAATTGGGATCCACTGCACACCCGGTGGCACTGGGGGAAGCATGCAGCTTGGTGGTTTTATCCCATGGCCCTGTTCCTGCCTGGTGCTGGGACCATCAGTGTTGAATTGCAGGTAGAAGCTTTAGCTCAGCACATATCAGCTGTACTGAATGTTACTAGAAGAGCTATAGAGGAATTGTTAAACGAGACTACCCAGATGCGAAAGGTAGTCTTGCAAAATAGAATGGCATTAGATATTCTCACTGCAAGCCAGGGTGGCACATGTGCTATGTTACATATTGAATGTTGTATCTATATACCAGATCACCAGAAGGAAATAGCTAAGGCACTGCATGAAATAGATCAGGAATTGGATCGCATAGATCATGTAACTCAAGACCCCCTGAAGAATTGGTGGTCATCTTGACATCCTCTTGGAGATGGAGCCTAACTGTCCTGGCTATTGTTGCTCTCTGTGTATTGGTAGGATGCTGTACTCTGTATTGTTGTTGTGGTCTTTGGGCACAATGCTCCGCCCTGTGGGCTAGGGTTCCCACGACCTAGGGGGTGGAATGTGAACTGGTGTTGAGATGAGTTAAGGCCGTGGGACCCAAGGCGACTATTGGAGCATGTTTATAGTATGCAGTAAATAATTGCTCCACGCATGCGTCAATTATATAAGATGTAGAACAAAGAAAATAGAAGTACGCATGTGCTAGAGATATTGTGTAAGCCTAATGAACAAATAAACTCAGACCGCGCATGTGCTGACAGAAAACAGATAAAAGCAGGACAGGTGCATCATAGGGTGCACCTCCCTGTGGCAATAAAGTGTTGTTAACCCCATGGTGTCTCTGACTGAAGTCTGTCCAGCAGTATGGCAACTCCTCGTGCATTTTTTCATTTGGGTCGCTCACCTCCTAGAACCCCACATTAGCCTCCGTCGGCTGACAGGCATGTTTATATCTAAAAACAATAATGATGTCTGATCATATTTCCTTGAGCCGATTTTAAGGTAAAAGCAGTTTGAGCTGTAAAATCGAGTTGGAGTGATTGCCTCCACTCAAATATATGGGTCGACCTTTCTCTCTGACACAGAAACTCTGTGTTACCAATAAGTTAGGTGATGGATGTCTTCCACACATATTCAGATCCCAGAATGGAACATGTGGAGATACATTCATTCAGCTAGCCTAAAGGGTGAGGATAAATCTAGAAACAATTACCCTGATTTCTCAGAATGTTTGTTAGCTCCTGTTTCAAGGTAAAGTCACTTTGCTCTGTTAAATCGAGTTTAGTGATTGCCTCCCATCAAATTTATAGGTAAGCCTTTCTCCCTTACATAGAAGCTCTTTGTTCCCAATAAGGTAGGTGAAGGGCGGCTTCCACACATATTCAGATCCCAGTGTGGAACATGTAGAAAAGAGTTCATTTAGATAGCCTAAATGGCAAGGTTATATGTAAACACTTTCTCAGTATGTTTCCTACAGACTGTTTTAAGTAAATGTAGTTAGACTTGTAAAACCTAGTTGGAGTAAGTGCCTCCAATCATATATATATATATATATATATATATATATATATATATATATATATATATATATATATATATGAATACTTTTTCCCTAACACAGAAACTCTGTGTTCAAAACAAGGTAGGTAAATGAAGTCTTCCACACACATTCGGATCACAGAATGGAACATGTGGAGAAACATTCATTCAGCTAGCCTAAATGGCAAGGTTGCTGCTAGAAACACTTACCCTGATTTCTCACCATGTTTCCTATATCTGGTTACAAGGTAAAGTCAGTTTACCATCTAAAACTTAGTTGTTGCAAGTGCCTACCCTTATATATATATAGGTAGCCCTTTCTCACAAACAAAGAATCTCTGTGTTCCCAAAAGTTATGTTGAGGACGACTGTGACACACATATGGATCCCAGAATGGTGCATGTGGATAATTGTTTATTCACTCAACCTAAATGGCAAAGGCACATCTAGGAACACTTACCCTGATTTCTCAGCATGTTTCCTAGCCACAATTTTAAGGTAAAGGCAGTTTGCATTGTAAAACTGTGATGGAGTGAGTGACTCTTTTATATATATATATAGGTAGGCCTGTCTCCCTAACAGAGCAATTCTGTGTTCCAAAGAAGGTGTATGATGTGGGGCTTCCACACACATTAGGATCCCAGAATTGCACATGTGTTGAAGTGTTCATTAGCAAGCATAAAGGGCAAGGGTACATTTAGAAAAACTTACACTAATTTCTCTGCATGTGTCCTAGAGCCAGTATTTAGGTAAGCAGTCTGTGCTGTAAAACTGAGTTGGAGCATGTGCCTCCCCTTATATATATAGGAAGGTTCGTCAACCCAACACAGAAACACTGTGCTCCAAAAAGTTAGATTAAGGACATCTTCTACAAACTTTTAGAACCCAGAATGGAACATGTGAAGAAGCGTTCATTCAGCTTTCCTAAAGGGCAAGGTTACATTCAGAAACACTTATCTTGATTTTTCAGCATGTTTCCTAGATCCAGTTACAATTTAAATGGATTTTACCCTCTAAAACCCAGATGGAGTAAGTAACTACAAATATATAGAGAGCTAGCCCTGTCTCCCTAACACAGGATCACTGTGTTCCCAAAATTTAGGTGAAGGAAGGCTTCTACACACATATGGATCCCAGAATGGAAAGTGTGGATAATTGTTCATTCAACTAGCCTAAAAAGCATAGGTACATCTAGGAACACTTACCCTGATTTTCCAGCATATTTCCTAGCCACGGTTTCAAGGCAAAATCAATTTGCACTGTAAAACCATGATAGAGCCAGTGTCTCCACTTAAATATATAGGTAGGTCTGTCTCCCTAACAGAGCAATTCTTAGCTCCCAACAAGGTAGGTGTTTGAGGGCTTCCACACACAGGATTCCAGAATGGAACATGTAGTGAAGACTTCATCAGCAAGCCTAAAGTGCAAGGATACATCTAGAAAAACTTACACTGATTCCTCAGCAGATTTCCTAGAGCCGTTTTCAAGGTAATGACAGGTTGCACTATAAAACAGAGTTGTAGCCAGTGCCTCCTCTTATACAGATATAGGAAGGCCTGTCTACTGAACACAGTAACACTGTGTTTCAAAAAGTTACATAAAGATCGTCTTCTACAAACATTCAGATAGCAGAATGAAACATGTGGAGAAGTGTTCATTCAGCTACCCTAAATTGCAATGGTACATCTAGGAACACTTACCTTGATTTCTCAGCATGTTAACTAGAGCCTGTTTGGAGGTAAACGCAATGTTCACTGTAAAGCCGAGTTAGAGCCCAAGCCTCCCATTATATATATATATATACATATTCCTGTCTCCAAAACAAATAACTTTGTGTTCTAAACAGGGTAGCTGAAGGACAGCTTCTGCACTCAATAAGATCCCAGAAAGGAACTCATGGAGAAGCGTTCATTCACATAGCATAAAGGGCAACTGTACATCTAGACAAATTAAACCTGATTTCTCAGGATTTTTCCTACAGCAAGTTCAAAATAAAGGCATTTTTCACTGTAAAAGCGAGTTGGAGCTAGTGCCTCCAAATATATATATAGGCAGGCCTTCTCCGTATGATAGAAACTCTGTGTTAACAACAAGGTAGTTGAAGGATGACTTCCACACACATTCAGATCACAGAATGGAACATGTGGAGAAGTGTTCATCAGCTAGCCTAAAGGCAAAGGTACATCTAGAAACACTTACCCTGATTTTTCAACATGTTTCCTAGAACCAGTTTCAAGGTAAAGGAAGTTTGTGCTGGAAAACCGATTGAGGCGAGTGCCTCCCCTTACATATCTAGTTAGGGTGTATCCATAACACAGAATCTTTGTGTTCCCAACAAGTTAGTTGAAGGATTGCTTCCACACATATTAGGATCCCAGAAAGGAACATTGGGAGTAGTGTATTCAGCTAGCCTGAAGGGCAAGGGCACATCTAGAATCACTTACACTGATTTCTCAGCATGTTTCCTAGAAACGGCTTCAAGGTAAAAGCAGTTTCACTGTAAAAACGAGCTAGAGCAAGTGCCTCCTTAATATATTAAGGTAGGCCTTCTACATGCCACAGAAACTCTGTGTTCCCAAAAAAGTTGTTAAAGTATGGCTTCCACACACATTCAGATCCCAGAATGAAACATGTGGAGAAGTGTACATTCAGCTATCCTAAAGGACAAGGCTATTTCTTGAAACACCGAGATTTCACAGTAAGTTTCCTACAGCCAGTTTTAAGGTAAAGGCTGTTTGGCCTGTAAAATTGTGTTGGAGAGAGTGCCTCCCCTAATATATAGAATCTCTGTGTTTGCAACAAGGTAGCGAAGTATGGCTTCCTCACATATTTGGATCCCAGAAATGAACACATGTAGAAGCATTGTTTGAGATAGCCTAAAGAGCAAGGGTGCACCTAGAAACACTTATCCTGAATTCTTAGCATGTTTCTGAGAGCCGTTTTTAAGGTAAAGGCAGTTTGTGCAGTAAAACCGAGTTGGAGCAAGTGCCTGCCCTTTTATATAAAGGTAGTCCACTCTGCCTAACACAGAAACTTTATTTTCCCAACAAGGTTGTTGAAGGATGGCTTCCACTTACATAAAGATCCCAGAATTTATCATGTGGCAATGCGTTCTTTCAGCTAGTCTACAGGGCAATTGTACATCTAGAAACACCCTAATTTCACAGCATGTTTCCTAGTGCTGGTTTCAAGGTAAATGCAGCTTGCACTGTAAAACGGAGTTTCATTGTGTGCTTCCCCTTATATATATACTAAGCCTATCTCCCAAAGAAAGAAACTCTGTGTTCCCAACAACCTAGGTGATGGACAGCTTCCACAAACATTTGGATTCCAGAATGGAACATGTGGAGTAGTGTTTATTCAGCTAGCCTAAAGGGCAATGTTTTGTCTTTAAACATTTACCCTGACTTCTCAGCATGTTTCCTCTAGCCTGTTTCAAGTTAAAGGCAGTTTGTGCTGTAAAAGCAAGTTGGAGTGAATCAGTCCCCTTAGATATAAAGTTAGGCTTGTCTCCCTAACACAGAAACTCTGTGTCTCCAACAATGTAGATGATGGATGGCTTCCACATTCATTTGGTTCCCAGAATGGAACATGTAGAGAAGCGTTAATTCAGCTAGTCCAAAGGGCAAAGGTAAACCTAAAAACACTTGACCTGATTTCTCAGCATGATTCCTATTGCTGGTTTCAAGGTAAAGACATTTTGCAGTGTAATACCGAATTGGAACGTGTGCCTCCCTACATATATATATGTGTGTGTGTGTGTGTGTGTGTGTATATACACATATATACACACATACACACACACACACACACACACACACACATAAATATACACATATATATACATATATATATATGTTGTTTGAGATGACCTATATATATGAGTAGTCCTTCTCTGTAACAAAGAAACTCTGTTTTTCCTTTAGCTGAAGAAGCGTTCATTCAGCCAGCCTAAATGCCAAGGTTAAAACTGAAACAATCATTCTGATTTCTAGACATGTTTCCTATAGCAGGTTTGAAGGTAAATGCCTTTTGCACTATTAAACCTGTGTACCTAACTCAGAAACCCTGTTGTACCAACAAAGTAAGTGAAGGACTGTTTCTGAACACGTTTGGATCCCAGAATGGAACATGGAGATAAACGTTTATTCACCAAGCCTAAAGGGCAAGGTTACATCTAGAAATACTTATCCAGATTCCTCGGCATGATTCCTAGAGGTGGGTTTAAGGTAAGGGCAGTTTGCACTGTGAAACCGAGTTAGAGTGAGTTCCTCAGCTTATATATATAGGTAGGCTTGTCTCCTTAACTCAGACGTACTGTGTTCCCTATCAAGTACATGCAGGTCCGCTTCCAACTCATTTTATACCAGAATGGAACATGTGGAAAAGCATTCATTCACCAGGCCTAAATGGCAAGTGTACATATAGATACACTTGCCCTGATTTATCAGTTAGTATCCTAGACTCAGATTGAAATAAATGCAATTTGCCCTTTAAAACCGAGTTGGAGCAAGTGCCACCCCATATATATATGTAGGCCTCTGTTCTTAACACAGAAACTCTGTGTTCCAAACAAGGTAGGTGAAGAAATGCTTGCAAACACATTTGGATCACAGAATGGAACATATGGAATAGTGTTCATTCAGTTAGCCTAAAGGTCAGGGTTACATCTACGAACTCTTATCTTGATTTCTCAGCATGTTTCCTAGAGCCGATTTCAAGGTAAATGCAGTTTCCACAATAAAACTGATTTTGAGTGAGTGCACCCCTTATATGTATAGATAGGCCAGTTGTCATAACACAGAAACTGTATTCACAACAAGGTTGATGAAGGAGGCACCACACACATTAAGAAGCCAGAATTGAACATATGGAGAAGTGTTCATTCAGCAAGCCTAAAGGGCAATAGTTCATCTAGAAACGCTTACCCTTATTTCCCAGGATGTTTCATAGAGATGGTTTCAAGGTAAAGCAGTTGCACTGTAAAAGTGAGATTGAATGAGTGTCATCCTGTTTAAATATATGTAGGCCTCTCTCCCTAACACAGAAAAACTGTTTTCCAAAGAAAGTAGGTAAAGGACAGCTTCCAGACATGTTTATCCCAGAATCAAACATGTGGAGAAGCATTCTTTAAGCTGGCCTAAAGTGCAATGGAATATCTAGAAACACTTACCCTGATTTCTCATTATATTTCCAAGAATGGTTTCAAGGTAAAGGCAGTTTGTACTGTAAAACCTAGTTGGAGTGACAGCCTACCCTTATATATAATGGTAAGCCTAACCCACTAATGTAGAAACTTTATGTTTCCTACAAGTTACCTTTCTATACATATAAAGAGAGGCACTCACTCCAACACGATTTCACATTGCAAACTGCCTTTAACTTGAAACAGGCTCTAGGAAACATGCTGAGATATCACGGTAGGTCTTCCTAGATGTAGCCTTGGCCTTTAGGCTAGCTGAATAAACGTTTCTCCACAAGTTCCATTCAGTGATATGAATGTGTGTGGAAGACATCCTTCATCGACCTTCTTTGGAAAACAGATTTTCTGTGTTAGGGAGAATGTCTACCTATATATACAAAGGGAGGCATGAGGTCAAACTCGGTTTTACAGTGCATACTGCCTCATCTTGAATTCACGTCTACGAAATATGCTGAGAATTCTGGGTGTTTTTAGATTTAAACTTTCATCTAAACCACTGAATGAACGCTTCTACACATGTTATAGTCAGTGATCTGAATGTGTGTGTAAGGCTTCCTTCAACTACCTTGTTGGGAACACAGAGTTTCTGTGTTGGACAGAAAGGCTTACCTATATATATAAGGGGAGGCACTCATTGACACTTGGTTATACACTGCAAACTACCTGTACCTTGAAACCAGCTCTTAAAAAATGCTGAGAATTCAGAGTGTTTCTAGTTTGAAACTTCACTTTATCCTAGCAGAATGAACACTTCCACACATGTTCCATTCTGGAATCCAAAAGTTTGTGGGAGGTGTCCATCACACTCCTTTTTGGGAGCACAAATTTTTTGTATTGGGCAGACAGGCTTACCTATATATAGAAGGGAATACTCATTCACCCTCGGTCATACAGTGCAAGATGTCTTTAGCTTGAAACCAGCTCTTGGAAACATGCTAAGAATTCAGAGTAAGTGTTTGTAGATTTAACCTTCATTGTATCCTAGCTTTATGAATACTTCCACACATGTTCCATTCTGGGATCTGAATGTCTGTGGAAGACGCCCTTCACCTACCTTGTTGGGAAAACAGATTTTCTGTGTTGGGCAGAAAGGTCTACAATAAATATTAGGGGAGGACACGCTCAAACTCAGTTATACAGCACAAACTCCTTTAGCTTACAACTTGCTGTAGGAAACATACTGAGAATTTAGGGTAAGTGTTAATATATTTACCTTTCCAATTTAGCGAGCTGAAAGAACGCTTCTACACATGTTTCATCCTGGAGTCTGAATGGGTGTTGAAGGCATCCTTCACCC
The DNA here is from genome assembly GCF_036321535.1 of Camelus dromedarius. NCBI lineage: Eukaryota > Metazoa > Chordata > Mammalia > Artiodactyla > Camelidae > Camelus > Camelus dromedarius. The sequence goes on along the minus strand of NC_087451.1, from coordinate 779,047 downwards.
ACCTAATTGGGAAAACACAGTTTATGTGTTTTGAGGACAGGTCTACCTATATATATATATAAGGGGAGACTCACTCACACTCGGTTTTACAGTGTAAAATACCTCTACCTTGAAAATGGCTCTAGGAAACTTACAAAGAAACCAGGGTAAGTGTTTCTAGATTTATCATTCCACTTAGCATATCTGAATGAATGCTCCTATACATATTCCATTCTGGGCTCTGTATGTGTGTGGAAGAAATCCTTCATCTTGCTTGTTGGGAACACAGTGTTTCTGTGTTCAGCCAACACACCTACCTATATATTTAAGGGGAGACAATGGCTCACACTCAATTTTACAGAGCGAACAGCCTTTGCCTTGAAACCAGCTCTAGGAAACATGATGAGTAATCAGGGTAAGTGTTGCTAGATTTACCCTTCCCCTTTAACCTAACTGAATGAACGCTTCTACACGTGTTCCATTCTGGGATCTGAATGTGTGTGAAAGTCTTCCTTCAGATATATGGTTGGGAACACAGAGATTCTGTGTTGGGCAGACAGGCCTAAATATATATTTAAGGGGAGGCACTTGCTCACACTAGGTTTAACAGTGCAAACTGCCTTTACCCTGAAACAGGCTATAGAAATCATGCTGAGAAATCAGGGTAAGTTTTTCCAATATTATCCTTCCACTTTAGCCTAGCTGAATCAACGCTACTACACATGTTCCATTCTGTGATCTGAACGTGTGTGGAAGGCATTCATCACCTACATTTTTGGGAACACAGAGATTCTCTGTTTTGCAGAAAGGTCTAACTCTATAGGTAAGGGGAGTCACTCGCTCACACTAGGTTTTAAAGCACAATCTGCCTTTAACTTGAAACTGGCTCTTGGAAACATGCTGAGAAATCATGGTAATTGTTTTTAGATTTAACCTTCCACTTTAGACTAGCTGAATGAACATTCCTACACATGTTACATTCCAGGATCCAAATGTGTGTGCACGGCATCCTTCATCTACCTAATTGGGAAATAAGAGAGATTCTGGGTTTTGCAGACAGGCCTTAGTATATATATATAACGTCAGGCCTTCCCTCACACTCAATTTTACTGTGCAAACTGACTTTATCTTCAAATTGGCTATGGAGAACATGCTGAGTATTCAGGGTAAGTGTTTCTAGATAAAACATTCCATTTATCCTAGCTGAATGAATGCTTCACACTTTTTCATTACTGGGACCCAAATGTATTTCAGTGTCCACCATCAACTACTTTTTGTGAACCCAGTGTTTATGTGTTGGACATTCAGGCCAACCTATATATATAAAAGGGGAGGTACACACTCACATTCGATTTTACAGTACAAACTGCCTTTGCCTTGAATCCAGCTCTAGGAAACATGCAGAGATACCATTGTAAGTGTTCCTTGATTTACCCTTCCACTTTAACCTAGCTGAATGAACGCTTCTACACATGTTCAATTGGGGAATCCGAATGTCAATGGTTGGCCACCTTCACCTACTTTTTGGCAACAAAGTGTTTCTGTGTTGGACATACAGGTCTACCTGTATATATAAGGAGAGGCACCAGCTCACATTTAGTTTTACAGCACAAACAGCCTGTACCTTGAATCCAGCTCTAGGAAACATGCTGAGAAATCAGGGTAATTTTGTCTACATTTACCCATCCACTTTAGCCTAGCTGAAGGAACGCTTCTCTACATGTTCCACTCTGGGATCTGAATGTGTTTAGAATGCTTCCTCCAACTACCTTGTTGGGAACACAGAATTTCTGTGTTGGGCAGAAAGACCTAATTAGATGTATAAGGCAGGTGCTAGCTCACATTTGGTTTTACAGAGCATACTGTCTTTATTTAAAACCAGCTCTCAGAAACTGGCTGAGGTATCATGGTAAGTGTTTGTAGATTTAAACTTGCACCTTAGCCTCGCTGAATGAACGATCCTACACATGTTCAACTCTGGGATCTGAATGTGTGTTGAAGGCGTCTTTCACATACTTTTTGGCAACACAGATTTTCTGTGTTGTGTAGACAGGGCAACCTATATATATATATATACAAGGTGAAGGACATGCTCACACTCAGTTTACAGTGCATACTGCCTTTACATTCAAACTGACTCTGGGAAACTTGCTGTGTAATCAGGGCAACTGTTTCCAGATTTACTCATTTACTTTATCCTAGCTTAATGAACGCTTCTACACATGATCCTTTCTGGAATCCGAAAGTGTGTGGAAGGCGTCTTTCAACTATCTTTTTGGGAACACAGTTTCTGTTTTGGGCAGACAGGCCTACTTATTTATATAAGGGGAGACACACACTCACACTGGGTTTTACAGTGCAAACTATGTTTACTTTGGAAAAGGCTCTAGGAAATTTGCTGAAAAATCAGGGTAAGCGTTTCTAGATTTACCGTTCCAATTTAGCCTAGCTGAATGAACGTTTCTAAATATGTTGCATTCTAGAATCTGAATGTGTTTGGAATGTGTCCTTCACCTCGATGGTATGGAACACAGACTATTTGTGTTGGGCAGACAAGCCTACCTACATATATAAGGGATGGCACCAGCTAACACTCAGTTTTACAGGGCAAACTGACTTTACCTTGATATCAACTCTAGGAAACATGCTGAGAATTCAGATAATGTGTTTCTAGATTTAAGATTTCAATTTAACTTAGCTGAATGAACACATCTACACATGTTTCTTTCTGGGATCCCAAAAGTGTGTGGAAGTTGTCCTTCAACTATCTTGTTGGGAACAGTTTATGTGTTGGACAGACAGGCCTACCTATTTATATAAAGGGAGGCACATGCTCACAGTGAGTTTTACAGCACAAACTACCTTTAGCTTGAAAACGGCTATAGGAAATATGCTGAGAAATCAGTGTAAGTGTTTCTAAATTTACTCTTCTTATTCCTGAATGAATGCCTCTACACATGTTCCATTCAATGATCCTAATGTGTGAGAATGTCATCCTTAATCTACTTTTTGGGAATAAAGTGTTCCTTTGTTGGAAAGACAGGCCTACTTGTATATATAAGGTTGAAACATGCTCAGACTCACATTTATATTGCAAACTGCCTTTACCTTGAAACCAGCCCTGGGAAAAATGCTGAGAATTCAGGGCAAGTGTCTCTAGACTTAACCTTCCTCTTTAGCCTAGCTGAATGAACACTTCTCCACGTGTTCCATTCTGGTATCCAAAGGTGTGTGGAAGGCTTCCTACACCTACTTTGTTGGCAACACAGAGTTTCTATGTTGGGCAGACTGTCCTAACTCTATGTATAAAGGTCAGCACATGCTGACAACTCAGTTTAAATTGCAACCTGCCTTTACCTAGAAAAGGTCACTGTTGAGAAATCAGGCTAAGTGTTCCTAGATTTACGCATCTGACTTATCAAAGTTGAATGTATGCTTTTACACAAGTTACAGTCTACAGTTGGAATGTGTGTTGAAAACATTATACACCTCCTTTTTAGGAGCACAGAGTTTCTGTGATGTTCAGACAAGCCTACCTATATATATAAGACGAGACATCCATTCACACTAGGTTTTATAGCAAAAAAATGCCTTCATCTTGAAACAGGCTCTTGGAAATCTGCTTATCAGGTTAAGTGTTTCTAGCTTTACCATTACACTTTATCATAGCTGATTGAAGGATTCTACACATGTTCCATTCTATGATCTGAATGTTTGTGGAAGCCTTCCTTCACCTAACTTTTTGGGAACACAGAGTTTCTGTGTTTGGGAGATAGGCCAACCTATATACATATAAGGGGAGGCACTCACTCCAACTCAGTTTTACAGCACAAATTGCCTCCACCTTGAAACCGGCTCTAGGAAACATGCTGAGAAATTAGGGAAAGTGTTTCTAGTTTTAACCATCTTCTTTAGCCTAGCTGAATGAACACTTCTACAGATGTTCCATTCTTGGATCCAAATTTTTGTGGAAGGATTACTATACCTACCTTGTTGGGAACACAGAGTTTCTGTATTGGGCAGATTATATATCCTTTTATAGACAGAGAGAGAGAGAGAGAGGGAGAGAGAGGCAATCGCTCAACTTGGATTTACCATGTAAACTGCCTTTACCTTGAACCTAGTTCCAGGAAACATGCTGAAAAGTCAAGGTAAGTGTTTCTAGATTTAGCCTTCCATTGTAGCCGAATTGAATGAACCCTTCTGTACCTGTTCCATTCTGGGATCCAAAAGTGTGTGGAAGGCATCCTTCACATACCTTTTGAAACACAGTGTTTCTGTGTTGAGCAGACAGATATATATATATATAGATATATATATATATATATAATCTGCCTGAAATCTGTATATATATATATGTAATGGGAGACCCTCACTTACACTTGATTTTACAGGACAAACTGCCTTTACCTTGAGACCAGCTCTAGGGAGTATGCTGAAAATTCAGGGTAAGTGTTTCTAATTTTCATCTTCCAATTTACCCTAGCTGATAGAAAGCTTCTACACATGTTACATTCTGGCATCCAAATATGTGTGGAAGGAGTTCTACACCTACCTTGTTGGGAACACAAAGATTCTGTGTTGGTCATACAGCCCTATCTATAAGGGTAGGCACTTACTCACTAATCCTCAGTTTTACAGCCCAAACAGCATTTACTCTGAAACCGGCTCTAGGAAACATACTGAGAAATGAGGATAATCCTTTCTTGATTTAAACTATCCAATTTTACCTAGCTGAATGAACACTTCTACACATGTTCAATTCTTGGCTCCTTAAATATTTGGAAGGCACCATTCATCTAACTTTTTTGGAACACAGAGATTCTTATTGGGGATACATGCCTACATATATATAGAAAGAGAGGCATGAGCTCACACTCGGTTTTACACAGCAAAATGCCTTTACCTTTAAACAGGCTCTAGGAAACCTGCTGAGAAATTTGGGTAATTGTTTTTTGATTTACACTTCAATCGTAGCCATTGTTCCATTCTGGAATCTGAATGTGTGTGGAAGATATCGTTCACCTACCTTGTTGGGATCATAGACTGTGTTCTGAAGACAGTCCTATATATTGATAGATAGATGATAGATAGATAGATAGATAGATAGATAGATAGATAGATAGATAGATAGATAGATAGATAGACAGATAGATAGATAGATAGATAGATAGATAGATAGATAGATAGATAGAATTTCAGGCAGTTGCTTACCCTCGGTTTTACAGTGCATGCTATGTTTACCTTGAAACCAGCTCTAGGAAACATGCTGATTAATCAAGGTAATTTTTTCTAGATTTACTATTACACTGTAGCCTAGCTGAATGAATGCTCCTTCACATGTTCCATTCTGGGTTCCAAATGTTTCTGGAAGGCGTTCTTCATAAACATTGTTGAGAACACAGAGATTCTGTGTTGGACATACAGGCCTATCTATTTATATAAGGGGAAGTACTCACTCTGATTCAGTTTTATAGTGCAAACTACCTTTATCTGGGAACAAGCTCTAGGGTACATGCTGAGAATTCTGGGTAATTACTTCTAGATTTACTCTTGCACATTATCCTTTCTGAATGAACCATTCTACACATGTTCCATTCCAGGATTCAAATTTGTGTGGAAGGAATTATTGACTTATCTTGTTGGGAAAAGAGAGATTCTGTTTATTTTTTTTGTTTTTGTTTTTGTTTTTGTTTTTTGACTGGCCTACATATATATAGGCAGGCTCTTGCTCACACTCAGTTTTACAGAGCAAAGTGCCTTTACATTGAAACTGGCAATAGGAAACATGCTGAGAAATCAGAGTAATTGTTTTATTGTCAATAGATGCAACTTATGTTCCAGGTTTTTGTCCCGTCCCAGAAAGAATTTAGAGACAAAATGTAGTTCTTACAAAAAGTAAAGTGAGGATTTATTAAAGGATGGATAGTATACTCTCATGGGGAGAGTGGGCAGACTCAGGTGAGTGGCTGCCCTGAGTTTCTTTGGCAAGTTAGCTACATAGGGTGTAACAATAAATTGGTTGAATATTCATTCTGAGGGAAGGGTTTGGGGTCATATTCCCTGATTATCATCCCAACTCCACCTTCCCAAAGGGAGGAGGGATTTTTGTCCTTATTTAGTCTAGATCGGAAATGTCATGATGTCAGTACATGATGGGTACTTCTGATCTGCAAGGCTAATTTTATTGATATGAGGACATAATGAGCAAAAGGTTACATTTGGACACTAGAAATTCCTGCATTTTCTCACCTTTCTTTGTTCTCCAGGCCATTTGTCACCCCAAAAAGCATGATCCCTTATCAGCCCAAAGGTTCCTGCTTTTCTTTCTCTGCCCAGGGACCCCTGCTGCTTACATGATGTGTGGTTTCCTGCATTTGGCTTGTGCCCCTCCTTTCTGCCCAATTCCTCCCACTTGGTCTGTGTCCCTATTTCTCTGCTTATATCTAGCTATCTGCCTGCTCCAACATTTTCCCCTCAAGGAGTCTGGACCCTTAAAATCTTTTAAGGGGAAAGGGATGATGGTCATTCTTCTGTAAATGCTTCAAGGTGAACATGGACGTAGTCCCTACCTGTGGGTCCAGATCTCCTTGCTATCTGTCAGATATAGGAGTCTCAAGATTGTTAGTAGTGGCAGGGATGGAGAGTAGGGAGTAGAAGGAGACAGAGGCCTTGTCCAGTGGATGTTGAAGGTCTTCATCTTCAGGTGGGATGGGTTGGAATCCTTGTCACATCATCATTTGAGGATGAAGTTGTATTCTAGAGGATAGAAATTTTACTAGGTGGTTAAAAATACAAAGGCCAAAAAGAAAGATGAGAAATATGGTTGCTATGGGGCCTAGAAATGGAAGAAGCCAGGTATATCCTGGAAACCATTCCTTAAGTGTCTCAGTCCATTCCTGTTTTCCTTGGTTGTACCTGTGGAGCCAGGAAGCCTGTTCATAAATTTCTTTAATGTTTACTTCTACTTCTCCTGAGACATGAATATATGTGCAGCATGTTTTGTTTATGACTGCACAAACCCCTCTTTTGCTTGCTAGTAGATAGTCTAGGGTTCAGCGATTGTCAAAGACCACCCCTGCCAGAGAATCAAGGGACTTTTGTAAGAGTGTTAGACTGTCTCCAGTTTTCTTTAGCGTGTTATCCAGGGAAGAGGTTAGGTCTCTCAAGGTTGTCTTATGATAGGTAAATCCTCCCCAAGGGCAGCTGCAGCTGCCTTCCCTATAATTCCCACTAGTTCCAGACAAAAGGCCCTTTTTTGTCTCACATGAGTCATATTGAGGACAGTTATTTGGGCTGGAACCATGATTCCCAAGGTGAAGCCCCCATAGTGAAGTGTGTTGTCTAGATGTCAGAGAGCAATGGCTTTGGTCACTGTGAGGTAGTTATCTGGGGTCCCACATAGCCATAATAATCCAGGTGGTACTGGTAAAACTGTGTGATTGGTTTGGTTATACAGCTGGAGAAATTTTATGGGAGGTGGGAGAGACTTGAGGAGGGGTCCCATCTGTATTTTGAATTTTGTTTTTTGGTTTGGAGTATCCAGGAGGGGTCCATAGTCAGGGAGGGTCATAGTAAGGGGATATCTGATATAATAACTAACCAAATAAGTTTTGTTGGCATTAGCTTATGAATTCTCATAGCATACATGTGTGTTGTTAGGAGTGTGGTATGATTTGTTAAGAGGCTGGCCCACTATATCACTCCAATTTATAGGCTTAAAGATATTTAGGGAAGGCTTATGTTTTTGTTAGAGAGCCTCAAGGACTGAAAATGGGTCTGAATGGGTCTATGTTTCCTCTGTGGGTATCATTGTAACAAGGGGTACATCCTAGAACTTGATTGCAGATAAGGGAGGTATTGGTGATATTTATAGCCTTTGAGTAGGGATGTGTGATGTGGTAACAAAAAGCAGGGGGCCTCTCACATGCAACAATTAAAGAGAAATTCTTTTCCACAGTGGCTGCACCAAACTACATTCCCATAAGTAGTGCAGGAGGGTTCCCTTTTCTCCACAGCCTCTCCAGCATTTGTCATTTGTGGATTTTTGAATGGTAGCCATTCTGACTGGTGTGAGGTGATACCTCATTGTACATTTGATTTGCATTTCTCTGATAATTAGTGATATTGAGCATTTTTTCATGTGTCTATTGACCATTTGTATGTCTCCCTTGGAGAATTGATTGTTTAGGTATTCTGCCCATTTTTGGATTGTTTGTTTCTTTTTTTCTTATTAAGTCATATGAACTGCTTATATATTCTGGAGATCAAGCCTTTGTTGGTTTCATTTGCAAAAATTTTTTCCCATTCCGTAGGTTGTCTTTTTGCTTAACTTATGGTTTCCTTTGTTGTGCAGAAGCTTGAAAACAGTATGGAGATTTCTCAAAAGACTAGGAATAGACTTAATATATGACCCAAGAATCCCACTCCTGGGAATATATCCAGAAGGAATCCTACTCCAAAATGACACCGGCACCCCAATGTTCATAGCAGCACTATTTACAATAGCCATTGTGATGCTCTGGGCAGCATTATTGTCTGTTCCTTAATCCACAAACCATTAGGTCCCTTTTGGCATCCTCTATTTTAAGCCTACTTTATTTCCTTGTCCATATACTGAGGTGGTGAACGTGGGCTGGGGGTTGGTATATGAGGGAGCAAGGCAGCTTGAGTTAAAGGGGTTTTAAGAGCTGCCTTTCTTGCTCTTCTGCCAGGTTATTTCCTCTTACTATATCTGAGTTTCCCTTTTGATGTCCCTTGCAGTGGATCACTGCCACTTCTTCAGGGTCTTGTATTGTATCTAGGAGCTCTAAGATCTCCTGGCAGTGCTGGATTGGGGAACCTCATGCAGTCAGGAGTCCCCTATGTTTCCAAATGGCAGCATAAGCATGTAACATCAAAAATGCATATTTAGAATCTGTATAGATATTGATCCTCTTTTCTTTTTCTAGTCTTAGATCTCGAGCTAGGGCTATAAGCACAGCTTTTTGTCCTGAGGTCTGAGGTGGCAGAGCATCTGCCTCTATGATTTTATGTAAGTCCACTATGGCATACCCTGCTTTTTGGACACCATCATGTATGTAGCTACTTCCATCAGTAAACCAGACAGCATGGGATCCTCAAAGGGCTGATCCCTAAGGTCTGGTATGATAGAATACACCTATTAAATGGTCTCATTACAAGAGTGAGCCAGTTTCTCTGAGCTTTCTATTGGCATAAGTGTGGCTGAATTTAAGGTCTGACATAATTTAAGAGTTATTTCAGGAGAGTCAAGAAGAAGGGCCTGATATTTTTTGAGGAGTACCCCAGTCAGCCATTGATGCCCTTTAATTTCTAATACTCCCTGTACCTGATATGGGGTTAGTACTCCCATGGTGAATTTTGTGGCCTCTTCAACTAGCAGGACTGTGGCTGCTACAGCTCTCACTGCCTGGACATTCTGAGACCAATGGGTCCAACTGCTTGGAAAGATATGCTACTGGCCTAGGAATTGTCCCTACTTTTGGATGAGAACTCCCAGGGCTATTCCCTGTCTTTCTGAGGTAAACAGAGTAAAAGGCTTGTTTAGATCTGGAATCCCCAGGGCTGAGGCACTAGTCAGGGCAGACTTAATCTGATCAAATGCTCTTTGTAAACTTCCAGTCCATTCTAGAGGCTCCATGTTTGGTCCCTTTAAGTCTTCATATAATGGTTTTGCCATGAGATCAAATCTGGGGATCCAAATCCTACAAAACCCAGCCATTCCTAAGAAGGCTCTAAGCTGTTTTGTGTGTGTGTGTGTGTGTGGTGACTATAAGTGGAGGATTGCCTCTTTGTGCTGGGTTGTAAGGGCACACCTTCCTGGGTTTAAAACATGCCCCAGATAGATAACCTTCTGGGAGGAAATTTGGGCTTTTTCTGGGGATACTTTATATTCCCTGTAACCTAGGAAGTTGAGGACCTATACAGTGTTTTGGTTTGAAGCTTCCTTTGAGGGTCTACAGATAAGAAGGTCATCTACATATTGTAATAATGCCCCCATCTCCAATTTGAATTCCCTTAGTTCCTTTGCTAAGGCATTGTCAAACAGGTGTGGGCTAACCTGGAATCCCTGAGCAAGGACAGTCCAGGTATATTGTTGGGTTCCATTAGAGTTTGGATCAATTCACTCAAAAGCAAAACGGTATTGGAAATAAGAGTGAATGGGTATGCAAAAGAAGGCATCTTTAAGATCTAGGACTGTAAACCAGACTGTCCTCAGGGATCTGAATGAGGATTGAGTATGGGTTGGGAACAATTGGATGGAGAGGAATTATGGCTTCATCTATGATTTGAAGATCTTGGACCATTCTGTATTCCCCATTTGGTTTGAGGACAGGTAGGGCTGGAGTATTACAGGGGGATTGGCATGGCACCAAAAGCCCATATTTAATGAATTTTGAGATTAGAGGTTGGAGGTCTCATCAAGCCTCTGGTTTTATGTGATATTGGCACCTGGAAGGGAAGTTTCTAGTTTCCTTTAAAGTGATTTTTACAGTAGTGACAAATTTTGCCTTTCCTGGGATTCCCTGATCCCAGGTCTGTGGATATACAAGTTTTGTTTTTGTTTTTGGTTTTTTTGTTTGTTTGTTTGTTTTTGTTTTTGCTTTTATTTTTGTTTTAATTTCTGGGGGAATATTTTTGGCTGGACTGTTTGTATCTTGTATAATATATAATCCAACCAAAAATAAGCCCTGCTTTTGGTTTTCAGAAAGAGTAAGAGTTGCCCCCAAGGCTGAGAGAAAATCTCTTCCTAATAATGGGCTGGGGAGTTCAGACATGACAAGAAACTTATGAGTTATAGGGGTATTTCCCCAGGTGCAAGTTAGCGGGGTGGTGAAATATTTTAGCTTTGGCCTTCCTTCTACCCCAATAGAGCAGGTTTCAGGGGAAAGTGGCCCAGCATGAGAAGTCAGAGCAGAAAAATTGGCTCCTGTGTCCACTAGAAATTGAACAAGCTTACCTGCCACAACAATGGTCACCCATTGTTCCTCCCGTGTGATGTTGACTATCTTCTCAGGAGCCTTGGGAGATCCAGGGTCCCGTCAATCAACAACTGCCATGACTGGCATGGGGGATTTCCCCACTCCCTTCAGAGCTGAGGGCATTCCCTCTTCCAGTGGCCCATCTTTTTACAGAGTGGGCATGGTGTCTTGGGTTGAGGCTGAGACTGGCTTCCTGGGCATTCATTGCTCCAGTGTTCAGGTCTCCCACAGACAAAACAGGCTCCCCTTTCTGGTTGGGGTCTTCTGGGAGTAGTTTTCGGGTGGCCAGGAGGTGGGTTAGGTCTTGTCATGACAGCTGCCAAAAGCTTGGCTTGCTGTTGTTCCCATCTTAAGTAATGCTGTTCCTTTTTTTTCCTTTTCAGCCAGGTCTCTATTATTAAAGACACTGAAGATCATATCAATAAGATGATTAAGAGGGGCTTGGGGCTCCATGGCAAGATTTTGAAGCTTTCTACGGATATCATGGGCTGATTGGCTAACAAAGTGGATTGCAAATACAATATGTCCCTCAAAAGTGTTTGGGTCTATATTAGTATATTTTTGAGGGCATCTACCAACCGAGTCTTAAATAGGGATGGATTTTCATTTTGGCCCTGGGTGATCACTTTAACCTTATCATAGTTAACAGGTTTAATTATGTACCATTTCATTTGCTCAATAAGTCAAAAGACCTTGTGGTCCCTTCTTGTGATGCCAGGCTGACCTGGCCAATAATCCCAACTGGGATCAATCAGAGGCACTGCTGTCAATCCCACAGGGTGTTGCTGAGGCTAGGTGATGTGTAGTCCATCAGCATATGTTTGAGCCTGAGCCCAGATATGGGTTTTTTCCTCAGTGGTGCAGCAATGGGAAAGGACAATATTTAGGTACTTCCATGTAAGATCAAAGGAGAAAGTCAGTGCCTGGAATTCTTCGATGAATTGACTGGGGTCTTCTGAGAATCAGCCCAAGTGAGTGCGACACTGGTTGAAGTCAGACAAAGAAAATGAAGTGTGGACTCTGGTAATTCCCTGAGGCCCACCTGCTAATTCCTGGAGGGGGCAAAGAAAGTTTGGCTGCACTTTCGGTATGGAAGGTTAAAGAGGCTTATAAAGTGAAGGAGGGGTTGAAAATGGTGAAAGAGTATCTGGGCTTGTGTCTTCTGTTTGGGGCTTGTGTTCCTCCAGAGTTGTTCTTATAGGGGGCTTCTGTGTAGCCTGAATGGGTCCCAGCTGACAAGGTTCCCTTACACAGGACTTGTAAAGCTCTGGGTTTTCCCTTAAGGCCATAAAGGCCTGATCATAAGGAACTTCCATCCATTTTCCCTGTATTTTGCAAGCTTTGTCTAACTGTAGGATTGTATTATACTTGACATTTTCATTTTCTGTCCAGGCCTCATTGTCCCCAAGTTTATATTGGGGCCAGGCTGTGTTACAAAAGAAAATGAGCTTTTTCCATTTTAAAGAATCTAGAGAAAATTGGTTCCAGTGACTCAGAATGCACCCAAGAAGTGAGTCCTTGGGAATGGAGGAGTTGTTTCCCATGGATCCTTCAGGGAGAGAATACTCCTGTAACAGAGGAGCATTAATGTTAGGAGGTCCCCTGGGGACTCCATAAGACAGGACTTGTTCCAGGTGTCCCTGTGCACCTAGTGCAGCCAACCCTGGCCATGTAGGGGTAGCGGCCCCCCACATGGCAACCTGCCATGATGGTCCCAGCATCCTGGGAGCTCACCATGTCCCATCCTGGGTCTGCAGAACACGAGATGGCAGCCTTCCTGAAGGCCCAGTGGGATAACCTCTCTTTTGTGGGTCATGCCCCAGATCTCAGTGCTCCATTCCCCCTTCTCCCTCCCACTGCACTCCATTCAGCAGGTGCAGGACTGCACATGGGGGACGGGGTACAGTGGCATAAGGTGGAAGCATTATGACTGTACTGAGGAGGAATGGAGGGACTGGGTGGCAAACACCAAGTGCAATGTCAGAGGGTGAAGCCAAGAGCATGGCCCTGTCACTGCAGTCCTGTCCCACCTTAGAGTGAAAGGCAGGGTTGCAGTTGGCCTAGACGCCAGACAAAATAGTGTAATATGGGGTCATCTGTTAGATGCTGGGAACTTGTGCTGTGGTAGGGAGCAAATGATGGCCTGAACCCTACCACATGGTGAGGGATTGTCCCCCCACCAATGTCAGGGACATGGTCCCCCAGTGAGCACTTGTGGCTGGAGGGATCTCCCAAAGGGAATGCAGCCTCAGCCACTGTATGAGCTGTCTTACAGTTTACTTAAAGCTATATTTATTTTTGAAACCCAGAGGGCAAATATCCTATGCATTGCTTGGTTCCTTAGCTGCCTGTGAAAGTTGTTGGGAATTTTCCTTAACAAGTCCTATGCATATGTAACAATGAGCAATAGATAACAAACATGGCAGCAAAGTTTGGGAAGTGCTTGGTAAATTCCTCCTTCCACCCTCCCTTTTGCAGAGAAAGACCAGAAAGTGTAGCAAGATGGTGGTGGGGAGAGGAGACAAGGATATCCTTGGTAAGGGGGCAGTGCTAATCTCTTAACTTTGTGCCTAGATAATGTGGCATGTAAATTGTTTTGTGGTAGGTGAACAGAACTATTGTCTCTTTAGTCCATGATCCCCTCACCCAAGAGACTGGTTTTAGTGGCGAGTGCCCTAGAGGCCTTTACATGCTCAATCTTTGTCTATATTTTCATGGTAGTGGGTCCAAAAGAAGTAACAGATGATAAGAGAGTAATAGAGACAGAAAGAGTTAGTGCCTCTCAAATGCAAGAGAGACGAGAGGCCTTGGCTTACCGAATCTGCAGTCTCCTGGATGCAGCACCAAAGATGTTGCTGATAAATGCAACTGGTGTTCCAGGTTCTTGTCCCATCCCAGAAATAATTCAGAGACAAGATTTAGTGATTAAAAAAAGATAAAGTGAGGATTTATTAAAGTATGGATCATACACTCTTAAGGGGAGAGCAGACAGGATCAGGTGAGTGGCTGCCCTGAATTTCTTTGGCAAGTTAGCTACATTGGGTGTAAAAATGAATGGGCAGAATATTAATTGGGAAGGGAAGGGTTTGGGGTCGTATTCCCTGGTTATCATCCCAACTCCACCTTTACAAAGGGAGGAGGAATTTTTGTCCTTATTTAGTCTATATCGGAAGTATCATGACGTTGATGCATGATGGGTACTTCTGATCTGCAAGTCTAATTTTATTGAAATGAGGGAATAATGAGAAAAAGGCTATATTTGGACACTAGAAATTCATGATTTTCTCAACTTTCTTTGTTCTTCTCCAGGCCACTTGTCACCCCAAAGATCATGATCCCTTATCAGCCCAAAGTTTCTTGTTTTTCTTTCTCTGCCCAGGGACCCCTACTGCTTACATGATGTGTGGTTTCCTGCATTTGGCTTGTGCCCCTGCATTCCGCCCAATTCCTGCCATTTGAACTGTGTCCCCTTTTCTCTGCTCATATCTAGCTATTTGCCTGCTCTAACAGTTTCTACTTCTGTACTTGGACATTTGCCTAGCTGAAAGCACCCTTCTACACATGTTCCATTCTGTGATCCGAATGTGTGTGGAAGGCGTCCTTCACGTACATTGTTGGGAACATAGAGTTTCTGTCTTGGAAAGACAGTCCTAACTATATATATATGGGAGGCTCTCGCTTACACTCTGTTTTACAGCACAAATTATATTTCCCTTGAAACCAGCTCTGGGAAACATGCTGAAAATTCAGGTTAAGTGTTTCTAGATTTACCTTTCAACTTTAGCCTAGCTGAATGAACGCTTCTACACATGTTCAATTCTGGGATCCATATGTGTGTTCAAGGCTTCCTCACCTACCTTGCTGTGAACACAGAGTTTCTATGTTGGACTGACAGCACTACATATATAAAAAAGGGGGAGGCACTGGCTCACACTCTGTTATACAGTGCTATCTGTCTTTTCCTTCAAAATGGCTGTAAGAAAAATGCTGGGCAATTAAGGTAATTTTTTCTAGATTTACCCTTCAAATTTAGCCTTGCTGAACAAATGCTTCTACACGTGCTCCATTCTGGGATCCAAATGTGTGTGGAAAGTTCCTTATCCTAACCTTTTGGGAACACAGATTTTCTGGGTTGGGCCAACAGGCCTACCTGTAAATATAACAGGAAACATTTGCTTAGCATAGGTTTTACAGAACAAACTGACTTTAACTTGAAACTGGCTCAACAGAACATCCTGAGAATTCAGAACAAGTTTTCTACATTTACCCTTTCACTATAGACTAGCTGAATGAACTCTTCTACACATGCTCCATTCTGGGATATTAATGTGTGCAGGAAGCTTCCTTCAACAATCTTGTTTGCAACACAGAGTTTCTGTTTGGGACAGACAGATCTACCTATAAATATAAGGGGAAGCATCACTCACACTAAGTTTTACAGCACAAACTATCTTTAACTTGAAACCAGCACTTGGAAACATGTTTAGAAGTCAAGGTAAGTGTTTCTAGATTTAAACTTCCACTTTTCCCAAGTTGAATGAACAATTCTACATATGTTTCTTTCTAGGACCCTAATGTGTCTTGAAGGTTTCCTTCACCTATCTTGTTGGGAACACATAATTTCTCTGTTTTGCAGGCAGGCCTACTTTATATATAAAGTGGAGGCACCCTCTCACACTCTACTTTACAGAACAAATTGTCTTTACTTTGAAACTGGCTCTAGGAAACAAGCTGAGAATTCAGGGTAAGGGGTTCTAGATTTAAACATCCTCTTTAGCCTAGGTGAATGAACACTTATACAAACGTTCCATTCTCAGATCCGAATGTATGTGCAAGGTGAACTCACCTACCTTATTGAAATCACAGAGTTTCTGTGCTTGGCATACAGGCCTACATATATATATATATATATATATATGGGGAGGACCTCGATCACACTTGTTTTACAGTGCAAACTGTCTTTACCTTGAATCTGTCCCTAGGAAACCTGCTGAGAAATCATGGTAAGTGTTTTTATGTATTTCCTTCCACTTTGGCTTACCTGAATTACTGCTTCTACACATATTCCATTCTGGGATTCGAATCTGTCTGGGAGGCTTCCTTAATCTACCTTGTTGGGTACACATAGTTTCTGTGTATGACAAAAAAGGCTACCTATATATAAGGGAAGGCATTCGTCCAAACTCGGTTTTACAGAGAAATCTGCCTTTAACTTGAAATCAGTTCTAGGAAACATGCTAAGTTACCCTGACAAGATTTCTAGAGATTCCCTTTCACTTTAGCCTAGCGGAATTTACCCTTCTGCACATGTTTCATTCTGGGATGAAAATGTGTGGTAGGCGTCCTTCACATAACTTGTGGGGAACACAGTTTCTATTTCTGGGAGTCAAGGCCTACCTATATATATAATGGAAGGTATTTGCCTGAACTCCATTTTACAGTGCAAATGGCGTTTAACTTCAAACCAGCTCTAGGTAAAATGCTGAGAATTTAGGGTAAGTTTTTCTAGAGATTCCCTTCCACTTTATCCTAGCTGAATGAATGCTTCTACAAATGTTCCATACTGGGATACAAATGTGTGTAGAAGGTATCTTTTACCAACATTGTTGGGAACACAGACTTTCTGTTTTGGGGAGACAAGCCTACATTTGAATATTGGGGATGTCATTGGTTCAAATTTGGTTTTATAGCCCTAACTGCCTTTACCTTGAATCCAGCTCTAGGAAATATACTGAGAATTCAGGGTAAGTTTCTCTAGAGATACCCTTCTACTTTAACCTAGCTGAATTAACGTTTCTACACATGTTCAATTCTGGTATACAAATGTTTGTGGAAGGTATCCTTGAACTCCATTGTTGGGAACACAGAGTTTCTGTTTTTGGGAGACAAGCCTACCCATATATATAAGAGGAGATATTCTCTCAAACTGCATTCTATAGCACAGATTGTCTTTAAATTGAAACCGGCTCTGGGAAACAGGATTAGAAATGAGAATAATTGTTTCTAAAAATTCCCTTCATATTTAGTTAATCTGAATGAATGCTTATACACATGTTCCCTTCAGAGATCCAAATGTGTGTGAAAGGAATCCTTCACCTACCTTGTTTGGAGCACAGAGTTTCCGTGTCTGACAAAAAAAACCTACCTGTATATAAGAGAAGGCATTCACCCCAACTCAGTTTTACATAGCAAACTGCGTTTAACTTGAAACCATCTCCAAGAAACTTGCTGAGAAATGGGGGTAATTGTTTCTAGAGATTCCATTCCAATTTAGGCTAGCTTAATGAATGCTGCTATGCATGTTCCCTTCTGGAATCTGGCTGTGTGTGGAAGGCTTACTTCTACTAAATTGTTGGGAACACAGAATTTCTGAGTTTGGCAAAAAACCTATCTATATATATGAGGGAAGGTGTTCCCCAAAACTTGGTTTTACAGAGCAAACTTCCTTTAAGTTGAAGCTGTCTCTACGAAACATGGTGAGAATTCAGGGTAAATGTTTCTAGAATTTCCATTCCAATTTAGCCTAGCTGAATAAACGCTTCTGCACATTTTCTATTCTGAGATCTGAATGTATGTGGAATGCATACTTCACATATCTTGTTGGGAACACAGAATTTCTGTGTTTGGGAGACATCCTACCTATTTACATAAGGGAAAGCATTCACTCCAACTACACTTTACAGCACAAACTGCCTTTAACTTGAACCTGGCTCTAGAAAACATGCTGAGAAATGGCAGTAAGTTTTTCTAAATATTCCCTTCCATTTTAGCTTAGTTGAATGAATGCTTCTACACATGTTCCATTTGGGATTCACATCTGTTTGGAAGGCATGCTTCACCTACCTTGTTGGGAACAGAGTTTCTGTGTGTGTAAGACAAGCCTATCTATATATATAAGGGAAGGATCATGGTAATTGTTTCTGGAGATTCCCTTCCAGTTTAGACTAGCTGAAAGAACACTTATACACATGTTCCATTATAGGATCCAAATGTTTGTGGAAGTTGTCCTTTACCTAAATTGTTAGAAACACAGGGTTTCAGTGTGTGTGAAACAACCCTATTTATATATATAAGGGAAGGCATTCAACAAACTCGGTTTTACAGTTAAAACTGTCTTTAATTTGAAAACCGTTCTGGGAACCAGGCTGGAAATTCAGGGTAAATGCTTCTAGAGACTCTCTTTCAGTTTATCCTAACTGAAGGAACACTTCTACACATGTTGCATTCTGGGATTTTAATGTGTGTGAAAGGCTTCCATCACCTAAATTGTTGGGAACACAGAATTTCTGTGTTTGGGAAAAAGCCTACTTATTTAAATCAGGGAAGGTATATGCCAAAACTTGGTTTTATAGAGCAAACTTCCTTTAAGTTGAAACTGGCTCTAGGAAACATGCCAAGCAATCAGGTAAGTGTTTCTAGAGTTTACATTACAATTTAGTCTAGCTGAATGAATGCTTCTTCACATGTTCCCTTCTGGGTTCCAAACTTGTGTGGAAGGCTTCCTTCTCCTACCTTGTTGGGTACACAGAGATTCTGTGTTTGGCAGACAAACCTAACTTTATATAAATGAAAGCATTCACCCAAATTCAGTTTTACAATGCAAACTGCCGTAAGCTTGAAACCAGATCTGGAAAACATGCTGGCACAAGGGTGTTTCTAGATAATCATTTCCAATTTAGCCAAATGAATGAACGTTTTGACACATGTTCCATCTGAGATCCAAATGTGTGTGGAAGGCATCCTTCAAATACGCTGTTGGGAGCACTGAATTTCTGTATTTGGGAGGCAAACCTATGTATAAATACAAGAGGAGGCATTGGCTCAAACTCGGTTTTGCAGCATAATCTATATTTAAGTTGAATTGGTCACTTGGAAACACGATGAGATATCATGATGTTTCTATGGATTCCCATCCAATTTAGCCTACCTGAATGACCGCTTCTACACATATTCCCTTCTGGGATCTGAATGTGTGTGGAAGGAGTCCTTAATCTACCTTGTTGGGTTCACATAATTTCTGTGTTTGACCTAGAATCATAACTATATATAAGTGATTGCATTCACTCTAACTCGATTATACAGAGCAAATTGCTTTAATTTGAAACCAGCTCTAAGAAACATGTTGAGAAATCTGGATAACTGTTTCTAGAGATTCCCTTCCAATATAGCCTATTTGAATGTATGCTTCTAAACATGTTCCATTCTGAAATCCAATTGTATATGGTAGACGTCCTTCACTTACCTTGCTGTGAACACAGAGTTTCCATTTCAGGGAGTCAAGGCTACCTCTATATATGAGGGGAGGCATTTGCCCAAATGCAGTTTTATATTGCAAACTGCCTTTAACTTGGAACTGTCCTCAAGACTATTACTGAGAAATGTGGGTACTTGTTTCTAGAGGTTCCATTCCTCTTTAACCTAGCTGAATAAACTCTTCTACACATGCTCCCTTCTGGGATCCAAATGTAACTGCCTTTTACTTGAAACCAGCTTTAGGAAATTTACTGAGAAATGCACAGAAGTGTTTTTAGAGATTCCCTTCCACTTGCGGCTAGCTGAATGAATGCTTCTACACTTTTTCCATTCTGTGATCTGAATGTTTGTGGAAGGCGTCCTTCAACAACCTTGTTGTGAACACAGAGTTTCTGTGTTTTGTAGAAAAGCCACCCTATATATATATGTTAGTGGTGTCATTAATTCAAACTCAATTTTGCAACACAAGCTTCCTTTAACTTGAATCCAGCTATAGGAAACTTGATAAGAATTCAGGGTAAGTTTTCCTAGATATTTCCTTCCACTTTAGCCTAGCTGATTAAATGCTTCTGCACATGTCAATTCTAGGATTTTAATATGTGTGGAAGGAATCCTTCACCTACCTTGTGTAAACACAGAGTTTTTGTGATTGGTAGACAAGCCTATTTATAAATATAAGAGGAGACATTCGATCAAACTTGGTTTTACAACCCAAAATGTCTTTAACTTGAAACCAGCTCTAGGAGTCATGTTGAATAATCAAGGTAAATTTGTCTAGTGATTCTCTTTCACTTTCACCTAGCTGTATGAATACTTCTACACATGTTCCATTCTGAGATCTGAATGTGTGTGGAAGGCTTCCTTCACCTAAGGAAGGAACAGAGTTTCTGTGTTTCGGAAAGCCTACCTATATATATAAAGGAAGGCTTTTGTCAATAATCGGTTTTACATTACAAACTGCCTTTAAGTTGAAGTCAACTCTAGGAAACATGTTGAGCAATCAGGGTATTTCTAGACTATCCATTCCTATTTAGCCTAGCTGAATGAACGCTTCTGCACATGTTCCTTTCTGGGATACAAATGTGTGTGGAAGGCGTCCTTCAACTCCCTTGTTATGAAAACAAAGTTTCTGTGTTTGGCTGACAAGCCTACAAATATATAAGGGACAGCATTCCCCCAAACTCGGTTTTAGAGTGCATACTGCTTATAACTTGAAACTGACATTTGGAAACATGCCGAGAAATAAGGATGATTGTTTCTAGAGATTCCTTTCCATTTTAGACTACCTGAATGACCACCTCTACACATGGTATATTCTGGGATATGAATATACGTGAAAGGCTTCCTTCAACTACCTTGTTAAGAACACAGAATTTCTGTGTTTGGCAATCTAGCCGACCTATATATAAGGTAAGGCAGTGGCCCAAACTCGGTTTTACAGAGCAAGCTGGCTATAACTTGAAAACAGCTATTGGAAACATGCTGAGAAGTGGATGTAAGTCTTTTTAGAGATACCTACCCACTTATGCCTAGCTGAATGATCACATCTACACTTATTCCCTTCTGGGATCCAAATATGTGTGGATGGTTTCTTTCATCTGCCTTGTTGATAACACAGAGATTCTGTGTTTGGCAGACATTCTAACTATATATAAGAGAAGTCCTTCTCCCAAACTCAATTTTACAACAAAAAAACTGCCTTTATATTGAAAACAGATCTATGAAACCTGCTGAGAAATTTGGGTAAGTGTTTCTAGAGATTATCTTCCACATTAGCCTAGCTGAATGACCACTTGTACACATGTTCCCTTCTTGGAAACAAATGAGTTTCAAGGCGTCCTTCATCTACCTTGTTGGTAACACAGAGTTTATATATGTGGCAGACAAATGACATATATATAAGTGAAGACATTTGCCCAAACTCTATTTTGCAGTGAAAACTGACTTTAATTTAAAACTTGCTGTGGGAATCATTCTGAGAAATATGGGTAAGATTTTCTAGACATTCTTTCTACTTAAGCCTAGCAGAATGACCTCCACTAAGCATATTCCAATTTGGGATCTGAATGCGTGTGGAAGGCGTCCTTCATCTACCTTTTTGTGAACACAGAGTTTCTGTGTTTGGCACACAAGCCTATGTATACTTAAAGAAAGGTATTCTCCCAAGCTCGGTTTTACTGTGCAAACTGCCTTCAACTTGGATCTGGTGCTAGGAAATGTGCTGAGAAATGGGTAAAAGTGTTTCTAGAGATTCCCTTCAACTTTAGCCTAGCTAAATGACCACTTCTATTCATGTTCCTTCCTGGGATCAGAATGGATGTGGAAGTCATCCTTCAATTACCGTGCTGGGAAAACAGAGTTTCTGTGTTTGTCAGACAAACCTACCTGTATATGAAGGATGGCATTAACCCAAAATCAGTTTTACAGCACAAACTGCTTTTAACTTGAAAATGGCTCTAGGAAACATGCTGAGAAAACGGGGTAAGTGTTTCTAAAGATTCTGTTCCCATTTAGCCTAACTGAATGACCACCCCTACACATATATACTTCTGGGATCTGAAAGTATGTGGAAAGCGTCTTCATCTACCTTGTTGGGAAGAAAAGTTTCTACATTTTTCAGACAAGCCTACCTGTATATAAGGGAAGGCTTTCCCCAAAACTCGATTTTACAGTGAAAACTGCCTTTTAAATGAAACTGGCCTTTGAAAACTTGCTGAGAAATGGGAGTAAATGTTTCTACAGATTCCCTTCCAATTTAGTCTAGCTGAATGACCGCTTCTACACATGTTCCCTTCTGGGTTCTGAATGTGTGTGGAAGGCATCTCTCATCTACTTTGTTGGGCACACTGATTTTCTGCGTTTGGCAATCTTACCTATATATACATGAAGGCATTCACCAAAATTCGGTTTTACAGTGCAAATAGACTTTAGTTTGAAACTGGATCATGGAAATATGCTGAGAAATGGTTGTAAGTGTTTCTAGCTATTACCTTCCACTTTAGATTAGCTGAATGAATGCTTTTGCACATGTTCCATTCTGGGATCTGAATGTTTGTGGATGACGTCCTTCATCTACTTTGCTGGGATCACAGAGTTTCTGTATTTGGCAGAGACTACTTATGTTAAGGAAAGACATTCACCCAAACTTGGTTTTAAAGTACAAAATGTCTTTAAATTAAAACTGGCTCTACAAAACATGCTGAGAAATAGGGGTAAGTGTTTCTAGGTATTCCCTTCCACATTTGCCTAGCTCAATGACTGCTTCTACACGTGTTTCCTTCTGGGATCTGAAAGAATTTGGAAGGCCTCCTTCATATACCTTGTTGGGAACACAGAATTTCTGTGTTTGGCAGACAAGCCTACCTTATCTAAAAGAGAATGCATTCAGGCAAACTCGGTTTTACTGTGCCAACTTCCTTTAATTTGAAACCAGTCTTAAGAAACATGCAGAGAATTGGTGGTAAGTGTTTCTAGAGATTCCCTTCTAATTAAGCTTAGCTGAATCGCCGCTACTACACATTTTCAATTCTGAGATCCAAATGAGTGGAAGGCGTCCATCAACTAACTTGTTGAGAACACAGAGATTCTGTGTTTGGCAGACAATACTAAGAAAAAATAAGAGAAACATTTGCCAAAACTTTAAATGGGTTATAAGAAACATGCTGAAAAATGTGTGTAACTGGTTTTAGAGATCCCCTTCCACTTTAGCCTAGCTGAATGACCGCTTCTACACATACTCCATTCTCGGATCCAAATGTTTGTGGAAGGTGACCTTCATCTACCTTGATGGGAACACAGAGTTTCTTTGTTTAGCTGATTAACCTATCTATATATAAAGGAAGATTTTTGCTCAAACTCTGTTTTACAGCACAAATAGATTTTAACTTGCATCTGTCTCTAGGAAACCTTCAGAGAAATCAGACTAAGTGTTTCTAGAGATTCCCTGCCACTTTAGTTTAGCTGAATGACCACTCCTACACATGATCCCTTCTGGGATCTGAATGTGTTCAGAAAGTGTCCTTCATCTACCTTGATGAGGACATAGAGTTAATGTGTTTCACAGACATGCCTACCTATATATAAAGGAAGACATTCACCGAAACTCAGTTTTACAGAGCTAACTGACTTCAATTTGAAACTGGCTCTTGGAAACCTGCTGATAAATGGGTATAAGTCTTTCTAGAAATTCCCTTCCACTTCAGCCTAGTTGAATGACCACTTCTATAAATGTTCCTTTCTGAGATCTGAATGTGTGTGGAAGGCTTCCTGTGTCTACCCTGTTGGGAACACATAGATCTTGTATTGGCAGAAAATCTTACCTATTATAAGGGAAGGAAGGAATTCATCCAAACTTGGTTTTACAGCACAAACTGCCTTTAACTTGAATCTTGCTCTAGAAAACTTACTGAGAAGTGGGAGTTAGAATTTAAGGAGATTTCCTTCCACTTTAAACTAGGTGAATGACAGCTTCTACACGTTCCCTTCTGGTATCTGAATGTGCAGGAAAGGAGTCCTTCGTCTGCCTTGTTTTGAACACAAAGTTTCTGTGTTTCACAAACATGCTTACATATATATAGAGGAAAGCACTCATCCAAACTCCCTTTTATAGCACAAACTACCTTTAAATTTAAACTGGCTCTAGAAAACATGCTGAGATGTGGGGGTAAGTGTTTCTAGAGATTCCCCTCCACATTAGCTTAACTGCATGAATGCTTCAACACATGTTTCTTCTGGGATCCAAACATGTGTGGTAGTCTTTCTTCACCTACATTGTTGGGTACATGGTTTCTGTGTTTTGAGAATAGGCTACCTATATATATAAGTGGAGGCATTCACTCAAACTCAGTTTTATGGTGCAAACTGCCTTTAACTTGAAATCATCTCTAGGAAACATGCTGAGAAATCAGGGTAAATATTTCTAGAGAATCCCTTCCACTTTACCTTAGCTAAATGAACAATTCTACATATGTTCTATTCTGGGATCCGAATGTGTTAGACAGGCATCCTTCAATGATATTTTGTGAACACACGGCTTCTGTGTTTAGGAGAAAAGCCTATTAATATATTTAAGGAAAGACATTCATGCAAACTCAGTTTTACAGTGCAAACTAGCTTTACCTTGAAACCGGCTCTAGGAAACATGCAGAGAAATCAGGGTAAGTGTTTCTAGAGATTCCCTTCCACTTGAGACTACTTAAATAAATACTTGTACAAATGTTACCTTTTGGGACCCGAATGGGTGTGGAAGGCATCTTTCACCTACCATGTTTGGAAAACAGATTTTCTGTATTTGGGAGCCAAGCATGCATACATATATAAGGGGAGGCATTGGCTCAAACATGGTATTACAGTATAAACCGCTGCCTTTAAATTGAAACCAGATTGAGGAAACCTACTGAGACATGGGGGTAAGTTTTTCTAGAGGTTCCCTTCGAATTTAACCTAACTGAATGAACGCTTCTACACATGTTGCATTCTGGGATCCAAATGTGTTTGGAAGGCATCATTCACCTACATTTTGGGGAGCACAGAATTTCTGTATGTGAGACAAACCTATCTATATATATAAGGGAAAGCATTCACCCAAACTCGGTTTTACAGTTCAAAATGCCTTTTATTGAATCTGTCTCTAAGAAACATGCTGAGATATCAGCATATCTGTTTCTTGAGATTCCCTTCCAATTTAGTTTAGTGGAATGAACTCTTATACTCATGTTCCCTTCTGGGATCCAAATGTGTGTGGAAGGCATTCTTCACCTACATTGTTGGGAACACAGAGATTCTGTGTTTGGGAAACAAGACTACCTATGTATATATAAGGGTAGGCATTCACCCAAACTCAGTTTTACAGAGCAAACTTCCTTTAATTCTAAACTGACTCTAGGTAACAGGTTGAAAAATGAAGGCGTTTCCAGAGATTCCCTTCCACTTTAGCTTAGGTTAATTAACGCTTCTACACATGTACCATTCTGGGATCCTAATGTGTGTGGAAGGGGTCCTTCACACTACCTTGTTGGGAACAATGAGATTCTTTGTTTTGGAGACACACCTACCTATATATATATTAAGGGAGGCATTCACTCTAACTCGGTTTTACAGAACAAGCTGCATTTACCTTGAATCCGGCTCTTGGATACATACTTGTACACATGCTAAGTTTATCTAGGGATTCCCTTCCACTTAGGCCTAACTGAATTAAATACTCTACACATGTTCAAATCTGGGATCTGAATGGTTGTGGAAGGCATCCTTCAACAACATTTTTAGGAACAGTGTTTCTGCTTTTGGGAGACAACCCTACCTAAATATATAAGAGGAGGCATTCACCCAAACTCAATTTTACAGTGCAAACTGCCTTTAAATTGAAACCAGATCAAGGAAACTTGCTGAGACATGGGGGTAAGTATTTGTAGATATTCCCTTCCACTTTAGCTTAGCTGAATAAACACTTCTTCAAATGTTCCATTTTGGGATCCAAATGTTTGTGGAAGTCATCCTTCACCTATCTGGTTGGGACCACATACTTTCTGTGTTTGAGAGACAAGCTTACCCATATATAAGGGGAGGCATTCACTCACACTCAGGTTTCCATAGCATACTGTATTTAATGTGAAACTGGCCCTAGGATACATGCTGAGAAATCATGGTATGTGTTTCTAGATATTCCCTTCCAGTTTAGCTTAGCTGAATGAAATACTCTACACATGTTTCAACCTGGGATCCGAATGTGTATGAAAAGCGTCCTTCATTTCTCGTGTTGAGAACACATAGGTTCTGTATTTGAAAAATAAGCCTACCTATATATAAGGGAAGGTATTCACTGAAACTTGTTTAGAGAGCAAACTACCTTTAATTGAAACCAACTCTAAGAATCATTCTTAAAAATATGTGAAAAGGGTTCTAACGATTACTGTCCACTTAAGTTTAGCTGAAAGTCAGCTCTACACATGTTACATTCTGGCAGCCAAATGTGTGTGGAAGGAATTCCTCAACTACCTTGTTGGGAACACAGAGTTTTAGTGTTTGGCAGAAAAGCCTACTTAAATATATAAGGAAGGCATTCGTGCAATCTTGGTTTTACAATGCAAACTGCATTTAAATTGATGGGAATCTCTAGAAACATTTACCCCCATGTCTCAGCATGTTTCCTAGAGCTTGTATCAAGTTAAAAGATTTTTGCAGTATAAAACCTAGTTTTGGAGAATACCTTCCCTTATATATAGGTAGGCTTGTCTGTGTAACACAGAAACTCTGTGTAAACAACAAGGTAGTTGGAGGACACCTTCCATACACTTTCAGATCCCAGAAGGGAACATGTGTAGCAGTGGTCACTCAACTAGGCTAAAGTGGAAGGGAAACTCTAGAAACACTCTGATTTCTCAGCATGCAATTTAAAGCTGGATTCATGATAAAGGCATTTTGGTCTATAAAACCGAGTTTGAGCAAATGCCTCCTATTAAATATATAGATAGGCTTTTCTCCCAAACTCAGGAACTCTTTTTTCCCAAGATAGCTAAAGCACGCCTTCCACACACATTTGGATCCCAGAACGAACATGTGTAGAAGCGTTCATTCAGCTAGGCTAAAGTGAAGGGAATCTCTAGAAACACTTACCCTTATTTCTCAGCATGTTTCCTAGAGCCGGTTTAAATTTAAGGCAGTTTGGCTGTAAAACCGAGTTTGAGCAAATGCCTCCACTTATATATATAGGTAGACATTTATCTGAAACACAAGAACTATGTACTCATAAAAAGTTAGGTGAAGGATACTTTCCAAAAACATTTGGATCCCAGGATGGGACATGTGAAGGACCACTCTTTCATCTAGGCTAAAGTGGAGGGGAATATCAAAATCTCCTAACCCATATATATGCATGTTTCTTGGAGCTGGTTTTAAGTTAAAAGTTTTGCAATGTAAAGCCGTGTTTTGGTGAATGCCTTCCCTTTGATATAGATAGGCTTGTCTGCCAAGCACACAATCTCTGTGTTCACAACAAGGTACATGAAGGACGCATTCCTCACACATTTGGATCCCAGAATGGAACATGTTTTGATCCAGGTTCAAGTTAAAAGCAGTTTGTACAGGAGGAAGAGAGAAGATGGCTGAGTAGAAGGATGCTCATAGCTCACCCTCTCCCACAAATGCACCAAGACTCACATCCACATACCCACTGAGCCAACCAGAGCACCTGCAGAACTCTGACAGAACATCACCCTCTTCAAAAGATAGAAAGGCCAAAAATCTGCCAGGAGAAAAGGACAAAAAGAAAGAAGAAAAAGCAAAACACAGCAGGACGGATCCTTTGAGGAGGGAGCGGCAAAGGAGGACTGGCGCTCGTTCCCTGGGTATCCCCTCTCCAACTGAAAGGCCAGTGGGATGGAGGGGGAGCCTCTGAGGCTCAGATCTGTACAGAGCAGCCCTTGACTGACAGAACTAAGTTAAACGGTCACAGATGGCCCCCCTGACCCTAACCCAGCCTGAGACACGGGCCAGCAGCTGGGGGCATGGCCAGGCTGCCCAAGCTGGGCAGAGGATGGGGGTGTCTGCACTGAGGCATCCCTGGGGGACTGCAGGGGGCAGCGCACCATGGCTGTGGGTGCACAGGGCAGAACAACCTGGGCCCTCCATAAAACAACACAGTTGATGTGCCCTAGGGGGAAGGGTGCATACCCCTATCTCTGAAAACCCACAGAAAGTTTTTGAGGGAAGAGAGGTGGAGCTTAGGCACAGACGCCATATCCTCCAGTGTTTAGCATCCAGGTGGGGGTGGGGATGAAACCTGCATCTGCACCTAAGGGCTTAGCAGCCTCAAAGGCCACACGGAGACTTGTCTACAGCCCAAGGCAGAGAGGATCCTTCCATCCTGGTCCCTCAGAGAACTTGCTTCTCCAAGACAAACACGGAGTTGGGTTCTGGCCTGGAGCAGTGACAGGGCTGTTCCTCAGTCTTCCTCAAGCCCACCTGCGGAGCACAAACCCGAGGCGGAGCATACAGCTGCACAGAGCAGAAGAGTGACTGGCACCGGGAGAGGGAGGGCAGCCCCCCCACCTTTTGGGCAGGAATGCAACCCCTAGCCAATCTGCAACATCTGACTGCAGCATCGGGAGGGGCAGTGACCTGCCCGCCCACAGCAAAGGAGAGGTTCACCTGACCCAGAGTTGGGAGGAGGCTCTATCTGCTTGCCTACAGGCACTGGGAGCAGCACAGATGAGGGTGCCAAAGGAGGGCCTCTGGAAACAGCAAGCTGAGCTTCCAAAATAGGACGAAGACAGAAGGACTTCACATTAAAAGTACACAGTCTCCAAGGGAACACTGACCCAATACCTTTTTTTTTTTCAAATCTGCTTTTACATGTTCTACTTTCTATTACCCTCTTAATTTTTACTTCTTAATTCATTTCTATTTCTCTTGGGTTTTGATGTCCTGTTATTGATTAGACACAGGTTTCAAATACATCTTTTCATCTTTTCCCTTTTTTTTTTAAAGGTTTTAAAATGACATCAAACCCAATTGCTATTCTGCTTCAACTTGCTCTTCTATTATTTATTATACACTGTTTTCAAACCTTATTTTCCCCTTCTTTTAAAATTATTTCTCTCTATGTCTTTTTTTCTTTTTTTCTTAAGTCTTATTCCTACATAGGCATTAGATAGATAAACTCCTTAATGACCACAATAGATAACTCATCCTCCATAAACTACAGTGCCAGAGAGGTATGAGCAAGATGAAGAAGCAGAGAAACCATTCCCAATTAAAAGAACAAGAGAAATCCCCTGAAAGAATGATCAATGAAATAGACATCGATAGCCTACTAGATAAAGATTTCAAAAAAGGAGTGATCAAAGTGCTGAAGGAACTAAAAGAGATAGTGCTTAGAGATATAAAATATGCCAAAAATGAAATTGAAGCTATAAAGAAGAGCCAAGTAGAATGGATAAACTCATTGACTGAGATGAGGAATGATCTAAAAGCTGTGCAAAGCTGACTAGATAATGCAGAGGAACGAATTAGTGACCTAGAAGACAGGACAATAGAAAGCACCCAATCAGAAGAGCTACAAGAGAAACAAATTAAAATAGCATAAGGGACTTATGGTATAATAAAAAGAGTGCCAATCTTTGCATAATAGGGTCCCAGAAGGGGAAGAATGGTCAAAAGGGATTGAAAAGGTTTTTGAAGAAATCATGACTGAAAACTTCCCAAACTTAAAGAAGGAATCAGATATCCAAGTACAGGAAGCTCAGAGGGTCCCAAAAAGGAAGAACTGAAATAGACCCACACCAAGACATATCATAATCAAGATGGCCAGAGTAGAGGATAAAGAAATGATTCTAAAGGCAGCAAGACAAAAGCAAAGAGAAAATTACAAGAGAACCCCCATAAGGCTCTCAGCTGATTTCTCTACACAAACACTACAGGCCAGAAGGTAGTGGCAAGATATATTCAAAGTCCTGAATGAAAAAAAAAAAGATGCAGCCTATGATATTTTATCCAGCAAGGCTATCCTTTAGGATCGAAGGAGAGATAAAGAATTTCCCAGACAATAAAAAGCTGCATGAGTTTAAAAACATTAAACCCATGCTAAAAGAAATATTGAAAAGTCTACTCTAAATAGAAAAGCAGTAGGATGCTACAGAAATGAGAAACTCACAAAGGGAAAGATAATAACTCAGGAATTACAAATAAAATACACACGAAATTATAAAAGAAGACATACAAATCATTGAAAGTGGGAGAGGGAGGCAGGGAAATATAGAATTTTTCTTTCTTTTTTAATTTTTTGTTCTCAGTAGGATCGGTATGAGATCATGATACTATTGGTTTAATAAAAATCAGTTATAGTAATGGGCTAACAGATTTGCAAAAAAGGGTAAGCACAAGCCAAAAACTTACAAGGGAGTCAGAAAAATTAAATAAAATCCATGATAACACAAAGGAAAATTACCAAACCACAAAAGGAAGAAGAAAGGAACAAAGAGGAAATAGCAAATCAATGCAAAGATAAGCTCAAAATGGTAATAAACACACATCTATCATTAATTACTGTAAATGTTAATGGACTAAATTCTCCAGTCAAAAGACAGAGAGTGGCAGACTGGATAATAAAGCAAGAACCTTCAATATGCTTCATACAAGAGACCCACTTTAGGGAGAAGGACACATATAGAATAAGAGTGAAAGGATGGAAAAGGATATTCCATGCAAATGGAAAAGCCAAAAAAGCAGATGTTGCAGTATTGATTTCACACAAAATAGACTTTAAAACAAAGGCCATGAAGAAAGATAAAGAAGGACATTTTATAATGATTAAAGCAGTGATACACGATGAGGATATTACACTCATTAATATATATGCATCCAATATAGGAGCACCAAAGTACATAGAACAATTACTAACAGAGATAAAGGGGGATATTGATGGGAATACAATCATAGATAGAGATTTTAACACCACATTAACATCACTAGACAGACCTTATAAACAGAAAATAAATATGGCAAAAAAAAAAGAAATTAAATAATACAATAGAAAAAGTAGATTTGGTGGATAATTTCAGAGCATCACGCCCCTCAAAAATAGGGTATATATTCTCTTCAAGTGTACATATAAAATTTTCCAGGATTCATCATGTACTTGGGAACAAAAGAAACCTCAACAATTTTAAGAAGATAGAAATTATCTCAAGCATCTTTACTGACCACAATGCCATGAAACTAGAAATGAACAACAGAGAAAAAAAGGAGAAAAAAAGGAAAGCATGGAAATTAAACAATATGTTATTAAAAAGAACAATGGGTCAATGAGGAAATCAAAGCTGAAATTAAAAAGTACCTTGAGACAAATAATAATGAAAGCACAACCACTCAAAATCTATGGGACACAGCAAAGGCAGTGCTAAGAGAGAAGTTTATACCAATATGGACCTTCCTCAAAAAAGAACAATCTCATAAACAGTTTAACCCACCAGCTGAATGAATTAGAAAAAGAAGAACAAAAAGCCCCAAAAGTCAGCAGAAGGAAGGAAATTATAAAGATTAGGGAGGAAATAAATACAATAGAGATAAACAAGACCATAGAAAAAATCAACCAAACCAAAAGCTGTTATTTGAAAACGTAAATAAAATCGACAACCCCCTGGCAAAACTCAGAAAGAAGAAGAAGAAAAAAGAGGGAGCACAAATTAGCAAAACAAGAAAGAAAAATGGAGAAATTACAACAAATAAAATAGAAATAAAGAATATCATATGAGATTTTTATGAAAAACTATACGGAACCAAACTGGATAACCTAGAAGAGATTGACAAGTTTGTGGAAACACACTGTACACCAAGACTGAATCAAGAAGAAACTGACCACTTGAACAATCTGATCACTAGAAATGAAATAGAAATAGCAATTAAAAAAATCCCTACAAATAAAAGTCCAGGACCATACAGCTTCACTGGGGAATTCTACCAAACATACAAAGAAGAACTCATAGCAGCCCTTCCCAAACTCTTCCAGAAGATTGAAAATGAGGAAATATTTCCAAACTCATTCTATGAAGCCACCATCACACTGATACCAAAACCAGGCAAAGATACTGCCAATAAAGAAAATTATAGGCCAATATCATTGATGAACATAGATGCCAAAATCCTCATCAAAATATTAGCAAATAGAATCCAACAACACATAAATAAGATTATACATCATGACCAAGTGGGGTTGACCCCAGGGACACAAAGGTGGATCAACATACACAAATCAATCAATCTAATACATCACATCAACAAGAGAAAGGATAAAAAAAAAAAAAACATGAACATCTCAATAGATGCAGGAAAAGCATTTGATAAAATTCAACACCCATTTATGATAAAAACTCTCCCCAAAGTGGGTATATAGGGAACAAATCTCAACATAATAAAAGCTATACATGACATGCCTACAGCCAGCATAGTACTCAATGGTGAAAAACTCAAATGCTTCCCATTAAAATCTGGAACAAGACTGCATGCTATAACCACTACTATTCAACATAGTCTTGGAAGTCCTAGCCACAGAAATCAGGCAAGAGACAGTAGTAAAAGGGATCCAAATTGGAAAAAAAGAGGTAAAAGTGTCACTATATGCTGATGACATGTTACTATATATAGAAAACCGTAAAAGGTCCACACAAAAACTACTAGAGCTGACCGAAGAATTCAGCAAGGTAGCAGGTTACAAGATTAACGTTCAAAGATCAGTTGCATTTCTTTACACTAATGATGAATCAACAGAAAATATAAGTAAAGAAACAATCCCCTTTAAGATAGCACCCAAAGTAACAAAATATCTGGGAATAAATCTAAGCAAAGAGGTGAAAGAATTATACACAGAAAACTATAAACCACTGATGAAGGAAATTAAAGAATTCTTTTAAAAATGGAAAGATATCCATGCTCTTGGATTGGAAGAATTAATATGGTTAAAATGGTCACACTGCCCAAGGCAATCTACAGATTTAATGCAATCCCTATCAAATTACCCAGGATATATTTCACAGAACTAGAACAAATCATAATAAAATTTATATGGAACCATCAAAGACCTAGAATTGCCAAAGCATTACTGAAGAGAAAGAAAGAAGCTGGAGGAATAACTCTCCCAGACTTCAGACAATACTATAGAGCCACAGTCATCCAGACAGCATAGTATTGGTACAAAAACAGACATATAGACCAATGGAACAAAATAGAGCCCGGAAAAGAACCCAGAAACTTTTGGTCAACTCATCTTCGACAAATGAGGCAAGAATATACAATGGAATAAAGACAGTCTGTTCAGCAAATGGTGTTGGGAAAACTGGACAGCAGCATGTAAAACAATGAAGCTAGAACACTCCCTTACACCATACACAAAAATAAACTCAAAGTGGATAAAGGACTTAAACATAAGACAAGATAGAATCAATCTCCTAGAGGAAAATATAGGCAAAACATTATCTGACATACATATCAAAAATTTTCTCCTAGAGGAAATAAAAGCAAGAACAAACAAATGGGACCTAATGAAACTTACAAGCTTCTGCACAGCAAAGGAAACCATAAGTAAAACAAAAAGACAACCTACAGAATGGGAGAAAATTTTGCAAATGAAACCAACAAGACTTGATGTCCAGAATATAAAAGCAGCTCATATGACTCAATAAGAAGAAAATAAACAACCCAATCCAAAAATGGGCAGAAGACCTGAACAAGCAATTATCAAAGGAAGACATACAAATGATCAATAAGCACATGAAAAAATGCTCAATATCACTAGTTATCAGAGAAATGCAAATCAAAACTACAATGATGTATCACCTGACACCAGTCAGAATGGCCATCATTCAAAAGCCCACAAAGGACAAATGCTGGAGAGGCTGTAGAGAAAAGGGAACCCTCCTTCACTGCTGCTGGGAATGCAGTTTGGTGCAGCCACTGTGGAAAACAGTATGGAGATTCCTCAAAGAATAGGAATAGACTTACCATATGACCCAGGAATCCCACTCCTGGACTTATATCCAGAAGGAACCCTACTTCAGAATGACACCTGCACCCCAATGTTCATAGCAGCATTATTTACAATAGCTAAAACATGGAAACAGCATAAATGTTCATCAACAGATGACTGGATAAAGAGGTGGTATAGTTATACAATGGAATAGTACTCAGCCATAAAAACTGACAACATAACACCATTTGCAGCAACATGGATGCTCCTGAAGAAGGCCATTCTAAGTGAAGTAAGCCAGAAAGAGAAAGAAAAATACTATTTGAGCTCGTTCATATGTGGAATCTAAAACAAACAAACAAACAAAACATAAATACAGAACAGAAATAGACCCATAGACATAGAATACAGACTTGCGGTTGCCAAGGGGTAGGGGGTGGGAAGAGATAGACCTAGATTTCAAAATGTAGAATAGATAAACAAGATTATACTGTATAGCACAGGGAAATATATACAAGATCTTATGTTAGCTCACAGAGAAAGTAATGTGACAATGAATATATATGTGTTCATGTATAATTTAAAAATTGTGCTCTACACTGGAATATGACACAGCATTGTAAAATGATTATAAATCAATAAAAATTATTAAAAAATAAAATAAAATAAAAGCCGTTTGTTACGTAAAACAGAGTTTCAGTGAATGCCTTCCATTATATATAGGTATAATTGCCTGAATATCACAGAAACTCTGTGTCCTGAACAAAATAGATTAAGGACTCCTTCCACACACATTTGGATCCCAGAAGGGAACATGTGTAGAAGTAGTCATTCAGCTAGCCTAAAGTGGAAGGGAATCTCTGAAAACCCCTACCCCCAGTTCTCAGGAAGTTTCCAAGACCTGATTTCATATTCAAGGCAGTTTGTGCTGTAAAAAAAATTTTGAGCAACTGTATTCTTTTATATATAGGTAAGCTTGTTGGCCAAACACATAAACTCAGTCTTCCCAAAAAGGTAGATGAAGGGAGCCTTCCAAAAACATTCAGAAACCTAAAGGGAACATATGTATGAGTGGTCACTCAGCTAGGCTAAATTGCAAGGGGATCTCTAGAAACACTTACCCAATTTCTCAGCATGTTTACTGGAACCAGTTTCACATTAAAAATTTTGTGCTATAAAACCACGTTTGGATGAATGCCTTCCCTAATATATAAGTAGACTTGTCTGCCTAAAAGTGAAACTGTTTTCCCAACAAGATAGATGAAGGAAGCCTTTGACATACATTTGGATACCAAAATGTAATATGTGTAGGAAAGGTCAATTAACGAGATTCAGGTGGAACAGTATGTCTAGAAACAGTTACATCCATTTCTCATTATGTATCCTAAAGCTGGTTTTAAGCTAAATGTAGTTTGCACTGTAAAACTGAATTTTGGCAAATACCTTCAATTATATATATGTAGGCTTGTCTCCCACAGACACACTGTTTTCCCAACAAGGTAGATGAAGGTGGCCTTCCACATACATTCATATCCCAGAATGTAACATGTGTAGAAGCCATCATTCAGGTAGGCTAAAAGGGAAGGGAATCTCTAGAAACACTCACCCCCATTGCGTATCATGTTTCCAATAGCTGGGTTCTAGTTAAAGGCAGTTTGTGCTGTAGAACTGAGTTTGAGCAATTGCCTTAACTTATATATATGTAGGATAGTTGACCAAACTCAGAAACTCTGCACTCCCAGGAAGCTAAATGAAGGAGGCCTTCCACATTCAGATCCCAGAATTGAACATGTGTTGAAGTGATCATGCAGCTAGTCTAAAGTGAAAGGGAATCTCTAGAAACATCCCCATTTCTCAACATGTTTCCTAGAGCTGGATAGAAGGTAAAGGAAGTTTGCACTCAAGAATTGAGTTAGGGCTAATGCCTTCCTTATATATAGGTAAGCTTGTCTTCCAAAGACAGAAAAACTGTTTTCCCAACAAGGTATATGAAGGAGGCCTTCCACCAATATTCAGATCCCAGAATTGTACATGTGTTCAAGTGGAAATTCTGCTAGAATATAATGGAATGGTATCTATAGAAAAAAACTTACTTTCACATCTGAGCATGTTTCCAAGTGCCAGTTTCAAGTTAATAGCTGTTTGTGCTGTAAAACTGAGTTTGAGTCAATGAATTCCCTTAGGTACAATGGTCTGACAAACATACAAAATCTGTGTTCCCAAAAAAGTAGATGAATGACACCTTCCACACACATTTGGATCCCAGATGGGAACATGTGTAGAAACAGTCATTCAGTTAGGCTAAAGTGGTATGGTATCTCTGGAAACATTTACCCCATTACTCAGCCCGTTTCCTGGAGCTTCTTTCAAAGTAAGTGCAGTGTGTGCTGTAGAAATGAATTTGGGAGAATGCCTTCCCTTATATATAGATAGGATTACCTGCCAAACATAGAAACTCTGTGTTCACAACAAGGTAGATTAATGTCACCTTCCACACACATATGGATCCCAGAAGGTAACATGTGTAGAAGTGGCCATGCAGCTAATCTAAATTGGATGGGAATCTCTAGAAATATTTACACCCATTTCTCAACATGTTTCCCAGTTCGGGTTTCAAGGTAAAGTCAGTTTGTGCTGTAAAACCAAAATTGGGTGAAATCCTTCTCTCTCCCTCTCTCTCTCTCTCTCTCTCTCTCTCTCTCTCTTTCTCTCTCTCTCTTTCTATAGGCTTTTTTCAAAAGAAAGAAAATCTGTGTACCTTCCCAACAAGGTAGCTGAAGGAGCACATCCACATGCATTCAGATCTCAGAATGTAACATGTGTAGAAGCAGTCATTCAGATAGGCTCAAGTGGAAGGGAATCTCTAGAAACACATACCTGCATTTCTCAGCAGGTTTCCTAGAGCTGGTTTAGTGGTAAAGGCAGTTTGCACTGTAGAACCGAGTTTGGGCAAATACCTTCCCTTATATAAACTTAGCATTGTATGTCAAACACAGAAATTCTGTGTTCCCAAACAAGGTAGATGAAGGATGCCTTCCAAACACA
Source organism: Camelus dromedarius (assembly GCF_036321535.1). Classification (NCBI taxonomy): domain Eukaryota; kingdom Metazoa; phylum Chordata; class Mammalia; order Artiodactyla; family Camelidae; genus Camelus; species Camelus dromedarius. Next base: position 742,309 of record NC_087451.1, on the reverse strand, counting down.
TTCAGATCCTAGAATGGAACATTTGTAGAAGCGGTCATTCAACTAGGCTAATGAGGAAAGGAATCTATAGAAACACTTACCTCCATTTCACAGCAAGTTTCCTAGAGCCAGTTGCAAGTTAAAGATAGTTTGCACCATAGTACCAAGTTTGGGTGATTGTCTTCCCTCATGTATAAGTAGGCTTGTCTTCCAAACACAGAAACTAGGTGTCCCCAACAAGGTAGATGAAGGTAACTTACACACACATTCGGATCCTGGAAGGGAAAATGTGTAGAAGCGGTCATTCAACAAGGCTCAATTGGAAGGTAACCTCAAGAAGCAAGTATCCCTATTTATCAGCATGTTTCCTAGAGTTGGGTTAAGTTAATGGTAGTTTATGCTGTAAAACCGAGTTTGGTATCATGCCTTCCCTTATGTAGGCAGGCTTGTTTGCCAAACTAAGAAACTCTCTGTTCTCAGCAACATAGATGAAGGAAAACTTACATACACATTCAGATTGCAGAAGGGAACATGTGTAAACTGGTCAATCAGCTATTCTAAAGTGGAAGGGAAACTCTATAAACACTTACACACATTTCTCTCCGTTTCATAAAGCCAGTATCAAGTTAAAGTCATTTTGTGCTGTAAAACCGAGTTTTGCTAAATGCCTTCATTATATATAGTTAGCCTTGTCTTCTAAACACAAAAATCCTTTGCTCTCAACAAGGTAGATGATGGTCGACTTCCACACCCATTCAGATCCTAAAAGGGAATATGTTTAGAAGTGGTCATTCAGCTAGGCTCAAGTGGAAAAGAATCTCTAGAAACACACACCCCCATTTATCATCATGTTTCCTGGACACTGTTTCAAGGTAAATGCAGTTTGCACTGTAGAACCGAGTTTGGGGGAATGCCTTCCCTTATATATAGGTAGACTTCCAAACACAGAAACTCTGTGTTCCCATAGGGCAGATGAAGGATGCCTTTAAAAACATATTAATTCCCCAGAAGGGAACATGTTTAGAAATGGTCATTCAGCTAGGCTAAAGTGGAAGGGATCTCTAGAAACACTTACACATATGTTTCAGCATGTTTCCTAGAGTCATTTCAAGTTAAAATCACTTTGAACTGTAAAACCAAATTTGAGCGAATACCTTCCCTTATATATAGGTAGAATTGTCTGCCAAACAGAGAACCTCTGTGTTTCCAACAAGGTAGATGAAGGAGGCCTTCCACACACATTTGGATCCCAGAAGAGAATATGTGTAGAAGTGGTCAATCAGCTAGGCCAAAGTGGAAAGGAATCTCTAGAAACATTTACTCCCATTTATCAGCATGTTTCCTAGAGTGCATTTCAAGTTATAAAGGCAGTTTATGCTGTAAAACCAAGTTAGACTTAATGCCTTCCCTTATATAGGTAGGCTTGTCTGCAAAACATTTAACCTCTTTGTTCCCAACAAGGTAAATGAAGGGCTTCTTTAAAAACACATTTGGATCCCAGAAGGGAACAGGTGTAGAAGCAGTCATTCAGCTAAACTCAACAGGATGGTATCTCTAGAAACACATAACCCATTTCTTAGCAGGTTTCCTAGAGCAGGTTTCAAGGCAAAGGCAGTTTAGGTTGTAAAACTGACTTTGGGAGAATGATTTCCCTTATATATAGGTAGGATAGTCTCCCAAACACAGAAACACTGTTTTTCCAACAAAGTAAATGAAAAAGGACTTACACACACATTCAGATCCCAGAAGGGAACATATGTAGAAGTGTTTATTCAGCGAGGCTTAAGAGGAAGGGAATCTTTAGGAACACTTACCCCATTTCTTAGCATATTTCCTAGAGCCAATATCAAGTTAAAGCCAGTTTGTTTTATAAGGTGGAGTTTCAGTGAATTCCTTCACTTATATATAGGTAGGTTTCCTTCCCAAACACAGACATTCCATGTTCCCAACAAGGTAGATGAATGAGGCCATCCATACACATTCAAATCCTGGAAGAAAACATATGTTAGAAGCAGTCACTCAGCTAGGCTAAGTGGAAAGGAATATCTAGAAACACTTACACCTATTTCTCAGCATGTTTCCTAGAGCCAGTTTCAAGTTGAAGGAATTTTACCCTGTAAAACTGAGTATGGGTAAATCCCTTCTCTTATATACAGGTAAGATTTTCTGCCAAAAAAATAAACTCTGTTTTCACAACAAGGTAGATGAAGGACGCCTTCCAAACACATTGGGTTCCCACAATGGAACATGTGTAGAAGTAGTCATTCAGCAAAGCTTATATGGAAGAGAATCTCTAGAAACACTTACCCTCATTTCTCAGCATGTTTCCTAGAGCTGGTAATAAGTGTAAGGTAGTTTTCACTGTAAAACCGAGTTTGGGCAAATGCCTTCACATATATATAGTTTGGCTTGTCTGCCCAACACAGAAACTCTGTGTTCCCAAAAAGGTACATGAAAGAAACCTTCCATACATTTTCACATCAAAGAAGGGAACATGTGTAGAAAAGGTCATTCAGCTATGCTCAAGTGGAATGGTATGTTTATAAACACTTACCCCTATTTCTCAGCATGTTTCCTAGAGATGGTTTCAAGGTTAATGCAGCTTGGGCTGTAAAACCGAGTTTGGGTGAATGCCTTCTCTTAAATATAGGTAATCTTGTCTCACAAAACAGAGAAACGCTGTGTTCCCAAAATGGTAAATGATGGAGGCCTTCAAAACACATTCAAGTCCCAGAAGGGAACATGTATAGATACCGTCATTCAGCTAAGCTCAGGTGGAAGCTAATCTAATATTACTGTGATTTCTCTGTATGTATCCTAGTGCTGGTTTTAAAGTAAATAGTTTGTGCTGTAGAACAGAGTTTGAGTGAATGTTTTCCCATACATATAGGTAGGCTTGACTGCCATACACAGAAACTCTGTTTTCCCAAAAAGGTAGATGGAAGACGCCTTCCACACACATTCTGATTCGAGAAAGGAATATATGTAGGAGCAGTCATTCAGCTAGGCTAAACTGGAAGGGAATCTCTAGAAATTATTCCCCCTTTTCTCAGCATGTTTTCTAGAGCTGTTTTCATGTTAAAGGCAGTTTGTGTGGTAAAAAGAGTTTTGGTGAATGCCTTAACTTTTATATAGGTAGGTTTGTCTGCCAAACACAGAAACTGTGTTCCCAACAAGGTCATTTAGGACATAGTCTACACACATTCATATCCCAGAATGGTACATGTGTAGAAGCATTCATTCAGCTAGGCTAAAATGGAAGAGAAACTCTTGAAACACTTACTCCCAATTCTCAGCATGTTTTCTAGCGCCAGTTTCAGTTTAAATGCAGTTTGCCCTGTAAAACAGAGTTTAGGTGAACACCTTCCCTTATTTACAGGTAAACTTGTCTTCCAGACAAAGAAAACCTGTGTTCCCAACAAGATACATGAAGGATGCCTTTCAAACACATACTCATCCAAGAAGGGAACATGTGTAGATGTGGTAATTCAGCTAGGCTAAAATGGAAGGGAAGCTCTAGAAACAATTACCCCCATTTACCAGCAAGTTACCTAGAGCCGGTATAATGTAAAAGGGATTTTGCACTGTAAAACTGAGTATGGGTGAAAGCCTTCCCTTATATGCAAGTAGGAGTCTCTGCCAAATACAGAAGCCCTGTGTTCCCAACAAGGTAGATGGAGGACGCCATCCACACACATTTGGATACCAGAAGAGAACACGTGTAGTAGCTATAATTCACCTAGGCTAAATAGTTAGGGAATCTCTCAAAACCCTTACCCACTTTTCTCAACAAGTTTCCAAGAGCTGGTTTCAAGTTAAAGGCAGTTTGCATTGTAAAACGGAGTTTGGGCCAATGTCTTCCCTTATATATAGGTAGGCTTGTCTGGCAAACAGAAACTCTGTGATCCCAACAATGTAGATGAAGGAAGCCTTCCATGCACTTTCAGATCCAAGAATGGAACATGTGTAGAAGTGATCATTCACCTAGGCAGAAGTGGATGGATATCTCTAGAAATACCCCCATTTATAATCTTGTTTCCAAGAATGGTTTCAAGGTCAAGACACCTGGCCTTATAAAAATGAATTTAAGCAACAGCCTCCCTGTATACATAGGTAAGCTTATTTTCCAAACAGAAAAACTGTATGTTCCCAACAAGGTAGATGAAAGATGCCTTCCAAATACATTCTGATCCCCAAATGGAACATGTGTAGAAGCATTCAGCTAGGCAAAATTGGAAGGGAATCTACAGAAATGATGACCTCTATTTCTCAGCAAGTTTTCTATAGCGATTTTTAAGTGAAAGGTAGTGACCACTGTAAAACCAAGTTTGTGCAAATCAGTTCCCTTATATATAGGTAGGCTTGTCTGAAAATCACAGAAACCCTGTGTTCCAAACCAGGTAGATTTAGGAAACCTTCAATACACATGCAAATCTGGGAATGGAACATGTGTAAAAGAAGTGATTCAGCTGGAAAAAGTGGAATAGAATATCTAGACAACCTTACCCCTGTTTTGAAGCATGTTTTCTAAAGCCAGTTTCAAGGTAAAGGCAGTTTGCACTGAAAAATGAAATTTTTGTGAATTCCTTTCCTTATATATACTTAGGCTTGTCTGCCAAACACAGAAACGCTTTGTTGCCAACAAGTTAGATGAAGGAGGTATTGACACACATTCGCATCCCAGAATGGAACATGTGTAAGAGAAGTCAATAGGCGGGCCAAAGTGGAAAGTAGTCTCTATAATCTCTTACCCCCTTCTCTGAGCATGTTTCCTAGAGCTGGTTTGAAGTAAAAGGCTGTTTGCACTGTAAAACTGAGTTTGGATGAATATCTTCCAATATATATAGTCAGGCTTTTCTGCCAAACACAGAAACTCCATGTTCCCAATTAGGTTGATGAAAGACGCCTTCCACATACATTCTGAGCCAGAAAGGAACTTGTGTAAAATTTGTCATTCAGCTAGGCTAAAGTGGAAGGGAATCTTTAGAAACACTTAACCCCATTCCTCAGCATGTTTCCTAGAGCTGGTTACAAGTGAAAGGCATTTTGGGGAGTGAAATCAATTTTGTTCAAATACTTTCCCTTATATATACATAGGCTTGTCTCCTAAACACAGAAACTGTTCCCCCAAAATATTAGATAAAGGAAGCCTTCCACACACATTTGGATCCATGAATGGAACATGTGAAGAAGCAGATAATCAACTAGGCTAATTTGGAAATGAATCTCTAGAAACACTTGGCATCATTTCTCAGCATGTTTTCTAGAACCAGTCACACGTTAAAGCAGCTTGCACTGTAAAACAGCATTTGTGTAAATGCCTCCCCTTATATATTGGTAGGCCTCTTTGACAAATACAGAAACACTGTGTTCCCAACAAGGTAGATGAAGGATGCCTTCCACACATATTCGGATCCAAGAAGGGACATGTGTAGAAACAGTCATTCAGCTAGGCTATAGTGGAAGTAATACTCTAGAAATATTTACCCCCATTTCTCAGCATGTTTCCTATGGCTGGCTTCAAGTTAAAGGCAATTTGCCCTGTAAAAACGAGTTTGGGCTAGTGCCTTCACTTATATATTGGGAGTCTTTTGTGCCAAACACAGAAACCCGGTTTTTCCAACAAGGTAAATTAACTAACTCTTCCACAAACATTCAGAACCCAGAAGGGAACATGTGTAGAAGTGGTAATTCAGCTAAGCTAAGTTGGAAGGGAAACTATAGAAACATTTGCCCCCATTTCCCAGTATGTTCTTCTAGATCCAGTTTCAATGTAAAAAGCACTTTTCCTTGTCCAAACGGATTTTAGCAAAGGCCTCCCAGTATACACAGGTAGGCTTTCTTTCCAAATAGAAAACCTCTGTTTCCCAAAAAGGTAGATGAATGACTCCTTCCAAACACATTCGTATTCCAGAATGGAACATGAGTAAGAGTGATCATTTAGCTAGGCTACAGTAAAGGAATAGCTAAAAAACACTTACTCCCATTTCTAAGCATGTTTCTTAGTGCTGGCATCAAGTTAAAGGCAGTTTGTGTTGTAAAATAGAGTTTGGGCCAATGCCTTCCCTTATATATAATTAGGCTTGTTTTCCAAACAGAAAAACTTTGTGTTCACAGCAAGGTAGATGAAGGACTCCTTCCCCCCAACACTGGGATCCCAGTATGGAACATGAGTAGGAGTGATAATTCAGCTAGGCTAAAGTGGAAGGAAACCTCTAGAAACAATTACCCACATTTCTGATCATGTTTCCTACAGCCAGTTAAAACTGAAGGCAGTTTGTGCTGTAAAATCTGATTTCGGTGAATGCCTAACATTATAAATTTGTAGGATTGTCTGCAAAACACAGAAACTCTGTGTTCTCAACAAATAGATGAAGATAGCTTTCCACACACATTTAGACCCTAGAAGGGAACATGTATAGAATCTGTCATTCAGATAGTCTATAGTGGAAGGGAATCTCTAGAAAATATTACCCTCATTTCTCAGCATGTTTCCTAGAGCTGGTTTCAAGTTATAGGCAGTGTTTGCTGTAAAACTGAGTTTGGGCAAATGCCTTTACTTATATATAGGTAGATGTCTGTGAAATACAGAAAATCTGTGTCCCCAACAAGGTAGATGAAGGAGGCCCTCAACACAAATTTGGATCTAGATTCTAACATGTGTATGCATGGTCATTCAGCTAGATTAAAGTGGAAAGGAATGCCTAGAAACATTTACCCCCATTTCTCAACATATTTCCTAGTGCTGGTTTCAAGGAAATGGAACTTTGCCTTGTACAACTGAGTTTAAGTGAAAGCCTCCCCATATATAAAGGAAGGCTTGTTTTCCAAACAGAAAAACTCTTTGTTCCCAACAAGGTACATGAAGGACGCCTTCCACATACATTCATAGCTCAGAATGGTACATGTGTAGAAGCATTCATTCAGATAACCTAACATGGAAGGTAATCTCTAGACACTGTGTCCAATTCTCAACATGTTTCCTAGAGCTGGTTACAGTTGAATGCAGTATGCACTGAAAAATTGAATTTGAGCCAATAAATTCACTTATATGAAGTAAGCTTGTCTGCTAAATAGAGAAACTATCTGTCTCCAATGAGGTAGATGAAGGAGGCCTTCCACACACATTGAAATACCAGAAGGGAATATGTGTAGGAGTGGTCATTCAGCTAGTCTAAAGTGGAATGGGATCTCTAGAAACCATACCCTCATTTCTCAATAAGTTTCCTAGACCCAGATCCAAGTTAAAGTCATTTTGTGCTGTAAAACGAAGTTTAGACAAATGCTTCACTGTATATATAGATAGGCTATTCTGATCAACACAGAAACTCTGTGTTCCCAATAAGGTAGATGAAGGACTCCTTCCACACACATTCAGATCCCAGATGAAAGTATGTGTACAAGCATTCATTCACTAGGCTTAAGTGGAAGGGAATCTCTAGAATCACTTGCCCACATTTCTCAGCAAGTTTCCTATGCCAGTTTCAAAGTAAAGGCACTTTTCCTTGTACAACCATGATTTAGCCAAAGCCTACAAGTATATATAGGTATATGTTCACTCCAAAAAGAAAAACTCTGTGTCCCAACAAGGTAGATAAAGGACGCTTTCCACACACATTTGGATCACAGAAAGGAACATGTGTAGAAGCAGTCATTCAGCTAGACTAAAGTGGAAGGGAATCTATAGAAACATTTACATGAATTTCTCAGTATGTTTTTCTATCCAGCTTCAATGTAAAGGCACTTTGCATGGTACAAACGAGTTTTAGTGAAGGCTTCCCAGTAAATACAAGTAGGCTTGTTTTCCAAATTAAAAAAATATATATTTACCAGAATGGTACATGAATGATGCCTTCCAAAGGCATTGGAACTCCAGAATGGAATATGAGTAAGAATGATCATTCAACTAGGCTAAAGTGGAAGGGAATTGCTCAAAACGTTACCCCCATGTCTCAGAATGTTTCCTAATGCTATCATCAAGTAAAAGGCAGTTTATATTGTAGAATATAGTTTGGGCCAATGTCTTCCCTTATATATAATTAGGCTTGTTTTCCAAACAGAAAAACTTTGAATTCACAGCAAGGTAGATAAAAGACCCTTCCCCCCACATTCAGATCCCAGAATGAAAAATGAGTAGGAGTGATAATTCAGCTAGGTTAAAGTAGAAGTGAATCTCTAGAAACACTTTCCCCCATTTCTGAGCAAGTTTCCCAGAGCCAGTTTCAATTAAGGGCAGTTTGTGCTGAAAAAAACTAGTTTGCGTGAATGCCTTCCCTTAAATATTTGTAGGATTGTCTGCCAAACAGAAACCCTGTGTTCCCAACAAGGCAGATGAAGGAAGCCTTCTACACACATTTGGATACCAGATGGGAATATCTATACAAGTGGTCATTCAGCCAGCCTATGTGGAAGGGATTCTCTAGAAAAGCTTACTGCTAATTCTCAGCGTGTTTCCTAGAGCTGGTTTCAAGTTAAAGGCAGTTTACACTTTAAAACCATTTTTTTTTTGGCCATTGTCTTCCTTTATATATAGGTAGTCTGATCTGCCAAACACAGGAACACTGTTTTCACAACAAGATTGATGAGGGAAGCCTTAAACACTCATTCAGGTCCCAGAATGAAACATGTGTAGAAGCGGTCATTCACCTGGGCTAATGTGAAAGGGAATCTCTAGAAACAATTACACCCATATCTAAGCAAGTTTCCTAGGGCAGGTATCAAGTTAAAGGCATTTTGTACTGTAAAACTGAATTTGGATAAATACCTTCCTTTGTATATAGGTAGGGTTTTCTGCCAAACACAGAAATTCTTTGTTCCACGTGATAGATAGATGAAGGAAGCCTTCCACACACATTCACATCCCAGAAGGGAAAACGTGTAGAAGTGGTTATTCAGCTAGGCTACAGTGGAAAGCACCCTCTAGAAAAACTTACCCCTATTTCTCAGCATGTTTCCCAGAGCCAGTTTCAATTTAAAGGCAGTTTACTCTGTAAAACCAAGTTTGGGCAAATGCCTTCACTTATATATAGATGTAGGCTTCTCTGTCAAACAGAAACTATTTGTTCCTAACAAGGTAGGTGAAGAAAGCCTTCCACACACATTCGGATCTCTGGATGTAACATATGTAGAAGCAGTCATTCACATACAATAAACTGGAAGAGAATCTCTGGTAACAATTACCCCCAAATCACAGCAGGTCTCCTAGAGTTGGTTTCATATTAAAGGAAATTTGCACTGTATAACTGAGTTTGAGCCAGTGCCTTCCCTCATATGTAGGTAGGCTTGTCTCCCAAACACATAAGCTCAGTTTCCCAAAAGCTATATGAAGGAGGCTTTTCACACACATTATGATCCCAGAATGGAACATGAGTAAAAGCCATCGTTCAGCTTCTCTAAATTGAAAGGCTAACTCTAGAAACACCTACCCCCATTTCTCAGCATGATTCCTAGAGCTGGTTTCAAGTAAAGTCAGTTTGTTACTTAACACCGAGTTTGGGCAATTGTATTCCCTTATATATATGTAGGCTTGTCTCCCAAACATGGAAAATATGTATCCCAACAAGGTAGGTGAAGGAAACCTTCCACACACATTCAGATCACAGAATGGAACATGTGGAGAAGCGGTCATCCGACTATGCTAAAGTGGATGGTAATATCTATAAACAACTATTTCCATTTCCTTGCATGTTTCCTAGAGCTGGTTTCATGGTAAAGGTATTTTACTCTGGAGAGAGGAGGCCAAGATGGTGGAATAGAAGGACATTTGTAGCTCACCCTCTCCCACAAATGAACCAAGACTCACATCCAAGGACCCACTCCATCAACCAGAGCACCTGCAGAACTCTGACAGACTATCATCCTCTTCGAAAGACAAAGACACCAAAAATACGGTAGGAGAAAAAGAGAAAAGAAAGAAGAAAAGGCAAAACACTACAGGACTGGTCCCACGGGGAGTGAGCGGGAAAGGAGGACTACTGTTTGTTCACTGGGTCTCTCCTCCAATAGAGAGGCCAGAGGGACAGAGGGGGAGCCTCGGAGGCTCGGATCTGTATAGACCACCCCTTGACAGACAGAACTAAGTTAAATGGGCACAGAGGCTCCCTGCAACAACCAGCCTGAGACACGAGCCAGCCGCTGGGGGATGGGACAGGCTGCCTGAGGCTGGTGGAGGATGGGGGAACCTGCACTGAGGCAGCCCCGGGGGACTGCAGGGGGCCATGTGCCATGGATGAGTGGGTACACAGGGCAGAACAACCTGGGCCCTCCATAAAACAACAGAGCTGATGTGCCCTGGAGAGAAGGGTGCCATACCCTCATTTCTGAAAACACGTGGAAAGTTTTTGGGAAAAGAGAGGCAGGGCTAAGGAACAGCTGCCTTATCCTCTGGGGCTTAGCACCCAGGTGGGGGTGGGGTCAAAACCTGAATCCATACCTAAGGGCTTAGCGGCCTCAAAGGGCACACTGAGACTTGTTTTCAGCCCAAAGCAGATAGGATCCTTCTGCCCTAGTACCTCAGAAAACACGCACTGCCAAGACAAACAAGGAGCTGAGTTTTGGCACTGAGCATGGGAGGGGCATTTCTGTGGACTTCCCCAAGCCTGTCTATACAGCACAGACCTGAGGCAGAGAGGGAATCTGCACAGAGCAGTGGAGCAACCAGAGCGGGGAGAGGGCGGGTGGCCTCCCAGCTTCCTGGCAGGAATGCAGCACCTGACTGTGGTGCTGGGAGGGGGAGTGACCACCCACCCACAGCGAAGGAGAGTGGCACCTGATCCAGTGTTGGGAGTCAGCATGATCTGCTTGCTGACAAGCACTGGGAATAGCACAGGTGAGAGTGCCAACAGAAGGGTCTCTGGAAACAGCAAGCTGAGTTCACGAAAAAGGGTGAAGACAGAAAGACTTCTCTTTGACAGTGCACAGTCTCCATGAGGTCACCACTCCCCCTTTTATTAAATCTTCATTTTACCTGTTTTATTTTCTAATATCTTTTTAATTTTTACTTTTTAAACAATTATATATGCTTCCAGTTTTAATCTCTTTTAAATTTTTCTTTTAAAATATTATTATTATTATTATTTTTAAAAATCCACCTCACTTCATTTTTATTTCTCATGGTTTTGATCTCCTGTTATAGACTATACACAGGTTTCAAGTATATTTTTTCCTCTTTTCTACTATTTTAAAGGTTTTTATAAGACGTCTCAACTTGATTGCTATTGTGCTTAAACTTGCTCTTCTATTATTCATTAGACACTGTTTTCAAACCTTTTTTCTCCCTTCATTTAAAATTTACATTTTATTTTATATTTTTTATCTTTTCTATCTTCTACTACTTTTTTAATTTCTACTTTCTAAACAATTTTATATGCTTCTACTTTTAATCCATTTAAACATTTTCTTTTAAGTATTTTCATTATTATTAATTTCAAAAATCCACCTGATTTCATTTTCATTTATTTTGATTCTGACCTCCTGTTATTGATTATACACAGGTTTCAAATATTGTATTTTTGAACTTTTTTCCTTTTTTTTAAGGGTTTTTAAAAAAGACACCTCAACTCAATTGCTAGTCTGATTCAAATTGCTCTTCTATTATTGATTATACAATGTTTTCAAACCATTTTTTCTCCCCTCTTTTAAAATTCTCTTTCTCTCTCTCTTTTTATAAGTTTTATTCCTACATAGACGTTAGATAGATAAATAAATAATCTCCTTAAGGACCACAATAGATAACTGATACTACATAAACCACAGTGCCAGAGACATATGACAAGTTGAAGAATCAGAGGAACCATTCCCAATTAAAAGAGAAACAAAATATGCTGAAAGAGTGATCAATGAAACAGACATCGATAGCCTACTAGATCAAGATTTCAAAATAGCAGTAATCAAAGTACTAAGGAACTAAAAGAGATAGTGTCTAGAGATATAAAATAAGTCAAAACTGAAATTGGAGACATAAAGAAGATCCAAGTAGAATTGGTAAACTGATTGGATGAGATGAGAACTGATCTAAAGGCTGTAGAAAGCAGACAAGATAATGCAGGGGAATGAATAAGTGATCTAGAAGACAGGACAACAGAAAGCACAGAATCAGAACAGCTGAGAGAAAAGTAAATAAAATCTAATGAAAACAACATAAGGGATCTATGGGATAATAAAAAGCATGCCAATCTTCATATAATAGGGATTCCAGAAGGGGAAGAAAGAGCAAAGGGGATTGAAAAGGTTTTTGAAGAAATCATGACTGAAAACTTCCCAAACATAAAAGAAGAAATCAGATACTAAAGTACAGGAAGCTTAGAGGGTCCCAAAGAGAAATAACCCAAACAGACCCACCCCAAGATATATCATAATCAAGGTGGCCAGAGTCAAGGATAAGGAAATGATCCTAAAGGCAGCAAGAGAAAAGCAAAGAGTGATGTACAAGAGAACAACCATAAGGCTCTCAGCTGATTTCTCTACACAAACACTACAGCCAGAAGGGAATCGTGAGACATATTCAAAATCCTGAATCAAAAGTAGATGCAGCATAGGATACTTTATCCAGCAAGGCTATCATTTAGGATAGAAGGAGAGATAAAGAATTTCACAGACAAGAAAAAATTAAAAGAGTTTAGCAACACTAAACCCATGCTAAAATAAATATTGAAAGGTCTACTCTAAATAGAAAAGCAGCAGGATGCTACAGAAAAGAGAAACTCATAACTGGAAAGGTGATAACTCATGAATTACAAATAAAATAAACACTAAATTGTAAAAGAAGACAAATAAATCATTAACAGTAGGAGAGGAAAGCAAGAAAATTTAGAGTATTTATTTTTCTTTCTTTTTGAAAATTTTGTTCTTGGTAGGATGCATTTGAGATTATATTACTATCAGTTTAATAAAAGCACTTATAGTAATGGGCTAATAGATTTACAAAACAGGGTAACCACAAACCAAAAACTTACAAGTGAGTCAGAAAAACTAAATAAAATTCATGATAATACAAAGGAAAATTACCAAACCACAAAAGGAAGAAGAAAGGAACAAAGAAGAAATACCAAATCAGTTGCAAAAATAAGTTTGAAATGGCAATAAACACACATCTATCATTATTTACTGTAAATGTTAATGGACTAAAAGCTCTAGTCAAAAGACATAGAGTCGCAGACTGGATAATAAAGCAAGAACATTCAATATGCTGCATACAAGAGACCCACATTAGGGAGAAGGACACATACAGATTCAGAGAGAAAGGATGGAAAAGGATATTCCATGCAAACGGAAAAGCCAAAAAAGCATGTGTAGCAGTACTGATTTCAGACAAATTAGACTTTAAAATAAAATCCATAAAGAAAGATAAAAAGGACATTAATAATGATTAAAGGGGTAATACAAGATGAGGATATTACACTCATTAATGTATATTCACCCAATATAGGATCATCTAAGTACATAAAACAAATACTAACAGAGATAAAGGGGGATATTGATGGGAATACGATCATTGTCAGAGATTTTAACACCGCATTAACATCACTAGAAAGATCTTCCAGACAGAAAATAAATAAGGTAACAGAGAAATTAAATAATACAATAGAAAAATTAGATTTGGTGGATATTTTCAGAGCATTACACACCCAAAGAATAAGATATACATTCTTTTCAAGCATACATAGAACATTTTCTAGGGTTGATCATGTACTTGGGCAGTAAAGAAGCCTCAAAAATTCTAAGAAGATAGAAATTATCTCAAGCATCTTCACTGACCACAATGCCATGAAACTAGAAATCAACAACAGAGAAAAAAAGGAGAAAAAAAGGACAGCATGTAGATTAAACTACATGCAATTAAAAACCTATGGTCAATGACGAAATCAAATTTGAAATTAAAAAATACCTTGAGACAAATGAAAATTAAAACACAGCCACACCAAATGTATGGGACACAGAAAAGTCTATAAAAACTTAAAAAATGGAAAAAGTAAGAGAATAAATAAATAAATAATATATGAATTTTTTAACATTTCTATTGATTTATAATCATTTTACAATTTTGTATCAAATTCCAGTGTAGAGCACAATTTCTCAGTTATACATGAACATTTATATATTCATTGTCATATTTTTTTCTCTGTGAGCTACCATAAAATCTTGTATATATTTTTGTGTGCTACACAGTATAATCTTGTTTATCTATTCTACAATTTTGAAATCCCAGTCTATCCCTTTCCACCCTCCACCCCCTTGGCAAACACAAGTTTGTATTCTATGTCTATGAGTCTATTTCTGTTTTGTATTTATATTTTGTTTGTTTTTGTTTTGTTCTGTTTTTTTGTTTTTTGGTTTTTTGGGTTTTTTTTAGATTCCACATATGAGCAATCTCATATGGTGTTTTACTTTCTTTTTTTGGCTTGCTTCACTTAGAATGACATTCTCCAGGGACATCCATGTTGCTGCAAATGGCATTAAGCTGTCGTACTTATGGCTGAGTACTATTCCATTGCATAAATATGTCACATCATCTTTATCCAGTCATCTGTTGATGGACATTTAGGCTGTTTCCATGTCTTGGCTATTGTAAATAGGGCTGCTATGAACATTGGGGTGCAGGTGTCTTTTTGAAGTAGGGTTCCTTCTGGATATATGCCCAGGAGTGGGATTCCTGGGTCATATGGTAAGTGTATTCCTAGTCTTTTCATGAATCTCGATACTGTTTTCCACAGTGGCTGCACCAAACTGCATTCCCACCAGCAGTGTAAGAGGGTTCCCCTTTCTCCACAGCCTCTCCAGCATTTGTCATTTGTGTATTTTTGAATGATGGCCATTCTGACTGGTGTGAGGTGATACCTCATTGTAGTTTTGATTTGCATTTCTCTGATAACTAGTGATATTGAGCATTTTTTCATGTGCCTATTGATCACGTGTATTTCTTCCTTGGCTAATTGCTTGTTTAGGTCTCCTGCCCATTTTTGGATTGGGTTTTTGGTTGTTTCTTATTAAGTCATATGAGCTGCTTACATATTCTGGAGATCAAGCCTTTGACGATTTCATTTGTAAACATTTTCTCCCATTCCGTAGGTTGTCTTTTTGTTTTACTTATGGTTTCCTTTGCTGTGCAGAAGCTTGTAAGTTTCATTAGGTCCCATTTGTTTATTCTTGCTTTTATTTCTATTGCTTGAGTAGACTGCCCTAGAAGAACATTTTTGAGATGTATGTGAGATAATGTTTTGCCTATGTTTTACTCTAGGAGGTTTATTGTATCTTGTCTTATGTTTAAGTCTTTGATCCACTTTGAGTTTATTTTTGTGTATGGTGTAAGGGAGTGTTCTAGCTTCATTGTTTTACATGCTGCTGTCCAGTTTTCCCAACACCATTTGCTGAACAGACTGTCTTTATTCCATTGTATATTCTTGCCTCATTTGTCGAAGATTAGTTGAGCAAAAGTTTGTGGGTTCATTTCTGGGCTCTTTATTCTGTTCCATTGGTCCATATATCTGTTTTTGTACCAATACTATGCTGTCTGGATGACTGTAGCTCTATAGTATTATCTGAAGTCTGGGAGAGTTATTCTTCCAGCCTCTTTCTTTCTCTTCAGTAATGCTTTGGCAATTCTAGGTCTTTGATGGTTCCATATAAATTTTATTATGATTTGTTCTAATTCTGTGAAATATGTCCTGGGTAATTTGATAGGGATTGCATTAAATCTGTAGATTGCCTTGGGCAGTGTGACCATTTTAACCATATTGATTCTTCCAATCCAAGAGCATGGGATATCTTTGCATTGTTTAAATTCTTTAATTTCATCAATGGTATAGTTTTCTGTGTATAATTCTTTCACCTCCTTGGTTAGATTTATTCCTAGGTATTTTGTTACTTTGGGTGCTATTTTAAAGGGGGTTGTTTCTTTACTTTCTTTTTCTGTTGATTCATTGTTAGTGTAAAGAAATGCAACTGATTTTTGAACATTAATCTTGTAACCTGCTACAAGAATTGCTGAATTCGTCAATCAGCTCTAGTTTTTGTGTGGACCTTTTAGGGTTTTCTATATATAGTAACATGTCATTGGCATATAGTGACACTTTTACCTCTTCTTTTCCAATTTGGATCCCTTTTATTTCTCTCACTTGCCTGATTGCTGTGGCTAGGGCTTCCAAGACGATGTTGAATAGGAGTGGTGATAGTGGGCAGTCTTGTCTTGTCCCAGATTTTAATGGGAAGCTTTTGAGTTTTTCACCATTGGGTGTTATGCTGACTGTAGGTTTGTCATCTATAGCTTTTATTATGTTGAGATACGTTCCCTCTATACCCACTTTGGTGAGAGTTTTTTTTTTTATCATAAATGGGTGTTGAATTTTATCAAATGCTTTTTCTGCTTTTTTTAAAAGTCTGTTTAGTCTTAGTATTTCTACCCTGGCTTTCTTTACATTTCTATTTGCATAGAGTGCCTTATTCCATCCTCTCACTTTCAATGTGCCCAGTGTGTCTTTGAATCTGGAGTAAGTCTGTTGTTGGCAGCATCTATTTCGGTCTTATTTTTGTGTTCACTCAGATAGTCTATGTTTTTTGATTAGAGAATTTTGTCCATTTAAGATTACTATTGATAAGTATGTAATAATGTCATTTTAATTGTTTTCTGTTGTCTTGTAGCTCTCTTTTGTTTCTTTGTTCTTTTGATCTAGATTGTGATTTGATAACTATCTTTAGGTTCTGTTTGGAGTATTTCTTTTTTGTTATGTATCTAGTATATATTTTATTTTGTGGTGATGTAATGCATTTTAATAGCCCTACATTTGTCACCCTTTCTCCATGTCTATAGTTTTAATACCATGTTTTACAATCCTTTTTTTGTGTGTGTATTCCTTAACTGTTTATGGATATAGATGATTTACTGCTTTTTTATTTAACCTTCTACTAGCTTTTTAAGTGTTTGATCCTTTTTGTATACTTGCTTTCAACAGTGGGATTTTCTTTTTATAATATTTATATTTCTAGCTGTAGCCTTTTCTTTTCCACTTAGAGAAGTCATTTTAACATTTCCTCTAAAGCTGTTTTCAATGTGCTGAACACTTTCTGTTCTTGCTTTTGTCCAGAAGTTTTTATTTTCTCCTTCAAATCTGAATAGTAGCTTTGCTAGGTCTAGTACTTTTAATTGTAGGTTTTTCCTTTCATTATTTAAAATATGTTCTTCCACTCCCTTCTGGGCTGCAGATTTCCTGTTGAAAGTCAGCTGATAGCCTTAATGGAGTTCCCTTTTATGCATCTTGTTACTTTTCCCTTGATGCTTTTAATGTTCTTTCCTTATACTTACTTTTTGCTATTTTAATAACAATGTGTCTTGATGTTGCCCCTTGAGTTGATCTGTTAGAGTCAATCCTATTTGGGTCTCTCTGTGCTTCCTGAAAGTGCATATCTGTTTCTTTTCCCCAGTTTAGAATGTTTTCAGCTATTATTTCTTCAAATATGTTATGTGCCCTTTTCTCTTTCTCTCCTTTGTGACCTCTATAATGTGAATATCAGTATACATAATGTTGTCACAGAGATATCTTAAAATGTCCTTATTTAAAAAAATAATATATTTTTGTTTAGCTTGATTAATTCCTCTCTTCCAGTTTGCTGATATAATTCTCTGTATCATCTAATCTACAGCTGATTTCTTCTACTTTATTTCTTTATTTCAGTTATTGTTATCTTCAGCTCTGTTAGGTTATTTTTTATTTTCTAACTCTTTCTTAGTCTTCTCACTATGTTTATCCATTCTTTGATGTTCTGTGAGCATTTCTATGATTATTACCTTGAACCCTTTATCAGATAGATTGCATATTTCCACTTCACTTAGTTCTTCTTCTGGGATTTTATCTTGTTCCTACATTTGGAACATATTTCTCTGCTCCTTACTTTGACAAATTCACTGCTTTTATCCCTATGTTACCAATCTGCCACTGGTGGGTGAAGCTGGGTCATATGGTGTCTGGTTGTGGAGACCCAGGGGCTCCTGGGCTAGAGATGGCCAACTGGTGGACATATGTGGGTCCTAGGGTAGGTAATTACATTTCAGGATGTTCCATATCCAAAGACAGTCTACTGGTGGGTAGAGTATCAGTCACTTTTGGAAAGGCCAGATTCTGGAGTGACTGGACTGTGGTTATCTAAAATACTAACATTTGGGATGCCTGATGAGGAGTACAAGGGAATGCTTGCACAATTTTTGCCAGCTACTCTGAAAATTAAAATTATTTCAAAATGAAAAGTTAAAAAAATAAATGAATTAAAAACTGGAGTGCAAAGATATAATTTTTTCTGAGGGATTGTCAAGTCCTTGATGATGCAAGCTCTAAAATAATATTTTACATTAAATAATTATAAATCAAATAGAGATAAAATAACACAAATAAAGAAGAATAAAGAGATGTCATTATTTTGTGACACTGCCAAATGCATCCTTCTGATTTGCTGGAAGGGGTCACAAGAAGGTGCAATTTCCTGTGGCAAATGCAGTTCTTTCTCATCTTAGCATAGTGTAGCTCCATTTATCTAGGAGTTCCAGCCCACAACCTTAGGTCACAGGACTGTCATGAGGAGAGCACAAGTATAGTACAGAGGTAGAATAGCATAAAAAGTGCAAGCATAGATCCAGCAGCCAGATGCCTGAATTTAAGTTGGGGCTCTGTGGTGGGAGCCCATGATTGGGTTAACAAATTGTAAAAGACCCCAGCCACTTGTCTCCTTAAAGAAGAGCAAATATGCTTAGTAACTACCTTGCTTACATAGTTGAGGTTTTAGATAGCACTCTGCCTATTGCAAAGCAATGGACCTCAGCTATAAATGCTGGGCATGCCTGCTGTTAAATAGTCTTCTATTCCCAAAGAAAGGAACTGGCTGGTCTGGTGGACTGCTTTAACATATCTATAAGAATGTGTCTTGCTCCCCTCTTTCCATGACTTCCCTAAAGGTAAATTGTAGGCCCCCAAAGGAACAAGTCTTGGGCTAGAATGGTAAACAAATTTAAAAAAAGCTGCAGACTCAGAGGTGAGAAGCCTCATTAGCCAATGACAAGTAAGATCCCCAAAGGGGGGCAGCCTAAGACAGGCACAACTGCCCGAGTCCAAGAAAAATGTTAAGCAGCTGCTTGTCATATGTTCCACCCTGATAAGCTGTAAGGCTTGCTGATGTCAACACAAGCATGATTTACCAAAACATAAAGGGTCTTCTGACACTGAGCCAGACTCTACCATCTAGATCCCACCCTGTCTTTCCCTAAATTCCTGCATTCCATCACACAACTGTCAGTGATTTCTCCTTTGATTGTACACAATAAATTTGGGAGCATTTGAGAGGTTCATGGAGTTGGCTCCCGACTCCTTCTTGCTCTCTTGACTTTTTCCACAGAGTCTCAAGTAATTCATTCTGTCTCAGTGTGACTTCTGCCAATCAGAACCCACAACTGGTGATGAAACCACAGCTCTGTCATTTACCAGTTGTGTCTTTGAGCAAGTTAGTTAACATCTCTGTGCTTCAGTTCTTTAGTTTAAAGATGGGAGTATATATATATACACACACTATTCAGCCATAAAAAAGTCATTAGCAGCAATATACATGGACTTAGAGATTATCATATTTAGTGAAGTCAGTCAGAGAAAGACAAATATCATATATCACTTATCCATGGAATCTAAAAAAATGGCATAAATGAACTTATTACAAAACAGAAAGAGACTCTCATACATGGAAAATAAACTTATGGTTACCAGGCGGGGAAAGGGGGACAGTGTGATAAATTGGGAATTTGGGATTCACAAATATAAACTACTATGTACAGAATAGATAAACAACAAGATTCTACTATGTAGCACAGAAAACTGTATTCAACAGATTGTAGTAACCTGAAATGAAAAAGAATATATATATATTTATATTTATATTTATATTTATATTTATATTTATATTTATATCTAAATCACTATGCTGTACACCAGAAACTAATACAACATTGTAAATCAACTTCAATAAAAAAAATAGGAAAAAGTACATAGTTGTAAAAAAGAAGAAATAGATTAATTTCTGCAAAAAACTGACATGTAATAAATGCTGTATAAATATAATTCTGCACCTGTCTCTTTTATTCACCCCACCACACACATATATAATCTTTCAAGCAGATCCTTTTGATGGTCTTCCAAAGAAAAACTCCTAAGTCAATCTAATTTCTCTTCATTGCTGACTTGTCAAATTTAGCACCATCTTTTGATATTATTCAAAAATTTTTCTCAAATTATTCTACTTTCTCTTCACTGCTAACTTGTCAAAATCATCATATTCTCTTGCCTGTGACTATAATTTTGTCTTAACCGTTTCCCTGCCTCAGCGTTTGCTATTCTATAAACCATTTTCCATACAACAAGATCACCTTCCTAATATAAAAGAGGTATTATACCTCTACTTATAGCAACCAACAACTTTCAATTGCACTTAGAATAAATTCTAAATTTCTTACCATGATCCAAAGGTCCTCTGTGGCCTAGATGGTTCCTCCTTTCTAAACTCATCTTAACTTCCTTTTGCGTTCATCATGCTCTTGCATAGGGCCTCTCCATGTTCCATGCACATCTGGCAATAGACACTTTACTCTTCAAGAGCACACACAAAATCTTACACACTTCAGAACTGAGGACATAAGAATTAATTTGATAGGAGCCTGGATCTCATCTACCTGCTGATCTTAGAGTATCCCAGAGAGGCATAAAGCAGCTGCAGCTCACTGCAGGGATAGACATGGACAGCAGCCATTTGGGGGAGTTTCATCTACAATGTGGACATTTATGGTGGTAAGTACCATTATGGAGTCCTTCCTCTAGTTTATTAGTGCCCAACACCCTTTAGGTGTGAGTGCTGGGGTGCCACAAACCAAGAAAACTAATCCAGCAGAGACACATCCCCACCCATTAGCAAATAAGAAGCTGCCTTAAGACACCTGGAACCCATAGTTGCCTCAGACATGGCCCTGCCCAGCAGAGGACCCAGAACATAACAGACCCAGAATTCTGTGGGCTCTAACCCTGCCCTAAAGCCTGCTTTAGCTCCTGGACAAACTTCAGTGACCAGGGGACAAACACCAGACACAAGAAAATCACACCCTCTCAGGCTTCCCATCAGCAGGCCAGGCCCTGACTTGGGACCAGCTAGGTACCAGCCCTGCCCACTAGCAGGCCAACACAAGATTTGAAACACCCTGGGCCCAGTACACAACAGTGTCAGGAACTACTCTTCATCACCAGCAATCTGACACCAGCTCCAGGACCTAGGACCTCCAACAAGACTTCAGGAAACAGCTCTGTCTCCCAGTATTCTGGAGCTAACCCCAGGATCTGGCTTCACCAACCAGTCGGTAGACAAAAGTGCCACCATCTTCTGGACCCTGACTCTGCCCAACAATGAGTCAGTATTAGCCCCAGGGTTACCAGGGTTCTTCAGTCAGCCACCTCATGACCCAGTTCCACCAACCAGAGGCTAGCAATCTCTACAAAAGGCAAAGCATTGACACCAAATGGACTGGGACCAACCAAGCCTACTAGACCACACATATAGTCAGCCCACCACAACAAAAGGATATATGTAGCCATCATGGGAGAAGTACTAGAGCATACATTTCAGGTGACAAGAGGGGAGTGTGCTACTGGGATGCATAGGACATCTCCTACAGAATGTCCACTTATCCAAGATTGAGAAATGTAACAAACATACCAGTTACATAAAAATGCAAATAGCACCTTAGTCAAAATAAGGCTACAGAGAAACATGTTCCAGTAGAGGAAACAGGATAAAACCCAAGAAGAATTAAGTGAAATGAAGATAGGAAATCCACAAGATTTCTACTCCAGAAAGGAGTGGAATGATATATTAAAAGTGATGAAAGGGATAAATCTACAACCAAGAATATTCTGCCCAGCAAGGCTCCAATTCAGATTTGATGGGGAGAGCAAAAGCTTTACAAACAAGAAAAAGCTAAAAGAGTTCAGCACCAGCAAACCAGTTTTATAAGAAATGTTAAAGGAACTTCTCAAGGGGGAAAAAAGACCAAAATTAGAAGTGTGAAAATTATGAAAGAAAAAAATTTCATTGGTAAATGCAAACATACATAAAGATAGGAAATCATCTCACTCACAAACCCACGAGGAAGGTTAAAAGACAAAAGGAGTAAAATCATCTATAACAAAATAAACAGTTAAGGTATACACAAATCAATTAGATGTAAAATAGGATACCAAAAACAGTAGTCATGAAGAGAGGAGAGTACAAAGGCAAGGTTGTAAAAATGCATTTGAAATTAAGAGATCAGCAACTTAAAACAATTATATATATATAATTTGCTACATAAAACCTCACAGTAACTACAAACCAAAAATATATACTAAAGACACATCCAAAATAGAAAAGGGAAGCCATTGTAACACTAAATATAAACATCAAATCACAAGAGAACAAAAAGAGAAAGAAAAAAAGACTTAAAAAACAACAGCCAAACAATAAACAAAATGGCAACAAGAACATATGTATCAATAAATAATTTAAATCTACTTGGGCTAATACTCCAATCAAAAGGCACAGAACGGCTGAATGAATACAAAACCAAGAACTGTATATATGCTGCCTATAAGAGACTCACTACAGAGCTAAGACATCACAGATTGAAAATGAGGGGAATGGAAAAGTCTTTCTATGCAGATAGAAATTAAAATAAAGTTAAGGTAGCAATACTTGTATCAGACAAAATAGACTTTAAAATAGAGATTGTCACAAAAGACAAAGAATGATACCACATAAAGATCAAAAGATCAATTTAAGATAAATATGAAATTGTAAATATATATGCATCCATTTAGGAGCACCTAAATACATAAAGGAAATACTAACATATATAAAGGAAGAAATTGACAGTAACACAATAATAGTAGAGGACTATAACACTTCACTTGCATCAATGGATATATTATTGAGACAGAAAACCAATAAGGGAAGAGTAGCCTTAAATGACACATTAGACAAGATGGACTGGATAGATATATACAGAGCATTCCATTGGAATGCAGCAGAGTACACATTCTTTTCAGGTCCACATGGAACACACAGAATAGATAAAATTCTAGGTCAAGAAATAAGCCTCTGTAAATGTAGGAAAATTGAAATCATATTAAACATTTTTTTCTGATCATAAGTCTATGAGACTAGAAATCAACTATAAAAAAGGCTACAAAAAAAAAAAAAAAAAACACAGAGGCTGAACAATATGCTACTAAATAACCAGTGTGTCACTGAAAAAATTCAAAGAGGAAATTAAAAATTACCTGTAGACAAATTAAAATGCAACATAATAATCCAAAATCTATGGGATACAGCAGAAGTTTTAAGAGGGAAGTGTATAACAATACAAGCTTATCTCAGGAACAATAACAACAAAAATATCTCAAAAAACAACCTAAACTTATAACTAAAGGAACTAGAAAAAACAGAGCAAACAAAACCCAAAGTTAGTAGAGGGAAAGAAAGAAAGGTCAGAGCAGAAATAAATGAAATATGGATAAAAAAATAAAACAATAGAAAAGATAAATGAAACTAATAGCTGGTTCTTTGAAAAGACAAACAAAATTGATAAACCTTTTGCCAGACTCATCAAGAAAAAAAGAGAGCAAACCCAAATCAATGAAAGAGGCTATTAATAACAGCTATATCCAATAAAATGGACTAGAAGAAATGGACAAATTCTTGGAAATGTGTGATCTCCCAAGATTGAACAGGAAGAAATAGAAAATATAAACAGGGCAATTACCAGTAATGAAACTGAATCAGAAAACAAAACGACAAAACCTCCCAAAAAACAAAAGTCCAGGATCAAATGGCTTCACAGGTGAATTCTACCAAACATTTAAAGAAAAGTTGGCACCTAGCTTTCTCAAGCTCATCCAAAAAAAAAAAAAAATGCACAGGGAGGAACATGTCCAAACTCATAAGAACACCATTATGCTGGTACAAAACTAGACAAAGCTATGACCAAAAAAAAAATAAAATAAAATAAGGCCAATAACACTGATGAACATAGATGCAAAAATCCTCAACAAAATACTAGGAGATTGAATCTAAAAATACATTAAAAGGATTGTATACCATGATCAAGTGGGATTTATCCCAGCAATGTTAGGACTTTGCAATATCATATGGAAACACAAAATACCCTGAATAGCCACAGAAATCCTGAGAATGAACCAAGCTGGTGAAATAATACCTCTTGACTTCAGACTATAATACAAAGCTACAGTAATCAAAACTGTAAGGCACTTGCACAAAAACAGACACAAGATCAATGGAACTGAATAAACAGTCCAGAAATAAGCCCACACACTTATGGTCAATTAATCTATGACAAATAAGACAATAATATACAATAGATAAAATATATTTTTTTCAGTAAGTGGAGCTGAGAAAACTGGACAGCTCCACATAAAAAAATACAATTAGAACATTTCCTACATGATTTATAAAAATAAAGTCAAAATTGATTAAAAACCTACATGTAAGACTAGATAACATGAAACTCCTAGAGGAAAACATATACAGAACACTCTTTGACATACATCACATCAATATTTTTTGGATCTGTCTCCTAAAGCAAAGGAAATAAAAGCAAAAACAACCTAATTGGACCTAAGTAAACTGAAAACCTTTTACACAGCAAAGAAACTATTGACAAAGCGAAAAACCTACCTACAGAATGAGAGAAAATATTTTCAAATGATACATTTGATAATGAGTTAACATCTAAATATATAAACAGTTCATACAACTCAACATAAAAAAAAAAAAACTCCAATTAGAAAATGACAGAAGAACTGAATAGATATTTTTCCAAAGAAGACAGATGGCCAAAAGGAAAAGAAAATATGCTCAACATCATTAATAATCAGAGAAAAACAAATTATAACTACAATAAGATACCACCTTACACATCTCAAAGTGGCTATCATCAAAAAGACCATGAATAACAAAAGTTGGGAAGGATATGGAGAGAGGGGAACACCTGTACATTGTTGGAGGAATGTAAATTACAGCAGTCACTCCTGGGTATTATACTCTTGGGTATATATCTGAAAAAACATAACAACTAATTCAAAAATATATATGCACCACAATGTTAATAGCAGCATTATTTATAATTGACAAGATATGGAAGCAATTTAAGTGTCCATGAACAGATAAATGGAAAAAGAAAATGTATATTTATATACACAATGAAATACTACTGAGCCATATAAAGAATGAAATGTTGCCATTTGCAACAACATGGATGGACTTAGAGGGTATTATGCTAAGTGAAATAAGTAAAACAGAGAAAGGCAAATAATGCGTGATATCATGTCTATGTGCAAGCTGAAAAATAAAACAAGTGAATATAACAAAAGAAAAATGGACTCACAGATCCTGAAAACAAACCAGTGGTTTCCAGGGGGGAGAGGGTGTGGGAGAGTGCAAACATAGGGATAGGAAATTAAGAGAGTCAAACTCTTATGTAAAATAAATAAGCAAGAAAACTCCCCACAAATAAAAGTCCAGGACTAAATGGATTTCCTGACTAATTCTACCAAACATACAAAGAAGATCTTATACCAATCCTTCTCAAACTCTTCCAAAAGATAGAAGAGGAGGGAACACTCCCAAACTCATCACCCTGATAGCAAGACCAGAAAAAGACAATACTAAAAATGAAAATTACAGGCCAACATATTTGATGAACATAGATGCAAAAATTCTCAACAGAATGTTAGCAAACAGAATCCAACAATGCATTAAAAAGATTATACACTATAATCAAATTGGAGTCATCCCAGGGACACAAGGCTGGTTCAACATATGCAAATCAATCAATGTGATACACTATATCAACAAAAGAAAGAACAAAAATCACATGATCATCTCAATAGATGTAGAAAAAGCATTTGATAAAATTCAACACCCATTCATGATAAAAACTCCTACCAAACTGGGTATAGAGGGAACATATCTCAACATAATAAAAGCTACTTATGACAAACCCACAGCCAACATAATACTGAACAATGAAAACTTGAAAGCCTCCCAGCTAAAATTTAGAAGAAGTTAAGCCTATCCACTCTCATTGCTTCTATTCAACACAGTATTGGAAATTCTAGCCATAGAAATCAGACAAGAAGAAAGAAATAAAAGGGATCCAAATTGAAAAAGAAGAGGTAAAATTGTCATTATATGTAGATGACATGATACTACATATATAGCAAATTGTAAAGATTCTACACAAACAACTACTAGAGCTGATAAATGAATTTAGCAAGGTAGCAAGACAAAGGATTAACAGAAATAGATTTGATGAATTTATTTACACTAACAATGAAATATCAGAAAAGGAGGGGTTTTATTAAATCCCTTTAAAATTGCATTAAAAATGCATAGAAATAAACCTGACCAAGGAGGTGAAAGAATTATATGCAGAGAACCATAAAACATTAATTAAGGAAACTAAAGTTGATTTAAAAAGATTGAAAGACATCTCATGTTCTTGGGTTGGAAGAATTAATATTGTTAAAATGGCCATACTACCCAGAAAAATCTACAAGTTTAATGTGATCCTTAGTCAAATTACCAAGGACATTTTTTACAGAACTAGAACAAACAATCCTAAAGTTTATATGGAATCCCAAGAGACCCAGAATTGTCAACGCAATACTGAAGAAAAAGAACAAAGCTACAGGTATAACCCTCCCAGACTTCGGATAATACTACAGAGCCACAGTAATCAAAACAGTGGCACAAAACAGTACTGACACAAAAACAGACATGTAAGTCAATGGAACAGAATAGAGAGAAATTTTACCTATGGTCAATTAATCTTTGACAAAGAAGCAAGTATATACAATGGGAAAAAGACAGTCCCTTTGGCAAGTGGTGTTGGGAAAGCTGGACAGCAGCATGTAAATCAATGAAGTTAGAACACTTCCTCACACCATACACAAAAATAAACTCAAAATGGCTTTAAGACTGAAACAAAATACAAGACTATAAGTCTCTGAGGGGAAAAAAATGGGCAAAATATTTCTGACATAAATCTTAGCAATATTCTCCTAGGGCAGTCTACCAAGGGAAGAGAAATAAAAGGAAAAGCAAATAGTACCTAATTAAACTTAAAAGCTTTTGCATAGCAAAGGAAACCATAAACAAAATGAAAAGACAACATACAGAATGGGGAAAAATATTTGCAAATGATTCAACTGACAAGGGCTTAAATTCCAGAATATACAAACAGCTCATAAAACTCAATAACAAAGAAACAACCCAATCCATAAATGTGCAGAAGGCCTAAACAAAAATTTCTCCAGTGAAGACATACAAATGGCCAATAGGCACATGAAAAAAGCACGATATCACTAATTATCAGTGAAATGCAAATCAAAACTACAATGAGATATCACCTCATGCCAGTCAGAACAGCCATCATTAAAAAGTCCACAAAAGATAAATGCTGGAGAGGATGTGGAGAAAAAGGAACCCTCCTATGCTGCTGGTGAGGATGTACTTTGGTGTAGTCTTTGTGGAAAACAGTATGGAGATTCCTTAAAAGAAACAACCTGAAAATAGACTTACCTATGATCCAGCAATCCTATTCCTGGCCATATATCTGGAGGGAACTCTTTCAGGCTTACTTTATGTAGTATGACAAACTGCAGGTTCATCCATGTTGCTGCAAATGGCATTATTTTAAATTTTTAATGGCTGAGCAATATTCCATTGTATACATACAGAAAAGTGTCTTTTTCCAGTCATCTGTTGTTGGACATTAGGGTTGTTTCCCTGTCTTAGATATTGTAAATAATTCTGTTGTGAACATTGGGGTGCATGTACCTTTTTGAACTAAATTTCCCTCTGGATATATGCCAAGGTGTGTAATTGCTGGAGCATATGATAAGTCTATTTTTAGTTTTTTGATGAATGTCTATATTGTTTTCTATAAAGGCTGCACCAAACTACATTCTCACCCACAATGTGCTCCACATAAATTCTTGATAATTTTTTCAAGCATTATTTGCCTCTAGTACTCTTGGACTTTCCTCTCCAACACAACACTAAAATTTACCTTTGAGCATGCTTAATGGTTTCCCCCACTTTTGACAAAAAGAACCCGCAACTTTCTCACCCCAACTCTAGTCCCCAAAGGACTCCAGACTATCTGGATCTACCTTACCTGGCCCTCCCCTTAGGAAAGAAAATACTGGCAATCAATGACCAGATATGAAATTTCAACTTATTTTACTTTAAATTTCATACATTTCCTTCCTACTTTAGTTACTAGAAATAAAGTAGGAAGATCCTACATAGCAAATATAAAAACCCAGGGGACTGTCTTTATTCAATCTATATGTAAAGCAAGCAAAAGAGGGAGCCAGTTGCAATAAGACAATTACAGGTCTCTGACCAAGAACTGATTCTGACTAAAATTTATGACAGCATGAGGTAAGAGTTTTAATGAGAACTAACAAAGACAGTTTGCTATTTCCTGGCTCTTCCTGACTTAAAACACACTTCTTGATTCTAAGTGTTCAAGCACACAAATCCAGGGTTTTTAATGGGTTGGTTGCCTTTCCCCAGGGAAGTACAGTTGAGCTGGATGAGGAGTTTGTTTGCAGCTAACAAGGTGAGAGTGTGTGAAAACCCCAAATACAATAATAATATATGCTTACTCAGAACAGGATAACTAAATTCCTGTAATTCAAATTATTAAATACTAATAATAAAATGCTGGCATTCTTTGGTTCTAATAATGTGCCTGATTCCTCAAGAGGGGCATTGAGCCCTCTCATTTATACTCCAGATATCTACTGTACCCAGGGTTATTGGAGGCTTTCTCCAAAGCCTTACATTGGGAACTGGATTTACTTACAAAACTAACATTTGTATTTGTTTCATCAATTTCACATAATTTTCATACCAATATGAAGCTGTCTTGATGACTGTAGCTCTATAGTATTGCCTGAAGTCTGGGAGATTTATTCCTCCAGCCTCTTTCTTTTCCTTCAGTAATGCTTTGGCAATTCTAGGACTCTGATTGTTCCATATAAATTTTATTATGATTTGTTCTAGTTCTGTGAAATATGTCCTGGGTAATTTGATAGGGATTGCATTTAATCTGTAGATTTCCTTCGGCATTGTATAGATCAATGGAACAGAATAGAGAGCCTAGAAATGAACCCACAAACTTTTGCTCAACTAATTTTTGACAAAGGAGGCAAGAATATACAATGGAATAAAGACCATCTCTTCAGCAAGTGGTGTTGGGATAACTTGACAACAGCATGTAAAACAATGAAGCTAGAACACTCCCTTACACCACACACATAAATAAACTCAAAATGGATCAAAGATTTAAACATAAGACAACATACAATAAAATTCCTAGAGGAAAATATAGGCAAAACATAAACTGACATGCATCTCAAAAATGTTCTCCTAGAACAGTCTACTCAAGCAATAGAAATAAAAGCAAGAATAAACAAATGGGACCTAATGAAACTTACAAGCTTCTGCACAGCAAAGGAAACCATAAGTAAAACAAAAAGACAGCCTACGGAATGGGAGAAAATTTTTGCTAGTGAAACCGACAAAGGCTTGATCTCAAGAATATATAAGCAGCTCATACAACTTAATAAGAAATGAAAAAACCCAATCCAAAAATGGACAGAAGATTAAACAAGCAATTCTCCAATGAAGACATACAAATGACCAATAAGCACATGAAAAAATGCTCAATATCATTAATTAACAGAGAAATGCAAATCAAAAGTACAACGAGGTATCACCTCATACCAGTCAGAATGGCCATCATTCAAAAATACACAAATGACAAATGCTGGAGAGGCTGTGGAGAAAAGGGAATCTTCCTACACTGCTGGTGGAAATGTAGTTTTGTGAAGCCACTATGGAAAACAGTATGGAGATTCCTCAGAAGACTAGGAACAGACTTACCATATGACCCAGGAATCCCACTCCTGGGCATATATCCAGAAGGAATCCTACTTCAAAAAGACACCTGCACCCCAGTGTTCATAGAAGCACTATTTACAATAGCCAAGACATGGAAACAGCCTAAATGTCCATCAACAGATGACTGGATAAAGAAGATGTGGTATATTTATACAACGGGATACTATTCAGCCATAAAAACTGACAACATAATGCCATTTGCAGCAACATGGATGCTCCTGGAGAATGTCATTCTAAGTGAAGTAAGCCAGAAAGAGAAAGAAAAATACCATATGAGATCACTCATTTGTGGAATCTAAAATAAAAATTTTTTAAAAACCACAAAACATAAATACAAAACAGAAACAGACTCATATATATAGAATACAAACTTGTGGTTGCCAAGGGGGCGGGGATTGAGAAGGGATAGATTGGGATTTCAAAATGTAGAATATATAAACAAGATTATGTTGTATAGCACAGGGAAATATATACAAGATTTTATGGTAGCTCACAGAGAAAAAAATGTGACAATGAATATATATATGTTCATGTATAACTGAAAAATTGTGCTCTACACTGGAATTTGACACAACATTGTAAAATTATTATAAATCAATAAAAAATGTTTTAAAAGTAACATAATTTTCAAAAAATTCTGAATGATGAAATTACCAATTGACCTTTCCTGCTGTGTTAGCCCTATGTGTATATTTTTCTTTATAGAAATACACACTAGTATTAGTGTACACACATACACACAGTTGCTTGCATTGACAACACTGTGGCTGTCGGTGCAATAAAGCATTCTCTTGCATTTTTCTTGACATATGCTGATAACTCTTCCTGGAGACTACTTTTCTCTGGACCTCAGACTTTCATACATACTTTAGTAACCAGTGTGAATATCACCTCTCTGAAAATTCTTCTGCAGCTCCTCAGGTAAAATTCATTGTTTCTTGCAGTTAAGACTTCAAAAATAACTATAATCACACTGAAAATTGCTATTCTATTTTTTACTTTATGAACACATCTTTTCAAATTCACATAAGACTATAGTTTCCTTTGACATTTATCAGCTTTTGATTCCGTACATAAGAACCAAAGAACTTAGTAGTTGTTAAGTTTGTTACCAAATGCTAATGTTAACAATTTCATTAATTTTTTTCTCCACAAATTGCCAAAACTAGGAATGATCCACCAAAGGCATTCAAAACCTCTCCATTATTATAAAATTAAATATTATGTTAAAGTGAATCAGTGCTTGTGTCTTAAATCATACTGAAATAGGAGCCTAAATATTCTTCTGGTTAAGTATCCATTGCTATTGATACATGGGCATAACACTACTCTATAAGTAAAACATTGCCTTTGCATTATATTCCTAACATTAAAAGAATCCATATTATCAGTAAAACTCTGTTCTTGGGGTCACCAATGAAGATATTGATAGGTAATCAGGGGAATCCTCTCTGACTATTGTCCATGTGGAAAACTTTATATTCACATTACATCCTATTCTAGATGATAGGCCAAAGTCACATTAGACTGACTAAAAGATAGAAATCCTAAATTCAAGTTTATATTAACGATAGGTCTATAATGTCTATAACTTCTCAGTACCTGAAACGTTCACATTGCCTACCCTGAGCAAGAGTCAGAATTCGAGGGGATGTTTCACCTAAACTCTGGGAAAGCCCAAGTGACTGCTCTGTTTTTGTCATTCTAGATTCATTTCTTTGGACAAGGAACTATTTACATTGATAAAATTAAATTCTCTTGATCCCATTTTTTTTAATGATGACTTCAATATTAGCCATTTTTGCTGCATAGCAACTGTGCTAACACTTAGTGGATTAAAACAACAACCATTTAATAATACTCACAAATTTGCAGGTCAATATGCCTGGCAGTTGGCTGGCTAGAAACTTCCTGATGCATGGAACTGAGCCAAATCAGAAGTTCATTTTCCTTTCTTTGAGGACTCCTAATTTGAAGAGTAGCTCCAAATTTACTTTGCCAATGGCATGAACATGGAGATACTTCAACAATAATGCGTATTTTTGCAAACAATTACAATCTCTACTTCCTTGTTTGACACATCCTTTCTTTAGATGTGTTAAAATCATTGATTAAGCTGCAATCAAGTTTCTGCCAGCCTGTGATCCTGAAAGATGTTCTGGCTCTTACTATTTCTATTAACTCTAAATATATCTTCGATATAGTTATTCATCACGAGGCAAATATTTTTTATGTCTGACTCATTGCCATTAATTTTTTGCTTCACATAAATATTATGTAGAATTTTTGTGGCCACAGTTAATGAATGCCAGAGAGTGCAACTAGAAACAGACATTTTCCAAAAAGTGGTAAAAAGTGTTGAATAAAAAGTAAATTAATTACACTTGTATAATTTAGAATTGTGAATATATATGCCAAATGGGACCATGATTCATGTGGATGAATGATATTCCTACCAAAATTCCTGCTAAAAACTACTCTAGCCATGGTCCATTATGTATCTTTGGGATATTTTGTAGGGGATTTTGAGTGTCATAACATGTAGTGACTTCATCTACAGTTTTACAACAGTTTCAAAATGAAATTTTTGATACTGTGGTCTCATCCAAGTTCTGAGACATATATGCAACTTATTCATGAAGAAAACTCTGGTGTAATTGCAAGAACCTCTGTGCACAGGCCTAGTGATCTCACATTCAGGCAAGAATACAAGATACGTATTTTAATGTTCATGCTATGGCTTATTCTTCTAATTTCCAAGAAAATATGTTTCATCTAATCTCAATAGACCATATAAATTTTAAATACATGTAGTCTAACACTGTCAACAATCTAGAATATTTAAGACCAACTTGTAAGAATCCACTCTTATAGCACTACCAGTGGGTGGTTTGGAAACATAAAAAGTTGCATAATCCTGCATTACATGCCACTGTGAAGTACTGTGGAGAGAAAAGTTCATGGTATACACTTCATATTCAAAATTCAATGATGTGGAATATTCTGCAGCATGACACTCATTAATTAGTAGGGGCCAAATCCTCAAAGCTCTTTCTTCCATAGGTAATTAGGAGTCAATGTATATAGTCAAAATATTTCAGTTCAAATTGGATCTACATCAAGCTGACCTTGTAGGAGGATTATAAGAATAATACACAGTGATGCGATGAACATTGGGGTGCAGGTGTCTTTTTGAAGTCGGTTTCCTTTTGGATATATGCCCAGGAGTGGGATTCCTGGGTCATATGGTAAGTCTATTCCTAGTCTTTTGAGGAATTTCCAAATTGTTTTCCACAGTGGCTGCACCAAACTGCATTCCCACCAGCAGTGTAGGAGGGTTCCCTTTTCTCCACAGCCTCTCCAGCATTTGTCATTTGTGGATTTTTGAATCATGGCCATTCTGACTGGTGTGAGGTGATACTTCATTGTAGTTTTGATTTGCATTTCTCTGATAATTAGTGATATTGAGCATTTTTTTCATGTGTCTATTGATCATTTGTATGTCTTCCTTGGAGAATTCCTTGTTTAGGTCTGCTCATTTTTGAATTAGGTTGTTTGTCTTTTTCTTATTAAGTCATATGAGCTGCTTATATATTCTGGAGATCAAGCCTTTGTCGGTTTCACTTGCAAAAATTTTCTCCCATTCTGTAGGTTGTCTTTTTGTTTTACTTATGGTTTCCTTTGCTGTGCAGAAGCTTGTAAGTTTCATTAGGTCCCATTTGTTTATTCTTGCTTTTATTTCTATTGCTTGAGTAGACTGTTCTAGGAGAACATTTTTGATATGTATGTCAGATAATGTTTTGCCTATAAATTCCTCTAGCAGGTTTATTGTATGTTGTCTTATGTTTAAGTATTTGATCCATTTTGTGTGGATTTTTGTATATGGTGTAAGGGAGTGTTTTAGCTTCATTGTTTTACATGCAGCTGTCCAGTTTTCCCAACACCATTTGCTGAAGACACTGTCTTTATTCCATTGTATATTCTTGCCTCCTTTGTCAAAGATTACTTGAGCAAAAGCTTGTGGGTTCATTTCTGGGCTCTCTACTTTGTTCCATTTGTCTATTTGTGTGTTTTTGAACCAATACCATGCTGTCTTGATGACTGTAGCTCTATAGTACTGTCTGAAGCCTGGGAGAATTATTCCTCCAACCTGTTTCTTTCTCTTCTCTTCAGTAATGATTTGGCAATTCTAGGTCTTTGATGGTTCCATATAAATTTTATTATGATTTGTTATAGTTCTGTGAAATATGTCCTGGGTAATTTGATAAGGATTGCGTTAAATCTGTAGATTGCCTTGGTCAGTGTGACCATTTTAACAATATTGATTCTTTTAATCCAAGAGCATGGGATATCTTTCCATTTTTTAAAGTCTTCTTTAATTACCTTCATCAATGGTTTATAGTTTTCCATGTATAATTATTTCACCTCCTTGGTTAGAATTATTCCTAGGAATTTTATTACTTTGGGTGCTATTTCAAAGGGGATTGTTTCTTTACTTTCTTTTTCTGTTGATTCATTGTTGGTGTAAAGAATTTCAACTTATTTTTGAACATTAATCTTGTAACCTGCTACCTTGCTGAATTCTTAAATCAACTCCAGTAGCTTTTGTGTGGACCTTTTAGGGTTTTCTATATATAGAAATATGTCGTTGGCATATAGTGACAATTTTACCTCTTCTTTTCCAATTTGGATACCTTTTCTTTCTCTCTCTTGCCTGATTGCTGTGGTTAGGACTTCCAGGTCTATGTTGAATAGGTTTGGTGATAGTGGGCAGCCTTGTCTTGTCCCAGATTTTAGTGGGAAGCTTTTGAGTTTTTCACCATTGAGTACTATGCTGGCTGTAGGTTTGTCACTTATAGCTTTTATTACGTTGAGATGTTTCCTCTATACCCACTATAGTGAGAGTTTTTATCATCAGTGAGTACTAAACTCTATCAAATGCTTTTTCTGCATCTATGAAGATGATCATGTGGTTTTTGTCCTTTTTCTTGTTGATGTGATATATTACATTGATTGAGTTGTGTATGTTGAACCACTTTTGTGTCCCTGGGACAAACCCCACTTGGTCATGGTGTATAATCTTTTTATGTGCTATTGGATTCTATTTGCTAATATTTTGGTGAGGATTTTGGCATCTACGTTCATCAGTGATATTGGCCTATAATTCTCTTTTTTGGTGGTGTCTTTCCCTGGTTTTGGTATCAGGGTGATGGTGGCTTCAAAGAATGTGTTTGGGAGTATTCCCTCCTTTTCAAACTTCTGGAAGAGTTTGAGAGGGACTGGTATGAGACATTCTTTGTATGTTTTGTAGAATTCCTTGGTGAGGCCGTCCAGTCATGGACTTTATTTGTAGGGAGTTTTTTTATTGCTATTTCAATTTCATTTCTAATGATTGGTTTGTTCAAGTGGTTGGATTTTTCCTTGATTCAGTCTTGGTGGACAGTTTGTTTCCAGAAACTTGTCCATCACCTCTAGCTTATCTAGCTTGGTTTGGTATAGTTTTTCATAATATTCTGGTATGATATTCTGTATTTCTATTTTATTTGTTGTAATTTCTCCATTTTCTTTCTTATTTTGCTAATTTGTACTCTCTTTTTTTTTCTTTGTGAGTTTGGCCAAAGGTTTGTCAATTTTATTTACTTTTTCAAAAATCAGCTTTTGGTTTGATTGATTTTTTCCATGGTTTTCTTAATCTCCATTTTATTTATTTCCCCCCTAATCTTTATAATTCCCTTCCTTCTGCTGCCTTTTGGGATTTTTGCTCTTCTTTTTCTAGTTCATTCAGCTGGTGGGTTAAATTGTTTATTTGAGATTGTTCTTCTTTTTTAAGGAAGGCCTGTATGACTATAAACTTCCCTCTTAGCACTGACTTTGCTGTGTCTCATACATTTTTTGTGATTGTGCTTTCATTGTCATTTGTCTCAAGGTATTTTTTAAGTTCAGCTTTGATTTCCTCATTGACCCATTGGTTTTTTAATAACATATTGTTTAATCTCCATGCTTTCCTTTTTTTCTCCTTTCTTTCTCTGTTGTTGATTTCTAGTTTCATGGCATTGTCTTCAGTAAAGATGCCTCAGATAACTTCTATTTTCTTAAAATTGCAGAGGTTTATTTTGTGCCTAAGTACATGATCAATCCTAGAAAATGTTCCATGTACACTTGAAAAAAATGTATATCCTAATTTTGAGGGGTGCAATGCTCTGAAACTATTTACCAAATCTTATTTTTCTATTGTATTATTTAATTTCTCTGTTGCCATATTTATTTACTATCTGGGATATCTCTGTAGTGATGTTAATGTGGCGTTAAAATCTCCAACTATGATTGTATTCCAAACAAAATCCCCCTTTGTCTCTGTTAGTAACTGTTCTATGTACTTAGATGCTCCTATATTGGGTGCATATATATTAATGAGTGTAATATCCTCATTATGTATCATTTCTTTAATGATTATAAAATGTCCTTCTTTATCTTTCTTTATGGATTTTGTTTTAAAGTCTAGTTTGTCTGAAATCAGTACTACAACACCTACGTTTTTGGCTTTTCCATTTGCATGGAATACCCTTTTCCATCCTTTCACTCTCAATCTATATGTGTCCTTCTTCCTAATATGGGTCTCTTGTATGCAGCATATTGAAAGTTCTTTCTTTATTATCCAGTCTGCCTCTCTATGTCTTTTGACTGGAGCATTTAGTCCATTAACATTTACAGTAATTAATGATAGATGTGTGTTTATTGCCATTTGGAACTTATTTTTGCCTTTCATTTGATGTTTCATCTTTGATCCTTTCTTCTTCCTTTTGTGATTTGGTAATTTTCTTTTGTATTATCATGGATTTTGTTTAATTTTTGTGACTCCCTTGTAAGTTTTTGGCTTGAGGTTACCCTTTTTTGTAAACCTATTAGCCCATTACTATAACTGTTTTTTTATTAAACTGATGGTAACATGATCTCATACCCATCCTACTGAGAACAAAAAATTTAAAAAGAAAGAAAAAATTATATTTTCCTGCTTCCTTCTCCCAATCTCATTGATTTGTATGTCTTCTTTTATAATTTTGTGTCTATTTTATTTGTAATTCCTGAGTTATTACCTTTCCCTTTGTGAGTTTCTCATTTCTGTAGCATCCTACTGCTTTTCTATTTAGAGTAGACTTTTCAATATTTCTTTTAGCATGGGTTTAGTGTTTTTAAACTCCTGCAGCTTTTTATTGTCTGGGAAATTCTTTATCTCTCCTTCTATCCTAAAGGATAGCCTTGCTGGATAAAATATCATAGGCTGCATCTTTTTTTTTTTTTTCATTCAGGACTTTGAATATATCTTGCCAATACCTTCTGGCCTGTAGTGTTGGTGTAGAAAAATCATCTGAGAGCTTTATGGGGGTTCTCCTGTAATTTACTCTTTACTTTTCTCTTGATGCCTTTAGAATCATTTCTTTATCCTTGACTCTGGCCATCTTGATTATATGTGTTGATGTGGGTCTGTTTGGGTTCTTCCTGTTTGGGACCCTCTGAGCTTCCTGTACTTGGATATTTGATTCCTTCTTTTGTTTGGAAGTTTTCAGTCATGATTTCTTCAAAAACCTTTTCAATCCCTTTTGATCTTCTCCTTCTGAGAACCATATTATGCAATGATTGGCATGCTTTATATTATCCGATAGGTCCCTTCTGCTATTTTCATTTGTTTTTATTTGTTTATCTTGTAGTTCTGATTGGGTGCTTTCTGTTGTCTTGTCTTCTAGGTCACTAATTCGTTCCTCTGTATTATCTAGTCTGCTTTGCACAGCCTTTTCATCATTTCTCATCTCACCCAATGAGTTTACCAATTCTACTTGGCTCTTCTTTATATCTTCCATTTCATTTTTGATATATTTTATATCTCTAAACACTATCTCTTTTAGTTCCTTCAGCACTTTGATCACTCCTTTTTTGAAATCTTGATCTAGTAGGCCATTGATGTGTATTTTATTGATCATTCTTTCAGGGGAATTCTCATTCTTTTAATTGGGAATGGTTTCTCTGCTTCTTCATCTTGCTCATAACTCTCTGGGTCTGTGGTTTATGGCATATCAGTTATCTATTGTGGTACTTAGGGTGTTTATCTATCTAATGCCTATGTAAGAATAACACTTAGGGATAAAAAGAGAGAGAGAGAAATAATTTTTAAAAAAGGGAGAAAAAATATTTTGAAAACAGTTTATAATGAATAATAGAATAGCAAGTTGAAGCAGAATAGCAATCGGGTTGAGACATCGTTTAAAACCTTTGAAAAAGGAGAAAAGAGGAAAAGATGTAATTGAAACCTGTGTCTAATCAATAACAGGACATCAAAACCAAGAGAAATAAAATTAAAATGATGTGGATTTTTTAAAATAATAATAAAAAAGTATTTTTAAAAAATTTAAAATGGATTAAAACTGGGGGTATATATAATTGTTTAAGAAGTAAAAATTAAAAGGGTAACAGAAACTAGAACAGGTAAAAACAGATTTAAACAAATAAAGGGAGAGGGTCTTTGTTCTCCTGGACACTGTGTCCTTTTAATGCAAAGTCTTTCTGTCTTTGTCTTGTTTTGGAAGCTCAGCTTGCTGTTTCCAGAGCCCCTCCATTGACACCCTCATCTGTGCTGCTCCTAGTGCCTGTTGGCAAGCAGATCAATCCTCCTCCCAACACTTGGTCAGGTGTAGCTCTCCTTTGCTGTGGGCTGGCAGGTCACTGCCTCTCCCAGTGCTGCAGCTGGATGTTGCAGACTTGCCAGGTAGGAGGGCGGGTCGTGAACCCTCCCAGCACCATGGCCAGGGGATGCATTCCTGCCCAAAAGGCAGGGGGCTGCCTACCCTCTCCCGGTGCTGGTCGCTCTGGTACTCTGTGCCGCTACGTGCTCTGCCTCAGGTCGGTGCTTCGCAGGTGGGCTCAAGGAAGACTGAGAAACTGCCCTGTCCCTGCTCCAGGCCAAAACTCAGCTCCTTTTTTGTCTTGGCAGAGCAAGTTCTCTGAATGACCAGGATGGAAGGATCCTATCTGCCTCAGGCTGTAGACAAGCCTCCATCTGGCCTTTGAGGCTGCTAAGTCCTTAGGTGCAGATGCAGGTTTCACTCCTGCCCCCACCTGGGTGCTCAGCACCAGAGGATATGGTGACTGTGCCTGAGCCCTGTGTCTCTTCACCCAAAAACTTTCTGAGGGTTTTCAGAGATGGGAGTATGCACCCTTCCCCCCAGGGCACATCAGCCTTGTAGTTTTATGGAGGGCCCTGGTTGTTCTGCCCTGTGAACCCACAGCCACAGTGTGCAGCCCCTGCAGCAACTGTCCCCATCTTCCACCTGGTTCGGGCAGCCTGGCCCTGCCCCCAGCTACCAGCCTGTGTCTCAGACTGGGTGTCACAGGGACACTCTGTGCCCTTTAACTTAGTTCTGTCAAGGGCTACTCTGTACAGATCCAAGCCTCAGAGGCTCCCCCTTCATCCCGCTTGCCTCTCAGTTGGAGAGGGAGACCCAGTGAACAAGTGCCAGTCCTCCTTTGCTGCTCTCTCCCCACAGGACACATCTCACTCTGTTTTGCCTTTCTTCTTTCCTTTTTCCTTTTCTCCTACCTGATTTTTGGTGTCTCTATCTTTTGAAGAGGACGATGTTCTTTCGGAGTTCCACAGGTGCTCTGGTTGGCTGAGTGGGTCTGTGGATGTAAGTCGTGGTGTATTTGTGGGAAAGGGTGAGCTATGAGCTTCCTTCTACTCTGCCATCTTGGCCTTCTCTATCTATCCTCATCTTGTATTACTCCTTTAATCATTATAAAATGTCCTTATTTATCTTTCTTTATGGCCTTTGTTTTAAAGTCTAATTTGTCTGAAATCAGTACTGCTGCACCTACTTTTTTGACTTTTCCATTTGCATGGAATATCCTTTTCCACCCTTTCACTCTCAATCTATATTTGTCCTTCTCCCTAATGTTGGTCTCTTGTATGCAGCATATTGCAAGTTCTTGCTTTATTATCCAGTCTGCCACTCTATGCCTTTTGACTGGAGCATTTAGTCCATTAACATTTACAGTTATTAATGATAGATGTGTGTTTATTGCCATTTTGAACTTATTTTTGCAGTTGATTTGGTATTTTCTCCTTGTTCCTTTCTTCTTCCTAAGCAGCCCAAATGTCCAGCAACAGATGACTGGGTAAAAAAGATATGGTATATTTATACAATGGAATGCCACTCAGCCATAAAAACTGACAACATAACACCATTTGCAGCAACATGGATACTCCTAGAGAATGTCCTTCTAAGTGAAGTAAGCCAGAAAGAGAATGAAAAATACTATATGAGGTCGCTCATATGTGGAATCTAAAAAAAAAAAAAAAAGCATAAATACAACACAGAAACAGACTCATATACATAGAATACAAACTTGTGACAATTAATATATATATGTTCATGTATAACTGAAAAATTGTGCTCTACACTGGAATTTGACACAACATTGTAAAATAATTATAAATCAATACAAAATGTTAAAAAAGAGAATATGTTTGAACTTAAATGACTGTCAGTTTAAAACGAGTATATATACAGTCAAAAATATGAAATAAAAAGCCTGAAACAGATACACAAAAATTAAAGAGAAAGTAACACTTTCTCTAAACTAACACTAAATAAAACAAACTTCAAGTACAGAGACTAAAAGAAGAAACTAACAGAGAAGACCAACAAAAGTAACAAGAACACAAGTAACAAAATGGCAACAAGCACATACCTATCAATATTTAATTTAAATGTCCATGGAATAAATGCTCTAAGCAAAAGACCCATGTGACATACACAGATGACTGAACAAAGAAACAAAATTCCATGTGAAGGACCAAGATGGCAGAACTCATAGTTCATCCTTCCCACAAGTAAACCAAGACTGACATCCACAGACCCACTCATCCAATCAGAACTCCTGAACTTTGACAGAACATGAACTTCTTCAAAAGGCAAAATACACTGCTAATCTGGTAGGAGAAAAGGAAAAAAGAAGGAAGAAAAGAAGATAGTGTGGGACTGTTCTGGAAGAAGAGGCAAAGGAGGATTAATGCTCATTCACTGGGTCTCTCTGTCTCCAACAGAGAGGTCAGTGGGACAGAGGGGAACTTCTGAGGCTTGGATCTGTTCAGAATAGACTTTAACTGATAGGACTAAATTAAATAGG
This sequence comes from Camelus dromedarius, assembly GCF_036321535.1. NCBI lineage: Eukaryota > Metazoa > Chordata > Mammalia > Artiodactyla > Camelidae > Camelus > Camelus dromedarius. The sequence continues at coordinate 701,110 of NC_087451.1, read as the reverse complement.
CACAAAGGGTCCCTGCAACCCCCAGCCCTAGATGCCAACCAGAAGGTGTGGGATGGGACAGATTGCCCAAGCCAGGAGGAAAACTCGGGCCCACTCTCCAGAGGCAAACTCAGGGGACTGCAGTGTGCTGTGTGCCATGGCTGAGAGGGTATACAGATCAGAACAACCTGAATTCCCATAAAATATGAAGAAAAAAGCAAAATAACACTGCTGGTGTGCCCTGGAGGGAGGGGTGCCATAACCTTTGTCTCTGCAGACCTGAGGCACCATTACTGGTGCCATCTTGGGATAAGGGAGGTGAGGCTCAATCAAGGCCACCATATCCTCCAGTGTGAAGTCCCCCAGTGGAGGCAGTTTTGAAACCTGAATCCATAATTAGGGGCTCCACAACCTCAAAGGCTGGGCTGAGATTAGTTCATAGCCCAGGCAGATAGAAAATTTCTGCCCTCATGCCTCTGTGAACTTGTGCCTCTAAGACAAACATACAAGGCTGCCTACAGACCACGGATCCAACACAGAGCAGGGAGCTACACTGAGCTGGGGAGTGACCCACACATCTACCATACACTAGTGCAGCACTGAGACACAGCACTGGGAGGAGGCACAACCTGCCTGCCAACCAGCACTTGGAGCAGTAAATAACAGGAGCATGACCAGAAGGCCTCTGGAACCAGTGAGAGGAGTTCATGCATCAGGGTGAAGACAGGATCAATGGAAACCACAAAAAAACAGAGGCCCCATTCAATAGCTAGGGTAGGCTCTGGCTACTGGATCATGGCCATATCCCCAACGAAAGGGAAAACAGACAAAAGGCACTGAAGGAAGACTTGACATCCAAATATATGTAAGTGGGACCTCTTGACAAAATTATTAAGAGTACACAGTCTCCACAGGAACACAACCACTTTTTCTTTCCTTTTCTTTTTTTGCATTTTTAAATTTTACTTTTTAATTGTTTGTTTCTATTTTTTAATACCTTTTAAAATTTTCTTTTGAAATAATTTTATTATTTTCTTTAAATTTTTCCTACTTTTATTTTTACTTCTCTTTGTTTTATTCTGTTATTGATAATAATCAATTTTCACATATTTTTTCTTTTTAAGTTTCTTAATATTTGTCTGAAATCAATTTTTAGTTCTCTTTGATTTGTTTTCCTATTATTGATTATACTCTGTTTTCAAATCTTTTTTCTAATTTAATTTTTTTTTAGTTTGATTCTGCATCCACTTTAGATAGATAGGTAGGTAGGTAGGTAGATAGACAGATAGATAGATAAACCCCTTACAGACCACAGTAGATAACTAATATTCAATGAACCATAGTGCCAGAGATACGTAAGTAAAAGGAAGAAGTAGAATGCCTCCAAACTAAAGGAACAAGAGAAATCACCTAAAAGAATGATCAATGAAATAGACCTTGAGAGTCTACTAGATAATGACTTCAAAAAAGGGTGATCAAACTACTGAAGTAACTAAAAGAGATTGTGTTTAGAGACAGAGAATATGTCAAAAAGGAAATTGAAGCAATAAAGAGGAGCAAACTAAAATTGGAAAACTCATTTGTTGAGATGAGAGCTGAACTAAAGACTGTAAAATGTAGGCTAGATAATGCAGAGGAATAAATAAGTGACTTAGAAGATAGGACAACAGAAATTACCCAATCAGAACAGCTGAGAGGAAAACAAATAAAAACCACTGAAAACAATATAAGGGAACTATGGGTTAAAATAAAGCACGCCAACCTATGCATGATAGGGGTCCAGAAGGAGAAGAAAGAGCAACGGGGATTTGAAAGGTATTTGAAGAAATCACGAATGAAATTTCCCAAACCTATAAATGGAATCAGATATCTAAGTACAGAAATCACATAGGATCCCAAACAAGAAAAACCCAAACAGAATAATACCAAGGCATATTATAACCAGGATGGCCAGTGTTAAGGATTAAGAAATGATTCTAAAGGCAGCAAGATAAAAGCAAAGAGTGAGTTACAAGGGAGCTGCCATAAGGCTTTCAGTTGATTTTGCTACATAACTGCAGGCCAGAAGGGAGTGGCAACATATATTCAAAGTCCTGAATGAGAAAAACATGCAACCTAAGATACTTTATCCAGCAAGGCTAAAACTTAGAATAGAAGGAGAGATAAATAACTTCACAGACAAGCAGAAACTAAAAGAATTTAGCAACAATAAAACTAAGCTAAAAGAAATATTGAAAGTTCTACCATTAATAAAAAACAAACAGGATGCTACAGAAAGGAGAAAACCATAATTGGAAAGGTAATGACTACAATGAATTAAAATAGACTATACATGAAATTGTAAAAGAGGACATATAAATCTATAAAGATGGGAAAGCAGTGCAAGAAAATATACAGGTTTTTTTTCTTTTTCTTTTTTGTTACTGGTAGGATGGGTTTGAGCTTATATTACTATCTGTTTAAAACAAACAGTTATAGTAATGGGTTAATATACATACAAAATGGGGTAACCACAAGCCAAACCTTACGACAGAGTCAGAAAAACTAAAAAGAAACCAAGATAATACAAAGAAAAATTATCAAACCACAAAAAGAAAAAGAAACAAAGAGAAAATCCCAAATCAACTACAAAACTAAGTTCAAAATAGCAATAAGCACACATATATCAATAATTACTATAAGTGTCAATGGGCTAAATGCTCTAATCAAAAGACATAGAGTGACAGACTGAATAATAAAGCAACAGCCTACAATATGCTGCATGAAAAAGATACACTTTAGGGTGAAAGACACAAATAGATTGAGGGTGAGAGGATGGAAAAAAGATATTCCACACAAATGGAAATGACAGGAAAGCAGAAGTAGCAATTCTGATTTCAGACAAAATAGAATTTAAAATAGAATTTAAAACAAAGGCCATAAAGAAAGATAAAGAAGGACATTTTATAATGATTAAAGGAGAAATAAAAGATGAGAAATTTACACTCATTAACATATATGCACCCAATATAGGAGCCTCTAAATACATAATGCAAATACTAACAGGTATAAAGGGAGAAACTGATGAGAGTACAACCATAGTAGGAGACATTAACACCACTTTAACATCACTGTACAGATCATCCAGTCAGAAAATTGATAAGGCAAAAAAGACATTAAATGATACAGTAGAAAAATTAGACTTGGTTAATATCTTCAGAACTTTCCAAAATAGAATATACATCCTTTTCAAATACACATGGAACATTTTCTAGGCTGATCAGGTACTCGGGCACAAAAGAAGCCTCAACAATTATAAGAAGATAGAAATTATTTCAAGCATCTTTTCAGACCACAATGCCATGAAACTAAAAACAAGCTATAGAAAAACAAAGGAGAAAAAAATGACAGAATGGAGATTAACAATTATCCTACTAAAAATCCAATGGATCAATGATAAAAACAAAGAAGAAATTTTTAAAAATACTTTGAGTAAAATGACAATGAAAACACAACCATACAGAATCTATGGGATGCAGCAAAGGCAGTGCTAAAAGGAAAGTTTATAGTGATACAGGCCTTCTTCAAAAAAAGAAGAACAATCTCAAATAAACAATGCCAGCTAAAAGAATTAGAAAAAAAAGAGCAAGCAAAAACAAAAGTCAGCAGAAAAAGGAAATAATAAAAATCAGTGTGGAAATAAATAAAATAGAGATTTAAAATACAATAGAAAAAGTCAATCAAACCAAGAGCTGGTTTTTGGAAAGAGTAAACAAAATTGAGAAACCTCTGGCCACGCTCATGAAGAAGAGGAAAGAGAGAGCACAGATAAAGAAAATAAGAAAGGAAAATGGAAAAATGACAATCAATACCACAGACATACAAAATATCATACAAGAAGACAGTAGAACAACTCTTTGGAAACAAAATGGATAACGTAGAAGAAATGGACAAGTTTCTGGAAACAAACAGTCCACCAAGACTGAATTGAGAAGAAATTGACCACTTGAACAAACAGATCACTAGAAAGGAAATTGAATTAGCAATAAAAAAAAAAACCTCCCTAGAAACAAAAAGTCTAGTATCAGATGATTTCACTGAGAAACTCTACCAAACATACAAAGAAAAACTCATATTGCTCCTTCTCAAACTCTTCCAGAATATTGAAAGTGAGGGAGTACTCCCAAACTCATTCTATGAAGCCACCATCGCCCAGAAACCAAAGCGAGACAAAGACATTACCAAAAAAGAAAATTACACAATAATATCACTGATGAAAATAGATACAAAAATCCTAAACAAAATATTAGCAAAAAGAATCCAACAGCACATAAAAGAGATAATACACCATGATCAAATTGGGTTCACCCCAGGGACACAAGAATGGTTTAAATATGCAAATCAATAAAAGTAATACACCACATCAACAAGAGAAAGGACAAAACTACATGATCATCTCAATAGATGTAGAAAAAAACATTTGATAAAATTCAACACCAATTTATGATTAAAAAAAACCCTCAACAAAGTGGGTATAGAGGGAACATATCTCAACATAATAAAAGCTGTTTATGACAAACCTACAGTCAGCATACTAATCAATGGTGAAAAACTGAAAATCTACCCACTAAAATCTGGGACAGGACAAGGTTGTCCACTCTCATCACTTCTATTCAACATAGTCTTGGAAGTCCTAGCCACAGCAATCAGGCAAGAGAGAGAAATAAAATGGATCCAAATTGGAAAAGAAGAGGTAAAATTGTCACTATATGCATATGACATGATACTATATATAGAAAACCCTAAAAAACCACACAAAAACTACTACAACTAATCTAAGAATTCAGCAAGGTAGCAGGATACAATATTAATGTACAAAAATCAGTTACATTTCTTTACACTAACAATGAATCAAGAGGAAAAGAAAATAAAATAACAATCCATTTTAAAATAGTACCCAAAGTAATTAAAAACCTAGGAATAAATCTAACCAAGGGGATGGTAGGCTTACACATGGAGAGTTACAAAACATTGTTTAAGGAAATTAAAGAAGACTTCAAAAAAGTGGAAGGATAGCCCATGCTTCTGGATTGGAAGAATCAATATTGTTAAAATGGTCCTACTGCCCAAGGCAGTCTACAGATTTAATGCAATCCCTGTCAAATTACCCAGGACTTATTTCAAAGAACCTGAACAAATCATGATAAAATTTATTTGGAATCACAAAAGACCCAGAATTGCCAAAACATTACTGAAGAAAAAGAATGAAGCTGCAGGAATAACCCTCCCAGACATCAGACAATACTACAGAGCTGCCATAATCAAAACAGCATGGCATTGTTTAAAAAAAAAAAGACATATGGATCAATGGAATAGAATAGAGAGTCCAGAAATGAACCCAAAAACTTTTGGTCAATTAATATTAGATAAAGGAGACAAGAATGTACAATGGAATAACGACAATCTCATCAGCAAATCATACCAGGAAACCTGGATAGCAGCATGTAAATCAATGAAGTTAGAATACTCCCTCACACCATACACAAAAATAAACTCAAAATGGATTTAAGACTTAAACATAAAACAAGACACAATAAACCTCCCAGAAGATAACATAAGCAAAACATAATCTCACATACATCTCAAAAATATTCTCCTAGTGCAGTCTACTCAAGCAATAGAAATAAAATCAAAAATAAACAAATGGGACCTAATTAAACTTACAAGCATCTGCACAACAAAGGAAGCCAAAAGCAAAATAAAATGACAACCTACAGAATGAGAGAAAATATTTTCAAAAGGTCAAACTGACAGGGGCTTAATTTCCAGAATATATAAACAGCTCATATGACTTAATAAGAAAGTAAAAACAATCAGAAAATGGACAAAAGACCTAAACAACCAATTCTCCAATGAAGACATACAAATGGCCATTAGGCATATAAAAAACAAAAGTGGTTAATATCGGTAATTTTCAGAGAAATGCAAATCAAAACTACAATGGGGTATCACCTCACATCAGTCAGAATGGCCATCATTCAAAAGTCCACAAGTAATAAATGCTGGAGAGGGTGTTGAGAAAAGGGATGCTCCTACTCTGTTGGTGGGAATGCAGTTTGGTGCAGTCACTGTGGAAAACAGTATGGAGATTCCTCAGAAGACTAAAAATAGACTTACCATTTGACCCAACAATCACACTCCTGTGCATATATCTGGAAGGAACCCTACTTCAAAAAGAGACCTGAACCCCAATGTTCATAGCATCACTATTTACAATAGCCAAGACATGGAAACAACCTAAATGCCCATCAACAGATGACTGGATAAAAATGTTGTGGTATATTTTTACAATGGAATACTACTCAGCCATAAAAATGACAACATAAGGCTACTTACAGCAACATGGATGTCCCTGGAGAATATCATTTTAAAGGAACGGAGCCAGAAATAGAAAGAAAAATATCATATGATATCACTCATATGTGGAATCTGAAAACAAAACTAAAAAGGAAACAAATAAACATGTAAAACAAAAACAGACTCATAGACATCAAATACAGACTTGTTATTGCCAGGGGGAGGGAGAGGGAAGGGATAAACTTGGAGTTCAAGATTTGCAGATGCTTACTGGTATATATATAAAATATATAAACAAGTTTATACTATATGCACAGGGAAATATATTTGATATCGTGTAGTAGCTTATGGTGAAAAAGAATATGAAAATAAATATATGTATAGTCAAATATGACTGAAGAATTGTTCTATACATGAGAAATTGATGCAACATTGTAAACTGACTATAGCTCAATAAAAAAAGAAGAAGAAACAAAACCCATCTACATGCTGCCTACAGGAGGCTCACTTAAGACCTAAAGACACATACACTAAATGTAAAGGAATTGAAAAAGATATTAAATGCAAATGGAAATGAAAAGCTGGGGTATCAGTATTCATACCAGACAAATTAGACTTTGAAAAAAGTTTATGATAAAAGACAAAGAAAGGCATTATATAATGATAAAAATATCAAGCCAAGAAAAAAAAATATTGTAAACATATATGCACCTAATATAGGCACACTTAAGTACATAAAGCAGATATTAATAGACATAAAGGGAGAAATTCTCAGTAATTCAATAATAGTAGGGACTTTAAACCAGCTTTACATCGATGATCATCTAGACAGAAAATAAATAAGGAAACAATGGCCTTAAAAGACGCATAGGGCCAGTTGGATTTAATGGACATCAACAGACCATCCCATCCAAAAACAGCAAAATAACATTCCTTTCAAGTGCACATGGAATGTTCTTCAAGGTAGATTATGTACTACACCACAAAACAAATCTCAATTAATTTAAGGAGATTGCAATTATATCCATCATTTTCCATCCACAAAGGTATGATATTAAAAACCAATTACAGGAAGAAAAATGGAAAAAATGACACAAGCATGTGGAGAATTTCTACTGAAAAACCAATGGGCTAGTGAAGAAATCAAAAAGGAAATCAGAAAATTTTCTTGAGGCAAATGAAAATTAAAACAAAATTTCCCCAAATCTTTGCTTTTTGACACAGCAAAAATGGTTCTAAGAGGGAAATTTCTAACAATATGAAGCTACCTCAAGGAAGAAGAAAAATCTCACATAAACAGCATAACTCTCCATCTAAAGTAATAAGAAAGAGAATAAATAAAACCCAAAGTCAGCAGAAGTAAGGAAATAATAATAAGAATAAAGCAGAAATAAAGGCCAAAAAGTAGAGAAAATCAATTTAAAAAGAAACAATATTGATAAAACTTTGGCCAGATTTATTATGAAAAAAGAGATGTCCTACATAAAAGTAGAACAGAAAAAAGTACAACTGATTTCACAAAAATTCAAATAATCATAAGAGAATGCTATGAACAGTTATACATCAAGAAATTAGACAACTAAGAAAAAATGGATAAGTTTCTAGAAACGTACAATATTCCAAGACTGAATCAGAAAGAAATAGAATATCTGAAAGGCTAATTACTAGTATCATAATGGAATTAGTAAGAAAAAAACTCACAACAAACAAAAATCCAGGACAGGACAGCATCACAGGAGAATTTTGCCAAACATACAGAAAAAAGTTAATACTTATATTTCTCAAACTATTCCCAAAAGTTAAATAAAAGGGAGCACTTCAAAATTCATTCTATGTAACCAGCATTATTGTGATACAAAAACTAGACAAAAACATAACAAAAAAGAAAATTATAGGCCAATTTTGCTGCTGACCTTAGAAGCAAAAATGCCCTGTATAATATTAGCAAATCTAATTCAGCAATAGATGAGTAAATTCATGCACTGTGATGAAGAAGGATTTACTCAAGGAATGCAAGGATTTTTCAATATTCACAAGTCAATCAATGTGACACACCACATAAACAAAATGAAAGGTAAAATTCATATGATTTTCTTAATATATGTAAAAAAAGCATTTGAAAAAATTCAGCATCCTTTTGTGATGAGAAAGCTTCAACAAAGTTGATATAGAGGGAATATATCTCAACATAATAAAGGCCACTTATAACAAACCCACAGCTAACATAATGCTCAATGGTGAGAAGCGCAAAGATTTTCCTCCAAGATCAGAAACAAGACAAGAATGCACACTGTCACCATTTATATTTAACTTTGTATTAGAAGTCTTAGACATAGCAATTGGACAATAAAAGGAAATAAAAACCATTTGAATGGAAGAGAAGTAAAACTCTTCCTATTTGCAAATGACATTACTATATAAATTAACCATTAATCTCCACTAAAAAAACTATTAGAACTAATACATGAAGTCAGTAAAGCTGTAAGATGTAAGGTTAGCATACAGAAGTCTGCTGCTCTTATACATACTAATAATTTCTATCAAATAGAAATAAGATAATCCAATTTACAATCATATTAAAAATAATAAAATTCTTAGGAATAAAATTAACCATGGAGGTGAAAGACCTGTACTCTAAAATGTATAAGACTTTGATGATGGAAATTGTAGATAATACATTTAAGTGGAAAGACCTTGTTTTTATGGATTGGAAGAATTAATAGTGTTAAATGCTATAATACCAAAAGAAATCTAGACATAATGCAATCTCCATCAAAGTATCCATGACATTTTTCATAGAACTAGAACAAATAATCCTAAAATATGGTTGGAACAACAAAAGACCTCAAATAGCTAACACAATCTTGAAAAATAAGAATAAACCTGGAGGTATCATGTTCCCTGACTTCAGACTACAAACCTATAGTAATCAAAATAGTATGGCAGTAGCAAAATATTTACAAGGCAAAGACACATGGATCCATGGAAAAAAATAGACAGCCCAGAAAAAAACACAAACACTTAACTTCAACTGATCTGTGACAAAGGATGCAAGAATATACAGTAAGAAAAAGACAGTCTTTCAAATAAGTGGTGTTGGGGAGCTGGAGAGATACATGCCACAAAATGAAAGTAAAATTTTTTCTTATACCATATACAAAAATACACTCAAAATAGATTAAAGACCTACATGCAAGATGTGGAACTATAGAGATCCTAGAAGAAAATATAGGCAGTGCATTCTTTGACATATGTCTTAGCAATATTTATTTGCATCTGTCTCCTGAAGCAAGAGAAGCAGAAACAAAAATAAACAAATGCAACCTAATCAAACTTAAAAACTTTTGCAGGAAACCACCAATAAAACAAAAAGGTGACATACTGAATTATTTGCAAATAATATGTTTGATAAAGGATTAATATCTAAAATATATAAAGACTTCCTAAACAGAATAAAAATAAAAGAAAGAACCCAATTTAAAAAAGGGCAGAAGACCTGAATAGGCATTTTTACAAAGAAGACATACAATTGGCCAACAAGCACATGAAAAGATGCTCAATGTCACCTAATAATCAGGAAAATGCAAATCAAAAACACGATATATCATCCTACACCTGTCAGAATGGCTATCATCAAAAAGACAATAAATAGCAAGTGTTCCTAAGAAAAAAGAGAAAGGGGATCCCCGTACAATGTTGGTGGGACTATAAATTGGTAAAGCTACTATGGAAAAAATAAGGAGGTTCCTCAAAAAATTAAAACTAGAACTACTATGTGATCCAGCGATTCCACTCCTGGGCATATTAAAAAAAAAAAAAACCTCAAATTAGTAGTTAGAAAAAGATATAGGCACCCCAAGGTTCATAGCAGCATTATATTACAGAGACAAAGTATGTAAACAAGTTAAATGTTCATCAACAGATGAATGGATAAAGAAGATGATATATATATATATATATATCAATAATATTGATAATAATTGATTGATATATATATTGATATATATATCAATATTATTATTGATATATATATATCAATATTATTATTGATTATTATATATATTATAATAATATATATTATTATATATATTATATATCAATAATATATATCAATATTATTCAGACATAAAAGAATTAAACTTTGCCATTTGCAACAAAATAAATGGGCCTGGAGGATATTATGCTTAGTGAAGTAAATCAGGCAGAGAAAGACAAATGCTGTATGTTTTCATTTATATGTGGAATCTAAAAAACAAAACAAATTAACTAGTATAACAAAACTGAAACAAACTGATAGATACAGAGAAAAAACTAGTGGTTGCCAGTTGGGAAAGGGGTGTGGGGAGGGGCTACATAGGTGATGAGGATTAAAAGATACAATCTACCAGATATAAATAAATCAGATACAGAGATACAATGTACAGTACAGGAATATGGCAAATATTTTATAATATTTTTATATGGAGTATAATCTATAGAAACATTGAGTCATTATGTTGTACTCCTGATATTATTTTAATATTTTAGGTCAACTATACTTTTTTAAAAAGCCTCTCCTTTATCTTGATATGTATAATCAACTGATTACCAATACCAGTCTTTGCATAAATGAGCCAAGATTCCCAACTTTTCAGATAAAATCTAAATTGTTATAAGGCAAGCAGAGAGGACAATATTGATCAGGGTGGTAATGGATTTCATCATTGACTAGAGATAGAATTTCATTAATCTGTATGTCAGTAAACAGGAACATATTAACTTGGAGTGTCAATGGTTTTAGCATTTAAAAATCATATGTTGAGATAATTAGAAGTTTCAGAAGTAACAAACACTAGGAGTTAGAAGAGAGAAAAGAAAGCAAAAAGTAATGCATAATTTATCTTTGTTCATACTTTACTATAAAAAAAAGTGAAAGAAAAGATCTTGAAAGGAGATTTAATTTTCCACCCTTGTCTTTCAAGTTCTTGTTTAGAATTTTGGTTGCATTGCTTCATTCTGTAAACATAAGGGACATAATCTTATCACCTAAGCACAATTTTGGCCTCTTAGTCTGCATGATTTTCAGCTGTTGTTATATTTTTCATGGATGACAGCAAGAGAGCAAGATAATATTCTCTTTGAACTTGGAAAATAACTGTCCCAGGGATTCAAAATGTAGACTGATTCACATTGTTTTTGCTATATGGCTCCATCTCTTATGCTGGTAAACAAGGAAATTTATAAAACCAAGGATTTTTCTCTAACTTTCTGTTTTAGAGGGATTTATGAGCTGTCACCTCACTAAATTAAGAATAGGTGCCAGGAGAGGCTGGAAGCAAGATGGTGGAGTAGAAGGACACTTGTAGCTCACCCTCTCCCACAAATACACCAAAACTCACATCTACAGACCCACTCAGCCAACCAGAGAACCTGCCGAACTCTGACAGAACATTGCCCTCTTTGAAAGACAAAGACACCAAAAATCTGTTAGGAAAAAAGGGAAAAAGAAAGAAGAGGCAAAACAGTGTGGGACCAGTCCTGTGGGGAGGGAACAACAATGGAGGACTGGCGCTTGTTCGCTGGGTCTCCCTCTCCAATGGAGAGGCCAGCAGGACGGAGAGGGAGACTCCAAGGCTCAGATCTACCCCAAGCACCCCTTGACCGACAGAACTGAGTTAAATGGGCACAAAGGGACCCTGCAACACCCAGCCTGAGACCTGAGCCAGTAGCTGGGGCTGGGACAGGCCGCCCAAGCCCAGGCAGAGGACTGGGGTGGCTGCACTGAGGCGGCCCTGGGGGACTGCAGGGGGCTGCGCACTGTGGCTGGGGGGGCATATGGAGCAGAACAACCTCAGTCCCCTATAAATTGTGAAAAAAGCAAAGCAACATGGCTAGTGTGCCCTGGGGGGAGGGGCATCATTGCCTTTCTCTCCTCAGACCTGTGCCATCATTACTGGTGCTTCTTGTGAGAAAAGAAGTAGGGCTCAGCCACAGCCACCATATTCTCCTGTGTGCAGTGCCTGGGTGGAGGTGGAGCTGAGACCTGAATCCGCACCTGGGGGCTCTGCAACCTCCTAGGCAGGAATGAGATTTTATAGCTGGAGACAGATAGGATCTTTCTGCCCTGGCACCTCTGAGAACTTGTGCCAAGACAAACAAGGAGCTGAGATTTGGCACGGAGCATAGATGGGGCCATTCCGCAGTCTTCCCCGAGCCCACCTTTGGAACACTGACCTGAGATGGAGCAGGCAGCTGCACAGAGCAATGGAGCGACTGGCGCTGGGAAAGGGCAGGCAGCAACCCACTTTCCTGGCAGGAAAGCAGCACCTGACCATGGTGCTGGGAGGGGGGGCGATCTGCTCACCTGCCTCCCCCAAGTGCAGCATCTGACTGCAGCATTGGGAGGGGGAGTGACCCGTCCACCCACCGGATAAGAGCTCAGCACCTGATCCAGTGTTGGGGGGGGGTGTGATCTGCTAGCTGACAACCACTGGGAGCAGCACAGAAGAGGGTGCCTACAGAGGGCCTCTGGAAACAGCAAGCTGAGTTTGCAAAACAGGGTGAAGACACAAAGGCCTCTCAATAAAATCATTAAGAGCACAGCATCTCCAGGAGAACTAGATAACTCCTTAAGCCACAGTGCCAGATAGATATGAGCAATATGAAGAAGCAGAGGAACCACTCCCAATTAAAAGATCAAGAGAAATCCCCTGAAAGCACAATCAAAGAAATAGACATTGATGGCCTACTAGATCAGGATTTCAAAAAAGGATTGATCAAATTACTGAAGGAACTAAAAGAAATAGTGTTAAGAGATATAAAATATGTCAAAAATGAAGTAGAAGCTATAAAGAAGAACCAAGTAGAACAAGTAAACTCATTTGCTGAGAAGAGAGCTGACCTTAAGGCTGTACAAAAGCAGGCTAGATGATGCAGAGGAATGAATAAGTGACCTAGAAGACAGGACAACAGAAAGCACCCAATCAGAACAGCTGAAAGAAAAACAAATAAAAAACAATGAAAACAATATAAGGGACCTATGGGGTAATATAAAGCGTGCCAATCTACACATAATAGGGGTTCCAGAAGAGGAAGAAAGAACAAAGGGAATTGAAAAGGTATTTGAAGAAATCATGACTGAAAACTTCCCAAGCCTAAAGGAATCAGATATCCAAGTACAGGAGGCTCAGAGGGTCCCAGACAGGAAGAATCTAAACAGATCCACACCAAGACATATTATAATCAAGATGGCCAGATTCAAGGATAAAGAAATGATCCTAAAGGCAGGAAGAGAAAACCAAAGAGTGAGTTACAAGGGAACCCCCATAAGGCTCTCAGCTGATTTCTCTACACAAACACTACAGGCCAGAAGGTAGTGGCAAGATATATTCAAAGTCCTGAATGAAAAAAGATGCAGCCTAGGATACTCTATCCAGCAATGTTATCCTTTAGAATAGAAGGAGAGATAAAGAACTTCACAGACAAGCAAAAACTAAAAGAGTTTAGCAACACTAAACCTATGCTAAAAGAAATATTGACAGGTCTACTCTAAATAGAAAAGATGCAGGATGCTACAAAAATGAGAAACTCATAACTGGAAAGGAGATAACTGCCATGAATTACAAAAAGAATAAACACAAAATTGTAAAAGAAGACATCTAAATCATTAAGAGTGGGAGGGGGAAATAAGGGAAGACATTGTGGAAAACAGTATGGAGATTCTTCAAAAGACTAGGAATAGACTTACCATATGACCCAGGAATCCCACTCCTGGGCATATATCCAGAAGGAATCCTACTTCAAAATGACACCTGCGCCCCAATGTTCATAGCAGCACTATTTACAATAGCCAAGACATGGAAACAGCCTAAAGTGCCATCAACAGATGACTGAGTAAAGAAGATGTGGTATATTTATACGATGGGATACTATTCAGCCATAAAAACCAACAACATAATGCCATTTGCAGGAACATGGATGTTCCTGGAGAATGTCATTCTAAGTGAAGTAAGCCAGAGAGAGAAAGAAAAATACCATATGAGATTGCTCATATGAGGAATCTAAAAACAAAACAAAACAAAATATAAATACAAAACAGAAACACACTCATAGACACAGAATACAAACTTGTGGTTGCCAAGTTAAATATAAATGGTGGGATTTTAAAATGCAGAATAGATAAACAAGATTATACTGTATAGCACAAGGAAATATAAATAAGATCTGTGGTAGCTCGTAGTGAAAAAAAACTGTGACAAAGGATATATATATGTTCATATATAACTGAAAAAATGTGCTCTACACTAGAATTTGACACAACATTGTAAAATGACTATTACTCAATAAAAAAAGTTTAAAAAAAAGAATAGGTGCCAGGAAAAATATATTAGCTCATTGTCCCCAAATTTCCACCTCTGAGATAATTTTGAGTCTAGATTCAATAAGTATTATCTTACCAGGACAGTTTTTAAGTCATGAAAATAAACTTTGTCTCTCTGGGCCTCCATTTCATTTATAGAGATTTCCCAAAATGTCCCTAAGGGCCTTTCCAGTTTTAACATTCCAGGATTTATAAGAAAAAGTACAAGTAGCATTGCACAAGTGATAAGTAAGGGACAAAATCCCTAATGATTTGTAGAAATAAAGAAGAATCAAAATCCAGTATTGTTGACTTTTAAATACCAAATATTTTCTCATTTATTTATTGGTAAGGTACAAAACTTTAATATAGAATTCTTTAAAATTCTCTAGATCATAGCTCATTTTCCCAATTCCTACTTGAAATACACTGCCTTTTAAAAACCTGAATAAGTTGTTAAATCCACTTCTGCATTTTTATTTTTAGTACAGTCAATTGAACTTAGCTGTATTTAATCTACAAGATCTGTCGGGCTTTCTGCTCTTAAGTGCTTTGTTTTGTTTTGTTTTCTTATGAGGTGGAAGTAGTTAAGTTTTATTCATTTATTTATCTTTGGAGGAGGTACTGGGGATTGAACATGGGACCTCATGCATGTTAAGCATCCACTCTACCACTTGAGCTATACCCTCCCCTCTCAAGTGCCTTCTTTGAACACTATAACTTTTGATGAGATGATATATAGGGTATACCTTTTTATAAATATGTCAATTTGTAGAGGTAAAGAAATTAGAAATCCTAATCTCACACTGTGTGAGCCAAAGGAAATCTGGCCTGATGTGTTTCAAACAAAACCTTTTCATCTTTGCAGATGCATCTATATCTCTATCCAACACAGGTCTTTTCCAAGACATTTACTCATAATCAGATCTTTTCACGCTCCTCCAGAGTGACAATGTCTTAAGCACAATTCCAAAGACTTATTGTTTCAAATACAGTTGCTTTCTCTCATTTCCTTGTTCCCTTTTTTCCCTTAATTTTACAGACAACCAGCATAATCAGAGTGTATACCTCCTCTACTTTTTTTTTCCCCCGAAGAAAGATGTGGGACATGGGTGAATTTGTTCTACTTGAGTGTTCCTGTGTTTCTCAGTGGAACAATTTGACTTAAAATATTTTTCCTGTCTTTCACTGTACCATTTTAGGTTTCCAAAAATAAAAGTGTGGATTCTAAACCCCATTCCTCTCTCCTCTTATATCTCACCCTCATTCATATGCTGACGTTTGTAAGGGTTATGTGTCTCTATTCCTCAGCATTTTCTTGTATTTTGTTTGTCTCTTGTTCTCTGTTTCTCATTTGTTTCACCAACAAAACATTAGCTCTAATTTCAGCTCTTTCTCTGAACTCTTACTAATGAAAAACTTAATTGCAAATGTCTTTCTCAATACTTTCTCAGATCTTCACTTCTGAGAGTCAGAAGAGCCAGAAGTGGGCCTCTGTGTACCTATTCAGTTATAGTGGCTTAGACAAAATTTATCTTCTGTTTTTCATTCACCTGTGAGATAAGTTTGCTCAGTAGAAATAAGAAATGATTGGGGATGGGGAATATTTCATATAAAAAGAGAGAAACCTGGAAGAATTTTTAGAAAAAATTTATAAAAGAGAGCTTCAACAAAGACCTTGGATCCCTCTAAAATGTCTTAAGAGACCCCCCTGTCACAGGCTTACACCTTTCAAAACTTCATTATAGTCCTAATCAGAGCCAACTATCTAAATGTCAAATCTAATTGGCATATGGCTATTAATATTTTCCATGCATCCCTCCAAACCTCCAAGGTAATGCCTTGGCCTATTAGCATGACATGCAAAGCCCTCCATGATCTGACCCTTACTAGTACTCCAGCTCCATCTCCATCTCTTTCCTCCCAGCTCTTTCTCCTAACTCCAACTTATAGCCTATGCTCCAGTCACATGCAATAACCTGCAGGTTACCAAATATATCTTGCTCAAACATCTCCCTCGGCTCAGAATAGCTTTCTTAAATTAACCTGCCATTGGATATCTCTTTATTTTTAAAAACTCAACTCATAGTATGAAACCAATTCTTAACAACTGTTTTCAAGGAAAATTGAAAACTCTTTTTAGAGTACAAATTTATCTTACATAGACATCTATAAAGATATGAGCAATGCTTCTTGGACTTACAGCAAAGAATCTCTTCTTTCCCAGGAAAGCTGTAATTTCTCTAAAGGCAAGAACATGTCTGCCCTGTTTATTTCTGACTCTCCAGGGTCTAACATAGTGCCTTCCATATAATAAGTGCTTAATAAATGTTAAACAAATGGAAAACTTAAAGCATTATTTTTCTTCTTAAGTCTGTATGAAAGAACACAACATTTTATCATCTAATCCAAAGGACCACAGCACACCTGGGGAAATTCTAAGTTAAATGTATCATGCACTATTTTTTTCTTAATTATGCAAATAAAAATCTGCTCAGATACCATCTGAGATTCATTTTCTGTGTATAATTCAGGATAAATGGGAAATTAGGAAAAGAGTGTCCTACTTTGTACCCATAAAAATCTGAGTGGCATCAGATTCACTTCAAGTTATGGAAAGTCTCAATTTTAATGGTGCATCTTTTCTCTTTGGACAGAATTCTAATTCTTTTAAATTGCATTTTTAACATCTGTTGTCAAATATTAAATGTCTTTCTGATTTAAATTCTAAATATTAAATTCCAAACATCTCAATTATGTAAATGGTGAAAGAAAGGGGCAGTTTTTCCTTAATGTGTTTTACCTTCCCTTTCTTCCAATTATGGTTATTCTTTGTGCCCCCAGCAAGGCAGCTAAGTTTGCTGGATTACTCTAGAAGTTCATTTTTGGAAATGAAAAGGATGACTACATTCTGGCAATGTGTTTTCAAGAGAGCAAAAAAAAAAGTCAAACAAACTACCATTTGTTCATTATATTATTTGCTGGTCACCATGCTGGATCCTTGAAGCAAATTTTTGATATATTTCAATCCTCACAATTGTACAATTTCACATATCTCTTTTAAGGAAATTGAGGCTAAGATACACAAGAAACTTGGCCTAGCTTATATAGCTAGCAAAGGGTGATTTAGAATTCAGCATAGATAAATCAGATTCTGTATAATCTCTTTACTACATTGCTTATCTCCAAACACCAATCTTAATGTTCTCTTCCAGGACACAATGTTGGAAATTTTCTGAAAAATTGAATTTAGCAAGGAACATTTTGATTAAATGGACAGAGAGACATGGAGAAGGGAGCTTTAATACAAAAAGTAAAATAATATAAAGAGTACATAATGTCTGTGGCCAGCATTTTTTTAAGTGTATTTCATGCACACCAGTATGAGATTGGTAGGAGATACAATCAGGAAACTCAGTCTATTGAAGGCCTTAAGGACCTCACCTTTCAGCTTCAGACCAGCTTCAGTGTTTCCACCCTGTTCTACCTTCCTCCAAACCTGCTCCACCTGATTCTTACATAGAATGGTTTTTACCATGGTTTAAAACTACAATTCTGTTCTTGGATGTTTCTGATTCCTTTTCTCTTTCCTCATTTGTTTCCCCTATACTCAAATATTCCCCTACCCACTGCTAAAGTGTTTCTAACAACCATAAGTAAGCATTCTACACCCTGAGCTGTCTACTCATTTTATCATGATACAGCAATTGTGTAGCAATCACATAAATATTTCTCCTTGCCAGACTGAAGCTGCATGTTTTTTTGTAAAGAATCTGCAACAGATTGTTTGTATGACCTTAGTCAGCATATTTAAGTTCTTTGGATTTCAGCTTATACATCTGTGAAATGAAAAGAGTAAAAATTTACAGTCCAAAACTCAGTGAGATTAATTAAAATAATATGTATGAGAAAGCTTGTGACACAAATCAAGTGCTCTGTGGATTGTATGTATTCACAAATGTTGAAATTGTTCTCATTTCCAGGCACTTGAATACACTGGTGAATTAGTAAAATTCTGGAGCTTTATTCTAAAATGCTGAGTCATATTATAAACAACAGAAAAATTCATAAAGTATACACTATTTTATATAGTGATAAATGCTATGGATAAAATCAAAGAGGAGGTGAAGATTAAACAGGTGCAGGAGTGCAGGAAAGAATGAGAGAGGTGTAGACTGGAATATTAAAGAGGATGATGATTGGGAGGGTATGAAACTTAGTCAAGCAGATATCTAGAAGAAGAGAGTTCTGGTCAGAAAAGACTTCACTGCCAGTGGATTCAAGGAAAAATTTAGAGGACTGTGATGTTGGAGCTGAGCTCTGGAGAGGGAGCTTGTTGAGGGCCAAGCTCAGAGAGGTGAGAGGGATCAACTATGCATACCAGGAGGCCATTGTAAGGACATGGAGTTTTACCCTGAGTGAGATTAGTTGCCTTAACTTTCATCTGAAGCTTAGTATGATGATTATTAGAAATTTTTTCCTATTCTTGTACATCATCAGTGTGATGCCTTCAGTGAACTATGGAAGTTTCTATGAGAGCAGTGAGGTGAGTCTTGCAAGATTAATAGAATTCCAACACATAGAGGTAAAGGGAACAGCTACTCTAGGCAAGAAAATCATCATATAGTTCTGAAAGGACTTGAAACATATACAGTTGAGAATAGCTCTGTCTGACTAGGTCAAAATGAACATATTTGGAGAGAGGAATAATACTGGGAAAATGGAAAGAGATAGGCTGGATGTGTTGAATAAAACCAGATTGTAAAAAGAATTTTTCTGCTGCAGATTTTAAATTTTCTACGAAGAAATAGAAAGCTACAAATATTTTAAAGAAAATATATGAGATATGCATGTTGGAGATTTTTTTTTAAATTAATTTTGCCAAATAGATGAAAAGGAGAGGTAGAAACACATCTCCTGAAGTATGGCTATCTACCTTCTGTATCAGACTAATAATATTTTCCTTAGACCATGCAGTAATCACTGATTCTTCATACTTAATCATGCTTCCATGCAACAAATATTTATTAAAATTTCCTCATTGTACTAGATCTATGGGGCACAATGTTGAACAAGACAAATATATTTCTGGTTCTCATGGAGTTTACAGTCTACTGGGAAGATAAACATTAAATGCATAAAAGAGACAATTATAGCACTCACTGACACTGTTACAAAGCATAACAGAGCTCACAGAGGTCACTGATACTGTTATAAAGATTTCAGATTGGGTTCACCCTCATCATCCACATAAAATGTCTGTGGAAGTTACCTTTTTAAAAGAATAGCAGAATTATATTCTCCTTGTGAGTCATGGCATTTGTCAGTGAATTGGGAGTTAAGTAACTGGTCCATCACAAACCACTGTAGTATCTGCAAGGTTTTTAGTGTTTGTTTGTTTGTTTTTGCTACTTGAAACATTGAAAAATTACTGGAAATTTTATATTTTGCTAGAGAGTAGAAATAGTCAAGATTTAAAATGTATGATTTCACTGTTAAAAAGGTCAGATGGCTGAGATAATTTTAATAACTACAGAGGAAAAAAAAATTCACTTTGACCTGAAACTTCAACAGAATTATTTCTTTATAAAATTTTGGTGACTTTTTGCTTAACGTTCTAATTATTACAAAATTGAGAGAGTAGCTAACATCAGAAACTTTCCCTAAGAATAAGAATATTGGGTCATTTCTCTACGTGTGACTTTTTGTCCACTTACTTGAAGATCTTATTTGGTCTATGGAACACTTGAAAATTTAGTTAAATGCTCATATTTAATTACAAGTATGAAGGTAAAGTTTAGCCTTAGTTAAAAAAAGTAACTGAACAATCTAATATATATTCCTATGAGATTACATTTTTCTCTAAATATTTAAATTTCTCTTTTCTTTACTTTTTATTGAAAGATAATTGATTTGTAATATTGTATTAGTTACAGGTACACAATAAAGTTATTTGATATATCTATAAATTACAATCAATCTAAAGTTATTATAAAATATTTGCTATATTCCCTGTACCATAAATTAAATTATATCCTTGTATCTTATATATGTTCTAGCTAGTAGTTTGTAACTCTTAATCACCTTCCCCTTTTGTGACTCTCCTTCATTCTTCTCCCAGTGGTAATCACTAGTTTGTTCTCTGTATCTGTTTGTGAGCCTATTTCTGTTTTTAGAAACAGAATAGGAATTAATTCAAAAAGATACATACACCCTGCTATTAACAGCAATATTCTTTATAATTGCCAAGATATGGAAACATCCTAAGTGCACATCAATAGATGAATGGGTAAAGAAGATGCAGCATATAAATGGAATACAATTCACCCACAAAAAAGGCTACCTTGCATTTGTGGCCCTTCATTCACTTTCCTTTTTTCCACTTCAAAAACCAGAAATTTATAACTGATATAAACATTTCCTTTACATCAAAACAAGATACATAGAAATAAACTTAACCATGGAGGTTACCTATACTCTAAAAACTATAAAACATTGATGAAGTATATTGAAGATGATACAAAGAGATGGAAAGATATCTTGTGCTCTTGGATTGGTAGAATCAACATTATCAAAATGGCTATACTGCCCTAAGCAATCTACAGATCCAATGCAACCCCTTTCAAAATATTCATGACATTTTTTACAGAACTAATATAAACAATTTTTATGGAACTGTAAATTTATATGGAACCATAAAAGACCCTGAACAACCAAAGCAACCTTTCATAGGTCTTTTTGTTTTACTTATTTGGTGCTTTTATTTTTTAGAGTCTGCATATAGGTGAAATCATACAGTATTTGTTTTCTCTGTTTGAATTGTTTGACTAAACATATCTTTAAGGTCCAAAAATTTTGTTGCAAATGGCAAAATATTATGCTTTTATAAGACTGAGTAACTTTCCATTATATATGCATGTATATAATTATTTAATTATCAGAGAAATGCACATCAAAACTACAATGAAGTATAACCTCACACCAGTCAGAATGTGATCATTAAAAAATCTACAAATAATAAATGCTGGAGGGTGTGGAGAAAAAGGAACCCTCTCAAACTGTTGGTAGGAATGCAAACTGGTGCAACCACTGTGGTAAAGAGTATGCATGTTCCTTAGAAAACTGAAAATAGATTCAGTATATGATCCAGCAATCCCACTGCCAGGCATGTATCCAGAGAAAACCTTATTTCAAAAATATACATGCACCTCAGTGTTTATAGCAGCACTTTCTGCAATAGCCAAGACATGGAAACAACCTAAATGTCCATCAACAGATGACTGGATAAAGAATTATACAAGGATTATATTAAGAATTTTATATATATCTTAGAATACTATTTTATATATATTAAAATACTATTCAGCCATAAAAAATGAATGAAATAACATCATTGGCAGTAACATGGCTGGACCTAGAGATTTTCATACTAAATGAAGTAAGTCAGAGACATCATTTAAAGCTGACACTGAATTTTTTGAAACCTTTTTGACCAATGAAAATAAATAAATGCACATAGAAAACTAGAAATAGATTTTCAACATAATTCAATTTAAGGAACTGGTGTCTTAGCTTTAACCTTGAAAATATCATTTGATGATTTGAATGAGAAAATGGAGACTGAATGTAGTATGTCCATCACAAAAGCCTTGGTAGCTGCAAAATTAATAGAAGGTATTGCAGATAAAATCAACTGTAGATCTTAAAATAAGGAGTCCATTGATTGTTTCAGGTAGACAGCTGTTACAAAATCACCTATCTTGCTGCCTTTGTGGCTTCAGTTAAGAACTACATAGAATACTGGAAAAAAGAAAGAGAGGGTGGAGATAGGAAGAGCTGAAATAAATATGTAGTGGACAGCTTCCACTAATTTTTTTTTTTCATATGATTGTAGGAGTAGATAGAGTAGTTCACTGTGATTTTGTAGTCTGGTCTCAGATTTACTGCTGGAATTGATGCATATACTTTCTACTATTTTAAAAATAATTCTAATGAATTTTTGCTCTAGCTTAAATGGGAATGATAAAGAGGAGTTGATAGGCTCTGAATTTTTAGAACAACTTTCAACAAGATTAAAGCCATAAGGCATCCCAAGTCCACTCTTCTAAAAACAGAAAATAACCATCTGCTGTGACTGCAGTTATTTTACTCTAATATACTATGTAAACAAGGATTTAGTTTATAGCACATGGAAGAATATTCAATATTTTGTAATAAACTATAAGTAAAATAATAAAATATAGATAGATACATATAAATGTATAACTGAATCACTTTGCTGTATGCCTGAAACTAACACAATATTGTAAATCAATAAAAAATAAAATGCTGTGTGTTTCAATAGAGTAGACACAGCTCACAGTATACTCCGATACTAAACTGATACTTGGACAGAGTCATGGCCTTTTGCATTTTCAAGAAAATATATTTACAAGGCTTATTTAAAATATCCTTCATTTCTATTTGACAGAACTATAGAAAACAAAGAGGCCATTCTTAATTTTTCCATACCTGTAAGATGTAGATACCTGTAGTGAATTTACTAGTAATTTTTCAGACTAGCTCGATAGGACCCAAGTGGGGCCAGGGAGGAAGACTGCCTTGAATGGAAAGAAGATTAAAACTATTTTAACTTTGTTCATTTTGTTTTGTTTTGTCATTGAGGATTTTGCTTTCTTCTGAGACCTCTTTCTTGTTTCTAAAACTTCTCCTGTCAACATTCGTTTTGTGTTTAGCTTTCTACACTGTACTTGTAGTGGAATCTGCATTAGAAAGCTACTTCTCAGGGATCCCCCTTCTTCCCTAACATCCTTGGTAAGCTTTTAATGAATGTATACTCTCAAAGGCAAAGTATGGAGTAAGAATAATTTTTGCCACAAAATGCAGACATTTATGATCTTTACTTAAAACATATTGATATCTGAAGGAAAGATTAGATATCTAAAGACATGCTGACCCTTAATCATCCCTAATAAGGAATTCTTCCCAACTGGAATGCTTCTTTGAGAATACAATGTGGTGTTTGTTTGCACAACAAATGATTGAAAACTGAGATGTTCAAGAAAATGTTTGATAAGTACTGTTGCCTGGCAAGCTCAACATCTACTCTCAAGCTCCTTCCTTGCCCAACTCTGTTATAAAGGCTGAGGAAGCTAAACGTTTTCCCAGTTTTTCATGCAACTTGAAGTGATCAGTTAGTTCCAAGCTGAGATGAGAGCAGAGGCTCCTGGAAAAAAGTAAGCAGAAGCTTCTAGCAGTAGCATCTGTTGGGGGCCTCTAGAAATGCTTGTATTTTCCTAATGAAAACAACAAGTGAGGCATGTGCTTCCTCTCTTATCTACTTTCTTTCTACCTTGAATGCAGATGTGTCTGTAACTGCTGCAGCCATTTTTGAAGCAAGAAGCATAAAGACAAAAGCCAATGTGCTCAAGATGATGGAATTAAAATCAGAGACAGATCTTTAGTCCCTGATGGCATTATTGCACCAGCTGAACAAATATTTTCCTTTGTATTTCTTGTTGATAAGAAAAATTGGCTTCTGTTTCTTAAGTCAATGATTTTTCTGGTTTTATTTCTTGCAATTAAAATCATTTCAAAGGATAAAGAAATTGTATTTTCAACATCTGATAAACAATTTTTCTGTGATGATCAAAGTACCTTGCATTTTGGCTATTTACATTATTTAAAATAGCCAAGACATGGAAACAGCCTAAATGTCCATCAACAATGACTGGATAAAGAAGATGTTGTATATTTATACAATGGAATACTACTCAGCCATAAAAACCGACAACATAACGCCATTTGCAGCAACATGGATGCTCATGGAGAATGTCATTCTAAGTGAAGTAAGTCAGAAAGAGAAAGAAAAATACCATATGAGATCGCTCAAAAAAAAAAGCATAAATACAGAACAGAAATAGACTCATAGACATAGAATACAGACTTGTGGTTGCCAAGGGGGTGGGAGGTGGGAAGAGATAGACTGGGATTTCAAAATTGTAGAATAGATAAACAAGATTACACTGTACAGCACAGGGAAATATATACAATATCTTATGGTAGCTCACAGAGAAAGGAATGTGACAATGAATATATATATGTTCATGTATAATTGATAAATTGTGTTCTACACTGGAATTTGACACAATATTATAAAATGATTATAAATCAATAAAAAATGTTAAAATAAAAAAACCTTGCATTTTATAGCATTTCCAATTTACAAAAGTTGTTTTGTTATACATGACCTCATTTAATCATCACAATAAATTGGTAACTTAGAAATTTATCCTAACTTTAATAGTGAGCCAACTTAAACTCAGAGAAATAACTTACTTAAACTCAATGAAAGAAACTGTGGTAGAATCCAAGACTTCAACCCTTATCCTCTGGCTCTGATTCCCAACTGAACCAAGTTTGTTTATGTTGGAAGCCAAATTTATTGTATTCACATATTCATTACATTCTTACAACACTATGAAGAGCTTCTGTGTAACAGTCTTTAGAAAATAAGAAAGAAGAATTGGATAAAAATTACTGAACTCATAGTCTGGAGTGAATTAAGTCACTTTATTATTAACCTTGTGATTTTAAAGATTAATACTATAAGATATCCTACTCTGAGAATTTTACAGGCCACTAAGGAATACAAATGTGAAAATACCTTATTCTACATATGATACAGAGTGGGCCATAAATGCATGTATGTTCATTGTAGAAAAGGAATACTAATTCATGCTTTGAAGGAAGTTGGGGTGAAGGGTGGGTGGAGGAGAGTGCCAAGGTAATATAAATGAGTCTCAGCTGTTTTGTATGACTATACATTTGGGGGAGTTAAGATTTATGGAGCTACAAATCTGACCATATCTAGATCATAAAAGGTTTTTGTTGGTCCTGATGTTTTGTATCCATGTTTTTAAATTTTTTATTTTATTTATTTATTTATTTATTTATTTATTTATTTATTTATTTATTTATTTATTTATTTAAAATATATTTTTATTGCAGTATAGTCAGTTTACAACAATGTGTTAATTTCTGGTGTACAACACTATAATTCAGTCATATAGGAACATCCATATATTCATTTTCATATTCTTTTTAACCTACTATGTTACTTTTTAACTTAACATATGCTACTACAAGATATTGAATATAGTTCCCTGTGCTATACAGTATAAACTTATTATTTATCTGTTTTATGTATAATATTTAGTATCTGCAAATCTAGAACTCCCAATTTATCCCTTCCCACCCATTTTCCCCCTGTTAACTATGTTTGTTTTCTATGTCTGTGAGTCTGTTTCTGTTTTGTAAATAAGTTTTTCTATTTTTTTAGACTCCACATATGAGTGATATCATATGGTATTTTTCTTTCTTTCTGTCTTGCTTCACTTGGAATGACATTCTCCAGGTCCATCCATGTTGCTGCAAATGGCATTATTTTTTTTTCTGGCTGTGTTTTATTGCATTGTATAAATATACCACAAATTCTTTATCCAGTCATCTGTCGATGGACATTTAGGTTGTTTCCAGAATCACATTCATATTGATAGATAAGATCAATAGATTTCAAACATGGTTATAATATATACAGAATTATATTTCTGAATACTGATCTGGAAACAAGCAGTAAACTGGAAGTAAATAAGATTGGAGACAGGGTGCAAGAAGAATCCTGGGCAATTTTCCCAGCAAGATATAAATCCAATGCAAGTGATGCCTGACAATTGGGTAGGAGGAATCAGATTGCAGAGATATTTAAATGTTGACATCTATAGGAAAAAGTAATAAACTAGATATGATTGGAGATGTGGTTGGGTGCATAAGAAGGAAGAAAATATGATTCAAACCAAGTTTCTGTCTTGAGCTTCTAAAGAGGTAGTAAATGCATTCATGCTAAGATGTACTAAAGGAGTGGATGGATAGAGAGGCATAACAAAGGAGATAAATTCCTCACTTCATGTATTGAGTTCAGCAGTCCTTTGGAACACCTAAGATGGAGATGCTCATTAAACAGTCAGAAATAAAACCCTATACAGACAATTCTCAACTTAAAATGATTCAACTTAATGAGTTTTCAACTTTATGATTCTGAAAAGCTATGTACACTTGATAGAAACCATATTTCTTCACATAAATAACACTTAATACTTCTTCATTTCCCTTCTTCCATTTTCCCCCATATCTTTTCCCAGCTCCCTTCCTTTCTAATTTTCATATATGTATATATGCAGGATGGTCACAAAATTTATTGTCCAATCTCTGAAACTTTATATGAAAAAGCCCATTTTTTAGGATGAAACTAGGACAACAAGTCAACCTGGGACTAATTTGGGTTAACCTGACCTCATGCTCTCACAATAAAACCAACAAAAAAATGGATGAGGAAAGAAGGCATTCAGAACAGGACCCTTTAGTTCTAGGAAGAGAGAAAATTGAGGAAAATGGAGAAAAGACTGGATATAAAAATAAAAATATGATTATTTTTACCATCAGAATTAAGAAGACACCTTTTTCAGCTTATCTAGTTAGAAGAAACCGGATCCGATCTAGTACAACCTACTTATTTTATGATTCTTCCACTTGAAGCCATATTTTTTTTTCATATTTGTATATTGTTTTGTCTGCCATCAAACATTCACCATTTGTGTGAATAAGCATAAATCAAATCAAGAAGTAGCTGTGGAGAGCTTACTGTGTCAGTTACTTTGCTAAATGTTAAATACACAGAAATGAGTAAGATACAGTCTGTATCTCAAATAATTAAATTTAATAAGAGAGAGAAGTAAGCAAATCATAATGCCCAATAAATGCATCAATACAAGTATATATAGGAGACAAAATTAATCTCAAGGAGGAAGTGATTACACAAGCAATACGTTTTCAATGCTTTCAAAAAGAGATGATTACTGAAATGGATTTAAAGGATGAATAGAACTTCCCCAGGCATGATATTATGAGGAAAAAGCATTTTAGTCAGAAGCATGGAAGACATGGAAGCTATGAAAAAGCACAATTGTGGATGGATTCCATTATAAGTCATTTGGACTTAATTCTATATGCAACAAGGAGCCATAGAAGTTTTAAACAGAAGAACAATGTGATGGATGTATATTTTTGAAAGATCACTTTGATAACTTTGTGGAGAATATTTTGTATTGCTTTTTGTCAAGAGAGGTAGAAACTGGAGAAACAGCCCTAAAGTGAGTTGAGTTAACAACAAATACTATAGATTAGTGAGGGTTCAAAATTCAGCTTACAGCTCAAGAAGACATTTTTGCAGAGGGACTGCAGATTTTACAAGCAGACTTTGGGGTAAAATAAAGCTTGCACATAACGTCAAAACTATCTTCCTGTTTCAGCTCAAATTAAATACATTTACTTTTGAAAGGTTAGCAAGCTTGGGTTTTGCTGAAATATTCCTTCTCCACACTTTGTTTTAATATTACACTAACAAGCTGCCTTCACTTGGAGGATTTAGCTCCCTTTAGATGTAGTTTACCAAACAGTAGTTGTAAAGTACTGCATTTCAAGGGGGTGATTAGTGGTAATGGGTAGAGTTTGAGGGGATGGGGGAAAGATTGTGTGCAGTGCCATGTCAGGAAAAGAAAGCTTCTCAACCTCCAAGCCATCTGAAAACATCTTCAATCCAAATTTTCAAGGGATCATAAGCTCAGACTGTGGTTTCTTACACCCCTGGGGAGGGGCAGTTTGTCATGGGTTTTATTGAACTCCAAGAAGGAATCACAGGTAAGCACATTTTTCAGTAGGCCTATGGACTTCTGGCTTGGGAAACGTGGCTATACAACTTCCCTTTTAGTCCTGGAATTCTACCTCTGGCACTATTTGTTTCCTCTTCTTTTGCAAAAGGTAATCTGCTTCATTGACATAGGGCCTAGGTCTCCTTCTTCCCTGTGAAGGATTTAGGCCTTGGGAATCTGGTCACTTTTTCTCTCACTGGTCTTTGCCTGTTCCTTGACTAAACCAAAGGAGCCACCTCAGGCTCACAAACATGACATCCTAACCAAAATGAGGACAACTACAAATATCCCAAATAATTCCCCATTAGGATGCATATTAATTAACTGGGAAAAGTTTAGACAGGATAGTTTGAGGAAAAAGGAATTAACTTTCCTTTGCAATACTACATGGCCCCTATACAAGCTAGGGGAACAAGAAGTCTGACAATAAACAGACAAAAAAAAAAACAAATCATTAAATTACAGTATCATCTTGTAGCTGGACATATTTTGTAAAAGAGGAGGTAAATGGGGAGAATTTCTATACATACAAATTTTCTGGACCCTATTCCAAGACCCAGGTTTAAGGAACTGCCAGGTATGCCTGGGTCATATCCCTTCAGACACTTCCATGACAGGAGCTCTATGTTTTATTTTTTTTCTTTAGTTATAGTCAGTTTACAGTCTGTGTCAAATTATGGTGTACAGCAAAATTCTTCAGTCATACATGAATATACGTATATTTATTTTCATAATCTTTTTCACCATGAGCTACTAAAAAATCTTGAATATATTTCCCTCTGCTATACAGTATAAACTTGTTTATCTATTTTATATGTATCAGTCAGCATCTGCAAATATCAAACTATCTGTTTACCCCTTCCCACCCCCTCTCTCTTGACAGTCACAAGTTTGTATTCTATGTCTGTGAGTCTGCTTCTGCTTTATAAATAAGTTCCTTTGTCTTTTTTTATTCCACATATAAGTGATATGATATGGTATTTTTCTTTCTATTTCTGAATCACTTCACTTATAATGACATTCTCCAGCGACATCATGTTGCTGCAAGTGGCATTATGTTCTCATTTCTTCATGGCTGAATAGTATTCCATTGTAAAAATATACCACGACTTCTTTATCCAGTCATCTGTTGATGGACATTTAGGTTACTTTCATTTCTTGGTTATTGTAAATAGTGCTGCTAAGAACATTGGAATGCAGGTGTCCTTTTGAAGTAGGGTTCCTTCTGGTTATATGCACAGCAGTGGGATTGCTGGGTCATATGGTAAGTCTATTTTTAGTGTTTTGAGGAATCTCCATACTGTTTTCCACAATGGCTGAATCAAACTGCATTCCCACCAACAGAGTAGGAGGGTTTCCTTTTCTCCACGCCCTCTTTAGTATTTATTATTTGTAGACTTTTGAAAGATGGGCATTCTGATTGATGTGAGGTGATACCTCGTTGTAGTTTTGATTTGCATTTCTCTGAAAATTAGTGATATTGAGCATATTTTTCATGTGCCTAATGGCCATTTGTATGTCTTCATTGGAGAATTGGTTGTTTAGGTCTTCTGCCCATTTTTGGATTGGGTTATTTGTTTTTTTTTCTTATTAAGTCATATTTACATACTGCTGTCCAGTCTTCCCAACACCATTTGCTGAAGAGACTGTCTTTATTCCATTGTATGTTCTTGCCTTCTTTGTCAAAGATTAATTGACCAAAATTTGTGGGTTCATTTCAAGTGGGACCCAATTAAACTTAGAAACTTCCACACAGCAAAGGAAACCATAAGTAAAACAAAATGACAACCTACAGAATGAGAGAAAATTTTTGCAAATGATGAAACTGACAAAGGTTTGATCTCCAGATTATATAAGCAGCACATACAACATAATGAGAAAAAAACAAACAACCTAATCCAAAAATAAGCAGAAGACCTGGACTCGCTATTCTGTTCCATTGATCCATATGCCTGATTTTTTACAAACACTATGCTGTCTTGATTATGGTAGCTCTGTAGTATTGTCTGAAGTCTGGGAGGGTTATTCCTCCAGATTCATTCTTTTTTTCTTCAGTAATGCTTTGGAAATTCTGGGTCTTTTGTGAGTCCATATAAATTTTATCATGATTTGTTCTAGTTCTGTGAAATAAGTTTGGGGTAATTTGACAGGGATTGCATTAAATCTTTAGATTGCCTTGGGCAACATGTCTATTTTTAACAATATTATTTCCTCCAATCTAAAATCATGGAATAGCTTTCCACTTTCTTAAGTCTTGTTTAATTTCCTTAATCAATGTTTTGTAGTTCCCCATGTGTAAGTCTTTAACCTCCTTGGTTAAACTTATTCCTAGGATTTTATTACTTTGGGTGTTATTTTAAAAAGGATTGTTTCTTTAATTTGTTTTCATGTTGTTTCATCCTTACTGTAGAGAAATGAAGCTTATTTTTGTACATCAAACTTGTGTCCTGCTACCTTACTGAATTATTTGGTTAGTTCTAGTAGTTTTTGTGTGTGCGTGTGTGTGGACCTTTTAGGGTTTTCTATATATAGTATCATGTCATCTGCCAATAGTGACAATTTTACATCTTCTTATCCAATTTCAATCCCTTTTATTTTTCTTCCCTGATTGCTGTGACTAGGACTTCCAAGACTATGTTGAATAGAAGTAGTGAGAAAGGAAAACCTTGTCTTGTCCCAGAATTTAGTGGGATGGTTTTGAGTTTTCCACCACTGAATACTATGCTGGCTGTATGTTTGCCATAAATAGGTTTTATTGTGTTGAGATATGTTCCCTCTATACCCACTTTGATGAGGGTTTTTATCATAAATGGGTATTGAATTTTATCAAATGCTTTTTCTTCATCTATTGAGATGATCATGTGGTTTTTGACCTTTTTCTTGTTGATGTGATGCATTACATTGTTTGACTTGCATAGATTGAAACTCCTTTTGTCCCTGGGGTGAACCCAACTTGATCATGGTGTATTATCTTTTTCATGTGCTGAGGGATTCTGTTTGCTAATATTTGGTTTAGGATTTTTGCATCTATGTTCATCAGTGATATTGGTCTCTGATTTTCTTTTTTGGTAGTATCTTTGTCTGTTTTTGGTCTCAGGGTGATGGTGGATTCATAGAATGAGTTTCAGAGTACTCACTCATTTTCAATCTTCTGGAAGAGTTTGAGAAGGACCAGTATGAGTTCTTTGTACATTTGATAGAATTCCCCAGTGAAGCCATTCATTCCAGGACTTTTATTTGTAAAGAGGTTTTTTATTGTTATTTCAATTTGATTTCTAGTGATCGGTTTGTTTAAGTGATCAATTTCTTCTTGATTCAGTCTTGTGGACTGTATGTTTCCAGAAACTTGTCCATTTCTCCTAGGTTATCCATTTGGTTTCTATGTAGTTGTTCATAGTATTCTCTTATGATATTTTGTGTTTCTGTCATATTGGTTGTAATTTTTCCATTTTCCTTTCTTATTTTCTTTATTTGTTCTCTCTCTTTTCTCTTTGTGAACTTGGTCAGAGGTTTATCAATTTTGTTTACTCTTTCCAAAAATCAGCTCTTGATTTGATTGAATTTTTCTATTATTTTTTAATCTCTATTTAATTTATTTTCTCTTTGATATTTATCATTTCCTTCCTTCTGCTGACTGTTTTTTTTCTGCTTTACTTTTTCTAATTCTTTTACTGGTATGCTAGACTTTTTATCTGAGATTGTTCTTTTTTGAGGAAGGCCTGTATCACTATAAACCTCCCTCTTAATACTGCCTTTGCTGCTTCCCATAGATTATGAGTGGTTGTATTTTCATTGTCATTTGTCTCAAAGTATTTTTAAATTTCATTCTTTATTTCGTCATTGACCCGTTGTTTTTTTAGTAGCATGTTGTTTAATCGCCACCTTGTCATTTTTTCTCTTTTGTTTTTCTGTAGTTGATTTTTAGTTTCATGGAATGGTGGTCTGAAAAGATGCTTCAGATTATTTATATTTTCTTAAAATTGTTGAGGTTTCTTTTGTGCCCAAGTAAATGATCTTCCTAAAATATGTTCCATGTGCACTTGAAAAAATGTATATTATATTTTGGGGGAATGTAATATTCTGAAAATATTAACTAAGTCTAATTGTTCTATTGTTTCATTTAACTTCTCTGTTGCCTCATTAATTTTCTGTCTGGAAGATCTGTCCAGTGATATAAATGGGATGTTAAAGTCTCCTACAATGGTTGTTCTCCTATGAATTTCTCCCTTTATATCTGTTAGTATTTGCTTTATGTATTTATGTGCTCTTATATTGGGTGCATAGATGTTAATAAGTTTAATATCCTCATCTTGTATTTTTCCTTTAACCATTATAAAATGTCCTTCTTTATATTTCCTCATGGCCTTTGTGTTAAAGTCTATTTTGTCTGAAATCAGTATTGGTACTCCTGCTTTCCTGTCATTTCCATTTGCATCAAATATATTTTTCATCCTCTCACTCTCAATATATGTGTTTCTTTCTCCATAAAGTTGTCTCCTGTATGTAGCATATTGAATGTCCTCATTTTATTATCTAGTCTGCCAATCTATGTCTTTTGATTGGAGTACTTAGTCGATTGACATTTACAGTTATTATTGATAGATGTGTGTTTATTGCCATTTTGAACTCAGTTTTGCAGTTAATCTGGTGTTTTCTCTTAGTTCCTTTCTTTTTCTTTGTGTGGTTTGATAATTTTCCTTTATATTATCTTGGTTTCTTTATAGCTCTTTTGACTCTGTTGTAAGGTTTTGGCTTGTTGTTACCCTGTTTTGTAAGTATGTTAACCCATTACTATATCTGTTGGTTTTAAACAGATAGTATTATGAGCTCAAACCCATCCTACCAATAACAAAAAAAGAAAAAAGGAAAAAAGTCTATGTTTTCTTGCTCCCCTTTCCCACTCTTAATGATTTAGATGTCCTTTTCACAATTTCATGTTTATTATATTGTAATTCATTGTAGTTATCGCTTTCCAATTATGGTTTTCTCCTTTCTGTAACATCCTGCTTCTTTTCTATTTAGAGTAAACATCACAGTGTTTCTCTTAGCATAGGTTTAGTATTGCTAAATTCTTTTAGTTTTTGCTTGTCTGTGAAGTTCTTTATATCTCCTTCTTTTCTAAAGCATACCCTTGCTGGATAAAGTATCCTAGGTTGCATCATTTTCTCATTCAGGACTTTGAATATATCTTCCCACTGTCTTTTGGCCTGCAGTGTTTATGTAGAGAAATCAGCTGAAAGCCTTATGGGGGTTCCCTTGTAACTCACTCTTTGCTTTTCTCTTGCTGCTTTTAGAATCATTTCTTAATCCTTAATCCTGGCCATCCAGATTATAATATGTTTACTGTGTGTCTGTTTGGGTTCTTCCTATTTGGGACTCTCTGATTTTCCTGTACTTGGGTATCTGGTTCCTTCTTTAGGTTTGGGAAAATTTCAGTCATGATTTCTTCAAATACCTTTTCAATCCCTTTTACTCTTTCTTCTTCTCCTGGGACCCCTATCATGTGTAATTCAATATGCTTTATATTATCCCATAGGTCACTTATATTGTTTTCACTGGTTTTGTTTGTTTGTTTTCCTCTCAGCTGTTCTGATTGGGAGATTTCTGTTTTCTTGTCTTCTAAGTCACTTATTCATTTCTCTGCATTATCAAGCCTACTTTTTATAGACTTTAGCTCAGCTCTCACCTCAGCAAATGAGTTTTCCAGTTTTAATTGGCTCCTCTTTATATCTTCAATTTCCTTTTTGACATATTCGCTGTCTCTATACACAAACTCTTGGTTCCTTCATTACTTTGGTCACTCCTGTTTTGAAATCATGATCTAGTAGAGTATCAAGGTCTATTTTATTGATTATTCTTTCAGAAGACTTCTCTTGTTATTTTAATTGGGAGTAGTTCGGCTTCTTCCTTTTACTTATATGTCTCTGGTACTATGGCTCATGGAGTATCAGTCATCTACTGTGGTCCTTAAATGGTTTGTTTGTTTATTTACTTATTTATTTAAAGCAGATGCAGAAATAAAACTAAAAAAGAAAAGAAATTCAAAAGAGGAAAAGATTTGAAAACAGAGTATATTAAATAACAGAATAACAAATTGAAGATAAAAATCAAGTTGAGACAAATTTTTAAAAACTTAAAAGAAGAAAAAATATTTGATAACAGTATAATCAATAACAGAATAACAACACAAAGAAATAGAAATCAAATTGATAGACATTTAAAAGTAATTAAAGGAAGAAAAAAATATTTGAAAACAGTTTATAATTGATAACAGAACAAAACAAATAAAAATGAAACTGAGACAAGAAGAAGAAGCAGAAGCAGCAGCAGAAGAAGAAGAAGCAGAAGCAGCAGCAGAAAGAAGAAGAAGAAGAAGAAGAAGAAGAAGAAGAAGAAGAAGAAGAAGAAGAAGAAGAAGAAGAAGAAGAAGAAGAAGAAGAAGAAGAAGAAGAAGAAGAAGAAGAAGAAGAAGAAGAAGAAGAAGAAGAAGAAGAAGAAGAAGAAGAAGAAGAAGAATTTTTAAAGGAATAAAATAGAAACAAAAAATTTGTAAAGTAAAAATTTAAAAAGAAAAGAAAAAAAAGTGGATGTGTTCCCCTGGAGACTGTGCACTCTTAATAATTTTGTTGAGAGGTTCTTCTTAAGTAAGGTCCTTCTTGGTAGTTGCCACGTCTTCCTTCCCTGCTTTTTGCCTGTTGTCCCTTCAGTTGGGGGTGTGGCCAGTGATCTGGTAGCCAGAACCTGCCCTGTCTATTGAACCTCCTTTTTTTTTTTTTTTGTGGTTGTCATCACTCCTGTACTCACCCTACTGTGTGAACTCTGCTCAATGTTTCCAGAGGCCTTCTTGTCACACTCCTGGTCTGTGCTGTTCCCAGTTCTGGTCAGAGGGTGGTTTGCATCTCCTCCCAAAACTATATCTGGAGGTGTCACTACTTCATGGTAGGTGGGCAGGTCATGCCCCTTCCCTATGCCAAGGTCTGACACTGTCCTCATGCCTGGTAGGTGGGCACATCACTCCCCATTTGAGTGCCACTCTCCACACCACATAAGGTCCAAGCTCTGTAGGTGGGCTTGGACAACATGGCTGCACCAGCACTTGCCCCTGCTCTATGCCAGAACTCAGCTCCTTATTTGTCTTAGAGGCAGGAGTTCACAGAGGCACCAGGGCAGAGCATTCCTATCTTCCTGGGGCTGTAAACAAATCTTAGTTTCGCTTATGGGCACCTAGGTAAGTATTCAGATTTTGACACCCTCCTCTGAGTGAGGATTTAGTGGCTGTGGTTGCACCCCACCTCTCATCTCCCCAGAACACACCAGTAATGGTGCCTCAGGCCTCAGAGACAAAGGCTACTGCACCTCTTCCCCCAGAGCACATCAGTATTGCTGCTTTTCTTTTTATTCCTATTTTATGGGGGACCCAGACTATTCTGTTCTGTATACCCTCTGAGCCATGGCACATAGCACACTGCAGTCCCCCAAGGTTGCCTCTGTACAGTTGACCCAAGTCGTCCAACTGGCTTAAGCAATCTGTCCCATCCCACACCTACTGGTTCATGCTTAGAACTGGGGGTCATGGAGACTCTTTGCATCCATTTAACATAGTTTTATTGGTCAAGGGCTATTCCATACAGATATGAGCCTCAGAGTTTCACCCTCCATCTTGCTGGCCTCTCTGTTGGAGCAGGGGTGACCCAGTGAATGACCACTATTCCTCCTTTGCTGCTCCCTCCTTCCAGGACTGGTCCCACACTACTTTCCTTTTTCTTCCTTCTTTTTTCTTTTTCTCCTTCCAGATTAGTGGCATATTTTGTCTTTTGAAGAAGGTGATGTTCTGTCAAAGTTCAGCAGGTGTTTTGATTGGATGGGTGGGTCTGTGGATGTTAGTTCTGGTGTCTTGTGGGAGAGGGTGAGCTATCAGTATCCTTCTACTCTGCCATCTTGACCCTCCTCTGGAGCTCGATGTTTAAGATGACCCCTTATGGGTCCACCTCCACAAAGTCCACAGCCAAGAACTTTTACCTCCCCTGACTCTAAGGGAGAATATTCTTCTCAATCATTAAGCCCTAATACCATTCCTGGGCAGCTGGGGACCCCAGGCCACCATGAATCATCTCATGGATCTGGCATTTGGAGTATTTAACAATAGAGACAGGGTTCAATAGGCAAAAGGGAATCAGGGACAACAGCAAAAGTCACAATTCTCAGCATCAGCCCTAACCCCTGCACCCCCTCAGGGTTACCCTTTCTTGTGAAGACCCATGACAAAGACAGGATCAAGGACTCTTAGATCTGAGCCACATCTTCCTCAAAAAAGACCTGATTTAAGTACAGCCAGGAGAGCCACTGGAAAGACAAGTGCCCTATCTTGGTTCCACTGGGAACCTGCCCAACATGAAAACCAAAATACCACTGGAAGCGAGGCTGACAATTGTCCCAAGGGATTTGGGTCTCCCCTGCCCATGGGGCCCCTAAATTAGGCATTTAGAGATTTTTTTACTCTCTGATAGTCAGGGTCAATGCTCCTACTCAGCCCTGAAGCAGTTTTGGAAGACAGACCATCATCCATCTGCACCCTCATAAGATTATGGGAGTAAAATCTCTGAGGGAGGAATGAGACAGGAAGGAAGGGGGTAGGTCAGAGTCATTCAAAAAATAACTCAGCAATTAACACCAAAGTGGTGAAAAATTCATCTCCCAACAGGCCTTGAGGCCCAAGATGATAGGATATTTGACTTCTAGTAGACCTTCAGATTCTCTGTAATATATTAGCATGGTAAATGACACTCCCACAGGTATCATGACAATTTCAAGGTTAATCATAAAAGGTAAAAAAGTGGGTAGTGGGCCAATTCCTGAGAATCTCAGTCCCTTCCCCAAAGTAGTTGGAATAACCCTCCCACTTGTTAGCATATGAAGTTACTGAGCCCAAAAAATTTAACAATCCCTACACCTTGTGGCCACTCTCCCTTCTGAGTAAGATGACCTGCACCCTGTCTATGGAGTGTGTAACTACTTTTGTTTTAACCAAGCACCAGGAAGTGGCCAAGATGGTGGAGAAGAAGGATGTTGTTAGCTCACCCTTTCGAATGAATACACCAAGAAAGACATACATGGACCCACCCATCCACTCAGAACACCAGCTGAAATTTGACATAACATTACCTTCTTCAAAAGACAAAATTCATCACAAATCTGGTAGTAGAAAAAAAAGAAGAAGGAAATTATTGCAGGACCTGTCTTGTGGGGAGGGAGTGATAAATGAGGTATACTGCTCCTATAATGGGATTCCCCCTCTCCAATGTAGAGGTCAGCAGGGACAAAGGGATAACCTCCAATTCTTGGATCTGTGCACAGCAGACTTTGGCTGAGAGAACTAAGTGAAATAGGCATAAAGGCTCCCTGTGATCCTC
Organism: Camelus dromedarius; assembly: GCF_036321535.1. Classification (NCBI taxonomy): domain Eukaryota; kingdom Metazoa; phylum Chordata; class Mammalia; order Artiodactyla; family Camelidae; genus Camelus; species Camelus dromedarius. The sequence goes on along the minus strand of NC_087451.1, from coordinate 663,281 downwards.
AGCCCTAGATGCAAGCCAGTGGTGGTGGGCCAGAACTGACTGTCCAAACTAGGTGGAGGACTTGGGCTGACTGTGCAGAGGCAACATCAGGCACCATGAATAAAAGTGTATACAGAACAGAATAACCTGGGTCCCCCATAAAAAATGGGAAAAATCAACACTGCCATTGCATGTTGTGGGGAGAGGCACAATGCGGCTGGGCTGTACCTTTGTCTATGCAGAGCTGCAGCACCATCACTGGTGTGTTCTCAGAAGAAGAGAGGTGGGGCTCGCCCTAGCCACCATATTCACAGGTGCACAGCTGTAATGTGGAGGTAGGGTTGATATCTGAATCTTTACCCAAGGGCTCCACAAGTTCATAAGCAAGACTGAGGTTGCTTTACAGCCCCAGGCAGAGGGAAACATTTTGCAAAGTGAGTGCCTTTGTGGACATGCAACTATATGACAAAGGATCAAAGAGCAGAGTCCTGTCACGCAGCAAGGGTTAGGGCTGGTGCAGCTGTTTTCTGTGAGCCTGCCTACCACACACAGACATGGTTCTGGGAACTATGCTGACCCCATTTTGTGGTCTTTGGGCCTCTGGAATGAGTAAGCAGTGGTCATGCAATGGAGTGAATGAAGGGGCAGCTTGTGGTGCTGGAGATGGCAATGACCCAATAGCATGAACTTCAAGTCACTGAGGGCTAGGGGCCCTAATGACACAGGCCTCTAAGATGAGTAAGCAGAGATCATGCAACAAGGCAAGTAAAGGAGAGGTGATTAGTGCTGGGTATGTCACAGACCTGATAGTGTACCATGATCCAGGTGTCCAACCCAGATGTTAGTGGAAATGTACTGGTACCCTGAGGGCAGAGAACCTGGGGGACACCAGTGCAGTGCACTGACATTCTTATGGCTAAAGCAAGGGAAAAGGTACAGTCAACAAAGTGTACTTAATGAGCTCAAAGACACCTACTATGAACTGCAGCTCAGAAACAGATCTGGAAGTTGCCATTGCAACAAAAAAGGAACAGACTCAAAACCTATCAATACTGGGACAACCACAGAACAAAAAGGAGGCCCTGCCCAACAACCAGGTCAGGCTCTGTTCACAACACCAGCCACACCCAAAATCAAAGGGATAACAGTCAACACACACAGAAGAAAGACATGGAAAGCATCCATACTAAAAACAGACCTCAAAACAAAATTATTAGGGGTACACAGTTTACACAAGAATGCATCCTCTTAAAAAAAAAAACAAAAAAACCTTCAAGACCACAGTAGATAAATAATACTCCACAATCCACTGAAAGAATAATTAATGAAATAGCCCTCAATAGTCTACTAGGTCATAACTTCAAAACAGGAGTGATCAAAGCACTGAAATCACTAAAAAAGACTATGAATAGAGACAGAGAAAACTTTAAAAAAGAAATGGGAAGTATAAATAGGAGCCAACTTCTGTTAAAAATAGAAAACTCAATGGCTGAGATAAGAGGCACATTAAAAGCAAACAAAAGCAGACTGGACAACACAGAGGAAAAAATTACTGACTTAGAAGCCAAGATAAAAGAAGTCTCCCAATTAGAACAGCAGACAGAAAAGCAAATAAAAACCAATGAAAGTGATATAAGGGACCTATGGGATTATATAAAGTGTGCCAACCTACACATAATAGGGATCCCAGAATGAGAAGTAAGAGCAAAGGGGATTGAAAAGGTATCTGAAGAAATTATATTTGAAAATTCACAAACCTAAAGAAGGAATCAAATATCCAAGTACAGGAAACACAGAGGGTCCCAAACAAGAAGAGCCCAAATAGACTTACGCCAAGACATGTTATAATTAGGATGGCCAAGGTTAAAGATGAAGAAATGATTCTAAAGGTAGCAATAGAAAAACAAAGAGTGAGTTACAAGGGAACCCCCATAAGGCTTTCAGCTGGTTTCACTACACAAATACTGCAGACCAGAAGGGAGTGGCAAGTTATATTCAAAGTTCTGAATGAGAAAAAGTTGTAATCTGGGAAAATTTATCCAGCAAGGCTATCCTTTAAAATAGAAGAGATAAAGAATTTCACAAAGAAGAAACTAAAAGAATTCAGCAATACTAAACCTATGCTAAGAGAAATATTGAAATGTCTACTCTAAATAGAAAAGAAGCAGGATTCTATAGAATGTAGAAAACCATAATTGGAAGTGCGATGACTACAATGAGTTGCAACAGAATAAACATGAAAATGTAAAAGAGGATATCAACATCATAAAGGGTGGAAGAGGGGAGCAAGAAAATATAGATTTTCTCCTTTCTTTTTAGGATGTGGTTGTGCTTATATAATTATCAGTTTAAAGTAAATAGATATACTAATGGGTTAATATATTTGAAAAATAGGGTAACCACAAGTCAAAAGCATACAATATAATCACAAAAACCAAAAGGAAAGCAAGATAATACAAAAGAAAATTATCAAACCACAAAAAGAAAAAGAAAAAAGAGGAAATACCAAATCAACTGAAAAACTATTTAAAATGGCAATAAACACACATCTATCAATAACTACTTTTAATGCCAATGGACTAAATGCTCCAATCAAAAGACATTGAGTAGCAGATTGGATAATAAAAGAACTTACAATATGCTGCATACAAGAGGTACACTTTAGGGTGAAAGACACACATAGATTGAAAGTGAGAGGATGGAAAAAGATATTTCGTATAACTGGAACTGACAAGAAAATGGGAGTAGCAATACTGATATCAGGCAAAACGGATTTTAAAATGAAGGCCATAAAGAAATATAAAGGACAATATACAATGATAAAAGGAGTAATATAAGATGAGGATATTACACACATTAACTTATATGCACCCAATATAGGTGCTCAATATAAGAGCACCTAAGAACATAAAGTAAGTACTAACAGATATAAATGGAGAAATTGATGGGACCACAATCATAGTAGGAGACATTAACCCCCAATTAACATCATTGGACAGATCTTCCAGACAGAAAATCAATAAGGCAATAGAGAAACTAAATGATACAATAGAGCATTCAGACTTGGTTGACCTTTTCAGAACATTGCATCCCTCTAAAATAGAATATACATTCTTTTCAAGTGCACATGGAACATTTTCTAGGATAGATTATGTGCTCGGGCACAAAAGAGTTCTCAACAAATTTAAGTAGACAGAAATTATTTCAAGCATCTTTTCTAAAACAGTGCCATGAAACTAAAAGCCAACCACAGGAAAACAAAGGGAAAAAATGACAGCATGTAGATTAAACAACATACCATTAAAAAATAAATTAGAAATTCATTAAAAATTACTTTGAGACAAATGACAATGAAAACACAACCACAAACATCTATGGGATGAAGCAAAATTGGTCCTAAGAAGAAAGTTCACTGTGATACAGGCCTTCCTCAAAAAAGAAAAACATCTCAAATAAACAATCTAACTCATCATCTAAAAGAATTAGAAAGAGAAGATCAAGCAAAACTAAAAATCAGCAGAATGAAGGAAACAATAAAGATCAGGGTGGAAATAAATGAAATAGAGGCTAAAAAAATTTTTAAAAATCAATCAAACCAAGAGCTGTTTTTTTAAAAATAGTAAACAAAATTGACAAACCTCTAACCAGGCTCACCAAGAAGAAAAGAGAGAGAACACAAATCAAATTTAAAAGGAAAATGGAGAAATTATAACCAATACCACAGAAATATAGAATATCATAAGAGAATTCTATAAACAACTGTATGGAAGCAAACTGAATAACCTAGAAGAAATGGACAAATTTCCGGAAACATGCAGTCTAGTAAGACTGAATCAAAAAGAAATTGACCATTTGAACAGACAGATAACTAGAATTGGAATACAAATAACAATTAAAAAAAAAAAACTTGCAAACAAAAATCTAGGACCGGATGTTTTCACTGGGGAATTCTATCAAACATATGAGGAAGATCTCCCACTGGTCTTTCTCAAACTCTTCCAAATGATTGAATAAGAGTGAGTACTCCCAAACTCACCATCACCCTGAGACCAAAACCAAAGACACTATCAAAAAATTAAATTACAGGCCAATATCACTGATGAACATAGATGCAAAAATTCTCAACAAAATATTAGCAAACAAAATCCAACAGCACATAAAAATATCATACACCATGATCAAATTGCATTCATTCCAGGGACACAAAGATGGTTCAGCTTATGCAAATGAATCAATACGATACACCACATCAACAAGAGAAAGGACAAAAATCACATGATCATCTCAATAGATGTAGAAAAAGCATTGGACAAAATTCAACATCCATTCATGATTTAAAAATTACTTACCGAAAAGGATATAGAGGGAATATATCTCAACATAATAAAAACTATGACAAGCCTACAGCCAGCATGATATTTAATAGTGAAAAACTGAAGGCCTTCTCCTGAAAACCTGGAACAAGACAGGATGTCCACCTTCACCACTTCTATTAAACATAGTCCTGGAAGCCTTAGCCACAGCAATAAGGCAATAAAAATAAATAAAAAGGATTCAAATTGGAAAAGAAGAGGTAAAATTGTCATTATATGTGGATGACATAATACGATATATAGAAATCCCTGAAGACTCCACACAATAACTATTAGAGCTGATAAAAGAATTCAGCAAGATAGCAGGATACAAGATTAACATACAAAAATCAGTTGCATTTTTTTACACTAATGATGAATTATTAGGAAAAGAAAGTAAAGAAACAATTCCTTTTAAAATTGCATCCAAAACAATAAAATACTTAGAAATAAATCTGACCAAGGAGGTAAAAGACTTTTACATGAAGAACTGAAAAAAAAAAAAACTTCCTAATGAAATTAATGACTTAATAAAATAGAAAGATATCCCATACACTTGGTTTGGAAGAATAAGTATTATTAAAATCGCCATACTGCCCAAGGCAATCTACACATTTAATATGATCCCTATCAAATTATGCAGGATATTTTTCATAGAACTAGAACAAGACATCTTAAAACTTGTATGGAATCACAAAATATCCAAAATTTCCAAAGCAATATTGAAGAAAAAGAACAAAACTGAAGGAATAACCCTCCCAGACTTCAAAAGTGCCACAGAGCTACTATAATCAAAAGGTCATGGTTTGGGCATAAAAACAGACATATGGATCAAAGGAACACAATAGTCAGCCCAGAAATAAATCCACAGACCTATGGTCAATTAATCTTTGACAAAGGAGGCAACAGCATACGACAGAGGAAAAACAGTTTCTTCAACAAGTAGTGTTGGGGAAACTGGATAGCAGCATATAAATCAATGAATTTAGAACACTCCCTCATACTATAAACAAAAATAAACTCAAACTGGCTTAAAGACTTAAATATAAGACAAGACATAGTAAATCTTCTAGAATAAAACATAGACAAATCATTCTCTGACATAAATCTTAGCAATGTTCTTCAATGGCAATCTACTCAGGCAATGGAAATAAGAGCAAAAATAAACAAATGAGACCTAGTTAAACTCATAAGCTTTTGCACAGCAAAGGAAACCATAAGCAAAACAAAATGACAACTTATAGAATGGAAGAGGATATTTTCAAATGATGCAACCTACAAAGGCTTAATTTCAACAGCTCATACAACTTTACAACAACAAAATAAACAAAAAACTCAACCCAATCCAAAAATGGGCAGACGATCTAAGCAAGCAATTCTCCAACGAAGACATAAAAATGGCCAATAGGCACATGAAAAGAGGCTCAATATCTCTAAATATCAGAGAAATGCAAATCAAAACTATAATGAGTTATCATCTCACACCAGTTAGAATGGTCATCATTAAAAAGTCCATGAATGAGTAATGCTGGAGAGGGTATGGAGAAAAGGGAGCCCTCCTACTCTGCTGGTGGGAATGTAGTTTGGTACAGTCATCAGGGAACAGTATGGAGATACTTCAATAAACTAAAAATAGACTTACCATTTGATATAGCAATCCTTCTACTGGGTGTATATCCACAGGGATCTCAAAAAAATACATGCACCCAAATATTCATAGAAGCATTATATACAGTAACCAAGAAATGGAAACAACCTAAATGTCCATTGACAGATGACTGGATAAAGAAGTTGTGGTATATTTACATGGTGGAATACTACTTAGCCATAAAAAATAAAATAATGCCATCTGCAGCGATGTGGATGGACCTAGAGATCATCATTCTAAGTGAAGTGATCCAGAAATAGAAAGAAAAATACCATAAGATATCACTCATTTGTCAAATCTTAAAAAAAAAAAGACAATATGAACTCATCTATAGAACAGAAACATTCTCACAGACATAGTAAATGTTCTTATGGTTACTGAGGAAAGAGGGTAGGAGGGGATAAATTTGGGAGTTTGACATTTATAAATGTTAGCCACTAAATATAAAAATAGACTTTAAAAAAGTTTCTGCTGTATAGCACAGGGAACTATGTTCAGTATCTTGTAATAACCTTTGATGAAAAAGAGTATGAAAACAAATACATGTATGTATATGAATGACTGGGACATTATGCTGTATACTAGAAATTAACACATTGTATCTGATGGTGCTTCAATTAAAAAATAAAAGCAAAGTAAGCACACAACACCCACACCTCATGGCCTTTCTCTTGTCTTCTGAAATAGCCTACATTCTATGGAGTACGTATCTCTCTAAATAAATCTCCTTTTACACAATTGTGGCTCACTCTTGAATTCTTTCCTGCATGAAGCTAAGGATCCCCACTTGCTGGGAAACATCCCAAGTACTCAGCTGAGACCTGGGACATGGCTATCTTCTCACCTAACATTCAATTTTTCTGTATTGCTAGCAGTGATCTTTTGTCTCTCAAGTTGTCAAGCAACTGTAGGTCTACACCAAGTTTGGTAGGAAGAAGAAAATAGTCCCAAAGGAAAAAAGCCTTTGGCAGCTGCTTAGGTGATTTTCCTCAGCTCCCATTCTCCCACCTCAGAGTCCCAGCCATTGATAATGGCCACTGGAGTGGCTCAGATACAGGTCCTCTCCTGTTATTGATTGCTCCGGTGATCTGGCCTTGCTGAGCTCCCCCTAACCCTCTGCTCTCCCAAGGAAGGCTGGTGCAGGGGTTGCCTTTAGGGTGTCTGATAAAGCCAAGGTGTCCAGGGGTAGGAAAAAGGAAAGGAAAGTCAAGACCTATGTTGGGTTGACAAGGCTGTTGCCACAAAACCAGCCTTTGCACCCCAAAAGCCAGATTGAGACTCAGAGGCAGAGTTTTGGGAGAAAAAGAACAGCTTTATTCCTTTTCCAGTGAAAAGCGAGTCACAGCAGGCTAATGCTTTAAAGACTTGGGATTGGGAACTTGAAGTTTTATAGAAAAACTAGATGGAGCAAAAGATGATAACAATCAGGGCATTTTAGAAGAGAGAAGATGGCAGAGTAGAAGGACGCTTGTAGCTCAATCTCTCCCACAAATGCACCAAGACTCACATCCACAGACCCACTCAACCAACCAGAGCACCTGCAGAGCTCCAACAGAACATCACCCTCTTCAAAGGATAGAGACGCCAAAAATCTGGTAGGAGAAAAGGAAAAAAGAAAGAAGAAAAGGCAAAGCACAGCAGGACGGGCCCTGTGGGGAGGGAGTGGCAAAGGAGGACTGGCGCTCATTCGCTGGATCTCCCCTCTCCAACTAAGATGCCAGTGGGATGGAGGGGGAGCCTCCAAGGCTCGGATCTGTACAGAGCAGCCCTTGACTGACAGAACTAAGTTAAACGGTCACAGAGGGTCCTTGTGACACCCAGCCTGAGAAGCAGGGCAGCAGCTGGTGGCAGGGCCGGGCTGCCCAAGCCGGGTGAGAGATGGGGGCATCTGCACTGAGGCAGCGCTGGGGGACTGCAAGGGGCTGCATGCCAAGGCTGTGGGTGCACAGGGCAGAACAACCTCAGCCCTCCATAAAACAACACAGTTGATGTGCTCTGGGGGGAAGGGTGCATAGCCCCATCCCTGAAAACCCACGGAAAGTTTTTGGGGGAAGAGAGATGGGGTCAGGCACAGCTTCCATATCCTCTGGCACTTAGCATCCAGGCAGGGGCGGGGCGAAACCTGCATCCAGACCTAACGGCTTAGCAGCCTCAAAGGCCAGACAGAGACCTGTCTACAGCCCGAGGCAGATAGGATCCCTCAATCCTGGTCCCTCAGAGAACTTGCTCTGCCAAGACAAACAAGGAGCTGGGTTTTGGCCAAGAGCAGGGACAAGGCTGTTCCTCGGTCTTCCCCGAGCCCACCTGTGGAGCGCCAACCTCAGGTGGGGCGTGCAGCTGCACAGAGAAGCAGAGTGACTGGCACCAGGAGATGGAGGGCGGACTCCCACATTTTGGGCAGGAATGCAGCCCCTGACCACGGTGCTGGGAGGGGGCGCTACCCGCCCTCCTAACTGGCCAGTCTGAACCATCTGACTGCGGCATCAGGAGGGGCAGTGACATGCCCGCCCACAGCAAAGGAGAGCTACACCTGACCCAGCTTTGGGAGGAGGCTTCACCTGCTTGCTGACAGGTACTGGGAGCAGCACAGAAAAGGGCGCCAACGGAGGTCCTCTGGAAACAACAAGCTGAGCTTCCAAAACAGGACAAAGACAGAAAGACTTCACATTAAAAGCACACAGACTCCAGGAGAACACCGACCCTCCCCCTTTTTTTTTTTAAATCTGTTTTTACCTGTTCTATTTCCTATTACCCAATTAATTTTTAGTTCTTAATTCATTTTTACTTCTCTTGGGTTTTGATGTCCTGTTATTGATTAGACACAGGTTTCAAACACATCTTTTCATCTTTTCCCCTTTTTTTAAACGTTTTAAAAGGACATCAAACCCAATTGCTATTCTGCTTCAACTTGCTCTTCTATTATTCATTATACACTGTTTTAAAACCATTTTTTCTCCCTTCTTTTAAAATTGTTTCTCTCTTTCTCTTATTTTTTCTTTTTTTCCTAAGTCTTATTCCTACATAGGCATTAGATAGATAAACTCGTTAAGGACCGCAATAGATGACTCATCCTCCATAAACCACAGTGCCAGAGAGGTATGAGCAAGATGAAGAAGCAGAGAAACCATTCCCAATTAAAAGAACAAGAGAAATCCCCTGAAAGAATGATCAATTAAATAGACATTGATAGTCTACTAGATAAAGATTTCAAAAAAGGAGTGATCAAAGTGCTGAAGGAACTAGAAGAGATAGTGCTTAGAGATATAAAATATGTCAAAAATGAAATTGAAGCTATAAAGAAAAGCCAAGTAGAATTGGTAAACTCATTGACTGAGGTGAGGAATGATTAAAAGCTGTGCAAAGCTGACTAGATAATGCAGAGGAAGGAATTAGTGACCTAGAAGACAGGACAATAAAAAGCACCCAATCAGAAGAGCTATAAGAGAAACAAACAAAAAATAATGAAAATAGCATAAAGGATCTATGGGATAATATAAATCATGCCAAACTTTGCATAATAGGGGTCCCAGAAGGGGAAGAAAGATCAAAGGGGACTGAAAAGGTTTTTGAAGAAATCATGACTGAAAACTTCCCAAACTTAAAGAAGGAATCAGATATCCAAGTACAGGAAGCTCAGAGGGTCCCAAACAGGAAGAACCCAAACAGACCCACACCAAGACAAATCATAATCAAGATGGCCAGAGTCAAAGATAAAGAAATGATTCTAAAGGCAGCAACAGCAAAGCAAAGAATAAGTTGCAAAGAACCCCCATAAGGCTCTCAGCTGATTTCTCTACACAAACACTATAGGCCAGAAGGGACTGGCAAGATATATTCAAAGTCCTGAATGAAAAACAAGATGCAGCCTAGGATACTTTATCCAGTAAGGCTATCTTTTAGGATAGAAGGAGAGATAAAGAATTTCACAGACAAGAAAAATCTGCAGGAGTTTAAAAACACTAAACCCATGATAAAAGAAATATTGAAAGGTCTATTCTAAATAGAAAAGCAGCAGGATGGTACAGAAATGAGAAACTCACAACTGGAAAGGTGATAACTCATGAATTACAAATAAAATACACACAAAATTATAAAAGAAGACATACAAATCATTGAGAGTGGGAGAGAGAGGAAGGGAAATATAGAATATATTTTTTTCTTTTAAATATTTTTTTCTTGGTAGGTTGGGTTTGAGATCATTTTACTATCACTATAATAAAAACAGTTACAGTAATGAGCTAATAGATTTATGAAAAAGGGTAACCACAAGCCAAAAACTTACAAGGGAGTCACAAAAATTAACTAAAATATATGATAATACAAAGGAAAATAACCAAACCACAAAAGGAAGAAGAAAGGAACAAAGATGAAACATCAAATCAACTGCAAAGAGAAGTTCAAAATGGCAATAAACACACATCTATCATTAATCACTGTAAATATTAATGGACTAAATGCTCCAGTCAAAAGACATAGAGTGGCAGACTGGATAATAAAGCAAGAACCTTTAATATGCTTCATACAAGAGACCCACTTTAGGGAGAAGGACACATATAGAATGAGAGTGAAAGGATGGAAAAGGATATTCCATGCAAATGGAAAAGTCAAAAAAGCAGGGGTTGCGGTACTGATTTCAGACAAATTAGACTTTAAAACAAAGGCCATAAAGAAAGATAAAGAAGGACATTTTATAATGATTAAAGGAGTAATACAAGATGAGGATATTACACTCGTTAATATATATGCACCCAATATAGGAGCACCTAAGTACATAAAACAATTACTAACAGAGATAAAGGGGGATATTGATGGGAATACAATCATAGTTGGAAATTTTAACACTGCATTAACATCACTAGACAGATCTTCTAGACAGAAAATAAATAAGGCAACAGAGAAATTAAATGATACAATAGAAAAATTAGATTTGGTGGATACGTTTTGAGCATTACATCACCAAAAAATGGGATATACATTCTTTTCAACTGCACATGGAACATTTTCCAGGATTGATCATGTACTTGGGCACAAAAGATACCTCAACAATTTCAAGAAGATAGAAATTATCTCAAGCATCTTTACTGACCACAATGCCATGAAACTAGAAATGAACAACAGAGAAACAATGGAGAAAGAAAGGAAAGCATGGAGATTAAACAATATGTTATAAAAAGAACAATGGGTCAATGAGGAAATCAAAGCTGAATTTAAAAAATACCTTGAGACAAATGACAATGAAAGCACAAGCACTCAAAATCTATGGGACACAGCAAAGGTAGTGCTAAGAGGGAAGCTTATAGTGATACATGCCTTCCTCAAAAAAGAAGAACAATCTCAAATAAACAATTTAACCCACCACCTGAATGAATTAGAAAAAGCAGAATAAAAAGCCCCAAAAGGTAGCAGAAGGAAGGAAATTATAAAGATCAGGGAAGAAATAAATAAAATAGAGATTAACAAGACCATAGGAAAAATCGACCAAACTAAAAGTTGGATTTTTGAAAAAGTAAATAAAATTGATGAACACATGGCAAAACTCACAAACAAGAAAAAAAAGAGAGCACAAATTAGCAAAATAAGAAAGGAAAAAGGAGAAATTACAACAAACAAAATATAAATATGGAATATCATACAAGAATATTATGAAAAACTATATGGAACCAAAACTATATAACCTAGAGGAGATGGACAAGTTTCTGCAATCATACTGTCCACCAACCCTGAATCAAGAAGAAACTGACCACTTGAACAATCCAATCACTAGAAATGAAATAGAAATAGCAATTAAAAACCTCTCTACAAAGAAAAGTCCAGGACCAGATGCTTTCACCAGGGAATTCTACCAAACATACAGAGAAGAACACATAGCAGTCCTTCTCAAACTCTTACAGATGATTAAAAAGGAGGGAATACTCCCAAACTCATTCTATGAAGCCACCATCAGCCTGACATCAAAACCAGGCAAAGGCACTACCAAAAAACAGAATTATAGGCTAATATCACTGATGAACATAGACATCAAAATCCTCACCAAAATATTAGCAAATAGTAACCAACAGCACATAGAAAAGATTATACATCATGACCAAGTGGAGTTCATCCCAGGGACAAAAGGGTAGTTCAAAATACACACATCAATCAATGTAATACATCACATCAACAAGAGAAAGGACAAAAACCACATGATCACCTCAATAGATGTAGAAAAAGCCTTTGATAAAATTCAACACCAACTTATGATAAAAAAAACTCTTACCAAAGTGGGTAAAGAGGGAACATATCTCAACATAATAGAAGCTATATATGACAAACCTACAGCCAGCATAGTCCTCAACAGTGAAATACTCAAAAGCTTCCCACTAAATTCTGGGATAAGATAAGGCTGCCCACTTTCACCACTCCTATTCAACATAGTCCTGGAAGTTTAGACACAGCAATCAGGCAACAGAGAGAAATAAAAGGGATCAAAATTGGAAAAGAAGAGGTAAAAGAGTCACTATATGCCGAAGACATGTTACTATAGCAATTTTCCAAGGAAGACATACAAATGATCAAAAAGCACATGAAAAAATGCTCAATATCACTAATTATCAGAGAAATGCAAATCAAAACTACAATGAGGTATCACCTCACACTAGTCAGAATGGCAGTCATTCAAAAATCCACAAATGACAAATGCTGGAGAGGCTGTGGAGAAAGGAGAACCCTCTTACACTGCTGGTGGGAATGCAGTTTGGTGCAGCCACTATGGAAAACAGTGTGGAGATTCCTCAAAAGACTAGGAATAGACTTACCATATGACCCAGGAATCCCACTCCTGGGCTTCTGTCCAGAAGGAAATCTACTTCAGGATGACGCTTGCACCCCAATGTTCATAGCAGCACTATTTACAATAGCCAAAACATGGACACAGCCTAAATGTCCATCAACAGGTGACTGGATAAAGAAGAGGTGGTATATTTATACAATGGAATACTACTCAGCCATAAAAACCGACAACATAACGCCATTTGCAGCAACATGTATGCTCCTGGAGAATGTCATTCTAAGTGAAGTAAGCCAGAAAGAGAAAGAAAAATACCATATGAGATCACTCATATGTGGAATCTAAAAAACAAAAACTAAAACAAACAAACAAAAACAAAGCATAAATAAAGGACAGAAATAGACTCACAGACAGAGAATACAGACTTGTGGTTACCAGGGGGGTGGAGGGTGGGAAGGGATAGACTGGGATTTCAAAATTGTAGAATAGACTACACTGTATAGCACAGGGAAATAAAAATAAATAAATAAATAAATAAAAAGAAAACCCTAAAAGGTCCACACAAAAACTACTAGAGCTGACCGAAGAATTCAGCAAGGTAGCAGGTTACAAGATTAACGTTCAAAGATCAGTTGCATTTCTTTACACTAACGATGAATCAACAGAAAAAATAAGTAAAGAAACAATCCCCTTTAAGATAGCACCCAAAGTAACAAAATATCTGGGAATAGATCTAACCAGGGAGGTGAAAGAATTATACACAGTAAACTATAAACCATTGATGAAGGAAATTAAAGGAGACTTTAAAAAATGGAAAGAAATCCCATGCTCTTGGATTGGAAGAATCAATATTGTTAAAATGGTCACACTGCCCAAGGCAATCTACAGATTTAATGCAATCCCTATCAAGTTACCCAGGACATATTTCACAGAACTAGAACAAATCATAATAAAATTTATGTGGAACCATCAAAGACCTAGAATTGCCAAATCATTACTGAAGAGAAAGAAAGAGGATGGAGGAATAACTATCCCAGACTTCAGACAATGCTACAGTCATCAAGCAGCATGGTATTGTTACATAAACAGACATACAGACCAATGGAACAGAATAGAGAGTTCGGAAATGAACCCACAAATTTTGGTCAACTGATCTTCGACAAAGGAAGCAAGAATATACAATGGAATAAAGACAGTCTCTTCAGCAAATGGTGTTGGGAAAACTGGACAGCAGCATGTAAAATAATGAAGCTAGACCACTCCCTTACACCAGATACAAAAATCAACTCAAAATGGATCAAAGACTTAAACATAAGACAACACACATTAAGCCTCGTAGAGGAAAATATAGGCAAAACATTATCTGATATACATCTCAAAAATTTTCTTCTAGTAGGAATAAAAGCAAGAATAAACAAATGGGACCTAATGAAACTTACAAGCTTCTATACAGCAAAGGAAACTATAAGTAAAACAAAAAGATAACCTATGGAATGGGAAAAAAATGTTTGCAAATGAAACCGACAAAGGCTTGATCTCCAGAATATATAAGCAGCTCATACGACTCAATAAGAAAAAAATAAACAACCCAATCCAAAAATGGGCAGAAGGCCTAAACAAGCAATTCTCCGAGGAAAACACACAAATGATCAATAGATACATGAAAAAAATGCTCAATATCACTAATTATCAGAGAAATGCAAATCAAAACTACAATGAGGTATCACTTCACATCGTTCAGAATGGCCGTCATTCAAAAATCCACAAATGACAAATGCTGGAGAGGCTGTGGAGAAAGGGGAACCCTCTTACACTGCTGGTGGGAATGCTGTTTGGTGCAGCCACTATGGAAAACACTGTGGAGATTCCTCAAAAGACTAGGAATAGACTTACTGTATGACCCAGGAATCCCACACTTGGGCTTATATCCCAAAGGAACCCTACTTCAGGATGACACCTGCACCCCAGTGTTCATAGCAGCACTATTTACAATAGCCAAGACATGGAAACAGCCTAAATGTCCATCAACAGGTGACTGGATAAAGAAGAAGTGGTATATTTATACAATGGAATACTATTCAGCCATAAAAACTGACAACATAATGCCATTGCAGCAACATGGATGCTCATGGAGAATGTCATTCTAAGTGAAGTAAGCCAGAAAGAGAAAGAAAAATACCATATGAGATCGCTCATATGTGGAATCTAAAAATCAAAAGAACAAAACAGACAAAAAAAAGTGTAAATACAAAACAGAAATAGACTCATAGACATAGAATACAAACTTGTGGTTGCCAAGGGGGTGGAGGGTGGGAAGCGACAGACGGGATTTCAGAATTGTAGAATAGATAAATATTATACTGTATAGCACAGGGAAATATACACAAAATATTATGGTAGCTCACTGAGAAAAAATGTGACAATGAATATATATATGTTCATGTATAACTGAAAAACTGTGCTGAACACTGGAATTTGACACAACATTGTAAAATGATTATAAATCAATAAAAAATGTTTAAAAAAACAATCAGGGTGTTTTACAGGATGCTACATTCTACTTATCCTATTTGATCTTCCTAATGTCAGGGAGGAATTTTGTAGGGTCTGTCCATTCTTCTGAAATTATCAGCACATTACCTCTTCCTAGTTAAAGCTGTTGAATGGGGGTTGTTGAGCATAAAAAGCAGTAAAGGAGAGAAAGCACGTTGCAGGATTTCTTAGTCAGGGAGAATTAATATTAGGAAAGTTAGTTCTTTTCCTACTTCACATTTAGAATCTAGGAACTGCAAGCTGCTTTCTAATTCAGCTCTGGGCTTCTAAGGACTTTGTCTTGACAGCCACTAGGTTCTTGTGAATGAAAAGTGAGCAAAGCAGCTTTAATGCATAGCAAACAGTGCCTTGAGAAGTCTGACTCTAGGAAAAAATAGTCTGTCCTATTTTGATCCCTGCTCATAAACACCCGTGGCACTAAAGTTTCCAAAGTATTTCTGTACTTGCAGCGGGCACTGGCCCTTCCAATTTATTGAGAAGGAAGCCTAGAGAAAAAAAAAAACAGTTATTTTAGGGTACAGAGGAAGAGATGATAAGGTGAAAGTCTTAGCAAGATGGTTGATTGAATAAGCCTTCAATTAATGTTAGTTGTGTGTGCAGGATTGTTGGTGTTTCCTTCTTAGTGGGAGGATACATTCAAACAACTAATATAAAAAGATTCCATTAGGCAACCATAAATTCACAGAGACCAACTGTGGAGCAAAATATTCCTTTACTTTTTTCATTTAATTATCTATTAGTTTAAATAATGTGTATCCAAGTGTCTCTTTAATCCCTGGTCTCTCATTCTTCCTCCTTACAATCCTTCTTTCTTTCTACACCTCTACACTCTCTCAAGGGTAAGAGCTTCATCCTGGAGAAAGGGAAATGGAAATTTTGTCAGACTTAACACTCTAAGTAGTGACAGCAGACCCTTCTGCTAAAGAGGGAATCTTATTCAAGCCAAACTCTCTATATTATATTACCTTTCTCTCAGAGCATAAATTTAAAGTATTTATTATTATTATTATTATTATTATTATTATTATTATTATTATTATTATTATTATTATTAATTATCATCATCATCTTCATCATCATCAAAATATTGCTTATGTTTGTCATTTTTCTTATTGAACACCTTTAATCCTATAAAGAATAAGAAAGAGCAGAAAAAGATGAGTGGAATAGAGAAAACATGTTCTGATACACATATGTTGCTCCTGTGGATTTTATTACTATTATTGCTATGCCATAAAAACTGACAACATAACGCCATTTGCAGCAACATGGATGCTCCTGGAGAATGTCATTCTAAGGGAAGTAAGCCAGAAAGAGAAAGAAAAATACTATATGAGATCGCTCATATGTGGAATCTAAAACAAACAAACAAACAAAGCATAAATACAGAACAGAAATAGACTCATAGACATAGAATACAGATTTGTGGTTGCCAAGGGGGTGAGGGGTGGGAAGAGACAGACTGGGATTACAAAATTGTAGAATAGATAAACAAGATTATATTGTATAGCACAGGAAAATATATACAAGTTCTTATGGTAGCTCACAGAGAAAGGAATGTGACAATGAAAATATATATATGTTCATGTATAATTGAAAAATTGTGCTGAACACTGGAATTTGACACAATATTGTGAAATGATTATAAATCAATAAAAAATTTTAAAAAAAGAAATAACAATTTTAATGGAAAGATGAAAGAAAAACTATCATTTTGTAGTGCAGTAGCCAGAATCAAAAATAATGGAAACAGTACCAACAAAATAAAAAGGATTGTTTGAAAAAACATTAAACCCAAGCATTAGGAGGGATGAAAGAACAAATTAAGAACTCGATCTCTGGGAAGCTGATTCCAAATTTTGATTTAGAATGAAAGCAATATAAGTCAAATCTGAGACAAAAAGTAAATTACATGGAGCTCCTATCACCGTTGCCAGTAAGTAGGACTGATTTGGAATCCAGGGTATCCTGAGTTGCAGGCAAAATTAAGGAGAAATAGTTACCCTAGTTAGAAGCTACAGGAAGAGAGCTGATGTTCCTGTCATCTGTTACTAATAATTCATTATTCACATTTGATATCAGGAAGAAATCTCTCAAAAACAAGAATAAAATCTTTTAAACTCTGAATATTTCCAATAGTGGTGGAGTTACTGAATTAAACGTTATAGACACTGCTTAGGCCCTAAACCAGCTAAGGTTTGTTGCCTCAGCGTGGGATAGTTCTTTTTTCTATTTGGGTTCCAATAAGTGAAAAACAAAACTGAAGTTGAGATCAACACAGTAGAAGCTTTATTCAGTCGTCAAAGAATGGAGGAGTGTGAACAAAGTTCCCAGATCAATGACTTACCAACATGGTGAGAGTGATTTGATTTTGAAGAGTAAAGACCAAAGAAGCAAGATGAGGCTAATGATGGGGAAGCATATGCATTAGTATATGCAGGGCTTTTTCAAGGAAGTGGGGTGCCATTTTTTTTTAATTTCTTTTTTTATTGATATAGAGTCAGTTTACAATTTTGTGTCAATTTCTAGTGTACAACTTAATATTTCAGTCATACATGTACATACATATATTCTTTCTTATATTCTTTTTCATTATAGGTTACTACAAGGCATTGAATATAATTTCCTGTGATATACAGTAGATCCTTGTTGTTTCTTAATTTTATACATAGTATCTAACATCTGCCAAACCCAAAATAACTCTCTCTCTCCACATTTTCCCCCATTCAATAACCAAAAGTTTGCTTTCTATGTCTGTGAGTCTGTTTGTTTTGTAAATAAGTTCATTTGTGGCCTTTTTTAGATTCCATATATAAGTGATATCACATGGTATTTTTCTTTCCCTTTGTGGCTTACTTCATTTAGTATGACAATCTCCAAATACAAGCATGTTGCTGCAAATAGCATTATTTTCTTATTTTCTATGGTTGAGTAGCATTCCATTGTATAAATGTTCCACAAATTCTTATTTTAACTATTTTATTTATTTATAATCGTTTTACAATGCTGTGTCAAATTTCAGTGTAGAACACAATATTTCAGTTATACATAAACATATATATATAATTCATTGTCATATTTTTTCTCTGTGATCTACCATAAGATCTTGTATGTATTTCCATGTGCTCTACAGTATAATCTTGCTTATCTATTTGATATTTTGAAATCCTAGCCTATCCTTTCCCACCCACTGCCCTATTGGCAACCCAAGTATGTATTCTATGTCTGAGTCTGTTTCTGTTTTGTATTTATGTTTTTTGTTTGTGTGTTTGTTTGTTTTACATTTCACATATAAGTGATCTCATATGGTATTTTTCTTTCTCTTTCTAGCTTACTTCAATTAGAATGACATTCTCCAAGAGCATCCACGTTACTGCAAGTGGCGATATGTTGTCGGTTTTTATGGCTGAATAGTATTCCATTGTATAAATATACCACCTCTTCTTTATCCAGTCATCTGTTGATGGACATTTAGGCTGTGTCCATGTTTTGGCTATTGTAAATAGTGCTGCTATAAACATTGGGGTGCAGGTGTCATCCTGAAGTAGGGTTCTTTCTGGATATATGCCCAGGAGTAGAATTCCTGGGTCATATGGTAAGTCTATTCCTAGTCTTTTGAGGAATCTCCACACTGTTTTCCATAGTGGCTGCACCAAACAACATTCCCACCAGCAGTGTAGGAGGGTTCTCTTTTCTACACATCCTCTCCAGAATTTGTCATTTGTGGAGTTTTGAATGATGGCCATTCTGACTCATATGAGGTGATACCTCATTGTAGTTTTGATTTGCATTTCTCTGATAATTAATGATATTGAGCATTCTTTCATGTGCCTATTGATCATTTGTATGTCTTCCTTGGAAAATTGCTTGTTTAAGTCTTCTGCCCATTTTTGGGTCAGGTTGTTTGTTTTTTTCTTGTTAAGTCATATGAGCTGCTTATATATTCTGGAGATCAAGTCTTTATCGGTTTCATTTGCAAACATTTTTCCCATTCCATAGGTTATCTTTTTGTTTTACTTATGGTTTCTTTTGCTGTGCAGAAGCTTGTAAGTTTCATTAGGTCCCATTTGTTTATCCTTGCTTTTATTTCTATTGCTTGAGTAAACTGTTCTAGGAGAATATTTTTGATATGTATCTCAGATAATGTTTTGCCTACACTTTCTTCTAGGAGGTTTATTGTATCTTGTCTTATGTTTAAGTCGTTGATCCATTTTGAGTTGATTTTTGTGTATGGTGTAAGGGGGTTTTCTAGCTTCATTGTTTTACATGTTGCTGTCCAGTTTTTCCAACACCATTTGCTGAAGAGACTGTCTTTATTCCATTGTATATTCCTGCTTTCTTTGTCGAAGATCAGTTGACCAAAAGTTTCTGGGTTCATTTCCAGGCTCTCTATTCTGTTCCATTGGTCTATATGTCTGTTTTTGTACCAGTACCATGCTGCTTGATGACTGTAGCTCTATAGTATTGTCTGAAGTCTGGGATAGTTATTCCTCCATCCTCTTTCTTTCTCTTCAGTAATGATTTGGCAATTCTAGGTCTTTGATGGTTCCACATAAATTTTATTATGATTTGTTCTAGTTCTGTGAAATATGTCCTGGGTAATTTGATAGGGATTGCATTAAATCTGTAGATTGCCTTGGGCAGTGTGACCATTTTAACAATATTGATTCTTCCAATCCAAGAGCATGGGATTTCTTTCCATTTTTTAAAGTCTTCTTTAATTTCCTTCATCAATGGTTTATAGTTTTCTGTGTATAATTCTTTCACCTCCTTGGTTAGATTTATTCCTAGGTAGTTTATTACTTTGGGTGCTATTTTAAAGGGGATTGTTTCTTTACTTTCTTTTTCTGTTGATTCATCGTTAGTGTAAAGAAATGCAACTGATTTTTGAACGTTAATCTTGTAACCTGCTACCTTGCTGAATTCTTCGGTCAGCTCTAGTAGTTTTTGTGTGGACCTTTTAGGGTTTTCTATATATAGTAACATGTCATCAGCATATAGTGGCACTTTAACATCTTCTTTTCCAATTTGGATCCCTTTTATTTCTCTCTCTTGCTTGATTGCTGTGGCTAGGACTTCCAAGACTATGTTGAGTAGGAGTGGTTTTAGTGGGTAGTCTTGTCCAGTCCCAGATTTTAGTGGGAAGCTTTTGACTTTTTCACCATTGAGTACTATGCTGGCTGTAGGTTTGTCATATATAGCTTTTATTATGTTGAGATATGTTCCCTCTTTACCCACTTTGGTAAGAGTTTTTATCATCAAAGGATATTAACTTTTATCAAATGCTTTTTCTGCATCTATTGAGATGATCATGTGGGTTTTGTCCTTTCTCTTGTTGATGTGATGTATTACATTGATTGATTTGCATATGTGAACTACCCTTATGTCCCTTGGATGAACCCCACTTGGTCATGATGTATAATCTTTTCTATGTGCTGTTGGATATTATTTGCTAATATTTTGGTGAGGATTTTGGCATCTATGTTCATTGGTGATATTTGCCTATAATTTTCTTTTTTGGTAGTATCTTTACCTTGTTTTGGTATTGGGGTGATAGTGGTATCATAGAATGAGTTTGGGAGTATTCCCCCCTTTTCAATCATCTGGAAGAGTTTGAGAAGGACTGGTATGAGTTCTTCTCTGTATGTTTGGTAGAATTCCCTGGTGAAGCTGTCCAGTCCTGGACTTTTATTTGTGGGGAGGTTTTTAATTGCTATTTCTATTTCATTTGTAGTGATCGGTTTGTTTAAATGGTAAGTTTCTTCTTGGTTCAGTCTTGGTGGACAGTATGCTTCCAGAAACTTGTCCATCTCATCAAGGTTATCCATTTTGGTGCCATATAGTTTTTCATAATATTCTTTTATGGTCTTCTGTATTTCATAATATTCTGGTATGATATTCATTATTTGCTGTAATTTCTCCATTTTCCTTTCTTATTTTGCTAATTTGTGTTCTCTCTTTTTTCTTCTTTGTGAGTTTAGCCAGAGGTTTATTGATTTTATTTACTTTTTCAAAAAAACAGCTTTTGGTTTGATTGATTTTTTTCTATGATTTTTTAATCTCTGTTTTATATTTCCTCCCTGGTCTTTATTATTTCCTTCCTTCTGCTGAGTTTTGGGGGTTTTTTTGCTCTGCTTTTTCTAACTCTATTAGCTGGTGGGTTAGATTGTTTATTTGAGATTGTTCTTCTTTTTTAAGGAAGGCCTGTATGAGTATAAACTTCCCTCTTAGCACTGCCTTTGCTGTGTCCCATAGATTTTGAGTGGTTTTGTTTTCATTTTCATTTGTCTCAAAGTTTTTTTTTTAATTTCAAATTTGATTTCATCATTGACCCATTGTTTTTTTTTCAAGTATGTTGTTTAATCTCCATGCTTTCCTTTTTTTTTTTTTTTTTCCTGTTCCTCTGCAGTTGATTTCTAGTTTCATGGCATTGTGGTCAGTAAACATGCTTGAGACAATTTGTATCTTCTTAAAATTGTAGTGGTTTCTTTTTTGCCCAACTACATGATCAATCCTAGAAAATGTTCCATGTGCACTTGAAAAGAATGTATATTCTATTTTTTGAGGGTGCAATACTCTGAAAATATCCACCAAATCTTATTTTTCTATTGTATTATTAATTTCTTTGTTGCCGTATTTATTTTCTGTCTGGAAGATCTGTGTAGTGATGTTAATGCAGTGTTAAAATCTCCAACTATGACTTTATTCCCAACAATATCCCCCTTTATCTCTGTTAGTAATTGTTTTATGTACTTAGGTGCCCCTCTTTGGGTGCATATATATTAATGAGTGTAATATCCTCATCTTGTATTACTCCTTTAATCATTATAAAATGTGTTTCTTTATCTTTCTTTATGGATTTTGTTTTAAAGTCTAGTTTGTGTGAAGTCAATACTGCTACACCTGCTGTTTTGGCTTTTCCATTTGCATGGAATATCCTTTTCCATCCTTTCACTCTCAATCTATATGTGTCCTTCTCCGTAAAGTGGGTTTCCTGTATGAAGCATATTGAAGGTTCTTGCTTTATTATCCAGTCTGCCACTCTATGTCTTTTGACTGGAGCATTTAGTCCATTAATATTTACAGTGATTAATGATAGATGTGTGTTTATTGCCATTTTGCACATATCTTTGCAGTTGATTTGGTATTTCTTCTTTGTCCCTTTCTTCTTTTTGTGGTTTGGTAATTTTTCTTTGTATTATCATGGATTTTTAGTTTTTCTGACTCACTTGTAAGTTTTTTCCTTCTGGTTACCCTTTTATGTAAGGCTATTAACCCATTACTATAACTGTTTTTGTTAAACTGATAGTAACATAATCTTAAACCCATCCGAATGAGAACAAAAATTTTAAAAAGAAATAAAAAAATACTCTATATTTTCTTGCTCCCCTCTCCCAATCTTATTGATTTAGATGTCTTCTTTTACAATTTTGTGTTTATTTTATTTGTAATTCATGAGTTATCACCTTTCCAGTTATGAGTTTCTTGTTTCTGTAGCATCCTGCTGCTTTTCTATTTAGAGTAGACCTGTCAATATTTCTTTTAGCATGGGTGTAGTGTTGCTAAACTCTTTTAGTTTTTGCTTGTCTGTGAAATTGTTTATCTCTCTATCCTAAAGGAAAGACTTGTTGGATAAAGTATCCTAGGCTGCATTTTTTTTCATTCAGAACTTTGAATATATCTTGCCACTCACTTCTGTCCTGTAGTGTTTGTGTAGAGAAATCAGCTGAGAGCCTTATAAGGGTTCCCTTGTAACTCACTGTTTGCTTTTCTCTTGATGACTTTAGGATCATTTCTTTATCCTTGACTCTGGACATGTTAATTATGATATGTCTTGGTGTGGGTCTGTTTGGGTTCTTCCTCTTTGGGACCCTCTGAGCTTCCTGTAGTTGGATATCTGATTCCTTCTTTAAGTTTGGGAAGTTTTCAGTCATTATTTCCTCCAATATCTTTTCAACCCCCTTTGATCTTTCTTCCCCTTCTGGGACCCCAATTATGTGAAGATTATCACGCCTTATATTATCTCATAGGTCCCTTATGTTGTTTTCATTTGTTTTTATTTGTTTATCTTATAGCTGTTCTGATTGTGTGCTTTCTGTTGTCCTGTCTTCTAGATCACCTATTTATTCCTCTAAATTATCTAGTCTCCTTTGAACAGCCTTTAGATAAGTTCTCATCTCAGCCAATAAGTTTACTGATTCTACTTGTCTCTTCTTTATAGCTTCCATTTCACTTTTGACATATTTTATATCTCTAAACACTATCTCTTTTAGTTCCTTCAGTACTTTGATCACTCCTTTTTTGAAATCTTGATCTAGTAGGCTATCAATGTCTATTTCATTGATCATTCTTTCAAGGGATTTCTCGTTCTTTTAATTGGGAATAGGTTCTCTGTTTCATCTTGCTCATATCTCTCTGGCATTGTGGGTTCTGGAGTATCAGTTATCTATTATTGTCCTTAAGGAGATTGTTTATTTATGTATCTAACACCTATGGAGAAATGAAACTTAATTTAAAAAAAAAGAGAGAATGAGAGAGAAAGAGAATTTTAAAAGAAGGGAGAAAAAAGGTTTGAAAACAGTGTATAATCAATTATAGAAGAGCAATTTGAATCAGACTAGCAATCAAGTTGAGATATCTTTTTTAAAACTCTTTAAAAAGAAAGGAAAAAGATTAAAAAAAAAACAATATTTGAAACCTGTGTATAATAAAACCAAAAGAAATGAAAATGAAATCAGGTGGCTTTAAAAAAATAATAATAATATAATTACTTTAAAATAAGAATTAAAAGGAATTAAAACTAGAAACATATACAATTGTTTAGAAAGTAGAAATTAAAAAGGTAATAGAAAAAAATTAAAAAAGATAAATTAACGAGAGAATTCTAAAGAAGGGATAAAAAGTTTTGAAAACATTGTATAATCAATAATAGAACACCAAGTTGAAGCATAATAGCAATCAGGTTGAGACGTCTTTTAAAAACCTTTTTAAAAAAGGAGAAAGGAAGAAAAAAATATTTGAAACCTGTATATAATCAATAACAGGAGATCAAAACCAAGATAAATAAAAATGAAATGATGTGGATTTTTTTAATATAATAATAAGAAAAATATTTTAGAAGAAAAATTTAAAAGGGATTAAAACTGGAAGCATATATTATTGTTTTAAAAGTAAAAATTAAAAAGCTAATAGAAAATAGAACAAGTGAAAACAGATTAAAAGAAGGTGGGGGGATGTTCTCCTGGGGACTATGTTCTCTTAACGAGAAGTCTTTTTGTCTTCACCCTGTTTTGTGAACTCAGCTTGTTTTTTCCAGAGGCCCTCTGTTGGCGTCCTCATCTGTGCTGCTCCCAGTGCCTGTCAGCAAGCAGATCACATCCCCTCCCAACATTGGGTCAGGTGCAGCTCCCCTTCACTGTGGGCGTGCAGGTCACTCTCCATCTCTATGCCGTAGTCAGATGTTGCAGGCTGGCCAGATAGGTGGGCAGATTGCACCCTGTCCCAGCACCATGGTCAGGTGCTGCACTCTTTCCAGGAAGGGGGATGGGCACCCACCCTCTCCCAGCACAGGTTGCTCTGCAGCTCTGTGCCACTGCATGCTCCACCTCTGATCTGGACTCCGAAGGTAGGTTCAGGAAAGACCATGGAATAGCCTCACCCCTGCTCCAAGCCAAAACTCGGCTCCTTGTTGGTCTTGGTGATGCCAGTTCTCTGAGGTACCATGGCAGAAAGTTTTTATCTGCCTTGGGCTGTAGACAAATCTCCGTCTGGTCTGGCCTTTGAGGCTGCTAAGCCCTTAGGTACGGATTCAGGTTTCAACCCCGCCCTCACCTGGATATGGCAGTTGTGCCTGAGCCCCACCTCTCTTCACCCAAAAACCTTCCACAGGTTTTCAGAGATGGGGGTATGGCACCATTCCCCCCAGGGCACATCAGCCAAGTTGTTTTATGGAGGGCCTAGGTAGTTCTGCCTTGTGCACCCACTCAAACATGACACATAGCACCCTGTAGTCCCCTGAGGCTGCCTCAGTGTGACTACCCCATTTCTCCACCCAGCTCAACCTGTCCTAGCCCCCAGCTGTCAGCTTGCATCTCAGGCTGGGGGTCGCAGGGGCTCTCTGTGCCCATTTAATTTAGTTCTGTCAGTCAACTGGTGCTCCATAGAGATATGAGCCTCAGAGTCTCCTCCTCTGTCCCGCTGGCCTCTCCGTTGGAGAGGGGGAGACCCAGCAAACAAGCACTAGTCCTTCTTTGATGCTTCCTCCCCACGGGACACGTCCCAGACTATTTTGCCTTCTATTCTTTCTTTTTTCCTTTTCTCCTACCAGATTTTTGGCATCTTGTTCTTTTGAAGAGGATGATGTTCTGTCGGAGTTCTGCACAGGCTCTGGTTGGCTGAGTGGGTCTGTGGATGTGAGTCTTGGTGCGTTTGTGGGAGAGGGTGAGCTACGAGTGTCCTACTACTCTGCCATCATCCACAAATTCTTTATCCAATCATCTGCTAGTTGACACAGATTGCTTCCATGTCTTTGCTACTGTAAGCATTCTTGTTATGAATATTAAGGTGCATGTATCTTTTTCAATTAGATTTTCCTCTGGATATATGCCCAGGAGTGGGATTGCTGGATCATATGTTAAGTCTATTTTTAGTTTTTTTAAGGAATCACCATACTGTTTTCCATAATGGCTGTAGCAAACTACATTCCTAACAACAGATTTTTTGTTGCAAAAACTAAAAGAATTTAACGATACTAAACCTATCCTAAAAGAAATATTTAAAGGTCTACTCTAAATAGAAAAGCAGCAGGAAGCTATAGAAGTGAGAAAACCATAATTAGAAATGTTATAACTAAATAAGTTGCAAGAAAATAGACATGAAGAAGAAAAAAGAAAGAAAAAAAGAAAAAGGAAATCAAAATCATAAAAAGCAGGAGAGGGGAGCAAGAAAATATAGGGGCTTTTCCCCGATTCTTTTTTTCTTTTTTCTTGTTCTTTTTTAGAATGTGTTTGAACCTACATGACAACCAGTCTAAAGCAAATAGATATATTAATGGGTATAAATACTTAAAAAACAGGGAAACCACAAATCAAAAGCATACAATAGAATCACAGAAATCAAAAAGAAATGTAGATAACACAAAAGAAAATTATTAAATCACAAAAAAAAGAAAAGAAAAAAGGAAGGAACAAAGAGGAAATGCCAAATCAACTGGAAAGCTAAGTTCAAAATTGCAATAAACACACATCTGTCAATCATTACTATAAATGTCAATGGAATAAATGCTCCAATAAAAAGACATAGAGTGTCAGGTTGGATAATCAAACAAGAAACTACAGTATGCTGCCTAAAAGAAACTCACTTTAGAGTGAAGGGCACACGCCGATTAAAAGTGAGACAATGGGAAAAGATGTTTCATGCAAATGAAAATGACAAGAAATCAGGAGTAGCAATATTCATATCAGACAAAAGAGACCCTAAAAGAAAATCCATAAAGAAAGATAAAGAATGACACTATATAATGATCAAAGGAGCAATATAAGATGAGGATATTATACTCATTAACATATATGCATCAAATATAGGAGCCCCTAAATATATAAAAAAATACTAACAGACATAAAGGGAGAAATTGATGGGGATACACTAATAGTAGGAGATTTTAACAACCAACTAACATTACTGGACATGTCTTCCAGAGAGAAAATCTATTTAAAAAATGGAGCTACTAAATGCCACAACAGAGCATTTGGACTTGGTGGATATTTTTAAGCCATTACATCCCTTAAGAACAGAATATACAATCTTTTCAAGTGCTTACATGACTTTCCCTAAGATAGACCACATACTTGGGCACAAAAGAAGCCTCAACATATTTAAAAGGATAGAAATTATTTCAAGTATCTTCTCTGACTGCAATAGCATGAAATTAGGAATCAACCACAGAAAAACAAAGGGGGAAAAACAGCATGGCAATTAAACAACATGCTACTAACAAAAACCCAATGATTCAATGATGAAATCAAAGAAAAATTTTAAAAATACCTTGAGACAAATGACAATGAAATCCCAACCACACAAAATCTATGAAATGCAGCAAAAGCAGTGCTAAAAGGGAAGTTTATAGTGATACAGGCCTTCTGCAAAAAAAGAAAAGAAAAAAAAATCACAAATAAACAACCTAAAGTAAAACCTAAAAAAAAAAAGTAGAAAAAGAAGAACAAACAAATCCTAAAGTCAGCAGAAGGAAAGAAATAATAAAGATCAGGGAGTAAATAAATAAAATACAGATTTAAAAAACAAAAGAAAAAAATCAATCAAACCAAGAGCTGGTTTTTTGAGAGTAAACAAAACTGACAAACTGCTGGCCAGGATCACTAAGAAAAGAGAGAGAATGCAAATATACAAAATAAGAAACAAAAATGGAGACATTACAACCAACATCACAGAAATACAAAAATTCAAAAGAGAATACTATGAAGAACAATATGGCAATAAACTGAACAACTTAGAAGAAAACATACAGCCCACCAAAACTGAATCAAAAAGAAATAGATCATTTGAACAGATCAATCACTAGAAACAAAATAGAATCATCAATTAAAAAAAAGAAACTCCCTGAAAACAAAAGTCCAGGACCAAATAGCTTCACTGGGAAATTCTATCAAACATACAAAAAAGAGCTCATATTGACCATTTTCAAACTCTTCCAAAAGATTAAAAAGGAGGGAGTATCCCCAAACTGATTCCATGAAGCCACCATTACCCTGATACTAAAGACATACAAAGACACTAACAAAAACAAAACTATAGGACAATATTCTTTATGAACATTGATGCAAAAATGCTCAACAAAATATTAGTAAACAAAATCCAGCAACACATAAAAAAGATTATACACCATGATAAGGTTGGTTCATCTCATGGACAGAATGATGGTTCAAAATACAGAAATCAATCAACATGATACACCACATCAACAAGAGTAATGACAGAAAAACACATAATCATCAAATAAATGAAGAAAAACAATTTAATAAAAATTCAACATCCATTCATGATAAAACTCTAGCCAAAATATGTATACAGGGAACACATCTCACCATATTAAAAATTACTTATGACAAGCTACAGCTGGCATAATACTCAATGGTGAGAGGTTGAAACCCCTATAATCTGGAACAAGACAAGGATTCCACTCTCATCATTTCCAATCAATATAGTATTGAAAGTCCTAGCCATAGCACTTGGAGAAGAAAAAGAAAAAAGGGATAAGAATGGGAAGAGAAGAGGTAAAATTGTCATTATATGTGGATGACATGATACTATATATAAAAAATCTTACAGTCTCCACACAAAAACTACTAGAGCTGATAAAAGAATTTGGCAAGTTAGCAGGATATAGTTGACATACAGAAATCAGTTGCATTTCTTTACACTAACAATACAGTAGCTGTAGAGCTACAGTCATCAAGACAGCATGGTATTGGTACAAAAACAGACATATAGACCAATGGAACAGAATAAATATCCCAGAAATGAGCCCACAAAATTTTGGTCAACTAATCTTCAACAAAGGAAGCAAGAATATACAATGGAATAAAGACAGTCTCTTCAGCAAATGGTGTTGGGGAAACTGGACAGCAGCATGTAAAACAATGAAGCTAAAACACTCCCTTACACCAGATACAAAAATCAACTCAAAATGGATCAAAGACTTAAACATAAGACAACACACAATAAACCTCCTAGAGGAAAATATAGGCAAAACATTATCTGACATACATATCAAAAATATTCTCCTAGAACAGATTACTCAAGCAATAGAAATAAAAGCAAGAATAAACAAATGGGACCTAATGAAAATTACAAACTTCTGCACAGCAAAGGAAACCATAAGTAAAACAAAAAGACAACCTATGGAATGAGAAAAAAATGTTTGCAAATGAAACCGACTAAGGCTTAAGCTCCAGAATATGTAAGCAGCTCATACAACTCAATAAGAAGAAAATAAACAACCCAATCCAAAAATGGGCAGAAGACCTAAACAATCAATTCTCTGAGGAAGACATACAAATGATCAATAGACACATGAAAAAAATGCTCAATATCACTAATTATCAGAGAAATGCAAATCAAAACTACAATGAGGTATCAACTCACACCAGTCAGAGTGGCCATCATTCAAAAATCCACAAATGACAAATGCTGGAGAGGCTGTGGAGAAAAGGGAACCCTCCTACGCTGCTGGTGGGAATGCAGTTTGGTACAGCCACTGTGGAAAACAGTGTGGAGATTCCTCAAAAGACTAGGAATAGACTTACCATATGACCCAAGAATCCCACTCCTGGGCTTATATCCAGAAGGAACCCTACTTCAGGAAGACACCTGCACCCCAATGTTCATAGAAGCATTATTTACAATAGCCAATACATGGAAACAGCCTAAATGCCCATCAACAGATGGCTGGATAAAGAAGAGGTGGTATATTTATACAATGGAATACTACTCATCCATAAAAACTGACAACATAACACCATTTGCAGCAACATGAATGCTCCTGGAGTAGGTCATTCTAAGGGAAGTAAGCCAGAAAGAGAAAGAAAAATATTATATGAGATTGCTCATATGTGTAATCTAAAAAACAAACAAACAAACATACAAACAAGCAAAGCATAAATACAGAATAGAAATATACTCATAGACATAGAATACAGTCTTGTGGTTGCCAAGGGGGTGGGGGGTGGCAAGAGATAGACTGGGATTTCAAAATTGTAGAATAGATAAACAAGATCATGCTGTATAGCACAGGGAAATATATACAAGATATTATGGTAGCTCACAGAGAAAGGAATGAACATATATATGTTCATGTATATTTGAAAAATTGTTCTCTATGCTGGAATTTGACACAACATTGTAAAATGATTATGAATCAATAAAAATTAAAAAAAAACAATACAGTATCAGAAAAGTAAAGAAATAATCCCTTATAAATGGCATCCAAAACAATAAAATACTTAGGAATAAATCTGACCAAGGAAGTGAAAGGCTTATATACAGAGAACTACAACTCATTGTCTAAGGAAATTAAAGATGATGTAAAGAAATGGAAAGATGTACCATGTTCTTGGATTGAAAGAATTAATATTGTTAAAATGGCCATAACACCCAAAGCAATTTATAGATTTAATGTGATCCTATCAAATTATCCAGGATATTTTTCACAGAACTAGAATAATATTCTTTATATTTATATGGAATCACAAAAGACCCAGAATTGCCAAAGCAATACATAAGAAAAAGAATGAATTTGGAGGAATAACCTTCTGAGACTTCACACAATCCTACAGTGCTACAATAATCAAAACAGCATTGTATTGGTGCCTAAAGAGACATGTGGATCAATGAAACATAATAGAGAGCCGAGCAATAAACCCACACGTTGTTGGTCAATTAAATTTTGACCAAGGAGGCAAGAACATTGAATGGAGTAAAGATAGTCTCTTCAGAAAGTGGTGTTGGGAAAACTGGATAGCAACATGTAAATCAATGAATTTAGAATACTCCCTCACACCATACACAAAAATAGACTCAAACTGGCTTAAATAATTAAAAACATAAGAGAAGACACTAAAATTCTTAGAAGAAAACACAGGCAAAACATTCTCTGACATAAATCTCAGCAATGTTCTCTTAGGGCAGTCTACCCAGACAATAGAAATAAAAGCAAAAATAAACAAATGGTACCTAATTAAACTTATAAGTTTTGCACAGCAAAGGAAGCCATAAGCCTAACAAAAAGACAACCTATGAAATGGGAGAAAATATTTGTAAAAGATGAAACTGGCAGGGCTTATTTTCCAGAATATACAAGCAGTTCATACAACTTAATATTAACAAACAAGAAAAAATCCAATCCAAAAATGTGCACAAGTCCAAGCAAGCAATTCAATGAAGACATAAAAGTGGCCAATAGGCACATGAAAAAAATACTCCATATTGCTATTTATCAGAGAAATGCAAATCAAAACTACAATGAGATATCACTTCACACTAGGCAGTATGGCCATTATTAAAATGTCCTTGAATGATAAATGTGGGAAAGGGTATGGAGAAAAGGGAATCCTCCTACCCTGCCAGAAAGAAGGTAGTTTGGTGCAGCCATTATGGAAAACAGTATAGAGATTTCTTAAAAGACTAAAAATTGACTTACCATATGATCCAACAATTTCACTCTTTGGCTTATCCAGAGGGAATCTTAATTCAAAAAAAAAATGTACCCCAATGTTCATAGCAGCACTATTTACAATAAGCAAGACATGGAAAACAACCTAAATTCCCACAACAAATTACTGGATAAAGAAGTCTGGTATATTTATACAATGTAATACTACTAAGCCATAAAAATGACAATATAATGCCATTTCAGCAACATAGGCGGACCTGGAAATCATCATCATAAGTGAAGTAAGCCAGAAAGAGAAACAAAAATGCCATATGATATCACTCATATTTAGAATCTAAAAAAGAAAAATTAACTTAATTGAAAAACAGAAACAGACTCAAACATAGAAGACAAACTTATAGTTATAGGGTGGGGGTGGAAGGGATAAATTGGGAGTTCAAGATTTGCAGATACTAACTGATACATATAGAATAAAAAACAGGTTCATATAGCATAGCACAGGGAACTACATTCAATATCTTGTATATCTTATGGTGAAAAAGAATATGAAAACCAATATATGTATGTTCATATATGACTGTAGCATTGTGCTATATGAAAGAAATTGATACAACATTGTAAACTGACTATACTTCAATAAAATACATATACAAAAAAAAACCATCTTAAAAAAATATAATAAGACTCATGGTCTGTTGGTGGTCAGAATCATTGTCATCTTGATCATAGCTGGTTCCATGTGGGGTGTGTGTCTGTGTGTGTGTGTGTGTTTGTTTGTATACATAGCTTCCTTCCTTATCTCTGGGTCCTTAAACTTAAGGCTAAATGTTGGGGAGGAGTGTCAGGTTTTGAGTAAGGTCACTTCTGCTAATGGTGGGGATTGGATGGTTGAGAACAAAGATATTTCTCTTGTGGGGGTAGATGGGTTTTGAGTGAAGATATGAAGCAACCCTGGCAACAGCAGCAATTTTTTAAAAATTATTGGATATACAGATCAGCCAAGATGACAGTAGAAGGACACTCATAGCTCACCCTACTCTACAAATACACCAAGACTGACATCCACAGACCCATCCAGCCAATCAGAGAACCTGCTGAACTTTGACAGAACATTGCCTTCTTCAAAAGACAAAATACACCATGAGCCTAGTAGGAGAAAAGGAAAAATGAAAGAAGAAAAAGCAAAATAGTGCATGACCAGTCCCATGGGTAGGAAGCAGCTAAGGAGGACTAGTGTTCATTCACTGGATCTCACCCTCTCCAACAGAGAGGTCAGGGAATGGAGGGAGAACCTCCAAGTCTTGGATATGTACAGAAAAGTCCTTGACCTACATAACTAGGATAAATGGGCACAGAGGGTCTCCATGACCCCCAGCTCAAGAGGCAAAGCAGTAGGTGAAGGAATGGGACAGGCTGCCCAAGCCAGGTACAGGACTAGGGCAGGCTGTAAAGAGCAAACCCAGGGGACTGCAGTGTGCTGTGTGCCATAGCTGGGAGGGTATACAGATCAGAATAACCTGGACCCTCCATAAAATATGAAGAAAAAAAGCCACATGGCTGGTGTAAGCTGGGGGGAAGGGTACCATAGACTTTGTCTCTGAAAACCCACTGAACCAGTACTGGCATGTTCTCAGGAGAAGAGAGATGGATTTCAACCACAGCCCCATATCCTCTCTGGTGCTTAGCACCCAGATGGGGGTGGGGTCAAAACCTGAATCCATACCTAGGGGCTTAGCAACCTCATAGTTGGGACTGAGACTTGTTTACAGCCCAAGACAGATAGGATCCTTCTGCCTTGGTGCCTCTGTGAACTCCCACCTCTAAGACAAATGAACAAGTAGGAGAATTCTGGCACAGGGCAGAGGTGAGTGCTGTTCCACAGTTTTCCCTGAGCCACCAAAGGAGCACAGACCCAAGGAGGAGCTGGGAGCTGTGCAGAGCAGGGGAGTGATCATGGCACTGGGAGAGGGCATCACCTGCCCGCCTAACATGAAGGAGTTCAGCACCTGACTGCAGTGTTGAGAGGGAGTGTGAACTGCCTACAGACCAGCACTGGAAGCAACAGAGACTAGGGGCGAGAATAGAGGGCTTCTGGAAACAGCGAGCCGAGTCCATGCAGCAGGGTGAGGGCAGGAGTGGTGACAACCACAAAACAAAAAGGAGGCCCAATTCAATAACATGGGCAGGCTCTGAGTATCAGGTCAATGGCCACCCTCCTAAACAAAGCAAAGTAAGACTTGGCAACCACTCATACTTAAGAAGGACCTCTTGACAAAATGGTTAAGATCACACAGTCTCCACAGGAATATATCGACTATTTTCTCTGTTCTATTTTATTTTACTTTTTAATTTTTACTTGTTATACAATTGTATATGTCTCTATTTTTAAACAGTTTTAATTTTTTCTTTTAAAATATTTCTATTATCATTATTTTAAAAATTGGCCTCAATTTCATTTTAATTTCTCTTGGTTTTGTTCTCCTATTATTGATTATACTCAGTTTTCAAATATTTCTTTTCTCTTTTAAAGTTTTTAAAATATGTTTGAACTCGACTTTTATTTTGCTTCCATTTGTTCTTCTGTTATTGATTATATACTGTTTTCAAAACTTTTTCTTTCTTGTTTTAAATTTCTCTTTTTTAGCTTCATGTCCACATACACTGTAGATAGATGAATAAATAAACTCCTTAAGGACCACAGTAGATAACTGATACTCCATAAGCAATAGTGCCAGAGAGATATGAGCAAAATGAAGAAGCAGA
Organism: Camelus dromedarius; assembly: GCF_036321535.1. Lineage (NCBI taxonomy): Eukaryota > Metazoa > Chordata > Mammalia > Artiodactyla > Camelidae > Camelus > Camelus dromedarius. The sequence continues at coordinate 629,034 of NC_087451.1, read as the reverse complement.
TGAACCATTCCCAAAAAAAGAAAAAGAGAAATTCCCTGAAGAATGATCAATGAAACAGATATTGATAGCCTACTAGATCATAATTTCAAAAAAGGAGTGATCAAAGTACAGAAGAAACTAAAATAGATTGTGTTTAGAGACAGAGAATATGTTAAAAATGTAATTGAAGCCCTAAAGAGGAGGCAATTAAAGTTGGAAAACTCATTTACTGAGATGAGAGCTGATCTAAGGGCTGTACAAAGCAGGCTAGATAATGCAGAGGAATTAATAAGAGACAGAAGACAGGACAATACAAATCACCCAATCAAAATAGCTGAGAAGAAAAAAATAAAAACCAATGAAAACAATATAAGGGGCTTATGGGTAATGTAAAGCATGCCAATCTATGCATAAGAGGGGTTCCGGGGGTGGGGAAAGAACAAAGGGGATTGAAAAGGTATTTGAAGAAATCATGACTAAAAGTATCCCAAACTTAAAAAGGAATCAGACATCCAAGTACAGGAAGCTCATACGGTTCCAAAGAGGAAGAACCCCAAACAGACCCTCAGTAAGACATATTATAATCTGGATGGCTAGGGTTAAGGATGAAGAAATGATCCTAAAGGCAGTAAGAGAAAAGCAAAGAGTGAGTTACAAGGGAATCCCCATAAGACTCTCAGCTGATTTCTCTAATCAAACAGTGCAGGCCAGAAGGGAGTAGGAAGATATATTCAAAGTACTGAATGAAAAAAAAAATCCAACCTAGGATAATTTATCCATCAGATTATCCTTTAGAATAGAAGGAGAGATAAAGAACTTCACAAACAAGCAAAACCTAGAAGACTTCATCAACACTTTATGCTAAAAGAAATATTGAAAGATCTACTCTAAACAGAAAAGAAGCAGGATGCTACAGAAACAAGAAAACTATAACTGGAAAGATGATAACTACTGTGAATTAAAACAGAATAAACATGAAATTGTAAAAGAAGATATCTAAATCATTAAGAGTGGGAGAGGGAAGCAAGAAAATATCAAATTTTTTCTTTTTAAATTTTTTTTTGTTCTCAGTAGGATGGAATTGAACTTATATTACTATCTGTTTAACACAAACAATTATAGTAATGGGTTAATATACACAAAAATAAAAAGGGAACCACAAGCCAAAAACTTACAATTGAGTCACAAAAACTAAATAAAGTCCAAGATAATACAAAGGAAAATAATCGAACCACAAAAGAAAAAAGAAAGGAAAAAATAGGAAATGCCAAATCCACTGCAAATCTAAGTTCAAAATGGCAATAAACACAAATCTACCATTAATTACTGTAAATGTCAATTGACTAAATGCTCCAATCAAAAAACATAGAGTGAGAGACCAGAAAATAAAACAAGAACCTTCAATATGCTGTATACAAACGACCCACTTTATGGAGAAGGACACATATAGATTGAGAGTGAAAGGATGGAAAAGGATATTCCATGCAAATGGAAAAGCCAAAAAAGCAGGTGTTGCAGTACTGATTTCAGACAAACTAGACTTTAAAACAAAATCCATAAAGAAAGAGAAAGAAACACATTTTATAATGATTAAAGGAGTAATACAAGATGAGGATATTACACTCATTAATATATAGGCACCCAATATAGGAACAACTAAGTACATCAAGCAAATACTAACAAAGAGGGGGAAATTGATGAGAATACAATCATTGCTGGAGAATTTAACACCGCATTGACATCACTGGACAGATCTTCCAGAGAGACAATAAACAAGCCAATAGAGAAATTAAATACTACAAAAGAATTAGACTTGGTTGATATTTTCAGAGTATTGCACCCCCAAAAATAGAATATACATTCTTTTCAAGTTCACATGGAATATTTTTTAGGATTGATCATGTACTGCACAAAAGAAGCCTCAGCAATTTTAAGAAGATAGAAATTAAATCAAGCATCTTTACTGACCACAATGCCATGAAACTAGAAATCAACTACAGAAAAACAAAGGAGAAAAAAAATGACAGCATGGAGATTAAACAACATGCTACTAAAAAACCAAAGTGTCAACAATAAAATCAAATTTGAAATTAAAAAATACCTTGAGACAAATGAAAATGAAAACACAACTACACAAAATGTACGGGACACAGCAAAGACAGTGCTAAGAGAGAAGTTTATAGCAATGCAATTCTTCCTCAGAAAAGAAGAACAATCTCAAATAAACAATCAACTCACTGTGTCCCATAGATTTTGAGTGGTTGTGTTTTTGTGTGGTTGTGATAACTCATGAATTACAAATAAAATAAATATGAAATATAAAAGAAGACATACAAATCATTGAGAATGAGAGAGGGAGGCAGGGAAATAAAGAATTTTTTTTCTTTCTTTTTCAAATTTTTTGTTCTCGGTAGGATGGGTTTGAGATTATGTTGCTATCAGTTTAATAAAATCATTTATAGTAATGGGCTAATAGATTTATGAAAAAGGGAAACCACAAGCCAAAAACTTACAAGGGAGTCACAAAAATTAAATAAAATCCATGATAACACAAATGAAAATTACCAAACCACAAAAGGAAGAAGAAAGGAACAAAGAGGATATACCAAATCAACTGCAAATATAAGGCAAAGGCAGTGCTAAGAGGGAAGTTTATAGCAATACATGCCTTCCTCAAAAAAGAAGAACAACCTCAAATAAATTTAACCCACCAGCTGAATGAATTACAAAAAGAACAAAAAGCCCCAAAAGGTAGCAGAAGGAAGGAAATTAAAAAGATTAGGGGGGAAATAATACAAAAGAGATTAACAAGACCATAGAAAAAATCAACCAAACCAAAAGCTGGTTTTTTGAAAAAGTAAATAAAATCGACAAACCTCTAGACAAACTCACAAAGAAGAAAAAACAGAGAACACAAATTAGCAAAATAAGAAAGGAAAAAGGAGAAATTACAACAAATAAAATAGAAATACAAAATGTCATACGAGAATATTATGAAAAACTATATGGAGCCAAACTATATAACCGAGAGGAGATGGACAAGTTTCTGGAAACATACTGTCCACTAACCCTGAATCAAGAAGAAACTGACCACTTGAAAAAAACCGATCACTACAAATGAAATAGAAATAGCAATTAAAAACCTCCCTACAAATAAAAATCCAGGACCGGATGACTTCACTGGCGAATTAAACCAAACATACAGAGAAGAATACATACTAGTCCTTCTCAAACTCTTCCAGAAAATTGAAAAGGAGGGAATACTCCCAAACTCATTCAATGAAGCCACCATCACCCTGATACCAAAACCAGGCAAAGATACTGCCAAAAAAGAGAATTATAGGCCAATATCACTGATGAACATAGACACCAAAATCTTCACCAAAATATTAGCAAATAGTATCCAACAGCGCATTAACAAAAGTATTCATCATGACCAAGTGGATTTCATCCAAGGGACACAAGGGTGATTCAACATATGCAAATCAATCAATGTAATACATCACATCAACAAGAGAAAGGACAAAAACCACATATCATCTCAATAGATGCAGAAAAAGCACTTGATAAAATTCAACACCCATTTATGATAAAAACTCTTGCCAAAGTGGGTATAGAAGGAACATATCTCAACATAATAAAAGCTATATATGACAAACCTACAGCCAGCATAGTACTCAACGGTGAAAAACTCAAAAGCTTCCCACTAAAATCTGGGACAAGACAAGGCTGCCCACTATCACCACTCCTATTCAACATAGTTCTGGAAGTCCTAGCTACAGCAATCAGGGAACAGAGAGAAATAAAAGGGATCCAAATTGGAAAAGAAGAGGTTAAAGTGTCACTATATGCCGACAACATGTTACAATACATAGAAAACCCTAAAAGATCCACACAAAACATACTAGAGCTGATCAACAAATTCAGCAAAGTAGCAGGTTACAAGATTAACGTTCAAAAATCAGTTGCATTTCTTTACACTAATGATGAATCAACAGAAAAAGAAAGTAAAGCAACAATCCCCTTTAAAATAGCACCCAGAGTAATAAAATACCTAGGAATAAATCTAACCAAGGAGGTGAAAGAATTATACACAGAAAACTATAAACCATTAATGAAGGAAATTAAAGAAGACTTTAAAAAATTGAAAGAAATCCCATGCTCTTGGATTGGAAGAATCAATATTGTTAAAATGGTCACATCTACAGATTTAATGTAATCCCTATCAAATTACCCAGGACATATTTCACAGAACTAGAACAAATCATAATAAAATTTATATGGAACCATCAAAGAACCGAATTGCTATGACATTCCTGAAGAGAAAGAAAGAAGCTGGAGGAATAACTCTCCCAGGCTTCAGACAATACTATAGAGCTACAGTCATCAAGACAGCATGGTACTGGTACAAAAACAGATGTATAGACCAATGGAACAGAATAGAGGGCCTGGAAATGAACCCAGAAACTTTTGGTCAACTAATCTTCGACAAAGGAAGCAAGAATATATAATGGAATAAAGACAGTCTCTTCAGCAAATGGTGTTGGGAAAACTGGACAGCAGCATGTAAAGCAATGAAGCTAGAACAGTTCCTTACACCATACACAAAAATCAGCTCAAAATGGATCAAAGACTTAAACATAAGACAAGATACAATAAACCTCCTAGAAGAAAGTGTAGGCAAAACATTATCTGACATACATATCAAAAATATTCTCCTAGAACAGATTACTCAAGCAATAGAAATAAAAGCAAGAGTAAACAAATGGGACCTAATGAAAATTACAGGCTTCTGCACAGCAAAAGAAACCATAAGTAAAACAAAAAGACAACCTATGGAATGGAAAAAAATGTCTGCAAATGAAACCGACAAAGGCCTGATCTCCAGAATATATAAGCAGCTCATATGACTCAATAAGAAGAAAATAAACAACCCAACCCAAAAATGTGCAGAAGACCTAAACAAGCAATTCTCTGAGGAAGATATACAAATGATCAATAGACACATGAAAAAAATGTTCAATATCACTAATTATCAGAGAAATGCAAATCAAAACTACAGTGAGGTATCAACTCACACCAGTCAGAATGGCCATCATTCAAAAATCCACAAATTATAAATGCTGGAGAGGTTGTGGAGAAAATCGAACCCTCCTACACTGCTGGTGGGAATGCAGTTTGGTGCAGCCACTGTGGAAAACTGTATGGAGATTCCTCAGACGACTAGGAACAGACTTATCATATGACCCAGGATTCCCACTCCTGGGCATATATCCAGAAGGAACCCTACTTCAGGATGACACCTGCACCCCAATGTTCATAGCAGCATTATTTACAATAGCCAAGACATGGAAACAGCCTAAAGTTCCATCAACAGATGACTGGATAAAGAGGAAGTGGTATATTTATACAATGGAATACTATTCAGCCATAAAAACTGACAACATAATGCCATTTGCAGCAACATGGATGCTCCTGGAGAATGTCATTCTAAGGGAAGTAAGCCAGAAAGAGAAAGAAAAACACCATATGAGATTGCTCATATGTGTAATCTAAAACAAAGAAACAAAGCATAAATACAGAACAGAAATAAGAGTCATAGACATAGAATACAGACTTGTGGTTGCCAAGGGAGTGGGGGGTGGGAAAACATAGACTGGGATTTCAAAATTGAAGAATAGATAAACAAGATCATGCCGTATAGCACAGGGAAATATATACAAGTTCTTATGGTAGCTCACAGAGGAAGGAATATGAAAATGAATATATATATGTTCATGTATATTTAAAAAATTGTCCTCTATGTTGGAATTTGACACAACATTGTAAAATGATTATAAATCAATAAAAAATGTTTAAAAAAAAAACAAATCAATTCACTATCTAAAAGAATTAGAAAAAGTAGAGCAAAAAATCCCAAAATTCAGCAGAAGGAAGGAAATAATAAAGATCAGGGAGGAAATAAATAAAATGGAGATTAAAAAACAGAAAAAAATGAATCAAACCAAAAGCTGGTTTTTGGAAAGAGTAAATAAAATTGACAAACCTCCGGTGAAGCTCACAAAGAAGAGAAAAGAGAGAGCACAAATTAGCAAAATAAGAAAGGAAAATGGAGAATTGCAACCATTAACACAGAAATACAAAATGTCATGTGAGAATACTATGAACAACCCTTTGAAAACAAAATGGATAACCTAGAAGAGATAGACATGTTTCTGGAAATGTACAGTCAATGAAGACTCAATCAGAAGAAACTGACCACTTGAACAAACCGATCACTAAAAATGAAATTAAAATAGAAATTTTAAAAAACTCCATACAAATAAAAGTCCAAGATTGGAAGGCTTCACTCAGGTATTCTAACAAACATACAAAGAAGAATACATACCAGTCTTTCTCAAACTTTTCTAGAAGGCTGAAAAGGAGGGAATACTCCTAACTCATTCTATGAAGCCACCATCACTCTAATACCAAAACCAGGCAAAGACAATATCAAAAAAGAGAATTACAGACCAATATCACTGATGAACATAGATGCCAAAATCCTCACCAAAATATTAGCAAATAGAATCCAACAGCACATACACCATGATCAAGTGGGGTTCATCCCAGGGACACAAGGGTGGGTCAATATATGAAAATCAATCAATATAATATATCACATCAACAAGAGAAAGGACAAACAGCATATGATCATCTCAATAGATCCAGAAAAAGCATTTGATAAAATTCAACACCCATTTATGATAAAAATCCTCACCAAAGTGAGTATAGAGGGAACATATCTCAACATCAAAGCTATATATGACAAACCTACAGCCAGCATAGTACTCAATAGTGAAAAACTCAAAAGCTTCCCACTAAAGTCCAGGATGTACAAGGCTGTCAACTCTCACTGCTCCTACTAAATATAGTCTTGGAAGTCCTAGCCACAGCAATCAAGCAAAAAAAGTAATAAAAGGGATCCAAATTGGAAAAGAAGAGGTAAATTTTTCACTATATGCAGGTGACATGATGCTATATATAGAACACCCTAAAAGGTCCACACAGAAACTACTAGAACTAATCTAAGAATTCAGAATGATAGCAGGATACAAGATTAATGTTCAAAAATCAGTTGCTTTTCTTTACGGTATCAATGAATCAACAGGAAAAGAAAGTAAAGAAACAATCCCTTTAAAATAGCACCCAAAGTAATAAAATACCTAGGAATAAGTCTAGCCAAGGAAGTTAAAGATTTATACATGGAGAACTATAAAACATTGATTAAGGAAATTAAAGTAGACTTAAGAAAACTGAAAGATATCCCATCCTCCTGGATTGGAAGAATCAATATTGTTAATACGGCCTTACTGCCCAAGGCAATCTACAGATTTGATGGAATCCCTATCAAATTACCCAGAACATATTTCACAAAACTATAACAATCATAATAAGTTTTTTTATGGAACTGACCTAGAACTGACAAAGCATTACTGAAGAAAAAGTAAGAGGCCGGAGGAATAACCCTCCTAATCTTCAGACAATACTACAGAGCTACGGTAATCAAAATATTATGGTATTGGTACAAAAACAGACATATGGAGCAATGGAACAGAATAGAGAACCCAGAAATGAACGAACAAACTTTTGGTCAACTAATCTTTGACAAAGGAGGTAAGAACATACAATTGAATAAAGACAGTTTCTTCAGCAAATGGTTTTGGGAAAACTGGACAGAAGCATGTAAAACAATGAAGCTAGAACACTCCCTTACACCATACACAAAAATAAACTCAAAATGGATCAAAGACTTAAACATAATGCAAGATACAGCAAACCTCCTAGAAGAAAACATAGGCAAAACATTACTCACCTACATCTCAAAAATGTTCTCCTAGGGCAGTCTACCCAGGCAATAGAAATAAAAGCAAGAATAAACAAGTGAGACCTAATGAAACTTACAAGCTTTTGCATAGTGAAGGAAACCATAAATAAAACAAAGCAACAACCTATGGAATGGGAGAAAATATTTTCAAAAGATGCAACTAACCTAGGCTTGATCAAAGGCTTGATCTCCAGAATATATAATACATAACAGCTTATATGACTTAATAAGTAAAAGACAAACAACCCAATCCAAAAATGGGTAGAAAACCTAAACAAGCAATTCTCCAATGAAGACATATAAATGATCAATAGGCACTTGAAAAATGCTCAGTATCACTATCAGAGAAATGAAAATCAAAACTACAATATGGTAACACCTCACACCAGTCAGAACGGCCATTCACAAGTGATAAATGCTGGAGAGACTGTGGAGAAAAGGGAAACCTCGTACACTGCTGGTGGGAATACAGTTTGGTGCAGCCATTGTTGAAAACAGTATGGAGATTCTTCAGACTAGGAATAGAATTATTATATGACCCTGTAATCCCACTCCTGGGCATATATCCAGAAAGAACCCTTCTTCAAAAAAAAACCTTCACCCCAATATTCATAGCTGCACTATTTACAATAACCAAAACATGGAAACAGTCTAAATGTCCATTGATAAATGACTGGATAAAGAAGTTGTGACATATTTATACAGTGGAATACTATTCAGACATAAAAAATAACAGCATAATGCCATTTGCAGCAACATAGATGTCCCTGAAGAATGTCATTCTAAGTGAAGTAAGCCAGAAAGAGAAAGAAAAATACCATACAGGATCGCTCATATGTAGAATCTTAAAAAAAAAGAAAAAGACAATTGAACAAAAATATAAAACAGAAACAGACTCATAGACATAGAACACAAATTTGTGGTTGCCAGTGGGTAGTGGGGTGGGAAGGGACAGACTCAGAGTTCAAAATTTGTAGATACTTACAGGTATATATAGAATAGATAAACAAGATTATATTGTATAACACAGGGAATATATACAAGATCTTGTGGTAGCTCAATGTGAAAAAGAATGTGACAATGAATATGTGTATGTTCATGTATAACTGAAAAATTGTGCTCTACAATGGGAATTGACACAACAGTGTAAACTGACTATAACTCAATAAAATATAATTTAAAAAATTATATATATAAGTTATTGTTATTGTATTCCCAAACTTTGAAACCTGCTTCCTAAGCCCCAGCCTGATCCCAGGGAGGGAGAAATGTGAATTATCAAACTATAAAATAAATACTTATAATATTTTTTTGTTTTCAAATTATATCTGTATACAATTAGATCTAACATATAGCACAAACCACCACATTATGCTATTTGGGCTTGCTATGTGTTTCTTCTTTATCTTTCAGAAAGAATGGATATGTTTGCACAGCAGGCTTTCTCCCTTGTTCTTATAGTCTGTCTCTTCTCCACATAGCAGCCAATGAGATTCTTTAAAACAGTTGTTCTCAACAAGAGTCAAGTTTGCCTAGCAAGAGACATTTGGCAATGTTTGGAGACATTTTGGATTGTAACAGTGAGGGGTGGGAGTGTATGGGCATCTGGTAGGTAAAAGGCATGGATTCTGCTAAACATCCTACAATGCACAGGAATACTCCCTATAACAAAAAATTATCTGACTTTAAATGCCAATAGTACTAAAGTTGAAAAACTCTGGTATAATCATGTCACTCTTCTGCTCAAATCACTCCAATTGCTTTCCATAATATTAATAATGAAATCCAACTTATTTTTAAAAGAGTGGGTTTATAAATAAATAAAACAAAATAGTTAATTAATTATTTAATGTTGAACAGCAAGACTTGTTTACCAACTTCCATAATCTTGTTGAAAATTATATTAAGTTTAACCAAAAGTGATGGGGATAAACATTACGTGATTTAGACAGAGAGTTCAGATGTAAAGTTTACTGGATTAATATGTGCGTTACTTATGGATGAAGGGCATTTTAGGTAGCGCCTATTGAAAAGTCAGGTGGATTTACTGTAAGGGGTTTTGAAGGTCACAATGAAGTTTTTTAGTGAGTGAAGCCATTGAATATTTTCAGGGCAGATAAATGGTTGAAATCTGTGTTTTAGATAGATTTTTCTGGCAGCAAGTACAATACAAATTAAAGGAGAATTACTGGAGACAAGAAGTATTGAAAATAAAAATAATCTGAAAGTAATGTAACTTCTAGTTGATTGAGAGTGAAGGCAGTGAGAACAGACAGAAAGGGAGCAAAATATTCTTAAAGGTAAGGATTTAACAATTCACCCAGCAACAATGAATGTGCCTAATAGGCCAGAAAAAACTTGGCACTGAAAAAAATTGAATTCCTTATTTCAAGATCTCTTCACTCAGGAACATCATGCATTCACTCATTCTTTCATCATTAAATATTTAATGGCTGCTTGTATGTACCAGGCAATATTCTAGGTCTTTGTAATTCAACAAAGAACAAAACAAATGCTCCCTCATGGAATTGATATTCTGGTGGGAAATACAAGTGGTAAACATGTATGTAATGAACTGCTAGGAGAACACAAATATTTAGTTCTATAATTTTAGTGAGTACTTGCTGACAGCCTAGAATTTATTCAGTATTCTTGAAGAGAAACAAAAATATATTTGAAACAGAAGCTTGAAGTCTTGCAGTCTTATAGAGCTAATGTACAGGACACATAAAACTATGGAAAATGTTATAGACACCATATAGTTTACAAAACTTGTGATGCTTAACTTATTTGAGGCAACTCTTTGAGGCAAGTATGTTGATGTCCCTTTTACAGAAGAAGAGAGAGAGCCTCAATGATTTAGAAATCTAAGGTCCCAGAACTCAAAAGTGGCAGAGGCAGAACTTGCATCTACCTCTCTAACCATGGAGGCTTTGTCATGCTCACACAGCAGTAGATGCCAAATACCACCTCCTGAAGCCAGATGTGTACACTGATGTGTGCTTGTTTGCTAATGCAATTTTAGTTTCAATCTGTAAATCAGGTGGGATCTAATGACATAAGGTCATTCTTAATGCAGTGCCTAATTTTGGATTCTGGTTCCCACAGTGACAGACTATTAAAAGATAATCAACTTCTGAGTTTCTATGGGTAAAGTGAGTTTGAATAGGGAGGCAGGAAAGTAACAAGCATGTGGAGGAGTAAAGATTTGCTCATTGCCTTATCATATCATCAGGGTCCACTTGGGAAACTGCCGTTTAAGGTATGGTTTCCAGACATTTATTTTAAAAGCTCAACATTCCTTTCAGAAATGTCATTCATTGACAGAAAGATTAAAGAAGCATGCATTAGTGTGTTTAGTGCTATGTAATTGAACAGCCCAAAATTAGGATCAGAAGATCTTTATTCAAGCTTCTTCATAGTATGTGAATTTAGGAACCAAATAACCTTTATCAGCCTCAACATTATCATCTGAAAGTGAGTATTATGATAATTAAAAATCATTAAAATCATTTTCATAACAATAAATAAAGCTGTATAACTTTACTGTTAACTTTGGTTACATTGATATTTTTCTTACAATCTCTGCATTACATGGGAAAAATAAAAAGATAAATAGAATAAAAAATGACCTATCCAGGTTGTTGAGAAGATAAAATGAGGCAAGTTTTGTAAATTATGAAAGTATGTATTTTGCGGCCACTATTGTTATTCTCTGAGAAAAAATCTGCTTCACAAGGCAGTGACACCTCTTAGGATTTTCTGTTTCCAAATACAGTGTATTTTCTCAGCACCAAAGAGTGGATATCATGAGTTTAAGCATATAGGCTTTACACTTAAAAGAACTGAGAGTTGAATTCTAGCTTTGCCCATTTCCAAGTATTTAAACTAGGGTTATCTTCTGGGAATCCCATTAGAGTTATAGTGTGATGTATTAGTCTTTCACTCATATCTATTCAACTATTTTTTGTTGCTTTGTCTCATAATCTGGAGGATTCTTTAGTTTTGTAAATTTATAGAAGATTTCTTTCTAAGTGTTTTCTTCATAAATGTCATTGATTAACATTTCTGTTCTTTTTTTTAATTTTAGAAAGTATATTCAAGATTAAATGAATTAACCATTAAACCCTCCAGGTTCATACACGTTGTTGCAAATGGCAAAATTTCATTCTTTTCTATGAGTAATAGCTCATTTTGTGTGTGTGTGTGTGTATGTATACACACATATATACATTGTGTGTATGTATGTATGTATATGTGTGTGTATATATATATCGCACATGATCTTTATCCATTCATCTGTTGAGGGATACCTGGGTTGCTGCCATATCTTGGTTATGGTAGGTAATGCTACTATAAACATTGGTGTGCATATATCTTTTATAATTATTGTCTTCACTTTTTTCAGATATATACCCGAGAGTGGAATAGCTGGATTACATGGTAGTTCTAGTTCTAATTTTTTGAGAAATTTCCATTTTGTTTTCTCTGATTTTGTGCCAATTTATGTTTTGACTAACAGTATACTAGGGTTCTGTTTTCTCCATATCCTCCCCAAACATTATTATTTGTTGTCTTTTTGACAATAACCATTCTGATAAGTGTGGTTTTGATTTGCATTTATCTGAAGATTAGTGATATTGAGCATCTTTTAATGTGCCTGTTGGCCAGCTGGATGTCTTCCTTGGAGAAATGCCTATTTAGGCCTTCTGCTGATTTTTAATCATATTTTTTTTCTTGATGTTGAGCTGTATGAGATTTTTGTGTGTTGTAGGTATTAACCCTTTATCATAGATGCACTTTGCAAATATATTCTCCCATTCATTATGAGACCTTTTAATTTGGTTGATGGTTTCCTTCACTGTGCAAAAGCATTTAGTTTGGTCACATTTGTTTATTTTTGCATTTGTGTCCCTTGCCTGAGGAGACAGATCCAAATAAATATTATGAAGATCCATGTCAATAAGCTAATTGCTTATGCTTTCCTTTTAGGAGTTTTATGGTGTCCTGTCTTACATTTAGGTTTTTAATCCATTTTGAGTTTGTTTTTGTACATGGTGTGAGGAAATCTTCTAATTTTTTTTTTTTTGCAAGTATCTGTCTAGTCTTCCCAATGCCATTATCAAAGAGACTGTCTAAATTGAAGATTTGCGTGTAGGCTCATTTTTGGGGTCTCTATTGTGTTTCCATGGATCTATGTGTCTTTTGTGTTTGTGCCAGTATCATACTATTTTGATTATTGTCATTTTGTAGGATAGTCTGAAATCAGGGAACATGATACTTCCAGCTTTGTTCTTTTTGTCAAGATCCCTTTGGCTAAGCAGGGTCTTTTGTGGTTCTGTACAAATACTAGGATTATTTTGATAGGGCTTGAGTTCCATCTATAGATTGCTTTGGGTAATATGGATACTTTAAGAATAATAATTCCTCCAATTCATGAACATTGGATATCTTTCCACTTATTTATATAATCTTCAATTTACTTCATTAATGTCTTAACACTTTTCACAGTGTCAGTCTTTCAAGTCCTTGGTTAAATGTATTCCTAGGTATTAATTTTTTTGATGCAATTGTAAATGGGATAGTTGTTTTCTACTTTTGGTAGTTCATTATTAGTGTATAGAAAAGCAACAGATTTCCATATATTAATCTTTTGTCCTGAAACTTTAGTCAACTGATTAAGTGATTCTAATAGTCTTTTGGTGGGGACTTCAGAATTTACTATAGACAGTATTATGTCACCTATGAATAGTGACATTTTTACTTTTTCCTTTCAAATTCAGATGCGGTTTATTTCCTTTTCTTGTCTAATTGCTGTGGCTAGGACTCTGTTAAATAGAAATGGTAAGATTGGAAATTCTTGTCTTGTTCCTGATGTTGGAGATGAAGCTTTCAGCTTTTCATCATTAAGTACAATATTAGCTATGGGTTACTCATTAATGTCCTTTATTATGTTGAGATATGCTCCCTGTATACCAATTTTTTAGTTTTTATCTTGAATGGGAGCTGAATTTTCTCAAAAATTTTTCTGCATCTATTGAAATAATTTTGTGAATTGTATTCTCCATTTTGATAATGTAGTATATCACATTGATTTATTTGTGGATATTGAACCATCCTTGCACTCCTAGAATTAATCTCAGTTGATCATAGTATATGATTCTTTATACATATTGTTGAATTTGACTTATAGATATTTTGTTAAGAATTTTTATTTATTCATCAGGGTTATTGAACTGTAATTTTCTTTTTGTGTGGTGTTTTTGTGTTGTTTTGGTATCAGGGTAACAGTGGCTTCTTAGAATGTGTTTTGAGTGTTCCCTTATCTTTAATTTTTGAGATTATGTTGAGAAAAATAGGTATTAACTCTTTTATTAAATGTTTGGTCAAATTCCCTGTGATGCCATCTGATCCTTGGCTTTTGTTTGTTGGAAGGTTTTTGATTACCAACCCAATTTCAATACTAGTACTCAATCTGTTTATATTATCTTTTCTTCCTCATTTAGTCTTGGGAATTGTGTTTCTGGGAATTTATACTTTTTTTAGGTTGTCCAATTTGCTGGTGTACAACTGTATGTAGTATTCTCTTCTGATTGTTTGTATCCGTGATTTCATTGCAACTTCTCTTATTTTTTATTTTGTTTATTTGAGCTTATTTTTTGTTAAAGAGTCTGGTTAAAGGATTTTCTCTTTTATTCATCTTTTTAAAAAACAACTCGGTTTTATTTGTCTTCTCCATTGTTTTTTTACTCCATATTAATATTTTTCTGCTCTTATCTTTATTACTGCCTTCCTTCTGCTGACTTTGGGCTTTGTTCTTTTTCTAATTCCTTTATAGGGTACATTAGGTTATTTATTTGAGATTTTTCTTATTTCTTGAGGTAAGCGGTATTGCTAAAAATCTTCCCTCTTAGAACTGTTTTTGCTGCATCCTATAGATTTTAGAAAGTTGCACTTCAATTTTCATTTGTTGCAAGACTTTTTTATTTCTTCTTTGATTTCTTAATTGATATATTGGTTTTTTAGTATTATATTGTTTAGCCTCCATGTGTTTTTGTTTCATTTTTCTTCCTGTAATTGATTTCTACATTCATACTGCTCTGTTTGGAAAAGACGCTTATTGTAATTTTTATCTTCTTAAATTTCTTGAGACTTGTTTTAAGGCCTAGTACATGATTTTGGAGAAGTTCATGTAAACTTGAGAAGAATGTATATTTTACTCTTTCTGAGTGAAATGTCCTTTAGTTATCTATTAAATCCAAATTGCCTAATTTGTCCTTTAAGACCACTGTTTCCTTACTGATTTTCTGTCTGGATGATCTTTTCGTTGATGCAAGTGGAGAGTTAATGTCCTCTACTATTTTTATATTACTGTCAACTTCTCCATATTTGCTATTAATAGTTTCTTTACATATTTAGGAGCTCCTCTATTAACTAGGATATATGTTTATGAATATTCTATCCTCTTCTTGAATCAATCCTTTTATCATTATATAATGCTTCTTTGTCTTTTATTATAGATCTTGTTTGAGAGTTTACTTTGCTTCATATAAATATCGCTACCCCAGCTTTCTTTTCATTTACATTTACATGAAATATATTTTTCCATACTCTCACCTTCATTCTGTGTATGTCTTTAGCTCTTAAGTGAATCTTTTGTAACCAGTATATAGATAGGTCTTTTTTTTTTTTCAGTCATTGACTGTGTTTTTTAATTGTAACATTTAGTCCATTGACAAAGTGATTACTGACAGGCACTTATTGGCATTTTGTTACTTGTTTTCTGGTTGTTTTTGTAGTTCTCTGTTAATTTGTTTTCCTTTTGGTCCCATCCCTTGTGGTTGATGATTTTGTTCAGTATTATGTTTGTGTTCCTTCTTCTCTAGTTTTTGGATATCTACTGCATGTCTTTGATATGTGGTTACCATGAAGGTTATATGTGTTGACTTATGTTTTAAACTGATAGATATTTAAACTCAATGCTCAACTCAAACATACTAAATGATCGAGTTTTAATTCCCCACCTTGTTTTGTGCTTTTATATTTTACAACTTTCTCTCTTTTTTAATAGTTTAGTTATAGTTGATTTAAAAATTTTTGTCTTCTAAGCTTTGTACTAGCTTAAGTGGTTGAACCACTGCCTTTACTATATATTTGTCTTTACCAATTGAATGTTCCCCTTTCTTTGTTTTCTTATTTCTTGTTATAGTGCTTCTTTAAACTTAAATAAGACCTTTTAACACTTCTTGTAAGGTTAGTTTAGTGGTGGTGAACACTTTAAATTTTGCTTGTCTGAGAAACATTTTATCTCTTTTTCAACTATGAATGATAACCTTGCTGAGTAGGGTATTCTACATTGTAGGTTTTTCCTTTCAGCACTTTAAATATGTCATGCCACTCCCTTTTGGCCTGCACAATTTCTGCTGAAAAATCAGCTGATGTTCTTATGAGGATTCCCTTGTACATGACTTTTTGCCTTTCTCTAGTTGCCTTTAAAATTCTCTCTTAATGTTAACTTTGATATTTTAATTATACGTATTAGTGTGAGTCTCTTTGGGGTCATCGTGTTTGAGATTCTCTGTCCTTTCTGCACCTGAATATCTATTTCTTTCTTTAGGTTAGGGACATTTTCAGCCATTTCATTAAATACATATTCTGCCCTTTTGTCTCTCTCTTCTCCTTCTGACACCCCTATAATTCAAATATTAGTATGCTTACTGTTGTTGCAGAGGTCCCTTGAACTATCCTCATTTTTTAAAATTTGTTTTTCTTTTTGCTGTTCTGATTGGGTGGTGTCCACTATTCTATCTTCCAGATCACTTGTGTATTTTTCTGAATCACCTAATCTGTTGTTAATTCTTTTGAGTATATTTTTCATTTCAGTTATTGTATCCTTCAACTCTGACTGGTTCTTTTTATATTTTCTAGTTCTTTGTAAAATTCTCATTGTTTTAATCTAATCTTCTCCAAAGTTCATTTAGGATTCTTATTATTATTGCTTTGGAATCTTATTCAGGTAAAATTTTAACTCTGCTCCACTAAAGTATTTTTCAGGGGTGTTTGCTTGTTCTTCTATTTGCAACATATTCCTCTATTTTCTCATTTTGTTTAACTTTCTCTGTCTTTATGAAATTTAGTGAAACAGTTACCTATCCTAGTCTTCAAGATGTGTCCTTGTGTAGGAGTTTCCCTACTCAATCTGCTGTTCCCTGTGGCTTTGGTGGGAGAACTGGATTTGAACTGAGCACAAACTGCATCTTCCCAGGCTTGCACTGGCAGCCACCACCTTGATGGGATGTAGTGATGAATTCAGAGAGGCTAGAGCCAAAGCCAGCTGTGAGCTGGGGCTTTTGTTGTGCTCAGTAGCAGTCACTGCAGGTCTAGGCCCAAGGGACTAGAGCAGGATCCCTGAGGGAATTGGATTTCTCCCAACTGTGATGGTAGTCTGAGCCTTTGTTGGGAGTGTAACTGGGGCCTAAGAGCTTGGGGCTGCACTTCTATGCTGGTTTCATTTTTTTCCCCAGGTGTGCACAACATAATTGGAGGCTAGGTTAGGACTAGAAGGTTTGGAGCCACACTACTGAGCTGATTTTCTCCTTCACACATCTATGCACAGATGTGCATTCCTGAAACAATGACCCCTGTCCTATAGTTTGTTCCACTCCCTCCCATGTTTGTGAATGAATATGCATGCCAGCAATGGCAACCTCCATCCTGGAGCTGATTCACCTTTCTCCCAAGTGTGCACACAGATGTGTACAGTGGTAATGATAGCCTCCTTGGAGGCTGGGTTCCATTTCTTCCCAAGTGTGTGCATGGATGTGCCCACAGGCAGTGACTGCCTACACTCTGGTCAGAAGAAGGGCCAGGGCCTGAGCCAGATCTATTATCTCCAAGTGTGTGCATACTCTTTGGTAATGGCAGCTTCCACCTTAGTGGAGAGTAGCACTAGAGCAAGAACGGCTGGAACAGGAGCTTGATGTAAGCTAGGGGGTGCAATGGGGTGGTCCTGGCAAATTGGCCAGTTCACCAGGAAGTGTTCAGCCTGCTGTTTCTAAACTGAGACCAGAAACAAGCAAGTTTGTGCATGCACTTTTCAAGAGTGGAGTCTTGTTTTTTTTTAACATCCTTCCAATAAGCCCCACTGGTTTTCAAAGCAGCTAAAGGGGCTCATCTTCTCAGGGTTGGAACACAGGGCAGGGATGCCTAATATGTGGCTCAAACCTCTTGCTTCCCAGGGAGGATACCTGAGCCTGAAATATCTCTTCCTCTTCTGGGACACACCCTAAGGGTATGGATCCTGACTTGATTGCTTTTACTCTACCCCTACCAGACTCTGTGTGGTTCTTTCTTTATTGTCTTTGTTGTAGAAGAGCCATTCTGCTAGCCTTCAAGCCAATTTCAGCAAGAATTTCTCTCTATATAGTTGGAATTTTCATGTGTTCATGAGAGGAGGAGAGCTCAGAATTCTCTTACTCCACCATCTTGTGATTCCACCTCTCCATATCTTATTTTATCATTTGTACATTCATACATAGTTAACACCCATACTGGAATGTCCTATTTCTGAAATTCATTGCCCATGATCTCTCTACTTTGCTCTATCACTTGAGCTTTGCATAGCATTGTATGAAACTTGATCCTGGACCTCTAGTGGGTAGGGCAGTGTCTACAGGCCTTTGTGGCTTAGGAAGTCTGCTGATGGGTGGGGCTGTGTTCCCACCCTGTAACCCTGTATGTTGTTTGGACTGAGGCTTCCCTACAAGCTGTTGAGTGGGGCTAGGTCTTGGTGCTGATGATCCAATCAAGATGTCAGCCTCCAGGAAAACTCACATAGTTGAACATTCCTAGAATGTTCACCACCAGCTTTTATGTCCCGTGGGTGAACCACAGACGTCCCCTACATCCCCAGGAGATCCTCCAAAACCAGCAGTCAGGCCTGACCCAGGTTCCTTTGGACCTGGTGCACTCAAGATTCTATGTATGCTTCCCAAGAGAGTGAGATTTCTGTTTCCCCTAGTCCTGTAGTGCTTCTGGAGTTAAGCCCCACTGGCTTTCAAAACCAGATGTCTCGGGGTCTCCTCCTCCTCCCAATGCCAGATCCCAAGGCTGGGGAGACTGAAGTGGGGCTTAGAATTCTCACTCCTGTGGGAGAGCCTCTGTGACTTATTCTTAAGCTTGTGGGTTGCTTACCTAGAGGGTATGGGGTCTAGTTATATCACGAGCATTCCCCTCCTACTGTCCTGCTGTGGTTCCCTCTTTATGTTTCCAGTTGAAGATAATCTTCTTGGTTAGGTTCCAGTCTTTTTATTTCAATGGTTGTCTAGCAGTCATTTGTATTTTTGTTGTATTCATGAGGAGAAGTGAGCTCGTGGTCTTACCACTCCACCATCTTGACTGGAAATCCCTAGCCAATGATCATTTTGAAACATGGACACAGAAGTCAATGAAAAAGGAAGAATCTAATCATAGAACAGAACTTGGAGCCATCAAATTAACTGACCAAGAAATCTACTCCTTTATCAGAGATCAACATTCCTACTTTCTGACCTGCAGGATATAATTGCTATGGATGCATGACCACTGTATATTATTTATCAATAATTACTTCAAAGAGGAGTTTTACATTATCTATACCAGTTGGATGAGTTAGTTGTGGATAAATTGATAATTTAGACATATATCTAAAGACAAAGAGATACTGTATCCCAAAGTGACAAAGAGAGTTACATATCAGCTAAGGAAGAATTCTGAACTTGAGTTTTCTCCCTTTAGTGAGTTTTATGTATGGAAAAGTTGGTGTGTGGTATACTTTGAACAGTACAGGTTGTACTTTCTAGGATGCCTGTCTTTTCTAGCCCAGCATCTACTTCTCCTCCTTATGGGAAAATGATTATGAATTTCCTTGGGAAAACTACCCTACCTCCTCTCTCAGTCCTGTGGATTGGGTTAGATTGACCACATACTTGCTTAATGGGCGCTAACTAGGTTAAGTCAATCAACGAACCCTAACTTCACTAGATTTGAACTTATAATTTGATATCATTAACGCAGTATGTATCTAATGTCTATGAACTTACTTGGTGGTTTGTTTGCTCCAAGATTTACACTACAATTTAAAGAAAATATTTTGATCAATTTCCACACAAAGATGAACACTAATGTTAAGCTCAATGTGTAGCTGTCTCTGTGACATAAAACTCAGGAGCAGGTTAATCAAAGGACACCTATCTGTGACATATATGTTGGGGAGAGGGGCAATTAAGACAGTGAGAAATAAGAAAAAAAGTCTTGGTTATGAAGGCAGATTTGGTCTGTATAAGTTCTCTTCTAGTTCTGAAAATCAGTAAGTGAACATTAAGATTTTCAAATGAAGATTTGTATTAGTGTTCTTTTCTGTCAAAACAAACAGGTAGACATTTAATGGCTTAAGACAAAGCAAATTTATTATCTTCAGTCACATGTCAGCCTGTAAGTCAGAAGTTTGACATTGGTCTCATTAGGCTAAAATCATAGTATTGGCAGCCCTGTGTTTCTTCTGGAAACTCTAGGAGAGATTCCATTTCCTTAGTCATTCACATTGCTGGCAAAATTCAGTTCCTAGTTTTTTAGGATTGAGGCCCCCCGGTTTTTGCTAAGGGTCAGTTGAAAGCCATTCCAGATTTTAGTATTTGCCTGCATTCCTTGATTAGTGGTCTCTGTCTTCCATTATTAAAGCCAGCAACATTGTATTCAGTCCCTTCCCTTGCAAGTTCCCTCTTATTTTTTACATCATATCTCTCTGACTCACTTTCTGCTTTCCTCTTCCACTTTTGCTCAGATTTAGCCCATCCAGATGAGTGAGGATAATCTCCCCATCTCGAAGTCCACAACCTTATTCATACCTGCAAAGTCCCTTTTACCACATATTCACAGGTTCCAGAGATTAGCATATGGCCATATTTGAGAAGGGGCATTATTCTGCTTGCCATAGCATTGCTATAGTAATTTTTAACAGGATTTTAATGAAATTTGTTTCAGAAATAGAAATCACAGTGGCAAGAAGCAACTCAGTTCACTATCTTAAAATTAGCATGTTGCTTTTGACACTTGCAGGAAGTGAAAATACTGCTCATTACCCACACATCCACTGATGTGTGACATACACCACTTTACCTTTGAGTGCCATCTACAGTACATAGTGTTACTTGCACAGGAGAGAAGTTTTAGATTCTTCCCCTCTGTAACATAAGGACAGTAGTTTAGGAAAACTTACAGGTTGGGTCATTGACACAGAAAATCCATGCATTATTCCTCTTTTCCTAAAAGATTGTCATATCCCAACCTCCAAGTGCTGTTTAGCTGGGCCAATGAGATTTTAAAATATATATATATATATATATATATATATATATATATATATATATATATATATAAATTATCATCTCCATATTAAGGTTTGCCATAATTTGGTTTATGTTGTCTATACCAAAGCCAGATGCATTGTTTAATTTATTAAAATCCAAACACACCTACAAAGTGAGTAAGAAAAAAAAAATAGCACTAGGGATTGAGAGAACAGAGTTTTAATTTCTACTCCACCTTGTGTCCTTGGGTGTGTCACTTTACTCCATGGGTTTTCTCATTCGCGGAATGAAAGAGATGAGAGAAAATAATTTCATTTTCAGTTATGTAAGTCTATATGTAGTAACTAAATCAGATATTGAATCCAGAGAGGGACCTTTGAAACTCCCACTCTCATTGAATTTACCAATTTAATCAGTACCCTATGGAAAAACTATCTTTTAATATATTAAAACACAAAATAATAAATAAAATTTTAAACATTAAAAAGGAAAAATATAATTTATGCCATTAGTTATTGAATAGTGCATTTTGTTTTTTACAGCTTATCTTCTGGAAGTTATTTCTCTGAACTGTTGAAGAGAAGAGAGTGCATGTGTCCTTTCTACAAAAGAAGTTTTACAGTATAGTTGTCAGGTACATATGCTCTGTCTGTACCAGACTACCTGGGTTCAATTACCTGACTCAATAGCTGTATAATTATGGAAAGGTTGCCTCCTAATTCTTTAGTTTCTTCATCTGTGGAATAAAAGCCATGATAATAGCCATTCCACAAGTATATGGGATGGAATAAATGAATACACAGGTCTTACTACAGAGCCTGCATATATAGCAAATCTTTGATAAATATGAGCTATTATTATTTAAAGACACACAGATTCATTTTTTTATAACTGAAAGGTCTACCTTGAAATAGTCACAAGGCCCATTTTTAAATTTGAACCATCCCCAAAAGCCTGGGTTCCTCTAGCCTATGGCAAATTTTCAGGAAAAATAAGAGAGGGAAGCCAGGGAAACACACACACACAAAGAAACATTCCTTGTACCAATAATGGTAAAACTTAATTAAGCTAAGTTTTTTTGGGTTTTTTTTTTCCTGTTTGCATTTTAAACATGTACGTGATTTTAAGTAAGACTTGGATCTGACAGAACAAATTAGTGTCTGGTTCAAAAATTAAGGCCTATGATTCTATACTAACAAATAGGAGGATGAAGATGAGAATCATTGTTAAGCAGGCTCTAAAATGTTCTGGGAGTCCTTACACATTAGCCATTACTAATATTTAGGCTAGGACTAATGCTTTCTATATAAGCTCTGGAGTTTAACTGCAGCTTCTAAAAAGTCCTCATTTGTGCTTCTTTCCAGACATGGTCTAATCACTCCCATTTGTAAATGAGTGGCAACAGCAAGCTGAAAGTGCATCTCCAATTACCCTGTTCTTCAAGGGTGTTTGCTAGAGCCTAGTTCTCTGCAGAAACAGCATAGGAGCAGTTGTGATGATCAGTTCAATCCATGGTTTTTTCTGGGTCTCCTCAAAATCAATTGTCTAATAAGAAGAAGCATGGTAGTTATAGATGAAGGTGAAGAAGATGATGATACTAATAATAAGAAGAAACATTTTTATTAGGTACCAGCAGCACTTTGGACACATTTATATAGCTTGATCCCTGTAACAAATCTGTAAGTTGGGAATATCACAGTTATCTTCTGTGGAAGAAGACCAAGGCACTGGTCCAAGGTCATAGCATTATTTAAACCTGTGTCTGTTTGAGATCAGAGTCTCTGATATTGACTACTGTATTTCATTCCCTCCATAAAGACCCCAGGGAGGCACTCATTTTCACCACATCCCCAAGGTTGTCTTTCCTTTGTCTTATTTTTCTTTAGCATCCCGTTTTACTATTTGTGTTTACTTATGAAGGGTTTTGCTCTGGTGATTAAGAACCTAAAGCAGATAATTACCACATGATTTGTAAGCAGTGCAGTGGCTGATAGTTCTCAAAGTAACATCGCCATACAAATATTACCTCTATGCTGTGTCAGCCTACTGCCCACCTTGAGAGCAACTTTCCTGTTAGCTTTATGGCACATTAGGTCCCCTTTTGAAATAAACTGGGTTTGTATGTGTGGAACTGGTTACATCAGGATAAAAGAGTAAACAGTCGATGACTGAAAAGCCACATAACAGAAGCACTAGGGAAAAGGAAAGAAGAAGGTAGGATGGGGTGGAGAAGCTTTTAAAGGAGACCTTTAAAATGATAAACTAGTAGAAACTGGGTGACAGTTTAAGAAGATTATTCTTAATGCAGAGAGTGTGACTGTTGCAACAGCGAGTCAGAGGATGAAATAACAGCTCTACAGAAAGGAAATTACTCAGGGAAGGGAGAGGGAAGAAGAGAAACGTTAGGTTTATTAAATGTCTATATGTTTCTCCCTGTAACTTTAAGCCAGCTTCAGGGTGGAACTGGATTCCTCTTGAAGTCTTTTAACTTGTCTCCCATGTGCTCCACATTATCCAATGCCGACAAGTGGAACAGCAAAGGGGAAAAAAAAAAAGAGGCTTAAGCATCAGGTGCCAAGCATTAACACAACCATTATCAATGCTAAAGGGTATATTTTCTCTGTGAGTGTTTTAACCACTTGAGGCCAGAAAACATCTTGTGTATCTTGGTATACCAAATACTGGCATGAAGCTAAGTACTTGTTTATTCAAAAGAAAATATGATTGTATTGAGCAGAAAATTCCCTCATAAAAGGGCTGACAGAACTGGATTTTTTGGTGAAAATTTCAGTAGCCATTCAAATGCAGTTTCACTTACTAATCACAGAATACTGAGAAAACAGGGTTTATATATATATAAATTATATATATATATATATATAATTATCTTTTTCTTTGATTTTTTTTCTGCGGGGGAGGTAATTAAGTTTATTTTTATTTTTAGGGGAGGTCTTGGGGATCGAACCCAGGTCCTTGTCCATGCTAAGCATGCACTCTACCACTTGAGCTATACTCTACCCCAGGGTACAGATTTTATAGTCAGAGTCCCTAACTTAGAAAATCTTTTTTTTTTTTAGGTTGATTTGTGTTCCAGGTATGAAATTATTTAAAATACCTAGTATAAGAAATATAATATATCATCTGTTTATTGTTATAAAGGGGTCTTTATGATATATTATAAGTGAAAAAATGTAAGATGGAGAAAAGAAGTGTTTAAAAAGAGTATACAAACATGTGCACTGAGTTTGCTTATTTTAAAAAATAATTGATATATTGAAAAATTGAAATGGTACCCTAAGGGAAGGAAGAAGGCTGTAGGGGACAGAGATTAAAGCTAGAAGTCTCGAACTATATCTTGTTTTATATGCTTGATCTTGGTATCAAATATTTAAAAGAATTAGAAAATAAAAATAAAACTTAAAAAAGCAGTTTCTAAAAATGGAAATCACATGAAACAAAAGAACCTAAATGTGTATTTAATTGGCCAACTCAATACAACATAGAATAATTATTTTGAGAAATTTAAAACATTTGTTATGCTGAATATCTCTAATAAAATACATCCAAGGACAGTAAGATTAATAATTAAAAAAAAATCTTTGTAACCATGCCTTCAAGGTACCATTGGTGTTGTTATTCTGAGACTGTCATAAATCTTAGAATTTAAAAAATTAGTAATTATGTTAGTGACACTAGGAACAAAAACTTTTGACATGAGAGAATGATACATATATCGTCTATCGTTGTAAGATGTAACATAGGTGAGATTAAGTGAAAACTTAATAGCCTAAATTTTAATTCAAATTTTCATTTTAATTGGAAGTATAAACTTATAATGTGTTTTATCTTTAAATATAAATATACAAAAATTAATACATATGTATATGTGTACAAGACACAAATGTAAATATATACATATATATCAATGTATATATGATATAAATATACTTTTATATTTCCCCCATAATTCTGTCCCTGAAAAGGCCTAGAAACAAAGGCCAATCCAGGAGCAATGAACAACCCTACCACACAGATTATGAACTTAAATACCAAAGTTCTTTAAGAAATTTTTGATTCTAGCTCTTGGATAAGTTGTATAAGATAAGCTTGTAATATCTCATTATACCAGAAATTTACCAAAGATCACATTTTTTTTACACATTTATGCTGGAAGCAAATAGAAATTTTTTTTCATTAATCACTGTTTTGTGTTTATACTAGTCTTTCTACCCATTAGTATAACACAGACAGAGACAGACAAACACTTTATGAATTTATGGTAGATAAATATACACATGATTACATTTGAAGGAAAAGAGTAAACCCACTAAAACTTCATTTAGATAAATAAAAACTACCCTTTACATCCACATAGGGTCTCCTGAAATCTATTCTCACTTAAAATCATTGTCATATGTTTTGATTAATTCGAAGTCTTGGCCATTCACTGGCTTTGCATTTTAGTTTGTTTTCAAATAGTATTTTCAGTTTCTTCTCATTTTGTTCACATTCTATACTCTGCTTTTCACTACTTAATTAACTAAGCAATAGAGTAATTTTTATGCTTTTACAAAAATCAATAAAGGTTTATGTTGCCTTTGAATATAGAGGAAACTGAATAAAATCAGCTATTTGACTGTTTTAATTACACAATTTATAGTTACATTTAAACTTTATAATTTTTTATTTTCTGTTTTAAAAGTTACATTTAAAATACATTTGATGATTTATTAATTGGTATATAAATGTTCACAATTATTATATCCTTACTGAAGATTGTGTCTTTAGTAGTATAAA
Source organism: Camelus dromedarius (assembly GCF_036321535.1). Classification (NCBI taxonomy): domain Eukaryota; kingdom Metazoa; phylum Chordata; class Mammalia; order Artiodactyla; family Camelidae; genus Camelus; species Camelus dromedarius. The sequence goes on along the minus strand of NC_087451.1, from coordinate 603,045 downwards.
ATAACCACATTTTTTGACACTTAATTTTACTTACTTTGAATTCTACTGAGCTGGAATAAAAATTTTCACCTATGCCCTTGTTTTCCTGGTGGACATTTCTTAAGCAACATAGGATTGAATTTTGCATTTTATCCAGTCAGCAAGTTTGATGATAGCGATAGTTCTCAACTGCCTGTAGAATTTCAGCAAGGAAAAATGCCCCAAATAAGAAGAATTAATAGAATCATCTCAACTATGATGCAATGAAGGGGAAGAACCTGACTACATACCCTGTTGCCTCTTAAGAGATAGATATTCAAGTGTGATCTGTGACTAACTGTATCAGATTCACCTGGGATGTTTGGTAAAAGATGAGCCGGGAGCTCCACCTTAGGCCTTAATTCTGAATCTTTGTGGGATGGAGTCATGGGGTCTGCATTTTCATCAAGTTCCATAGGTGATTCTTATGGTCATTACAGCTTGAAAACCGTTAACCAAAAGGATAACAGAAGGGTATCAGCAAAATAAATTCACTTCTTATTTATTTGGTTGATTTTAAAAGGAAAGTTTACAAATGAACTTTTTTTTTTCCTGTGCAGGAAGAGTGAAAGATTTAAAGAGAAGAATTTCACAAGATTCACAAATTTTTTTTGCCCAGTCTCTCTCACTAACCCAATATTGGAAGAGGTGATGTTCGAATTTGCCCTCCTTCCTGCTCTAGATTTTTCTCCCACTTTGAATGTTTCCTATTTCTCCTTCCCCTCCATCTTTAGCTATTGCTGCTTTTCTATTTATATTCCTTAATTTTGAGCTATAGACTCTTTTGTATAAACAAACCAAGATTCCTTCAGATTTTTTTTTTTTACAAAAAGGAAAAAACATATTTGAAATGATAACAGTGTGTTAACATGCTCTGATTATACAGTCAAGGTTTACTTTTTTTTTTTTTTTATTCACATGTAACAGAGTTTTAACTTACCAGGCCAAACATCTCAGTACTTCTGCCGTGAATCAATGAAGCTATAATATGTAACTCAATCATAGTGCATTCCTTCCCCCTCTGAACAAACATTTACTGACTTTTTAGATTAATCTTTTGATTGAAGAAACTGAAAACATTGTCAAACACATACTGGTATATAATAACTACATTGAGCTTCTTCCCTCTGCCCAAGGCGTTAGTGAGGCAAATTTCTATTTATTCACTCTGTTTTATTAGGTCAGGTCATTAAAATGAGACTCTGTGCAAGCTTTAAATGATATCTCAATTCATTGGGCGCATTCCTAATAGAATTCTATACACTTTTCTCTCAGGAAACACTTTCCATATGAAGCAAAGTCTCCCCATGTCACTAATTGGTTCAAAATATGTACTAGCAAATAAAGGTCATGTTTAATCTTTCATAACATATGCACAAGTGAAGTAAATGGACATTTAGAGGCATCTAGTTTACCCTTTAATTTTTACAGGTAAGGAAATTCAGATATTTCTTGCTTAGGGTCAACTTATAAGTGACAAGGCTCAGAAAGGTGGGTTCTTAGTCCAGTGTTGCATTTGCTATGCCATCTTGTCAATGACACGTGTCAGGATATTATTGTTCACATTAGTAAAACTTTTTTGGACCTACTGATTCTTTACCCACTTACAAAAATTGATATGCATGTCTTCCATGATGAAATTCTTAGCCGTTCTATTTCTTCCATCTTTATAACCATCAAAAAGTCCTGTAGATACTACCCTTGAAATAGATCCCAAATCTAACCACTTGCCATGGTTTAAGACTCCAACATCTTCTGCTCTGATACTGTGAGTTATAATAAGAAATATATATTTAGTATTCCTCTCCCTTCTGTCACAGAGCTCCTAAAACCCTTGAAATAATCCTGAGTGATAAGAGCAATTAAAGTGTCTTTTGTTATGTAAATGAAGTGATTTTTGGAAAACCCTTAGGTAACCTCATATGAGGACTGGTTGCCAGGGGATTAGCAGATGAGTTGGGAATTTCTGTTCACCCCTTCATCATTCAAGGTGTACAAGCACAGTCTGGACAACCACTGATGGATACAACTATAGAAAGAAATTTAGTATTAAACAGATAATGGCAGAAGGTTGTCTGAATGGTCCCTTCCAGTCCTGAGTTATTCTAATATTGAGATTCCACCCATATTATCACTATTCATAACATTTCTAAGATCTGTCCTGGAAATTGTTTCCAAAGCTAGTGATTCATTACTTAGACTATATTCATTAACAGCAAATTCAAGTTTACTGAAGAAAGTGAGTGATAAAATCTGTCGATACATTTCTTATTTTTAAAAAATGGTTGCAACTGTAAAATAGTCATTTTAGTTATAGCATGAATGTTTTTAAATCCATTTTCAAATAAGAATTGTCATCTTATTTTGCAAAATGATGGCATTGTTGAAAAAGTCCTTTTAGACGTTCTTCCTTTGAAGAACAGTTATTCTAACATGCAAATTTTGTTTTATGTGAATTAAAAAAAAAACAATGTAAGATACTAAAGTCATCAAATTACATTATATTTCACCTCTTGTGTAACAATCATTAACTTCTCTAATATATGCAAAATGCTTTTTAAAAAATCTCATTTTAATGTCTTCTTAACAATAATATTAGTGTCTCCATTTTTCTTATGTGTACATTGATGATCAGAGACGTTAGGGTATTATTCATAGTTACATAGTAAATAAAAGACAGTGTGCCAACCAGGTCCCAAACTTTCTGACACCAAGTTTATGGTCCTATTTTTCACCCATGCTCTTCTAATGTCAAGACTTTCACCAACATTGAACAATTACAGGCCCTGTCAAGGGTATATGGAAGACATAATTCTGGGAGGTTTACCTTTTCATTTCCCCTCAAGCCTCGCTATATGAGAAGCCTCCTATTCAGCCTACTTGTTGGACTTTTGCAGCTATAAAGCACAATAAAAATGTCAAAAATTATTTTCCTCTCCTGTAATGAGGAACTTTTTTGTCTCAGTGTAAAAGTAATGCTGAATTTTCCCACACACTTTATAAATTGTCACACCCTCATTATTTTGTTTTCCAAATCTATTTACATTCCATGGCTTTATGTTAAGCTTGGGTTACTAACTCACGTATTTATTCTAAACTTAATTGAATTTGTATTACTTATGATAAAATTGATGTTTTGCAGTTTGTACAATATTTCTCTGTTATAGACTTTCATAAGGTACAATTACACTTGAGTAAGAGCCTGGGGCAATTAATTATTAATAAATGGAATAAAGATATTAATGTCTATCTGTAGCAAATAAGAGGCTACATTTGCTTCCTTCAATCTTCACAGCAGAGCTTGAATTTTGATGCCCTTTCCTTGTATTAATTAGTAAATTCCAATCACAGGATTACCACAGACAGATTATATTAATCTAGATTATGTTAATATTAAGTCACTTCTGAAATCAAAGTGTGTGTGCGTTTGTGTGGGTGTATGTATTTATATATATATATGCCTACATATATATAGCTATACATATAAAATATGCATAGTTACATACATATACATACATGCAGATGTATACACACATACATAAAGTGTTCTGCACTGATTTTTTCATAAGCTCTACTACCCAGTAGCCCTGTGAAGTAAGGAAACTCAGTATTAATTTCTTAGTTTTAAAGGTGAAGAAACTAACACCTAGAGATTTTAACTGACTTACCCAAGATCACAGAACTGGTAAACAGCAAATCGAGGACCCAAATTTATATCTCACTGATCTGTTCACAAAAACTGAGTGCTCAGGAGCTGACAATGATGGCTCCATGCATTTAGGGCTTACTGTTATACCAGGCATTTTGTGTGTATTATCTCATCTGTTCCTTAAAAGAGCCCAGTGGGGTAGATACTAATCTACCTAATACAGTAAAATAAATAAACAAATAAAACTGTTGCAGAGTTTTAAAAAAAAAAAAAAAGTCAAAATGAAATTAAAACAACAACTGAAAAACCCAGACTGGGAAAAGTTAAGTGACTTTCCCAGGTAAGTTCTAAATGGCAGAGCAGTGATTTTAACCCATGTCTTCTGATTCCTATTTCAGTTCTCCTTCAAACTTTATCTTCCTGATGTTTTTCCTCCTTGATAAGAATAAGAAAAAAAAGGTTTAGTTAGTTAGTGCCAAGTAAATATTTGTTTTTGCTTAAAATAGAAATATCTGCTTGTATGATTGTCTACTCTCCTTTACTTCACCTTCCCTAAACAACAAACCCAACCAGCTAAGCAAAGATCATTGTACTGGCTGGCAGAGGTGGGTGGTGGGAAGGACTGTAGAACAGGATGCATGAGAATCATAACTTGATATATGCTGTGTCTAGTATTTGATGTTTTAAAATTCATGGTTGGCATGTTTCATGAACCAGATATTGCATTTTCCAATTATAATTCTATATAAATTTATATTAATAATTATTAAGTACCTATCATGTGTTAAATGTTGTTATTTATACTAGCCCATGGAATTATCTCAATAATTTTATATGAAAGATGTTTTTATCCTGTTTTTGCAAAGAAATTGTGGCTTTAAGTGTTTTTGAAGTCCTTTTGAAATCCCATAGCTGATGAAAGTTATATTTCAGATTCAAACACTAGCCTTCTGATTCACGGTTCAGTGACTATCCACTGTGTTCTCTGCAGTGCCTAAGTTTAGTACAGTTTTGGATTTAGGATGACTTACCTCTGCTATCAAGCTTTGCTCAACTATTATGGTTCATATTGGACATTCCTTCTCTGAGTTCCTATAAATGTCTTTAAGTCTGTAGGTCAGCTTTATTACTTCTTTAACTCAGATGACCTCAGAGTCAAGTCTCCAGACCAGAAGACATAACTTTTCTTTTTGCATCTATTTTGTTATCTGGCAGGTTCTAGGAATATGGAATTGAGGCACCATCCTTGGTGCCTCTGGCTATTTTGGAACTGATTAATCAACTGTGATTATGAGGAGGGTTCAGCCTTCAACTATTGTGGAGCAAATGAAGGCTATGAGATGCCAAATTCAAAGGCAGGAGAAGAGACTGCAGGGTAGCCTGCTTAGTTTCATAGGGCAGTGAGAGAATAACATAGAAATGAGTTTTGGAAAGGCAAATATTTATGAAGATATGGGTAAGACAACAGAACCACTGGTGAATTACAGAGAAGAGCACTGCTTCAGTCTCATCAAGCACTGTGAAAAGCAGCTGAGAAGCAACCCTTCATTTTCAAAACCCCAGACTCTAACAACTAATGTAGTTCTACCACATTAGATAGTATTTTTTCCTCCATCAAAGTCCCGTCATTATTAGAATTAGCGGATGTGTCAGTTATTAAGCTATCATATTTTAGTTCCAAATTCTTCCATACTCTTGTGATACTGTGGCTGGGTCTTTATCAAACACATCTCTTCTGTCTCTGTTAGGTTTTGCCAACAGAGGGTTACTAGAAGGAGATTAGAAGGCAGGAGGTGGGAGAAAGGACTTGATCCATTCAGTTTTTACAAGTGTCTCCCCAGCAACAACTCTTGCTTCAGCAGGTAACCATTGGTCCACTTTCCAGTTTCTTCCAGCAGTCTCAGAACCAGCCTTCATCAGAGCAAGTGCTGCATCAGAGATATAAGCACAAGTTGAGTAACACACCCTCCTCAGAGGTACAGCCCCTCCTCTGAGCTTCTAAAGTAATAGTATCAGTGGGAAACACTTTCTTCTGAGAGGTATAGGTCCCAAATTATCAAGAACCCCTCCTTCAGGCTTCTAGGCTCTGATAACCCTAACATCTTTGCTTTGTCTTCCCAGTCATAATGGTGGTGGCTGCTTCCTACAGTTACTCTCTCTGGGTTAGACTTGCCTGTCAGCTTTTTAGTTCTCCAATACCTGTTCAACCAATTCTCTACACTAAATTCTCTCAGAAAAATAACAATTGTTTTTTTGTTTTCTTGACAGGACACTGATTGGCTGATTGGGTCTGCATTTTCTAGTTTGGGTTTCCACTAGAGTAATAAGAAATGTCCTCCCCTCAGTAGAAAATGGTTAGGTTGAGGTTCTTAAGTTCTTTTATGGCTAGATACCTTCATTTTAATTTTGGTCATTGCTTCTTCACAGGAATAAAGTATATCCAGCCTGACTCAAGGCTGTACCTAATGGTTTAAAGTAGACAGTTGGTAGTGATAGAAGAGGCTATCCCTTGACAGAATTCAGTGGCAAACAGTTTGGTTAAAAGTCAGTCTCTGAATCATTATAGATCCAGTTTCTTTATGCCAATGGACCTTATCCAAGCTTTCCATAATTTGACTTGTGACACTATCACCCTGCACCTCCTTAAGAGTTCAAGAATATTAAAATCAATTTTCTTAAAAATATTTAGGAAACTATTGAAAGAAAATGGGGACTCTCTGGGAATGGGACTCACATTTTGCTTTATACTCCTTCTTTAGTTAAAGATGATTGTTGAAAAAAAACTAGATCAAGTAATTATGGATTGAACTAAATCCAAGAATTCAAAAATTATTATGGCAACACATCGAAAATTACCATCTTATTCTGAAATTTACTTATACAAGAGGAAAAAAAATAGGTCTCGTTCCATTATTTTTTTTCTAACAAAAAACCTGAAGTGAAGATGGCAAGATGCCAATATATCATGTTTTACAGGAAGGATAGTGAGAAGCAGCCACCAGAAATTCCTGGTTTATTATGAGAGAAGTTAGTGACTTGAAATGAAAATATTTTTTTTAATAGCTGATCATTTAAATATTTGATTCATATTCATTTAGTTCATCTTCCTGTAGAAATACCAACTTACCAGAGATTTAAATGAAACATATTTTCACAAGTAATGCTTATGTCTTTCTCTCTCCAAAGGGGAAATTCATCATAAGGTAATATCAGCTCATATGGGTCTTTAAAAATTCATTAAGATTCAAAGATTCATTAAGAGATAGTGTTTGAACTAGTGAGTTGAAAACCATCACTTGATTATGTTTGTTATATTTATAGTATCCCTGATATTTTATAATACCTGACAATAGCATGTTTATATTTCTGTAATGAAAATTCCAGTCTTACAACCCTCTTTGATCTCAACAGTTGTTAATTCTGTTGGAGAGTATGGCTACTCATACCGCTCCTGTGCTACTTGGCATGAAGTTCTTTTTAATTTAAAGAATTTTCTCTGGTCCTCTATTTAGCAGCAATCAGAGAGTAGAACTTTGTGGGTTTCCTACTTCAGTTAACTCAACTCCTGCTTTATTAAATCCACACAGTGGTATCAGGGAGAAAAATTCTTGTTGAAGTTGGATAAAAATCTGAACATCTCAATTGCAGGAGAAGAAAATAAGCTAGATGTGCAGACCCCCTACAGTAGGGTCTCACATTCTGTGTTGATTTGAAAATGGAATTACTTTTAAAGCCTTCCAGTTACAGCTTCCTCACTCTTGAACATCTTCAAGCTTTGAATCTATTTAATATTTTTCACACAAATATTTGATGTTTAATACTATTGGGTGAAGGGAGGGGGCAGCGCTATTTCCTCAAGGGTAGACCTCAGTGCTGGTGAGTGCATACCTAGGACTGAAAGTATGACCAAGGATTTAAGTGTGTGTGTAAGAAACATAGGCTTAAAGCATCTCATATAAACATGAAAGACCCCACTTGAGGCCCCTGGCAAATTGAGACAGTGCCAAGAGAAGGAGAGAGGGTCACAGGCTTGAGGATGAAAGATCCATCAGATTTACTCTTATCCTGGGCCTTCACATATTTGTGATAGGTCTGTTTGCCACATTCATTATTTGTAAATTCTCCTAATAAATAAATGGGATGTATGACTCTATAATCCAGCATGTAGAAAATGCTGAGTAGTAAACCAGAATATGTTTTTCAAGAGCAAAATAAAAAGCTAAATACTTATAATTTTAATGCTAATCATTAGGGAGGCAATGTGAAAAAAATGTTGGCCAATTACTTTTAAACCTAATGCTAACTCCAAAATTATACAAGCTGAGATGGTAGCAGACTGTTGTACTAATTAAAGCTTTTCTTTAAACCTGAGAATCATTATGGAACTAAAATCCTCTATATTGATCTATACTTGCTATTTGAAGCAGCTACTGCAGCTGGCTTAAGGAGAAAAGGAGAGGATTCTTATTTGTATAAAACTTCACTAGAAAGTGTTTAATGTAAAACCACAAAACCAAACATACACACACACAAAGTGAAGTGGAATTGAAAGTGTTCTGGATGAAAAGCAGAAAATTTGGGTGAAGAATCTTCCCCAGAGCTGAATAAATGTGGATAATATATTTATTTCTGTATTTTAGCTGCCACAATGTATTACTCGGTAACAGCAGAAAGAATGATGGGGATGGAAGGTCCTTCGAAGAGGTAATTGAGAGGACATGACCAATAGTTGAGCTGGCAGCAGGACTTTGACATTCAAGGCACCTCCCTGTCCTTGGAATGTTATGTTCTGCTCACCTTTCTAACAGTGGGAGCCTTTTAAAGGATGCAGTCTTGAGAGAGTAAGGTGTTGTTGAGATCAACTGGGCTGAAAATGTGACTGAACCCCAGTTAAGCCCTCTATATAAACTTGTAAGATCCTGGTTGGCAGGTATGGAGATATACTCATTTTGCAGCCACCCAAGACAAGCCTCTTACATAAGTTTCCTTGCTGATTAAAACTGCCACTTCCTAATCTGGAGTAGCCAGCCTTTTTCTTTGTTCTCTGTGTCCAGGAACCAGTTCAGGAAGCAACACAGGTTTAAAAATAAATAGGAACACTGGAGTCAAACTCTGCCTCTGCCTCTGCCTCTGCCTATATTTGAACTTGGACACATCATTTAAGCTTTACACCTCCCATCTTCTTACTTGAAAATTAAGGAAACTGGATTAGGTCAGGCCTGAAATTGTATTAAAGTGCACTTGAAATGTTCCATCAAATCCATGATGCAAATGCAAGAAATACGAAGTTATTTAAATAAACAAATAAACCTATTCAATTTTTCAGAAATCATCTACAGAGTGCCTGCTATTTATTCATTGCAAATAAGTCTTCCACTTGTAAAATCTCAAGTTCAGAAGGCTGGATACTTGAAAGAGAGATTAATTGTAATGAAAAGAAGAAAAGTGTATTTATGGGTGTCACTAATTTCCAAACTGATGCCCAAATTATTGACCAAAATGCCATAAAGTTAGTATTAGTTCCTAGTCATTATTCATCTGTCAAAATTTAAATAACAAATAAGGAATAGCATTTTATAGGAATAAAATATCCACTGTCTCCTTTAACAAATAAAATTCCTCATGTTGGTTACAAATTATAGTATGGATGAAAAGAAATCCTATTTTAAAAATATGTCCTATTTCAAAAAGATGTCTACACCTTAATCCCTAGAATTTGTGAATATCTTACCTTACATGGTAAAAGGGATTCTGTACATGCAATTAATTTAAGGATTTTGAGATGGAGAGATTATCCTGGATTATACAGGGGATCCAATATAATCACAGAGATCCTTAAAAGGAAAAAAGGGATTTAGGGAGTAAAAGAAGGGGATATGATGATGGAAGCAGAGGATGCATTAAAGCCATTGCTGAAAGGCAGCCATAAGCAAAGGAATGTAGATAAACTCTAGAAGCTGGAAAAGGAAAGAAACAAATTCTCCCCTGAGACTCCAGAAACAGTGCAACCCTTCAGACTTATTTCAGAATTCTGACCTCCAGAACTGAAAGATAAAAAGTTTGTGCTGTTTTAAGCCACTAAATTTTTAATAATTTATCACAGTAGCAACCAGGAAACAAATGCACTGCTTGATGGTCTCAGCCTGCATGTTGGATAGTAAAATCCTAGTCCCCCTTTTGAGGTTCTTCCCTCCCCACTACTAACTCTTGAGGAGTCCCTGTAGGGATAACCTATCTGTTACCATAATCCATGTCATAACCAGGTTCTTCACCTGCCTCTTTCTTCCACATATCTCTCTGTTCTGCCAGTGGTATGCCTTTGTGTCACTTTCCATCACACTCTGCAGTTTGGCATACCACCAAGAGTTTGCCTCTGCTACCACCTCTACTCTGGTTTTGGATCTGCTGCAATTCCCCTTATCATTGTAGCCCAAGCGTCAGCACACAAATTTCCCCACAGTATGTTGCAGTGTTTATCAAAAGTCACTTGAAGAAACAGGAGAAAGGAAGAGCATTCAGAGATTAATTTTTAACTGGTTACTAGATAGGATTGCTTTCAGATTACAGAATTATACACCAGTCTTATTGGTTTTCCTCAGGGTATGTTCTGCCTTACTATAAGGCTTCCTCCCTGCTTAGCTCATAGCCCATATCTCAGTGCCAGGATCCAGCCATCACCATTAAACATGCTCCTGAATGTACAGAGCCCTTTGCCTCTCATCCTAACTCAGTGAAAAGAAGTATTCTTGTTCAGCTCCACTCTAAAGCTCATCTTCCATTTTTTTTTTTAAATTTCTGTCCCAAGATCTGCCTCTCTCCAGGAATGACTGGATAATTTTTACTACATTTAAGAAAGATCTCCCCACCTAATGCTAGGGGAGCTTATCATATGTTCCCAACAGGATAGTTATATTTTAACATAATAGTCAATTACCTGTAAAACAGATAAAGATGCAGGTACAACATTAGAGCTACTTCTTTGAATGACAATTTCCAAATTAAAGAACAACTCCTATAACTGTCAGTATTTTTCAAAGTCTGGGTAATTTTACAGTAATATTTCACATAGAACAGCAACAGTGCACTAAAGTTGAGCTTCTCTAAGCCTAGTCCAGCCACAGCTTATTAAATACATCCATTTGATTAATTATGATTATAGTCTCTCCCTCTATTTGTGAAAGCTAATGATCCATTTTGATGGATAATCTTTAGATGTAACTAACATAAATAAACTTCACATGTTTAGGTAATTGTCCATGGTTCCAAAAGCTCTTTGGAGGGAATCTGTTCCTCTTTGGCAAACTGCTTTCTTTTCAGTCCCTCCAACAATCCTTTTTTGGGCGCTGGACTTTCATGGCACGGAGGACCTCCCCGACCCAAGTATACTTCCCAAAAGGGCTAATTCTCACTACTTCAGATTCTTTCAATATTTTGAGGTCTCTTGTCTTTTTTTTGCTGAGCCTGGAAGCTCTCTACATAAGAATCCTGGATTTCCTTCATCTGGGCCTAGATTTTTTTTTTTTTTTAATGTGCTGACCACCTGGAGTCCTTAGCCTTCATCTCAGAGACCAGATAGCTCAGTCACACCTGAGTTTTAAACAGTAGGCAAATCAGCCTGTGGTTCTTTTTTCGAATCCCTGAAGGCAGCAGAACTACGCAGCTGTGGCTCCTAACGTCTGCCAAGCCCAGGAAGCTCACCCGGGCATAGTCACAGTGGCTGCTCTGCTCAGTCTCCTTGCTCTCCCACCCCTCACCCAACAGCCGCTCTGCAAAAAGACCCGCGGTACTCCTGAGCGGTTGGAGTCGGTTAAAGAACCCTGGGAACCCTGCAGTATAACTCCTTTGGTTCTAACTCCGCATTCTCAGATGCCTCACAGCCTGGAAGCCTTACTAACTTGACTGTGAGGATGAACGGTACCAATTTCCCTTCCCCTTCGCCTTCTCCATTTATCCAGACTTTATGTAGTTATTTGACCGAGCCTCACACTAAAATGGCTTCTAAACAACAAAAATTAAAAAGTGCAAAAAATCCCCTGCGGGTTAGGTGTGTTTGTGTTTGTTGTGTGTCCATCCGCGCTTGTGCAAAATCTCCAAACGTCATAGTTTGCAATCTGAACAAGCTCTCCAAGATATGCAAGATCTTTCCAGGGATTTCCCCTACCCTGTCTTCTTCTTCGGCACTTCAAAAGAGGTAAGTCTGGGCTTTCTCGAACCTCTACTGCAGCCGTAGAGGTAATGCCAATCTGCGATTTTTCCTGTCTTCTCTCGCTGCCAGCTCTTCTCAGGCGAACAGTCCCGAGCTCAGGGTTTCCTTCCGATTCCCTTGTAAACGGTTTACCAGGGCAAGTCCTTTCCTGGTCGCGGCGAGATCTCCTGCGGACCAGCGGCTCCGGCGTCGGCCTGGGACTGGGTCATGAATAGTGCTCATGCAGCCCCCACCTTTCCCCGGGGCCTTGGGGAGCCGGGCTCTGGGTGTGTGTGTGTGCGCGCGCGCCCGCGCGCGCGCCCGCCCGCGGTCGGTAGGGAAATCTGGGGAAGCTGCTGAGCGTTGCTGCCAGAGTGTTCTGGAGCTCAGCAAAAGCCTCCAAAGCACTTAAGCTTCCCGAAAGAAAAACGGAATAAACGAAACGAAAAGAAGGGAAGCTTGTTCCCCTAAAGCCGGGGTTTCCAGTAGTCCTGGAGAGGCGTAGTTGGCAGCGGCCCCTGATCACACCCGGACTTGGAAAGACGGTTTTAGCCGGTTTCGGGAGGAGAGAGGTGAGGGACTTGCAGGACCTGGTCTAGGAACCTGCAGAGAGAACTCTGGGGTAAGTAGTGTTCAGGCACTGGAGCGGAAAGGGAGAAGGAGGAGGGGGCAGGAGAGGAACGACGGAGAGGGAAGGGAATGAATTATGAAGGAAAAAAAAAAAAAAAGCCACCAACCAATATTCCGCAGCAGAGGGAGAGCGCAGCACAGCACTCCCAAGATGAGTCCTGCCCAGGTCTCCCGCGCCTAACCAGCTGGCGCGAAGTTCTTTTTATGGAGAAGAAAAACTCCCCAAATCCTAGAGGGTGATAGAGGCAGCCGGGGCGGGGCGGAGTGAGGAGCTGGAGCTCAGCACTGGGGCCCTGGCGGCTGCTGTGGTGGCCCGAAGCTCCGACGCTCAGCCCTCTGCTTCTCATTATGGCCGCGTTAAGCGTCACCTCCCAACCGCATCCTGCTGCCTCCGCCCCCGGGCGCGGGGCGGCTGGGTTGACACTGAGGCTCCGGGCGGCAGCGAGGACGCTCACCTGGCGTAGCCCACCTCCCTCCTCCTCCACCCCTCCCCCACCTGCCCTCCACCTCCCCTCAGAATCGGGAAGCGTCGGGATCCATAGGCGAGGCAATAACGACCCCTGCAGTTGCATTGCGGAAAATCGCGGCGGCGGCGGCGGCGGCAGTGGCAGTGCTAGTTGCGGACGATGGAAGCGAGGCAACTGGCGGTTCTGGGGAACCCAGGAAAATAGCAGAGGAACAGAAAGCGCGCGCGCAAGGTAGGGAGCCCGCGGGCTCCCGATGCTCCTGGGTACCCGGCTCCCCACGGTTCCGGCTCTGCGCCTTGGACGCGCCGCCAGAGCCGGGCTCCGAGGCGGCAGGCTGCGCGCGGACTTGTGTAGCAGGGAGGGTCGGAGGAGGCAGCTGGCAGCCAGCAGTTTCGGACAGTAATCCCTGCCTCTTTCTGTCTCCCTGTATTCTGTCTGCTCCTCCTCCCGGCGGAAGCAGGAGGAAAACGGCCCCGGAGCGGAACAGCCACCGTCTGACCATGCCCCGATGAGGAGGGCGGACTTCGAGGGCAACTCGTCGCGGACTGCCTGGGCTTAGCCAGCAAGCTGCGAGCTGCCAGCGGCACGGAACTGCGCGGCACGGCCCGGCGGGGTCTATCTTCTATGTCTTCTTGGGGCGCAAGGCGGATCGGGGTCTCATTTTTGCAGGAAGAGCCCTGCACTGGTGGCTTCAGGTGGCTGTCGCCGCCGCTGCTAGTGCTGTTTCTACCCCTTGTGCGAGGAGCAAAGACCGGCGAGCGGGGACACTTCCCGGGCAGCGAGGCATCGGATATGTGTCAGCACATCTGGGGCGCACATCCGTCGAGCCCAAGGGGAGATTTGCTGGAACAATTCAAACTGCGATATTGATCTTGGGGGTGACTGTCCCTGGCTGGCTGTCTGGTGGGAGTGCGAGTGTGCGCTCGCTGGGAAGTGTGTGCGCGTGTGCATGTGTGTGTGCCGTGTGGGGGCCCCCCTTTCCCCCCTGTTTTCCCGTCGAGTGATGCACTTGGAATGAGAATCAGAGGATGGAAATAGTCTGGGAGGTGCTTTTTCTTCTTCAAGCCAATTTCATCGTCTGCATATCAGGTATGGGACGCGCTGGAGGCACAGGCGGGATCGGGTTATGTTGTGATCTTCGGAATGTATGAGGTTTTGTTGTGTGTAGATATTTAAGTAGCCTCTCGGGGTGGGACGGGAGAGAGGTGGTGGCAGAAACCTTTTCAGCTTTGCCGGTTTGCTACTTTCAGAATTGAAAACCTTCTAAGCCCAACAGTGTGTGTGTGTGTGTGTGTGTGTGTGTGTGTGTGTGTGTGTGTGTGTGTGTCTTGTGGGTAGTATCTGAATGGAGTCCTAGAACATAGTAGGGGTGGGGGCCCCCTGAGAAAGAAGAGGCAGATCGTGCTGATTTTCAACTGCTTTCCTGGTTGAGAACTCTGGCATGGAAATCTGATCCTTGGCAACCCCCACCACCATCCCCTGGCTTTCAGAGTTCCCAAACTCGGCGGTTCCTGTCCGAAAAAATGGATGCAGAGCCCTGCCCTGGTATCTAGGCACTTTCAGGAGACTGCAGGAGGATGCGGGGCCTGGAGAGTACCAGCAGGGACTAGAGAGATGTACAGGTCCTCCATGCCTTCCCCAAACACATCAGGACCACCTCAAATAAACGCAAAACTCATCTGAAACAACACAATATTATAAATACCACTTTGGATCCCAGTCTTTCCTAATTCCCAGTGGCAAGAATGTACTGGCTCAGACTTACTGACCTCAGGTTACTTGTGCCAGTCTGTGGTTTTAGGAGCCAGTGGGAAGCCAGGGCATTGAGCTGAAGGAAGTAGAGCTTGTGCCTGCCAGTGCTGTGTTTCTGTGTTGGAAAGGATTCTGATTTCCAAGCAATGTCTTCGTAAGTGCAGGGAGTTGCAGGTGTGGAGTGAAGATGTGAGAAAAAGCCCCAGGATCAGCAGTATTCTCCAGTTCAGTTCAGTGCCTCCTCTCATTGACAACGTCCATACCATTTCCCTTCACACTTGTCATTTAAGCACCCAGAGTAAGGCCCATTTGCACTACTCCCTTCTGCCTGCATTCCCTCTGCAGAATTGGGGACTCAGCCAACTTCCCATGAAGTCAACAGAAGAGGAGAGCAGAAACCTTGCCTCTGTGAGCAGGCATATTTGAGCTGTGTTGGGGTGGAGGGAGATGTTTCCTGCATCTTCCTTCAGCCCAGCCAATCCCCACCCTTTAAGCCTGACGTGATTCTGGATATTAAAATCCCTTCTCTGCCCTTATCCTGGACCCAGTTCCAAATACCATTATTCAGGGCAGGAATAGGGGAGATCTTTTATTTGAAATCATTCTGTTTGGGGCTTGACCACCTTACTTAGAAATTTGCCTCTATAATACTTTAGAGATATGTCGTGTACCAAGAAGACAATCAAAAGTGCCCTGGGGCTACCCCATATCTTCTACTCTTTTCCCCATGCTACATCTAAGAGAAAAAATCTGCAGGTGACTTGTAACGGTTTATATCAGTCATATGTCCAGGGATAGACTGGGTGGTGTCTTATATGGCCACATTTTACATCTTTCTCTTCTACTTATTTCTTATAAACTCTCTCTTTGTTCCTTATTATTTCACCAGTTATAAAATAGCCTTTCC
The DNA here is from genome assembly GCF_036321535.1 of Camelus dromedarius. Lineage (NCBI taxonomy): Eukaryota > Metazoa > Chordata > Mammalia > Artiodactyla > Camelidae > Camelus > Camelus dromedarius. Next base: position 587,437 of record NC_087451.1, on the reverse strand, counting down.
CTGTCTCTTTCCAGCATCATAAATAATTTTCAAATCAGACAACCAGGGTCCCTTTAAGATCTACAAAAGGTTAACATTCATTAAGGCTCTGGACCTCCCCATCCTTTGTCCCCAACCCCTATTCTGCATTTGGTCAGGCCGGCACAAAGGGAAACCAGCTGAGAATGCATTCTGGTCTTAGACTCCAAAAGAGGCATTAGTGGGATGCTTGTCACAGCTATACTTGGTTTGGTGTATTAGCAACTAAATTATATAAATAGAAGCATTAGGAAGGTTTTTTTTTTTTTTTCCGACCCAGGAGAGGTACTATGGCCTTTCACATGTATTTACTAAATAATCACCATTGCTATGTAATGAGGAGATAAAAGTGTAAGCAAAATTGCTAGCTATTAACTAAACATGGAAAACTAGGTTAGCGTTCCAGCATTAATTTTACTTTATGAAGACATTTAGGCACAGATGCAACATAATGTACTCTATATTTACACGTCCATAAACTTTAAAAGGTCATTCTTCCTCCAGGGCCAAGGTGGCCTCCTCTCTCTATAAGCAGAACTGTTCATTCAGAGATGTCCCATGTATGTCACAATTCCGATTAGTAATATATTTATGACTCACATTTGCCACAGTTTGGGGGACTTTGTTTTCCCATATGGCAGCCTTAAGGGGTATAGGAATGCAATGCACTACAGTTAAATAATTATGGCTCAGGCAGAGTTTAGTGGAACTATCATTTCTGTTTCCATGATTTGCAGTTTTAGTTTAATCATGACTTAGCTTTACCAAAAGGAATATAAGCCTGTATTCATAGAACCTACTCAACCTTAAATTAAAAGAAAAAAAAAATCTATCTGCTATTTGGGATGAATTGTCCTACCTAGTAAATGGGTACTAATTCTTACTGAATTACCAGGCATCAATGATTGGTGCATTTGTAGAGTTGGTTTCATTACTGAGAAATACCAGACAAGAAAAGGTCAGCAAAAGTCTGCAGTGTAAACATTCTGCAGAAGAAAAATTTTGGAAGTAAATTTGGTCTGTAGAAGGTATATTAACTGAATTTCAATTGGCTTTCAGGAACACTCTGGTACTTTGTAACTTAGTGTTTTGTTAACCAAAGCTTCCCACTCTCATCCCACCTCACCCCCTAAATTTAAATTATACCCAAAGGAGTTTTCTCTCTGGTCTGTGTGGCAATATTGCTTAAAATACAGACACCAGGGCTTATTTGTTTGCTAGCTCTACATTAATCATTTGGTTGTGATGAAGCTGGGGGTCTGCTAGCTAGCTTAGTCAGGCTTCGGTGGATGCTGGGGAGGTAGCATGTGTGCCTTCCATTTGAGAGAATTTGGCTATTTAAACACAACACAGCTAGTCTGAAGAGGGAATGCCATGATCTGGAAGTTCTTGGGGCTCCGCGTTAGATCCAGATCTCATTTTACTGAAAACGTAAGGCAGCCAAGATCTGTGGAGATGGGGGAGGGAGAGAGAGAGAGAGAGAGAGAAAACCAGGATGATATTTCCCTGTGCTAGCAAGAGCACCACCCCTTTCTTACAAAAGCAGCTCAGATCAGCGAGAATGATACATAGCAGCACCAGGAGAGAATTTCCTGGTCCAAAGACAGCTTACTGATTTAATTTACACAGCACATCTGACTTCCTTATAAGTAACTTTACATCCTTGTCAGTTTATTCATAATAATAACAGCAATAGTAATTAGAATTATATGGTACTTTCACATGCATTACATAATATTGAACATATTCTAACTCATATAGTCTCAGAATTTGTAGGGCGATTTTATAAATGAAGCAACCAAAGCCCACAGAGGTTCAGCTTGGAGGGTTCCCACCCGGTTCTGAGTCAAAATTTAGTATATCACTTATGTTTTGGTGCAAGATTTCTTTCAAATGTTCTTATTAAGTATTTTTTATTTTGATGTCTCCAATTTAAAAAGTAGGTTGCATTTAAATGTTGTAATTCTTAGAGAGTTTGGAAGTGGAAGTTTAGTGTGATTACAGTCTAGGGCTGGAATTAAGATAGTGTTTGAGTTGTACATGACTCTGTCATTCAAACAGATGAGACTGTTAACCTGTTTGTCCCCAGTGCCCTATGATCAGCAATACCTATAGGAAAGGAATATTTCATACATTATTTCCTAATCTGAAAATTAAAATGATTTCACATCAACCTCTTTACATGGAAGAAGGGGATAATAGTACATACCTCACATGTTTGTTCTATGATAAAATGATAATATGGTTAATGCTTTTCATTTAGCACAGTGTCTCAGGAATAGTAAGCTTGCAATATATATATATTTTTTTCCTACAAACCTGGCATTGCATGAGTTTATACGGAATAGGAATAGAACCTTTACTTCCCTCCCTAACAACTTAAGAGCAAAAAAAAAAAAAAAATCGTTAGTGCATTTTATAACATTGAGCACAAATCCTACTTTCAATAAGGTCTTGGCTTAACAACTTTGAAACGTCTCAATTTTCTTTCTAATATGGTAACATTAGGCTTTGGTGCATAGTTAGAGTATAACCCACTTTATCCCTGTAAGCCCAATATTGAGGTGAGGCTTGGAAAATTTCATCACCTGAGAACCTGCTTATTCCCAGGGGAGCAACAGAATTTTTTTTTTTCCTCTTTTTGCTTGTAAATTATAACTCAATATAGATCCAACTTTAAAGTGCTTCCAAAATGGCGGACTACATATGCTGTCAATATGATTTGAGATAGAAAATCCCATTAAATAAAAAAAGAGCTCCACCCCAACAAAGAATCTGATGATCTTATTGGCAGTATGGTTTCTTTGAGTCCAGTTTCCCATGTGATGTTACATAGTCTCATCATTGACAGAAATCATAGATGAGGCTCTCTTGGCTGTGAGACAAGAGGCTTCCTGAGTAATACAAAATCCCAGGGTCGGGAAAGAATTGTCAATATTGAGAAACATTTTCTTACGTGGGGAGAGGGTGTATGATTGCCACCCTAGGCAGTCAGTGCTTAACATCCCAATTTTTCACCTTAATTAAGCATTACATATTTGGGCCTGGGGTTTAGGTAAGGAAGAGATCCAGGGATCATAAATGTAAATGGTAGCAGGCCACTGTAGAAAGGAAATGGAAGTTAGAAGATCCACCCTGCAATCGAACTCTGCCTTAGTTACTTACATGACTGGGCAATTCTCTTAACCTTTTAGAGTCTCAGTTTTCTCGTCTGTGAAATGAAAAGTTATATCTTCTTTGCCTATTTCAAATAATTGTTGAGGAAAACATCAGAAAATGACCCTGAATCTTCTTTGTGTTATGTAAATGTAAAGTATCTCTCTCTTTACTGTATTATAGAATGATCCATGCTTAAGATATAGTTACAAAACTTGAGATACATACACATAATGTAGAGTGATTTAAAATAATATGAATAATGCTTAATGATTAAAATAGTTATGAAAGCAAAGTTGTCATACACAAAATGTATCATGATATAAGACAGTATGAATAATGCCTAGTTGTCTGATAAAGAACATAAATGCTGTGGAAGAGAAAGATCCAGACATGAAGGAAGAAGAGGATATTAGATAGTAGTTAGAGGTTAAGAGAGAAGAGATAGAGGGGACCACATCATTCAAAGGAGTGGAATAGGAATGAGTAAGATGTAAAGAGAAGACTGTCCTAGTTGGAAAAGAGAAAACAAATTGACTTTAGGAAATACTGGAAAGTTGGGAGGAGCCCACTTAGGGAGGTGTTGAATTGAGAGAATATGGAGTGTCCTAATATATTTAATTTCCTGGTAATTTTTATTTTTTTAATTATAGAACTTACATGAATTCAGTGGATTGAACTTGTGAAAAGTTGTCTGAAATTCTAACATTTCTTTATTTTTAAATTTTGTTCCATGTCTCCAACTATTGCTATACTTCACATAGCTTGTAGCCTATTTGAGGTTGTGGACAGTTGAGTTTTAGGAGGACTTTAGCGTTCTCATCTGTAAAATGGAGATGATACTTATTTGCCAAAGTTTTTGACCTTACAGGGTAATTGTAAGAAATAAAACAAATGCCTAGCATGGTGTCTGGAATACAGTAATCACTGGCCAAATCACACATATCGTATGAGAGTAAGCATGGGCTTTGGAACCAACATAGGCCGAAATACGAATACTCCCTTCAGCATTCACTCTCTGGTCTTGGAGAAGTTGTTTACATTCTCTGAGTCTCTGTAAAATGAAGACTGGGGAAAATGTACATGAGATTCTGCCATGGTGCCTGACATGTGGTAGTCACTCAGTGGACTGGAGATACTCCCATAAAATCATCATCCTCATTGCCATCAATAATAATCCTTATTTTTGATACTTTGGGCCTGTTTTTGTAAATTACAATTATTCAGTCACTTCTTCTGTGTTCAACAAAACAGTATTGCCAGCTAACTACATGCCAAGCCTAGGAGTTACAAAAAAGAGCAAACGACACTTGGTCCTTAGAATTTACAAGATGGTATACATGTTATGTGATAGATGTGTGTGCAGAGTACTTTGGAATTATAAAGAAAGAGCAATAAATTCTGTTGTTAGAAGTTGGCAGATGCAAGTGGGGAAGGGGAAGGGTTGATGGAGGAGAAAACAATTGAAATAGGGCTAGAAGGACACATGAGATTTCAAAGGAACAGGAAAAAGAAACACATATACCTTGAGGCAAAAATACTATATTCTAGACAAGAAAGGATGGAAGAAAAATCCCCAAAGTATCAGAAGTATGCTGAAATGAGCATATAAAATAGATGGGTTGGATTAAATGACTAGATATAAGGCTAGAATTAAAACTTGGGGTTAATGTGAAGGAGCTTGCAAGCTAAGGTAAGAAGTCTAGTGTCTATCTTTTAGTTATGAGGAGCCAAGGTAGAGATAAGGAAAATGACATTCAGGTTTGTGTACAATTTAATGATACTTTTATACTTTGATTGCAATAAGCAATAACTTAGAAATGCAACTATTTGTATGCTTGTCAACCTTTATTCTTGCCCATAAAACCCATTAAAAAATTGGTCTAATAGATCAATTAGGCCATTATGGGACATTCTGAGGGAGAGACAAAAAAAAAAATAAAAGACCGTTGTCCTATCTCTTATGGACCTGCTGTACCATAATCTTTGAGATTTGGTATTTTCATAATAAGTAAATGCAGATGTCTCCAATTTTGTATTTGAATAATAATAATAATAATGCCATTAGATAAAGGCTAATGAATTATCCACACACATCTTTGTGTTGTGAAGAGTAATTGTGTGCCAAGCAATAGATGAACAGTTTGGCAGGAAACAGGTGCTTGAAGCATGGCAAAGCCCTGTAGGGCTGCTTTACCTTATTGTACTCTGTACAACTCTCATTTCCAATAGATTGCATGTTCACTTAAGAGAGTATATTCATGGTCCACTGAATTATATACCCATTTTACCCTTTCAGTGGCCTAGTTAATATACAGTCCAGAGACCTAAAGTGAAATGACTTCCTTTGTTTACTTAATCATTCAAAATTTATTGAGGGTGCACTATACTTAAGGTACTGGAGATCCAACAGGAATGAGTAAGACAACTGACCTTTCTTTCCAGGAATTCATTACCTTCTAGTAAGACACTGATTTTAAACATACTAGTAGTTATAGCAGAATGTGATAAGAATTGCAGTGAAAAGAGATACAGCAGCGTGTGAGTAGGGCAGAGAAGCGGTGTCTAAGTCGTTCTGGAGGTGGGAGGAATAGAGGAAGGAGAGTAAGTAGTGTCAGAAGGTGTGTCAGATGAGTCTTAAAGGAAGCTAAAGAGTTGGCTTTGGGATATTTTTGCTGATTGACCAGGGGTTTGATGGGGGAGGGATGATCATAGGAAAAACAGCATTTTCAAAGACAAGGCAATCAGATAGGACATGATGAACTCAGAGGACGGTCAGGAGGTGGAGTATGATGGATGAGGCTGAGCTAGAAGACCACTGAGGAAATATGATTCCAGTAACAGTAATATCTTACATATAATAATAGTCAGTGAAAACTACCCATTGCTTCTCTGTGCAAGGAGGGCATCTTTTGAGGCCCAGGAGGGTAGGTCTAGTTTATACCTTTCTCTTCTTTAGGAGCAGACCAATCAGGGATAGATCTTTTGGCTCTTGTCCAGCTATGCTCTGTTTGGCTCAGATCACTAGTTATTTTCCAGTATCATCTCTAGCTCCAGGTAGCTTTCCAGAAGCTTTTGTGATAATGTAGGTTTAGCTTACAGAATTTGTCTCCTTACTTAGCTTGTATCCATGCGTTTTTACTCTAGGAAAAAGAGCCAGGACTTTGCTGGTTGACTGGATTTTGCAGCATGGCAGCTATCATCTTATTCCCTTTCATAATTGAATCTTTCCTGAAACTTTTTGCAATTTTCATTTCATGTAACCTTAAACAAAACTTTGAGGGATTTCTAGCATGTAGGGGTGGGGTGGGGTGCTGTGTATGCTAAGAAATGGTCTGGGATTGACTTTATAACAAAGCCTTAATTACTTTTATTAGCAAGATTGGACTGGTAATGGGGTAGCCAGTGTTTGGGTTTGATTTTATTTGCATTAAGGTGCTATCAGGATCAGGATAGAGGTGGAAAGATCTTTAGTGGTTGTGAAGGAGACAGCCTACAAATGCCTTTCCCTCCTAACCTGGGAGAGGTGGAGCCTTTGTCACAGTAAATGCAGAATTAATCTTTAATTTTGTCCAGTACTTCATGCCCTGAGGCCAAAGGAGCTTGCAGTAGGAAATTAAGCCTGTGCCTTTCAGGTGAGCTTTCCAGAGCCAAGTCCTGCTGTCTTCATGACACATTTGGCAGCAGTGCCAGAGTTGGAATAAACATATTTACTGAAGGATATGAGTCAACGTATTCCTCCTGTGCTCCCTCTTCCTGCTGTACACACAGCTACCTTTCACCCTCAAGGAAAACAATTTTGATGGCAGCATTTATTGAGTGAGCACAGGCCATTCCTCCTCCATGATTTTGGAATAATAATAAATACCTTGTAGTATTTTTGGAAAGGACAAATACAGGTGCATGTCTATGGAAGGGCCCTCTGTCACTCTGAAAGGGTTTAATGTCTTGGTTTATCAATCCCACAAATGCTAATAAATCCCTCCTATGCATGAGGCAGTGGGCCAGACAGAAGATAAAATGTAGTAAGCCAAATGACTGTGATGTTTACCCTTGTAGAATGTATATTTAGGGATCACATTTTTTCCCCAATGCCCAGCCCAGTGCCAAGCATTTTCGTAGATACTCAATAATGAATGACTGAATTAATATATAAATGAATAACAAGGAGTGATTCAGAATGGCTTTCCTGTCTTCACAGGAGACTAGGAAACAGGATTCAGATTTTGTATAGAGGCTGAGGGAGAGAAAATGAAGAAGACATCTCTGTTCGCTGCCTTTTTGCTTCTATAGCATGGAGGTCTTTTAAGCATGCAGAGTCAGAACCTGAACCATCCCAGGGAGCAACTTATTGTAAACTTTTTTATTTCCTTCTCAATCTCAACTGTTATCTGCATTTGACAAACCAGTGTTAGTTGGAGCACTCAATAGTTGTTTAAAATGTATTTCTGCTCCTCTGTATTTTGTGATACCACACTGTAAGACTTCAACTAGGGCAACTGAGGATCAATAGATGCATTGTTGTTCTTTGTCCATGCCATCTCTGTTCCTGTTAAAGGAGATTGCTTAGATGTGGTGTTTTCTTACTGGGTTCCAGCTGAGGAGAAGTCAGCACTTGAGAAAGTTCACTGTTCTTTAGTTAGTAATGAACTAAAATGCTTCAGGGGAAAAGCCTACCCACCCTTTAGTATTGACTGATTCGGAACAACACAGGAAACTGGTTTCTAAGGTGTTTTCAGCCTTGTGTGAGAAAACTTTACTTCTCCTCTGACCTTTTATAACAGAACTATGGTGCCCACTAGTTCTTACTATAAGGGAGAGTCAGGAGCCTAGAAATTTAAAGAACATAGTGGATTTGCTAATCTTGGCTGCATATTCTTCCTGCAATCTCTAGTTGATCTTTACAGCTTTGAGGAAATGGTCAGTTGGATGGTTTATTGTTTGTTTGTTTGCTTGTTAATTTAATTATAGAGAAAAATAAGGGGAGGTTATAGAAGAAAGACTCCTACTGTTAATCTTGCAGTAGCTATATGGAGATTATACTGGTAGTTAGAAAGTGAGGCATCTATGAGTAATACATGTCTGTTAGATAGCCTGGATGTGAATGGAAGTATGTCACTGGCGTCTGTCTTGCAGTACGCTGTAATGGTACCAGCCCTTTGTTGTTTGCATCCTATAGACTGAAAAATAAAGTGGTGAGATCATTATTTTCTGTGTCTGTAACAGGTTCCACCTCGGTTTCTCCACTGTGGTGAAGATGTTCTTTTAGTTTGCATCTTTGAATTTCTGTGCTGCAGTGGCTAAATGAGAGTCGTATGCAAATAAAATAGTGCATGAGTTGGTGCAGCCCCCCCCCTTTTTTTTTTCTTCCTTCTGCTTTTAGAACTGCTGAAATTAGGGCCTGATTGAGCCAGGTAAAGTTTTATAATGTGCCATGTCTAAAGGTAAGATATGTTGAACAACTTAAAAATGAGAGTTTTATTTATGCATTTGCTATTTAGGCTAATTGTGTGTTCAATTGAAATGTTCCTCCTTGATCAGTGCTCCTTGCAAGCCAAGGACTGTATGTGCATGTGTGTTACTGTCACAAACATGAGTGATACTAGAAGTCACTGAGTTAATTTTAATGCTAAATATGGAAGAATAATAATATGAAAGAAAATTTAGGAAAACAGATTTCTCATAGACTAAATTTTTATTTACCAAAGTTTGCAATTATACTTTTTCCCTTAAAAAGCTTTATACTTAAAAAAAAAAAACCTTTTACATTGTATCCTAAGTATTCCCCCATGTTGCTTCCTGGTTGTGTTAGATCAGGAAATCCAGGACTCTGGGACTGGTAAACCCCCCAATCTCAGTAACAACACGGTAGAAGCTTACTTCCCGCTCACATTAATTGTCTAATATGTGTGTGTGGGTGTGTGGTGGTGTATAGAGGCTTGGTGAAGGGGAAGGGATAAAGAGAAGGAATCCTGTCTCTGTAGTGACTTGGGAGTCTCAGGCTGATAGAGTCTCTGCTATCTCCAAGATATGCTTCCAATGTTATTCTTAGCATCAACATTAACAGTTAGAAAAGAGTATGAAGGAGGATTATGGGAGAGGTGTTTATGGGCCTAACAGGAAAATTGTGTACATCACTTCTGGCAGCACTTTATTGCAAAAGAGATTGGGAATTGTAGGCTTGTCTTGTGCCCAGAAAGAAAAGAAAAATGTTTTGGTGAACAACTGGCTACTATCTGCCACTTTAACATTTATAATTTTCATTGTAATAGTTCCATAATAATTTATTAATCTAAAATAGCATTATTTATATTTTTCCCTATTTTTGAGCATCTATGTTGTTTCTAGTTTGGCCATTTTGGGCAATTTTATTGTCTATAGTATTTATCTATATTAAATATTTATCTATAATAAATATTGATAAAAATTTTTTATCAGTATTTATTTCTATTGAATTATTTCTTTAAAATAATCCCAGTGTTGTGATTACTGGGTAAAACAGTATGAAATTCTTTATTGTTTTACCATGTTATATTCATAAGTAATGTATAACCTGTTCATAATTCTCCAGAAATATGCTTGAATTCCTCAGAGTAAACAAGTATGTAGAACAGTGATTAAGCTTTCAAAGATATGTTTAAAAAGTTCAACCAAGTCAGTTTTAAAGATACTATTGGTTTTATTCAGCAGTTCATAAATTGAGCAGAATCCCATCTAGCTAATAGAAAGGAGCTGCAAAGAACTATACAAAATGGAAAACCTTTTTTTTCTGAGGTATAGTCAGTTTATAATGTTGTGTCAATTTCTGGTGTACAGCACAATGCTTCAGGCATACGTGAATATACATATATTCATTTTCATATTCTTTTTCACTGTAAGCTACTACAAGATATTGAATATATTTCCCTGTGCTATACAGTATAAACTTGTTTATCTATTTTATATATACCAGACAGTATCTGCAAATCTCGAACTCCAGTTTATCCCTTCCCCTCTCTCCCCTGGCAACTACGTCTGTGAGTGTTTTTCTGTTTTATATATAAGTTCATTTGTCTTTTTTTTTTTTTTAAGATTCCACATATGAGTGATACCATATGGTATTTTTCTTTCTCTTTCTGGCTTACTTCACTTAGAATGACCTTCTCCAGGGCCACCCATGTTGCTGCAAATGGCATTATGTTATTCTTTGTTGTGGCTGAATAGTATTCCATTGTATAAATTTACCACTTCTTCTTTATCCAGTCTTCTGTCGGTGGATATTTAGGTTGTTTCCATCTGTTGGCTATTGTAAATAGTGCTGCTATGAACATTGGGATGCAGGTGTCTTTTTGAATTAAGGTTCCTTCTGGATATATGTCCAGGAGTGGGATTGCTAGCTCATATGGTAAGTCTATTTTTAGTCTTTTGAGGAATCTCAATACTGTTTTCCACAATGGCTGCACCAAACTGCATTCCCATCAGCAGTGTAGGTGGATTCCCTTTTCTCCACACCCGCTCCAGCATTTTTGTCTTGTGGACTTTTGAATGATGGCCACTCTGATTGGTGTGAGGCGATACCTCATTGTAGTTTTGATTTGCATTTCTCTGGTAATTAGTAATGTTGAGCATTAAAATGGAAGACTTTTATAGCAGAAGGGAGTGGGACAAGAACGTTACTAGCAAACAGTTGATTGTTTCAGGCAGGGTCACCTTCCTTCTGTGGATGACAGGAGTCTACCTGGTGGATTACCTTATTAGTGCTGACCAGGAAATTCCAGAGTGACTAGTTAAGACTATATTCCTGGCAGAGACTGAAACTGCAACTAAATTAGATGTTAAGTCTCGATTTGGTGACATGGGCCTTAGCACAAATGACTCCATTTTTGGCCTTCTATTTCTTTTGTGACAGATCCTTTCAACAGTGGTTCACTGCCAAAAACTATTAAGCAAAAACCAAATAGCCATGGCATTCAAAATGTTATTTTTGCTTGGTAAGTCAAACCAAAGACAGGAAACCATGGTTAAGAATAAGCAAGTATCTTTCCTAAGTCCAGAATTTTTAGCCTTCTTAAGTATCATTCCTAGAGCATATTTTTATTAATTACAGGAAAGAATGGCATAGGTGGTTTTCAGAAAAGATTACTGAGATGGAAATTAGAATATGTTGTAGTTAGTATTTGTTTTGCCACTGTGTTGTGTTGTGGGGGAAGTCGTTTTACTGGTCTGAATCCCAATTTTCTCCTTTTAAACAGGGATATTGGACTAGGTAATTTCTAGATCCCTTTTCAACTTGGAAATTTTATAGTGTTAAGAGACTTTTAAGAAAGTTATCAAAGTTTACTGTTGATGCTAAACTTTTCCAGTTTTTGAAATGTCAAGGCAGCAATATTAAATTACAGGAAGAACTTTGGAGTCTGTGAGTGAGCAGAAAAGTGGGAAATGGCTTTTGAGATAGACAAGTATAAGGATAAGGCATAATGAGAGACTAATCCAAACTATAATTGTGGAATGATGATCTTGTAGATCTCTAGAAAGGTCCTGGGAAAGATTCCAGGGGTCACCACTGACTGTTCCATAAAAGCATTTGCTGAAAACCTTGGGGGAGCAGTGGTCTGTATATTAGAGCCTTAGAATTTTATCTCACCTCTACTGTTACTTGTGTGACCTTAAGAAGTTACTTAAAATCTCTAATCCTTAGTATCAGCTGGAGGTAGTAATATCTATCTTTTGAGTTAAGGGAGACTGAAATTTAAAAGTGCAGCATAATGTTTGGCATATGTACTTGATAAATGGTGGGTTTTATATTGTGATAACTGAAGCTAAAAGAACAAAAGACATGTGGGGCAAAATTAGGAAGGAATTTGCCAATATAATGTAAAACATGAGGATTAAATGAGCCAATTCATGTGAAAATGTTTAGCACAATGCCTGTGCATAACACATAATCAGTTAAGGTTGGTTGAATCTGATTCACTAGGGGAAGCTAGGATGTTTGAGGAATATTGTAAAGATAATAAGAAAGAAGACCATCATGTCTTTTTCATAAAATGATCTTCAGAGATAATTTACTGAGTCTGGCCCACATTTTTCTTTAATAATTAAAAAAAATTAATGACATATTTTCATTTTACAGCTAAGGTTTAGACTTATCAAGGACCCTAATATAAGCATATGGTCTCATGTGACCCAGTAAATTCTCGACCTTGACAATGACAGCATAATCAAAATCCTGATTCAGGAATTTGCTCATCGTTTTTCTTGCTTGGTACATTAGTAAATACTGGCATATTGACCAGAACAATAAAGATAGCATCATGATCCAATCCATTTATAATAAAATATATAATATGTACATGTTCTAAAACTTGCTATTTTTTTTTCACTAGAATTTGGTTGCTCTCTTTTCTTTTCATTATTCAATCTTGCCAGCTTCCCCAAGCACTAATTTACACGCATGGTAAACTTAATCATATTTTTTTCAGTAAATTTTCAACCTGAAAAGATAGTTTTGATTTATGTTTCATGTTCAGTTGAGCAAATGTTTTTTTAAAACATGATAATTAAATGCTAGGCCATTTTTGGGAATGCACCATGATTCCTTTTCAAATATATCTGTTCTGAGATTTTCAGCAAAACGCATAAAAGAAAAACCAACAAGAAATAGGACAGATGACAAACGCTGTGTTGATGTTAAGTAAAAACAAGCAAACTGTGACCTAAGTATGTCAGTCTCTAGGGAGCTGGCTTTGGAGCTTTACTGAGTGGGTTTTTGTGGGATTTTTTTCCCCCAATCACTTTGGTAGAGGCTGGATTACAATTGAGAAAGCAGAGATTAATGGCCTGTTGTGACTAATCCACTAAGCCCCTACTCTTATTTCTCTTAAATTGATTGAATTTAGGGAAGCCAAAGATAGGCCCACACCAGCTACCCTGATATTAGATCCGAGTGAGTTAATGATAACTCTTAATAACTCTAAGTGCATGTAACCAAGAATCATGGAATCGTCATGGAACATAGTCACTTTTCACATTAGGGAATTCCCTTATTAGTTGCTTATTAGAGTAGATCCCAATGTGTTGTTTCATAATCTTTTGTTTTAAGAGAATATTTTCTCATGATTACATTTTAAAATTATAACACTAGTAGAATTCAATTTTAATTAATTTAGAGAATAAGAGAAAAGAAAACAGATCTCCTGTAATCATATAACTTGAATGCAACTGTTGTTAACTGTTTGTTCCCCTCTAGGTTTTGTTTATAAGCATTTCTACTTATTTTAAAATTTATTCCACTATTCTGTGTAAGCAAAAAGTCATGTGAGATAAATATATGGTTTGTGTTCATTAAAGCAAGGCTCACCTAAAATGTAGACAAAAACAAAGTGAAAATAATTATAGAGAGAGATGGATAGCTCTAGCATTGATTTTTTAAAAATCACAATTTTATGTTAAATTAGTGAGCTCAGATTGGATACAATTTCAACAGAATTAAAATTTCTAAATTTTAATTATGAATCTGCTGCTCTTTAAAAAAATAACTAAAAGGAAGATAAAAAGATGAGAAACATAATCATAATACTGGGAATTTTTGAGTAGGAGAAACACTCAAAGAGACAATTTTGAAATGAGGTTTTAAAAATGTTTTATTTAACTATTCAAACATAATGATATGTTTAAATGCACTGAGAATCTATTTAGGAGAATGGTTAAAAGCTTACAGGCACATAGACCTAGGTTTAAATCCCTACTCTGCCTCTTCCAAGGTGAATGGCTTTGGGTAAGTTAGCTTCTTTTGCCTCTCAGTTTTCTAATCTGTAAAATCGTGATAAAAATAACCACCTAGTGATTTTTTTGTATAAGTGTTAAATGGCATATGATAGTAAAGCACTTAGTATGTTATTATCAGGTAGATAATAATAGCTTAATAAATGTAACCCATTAGTAACATCACATTCATAACATGTAAGTTGCAGCCAGCCACATCGTCTTTCTAAAGGAGGAGGATTCCTTGAGTTGCCTGCTTTGTAAGTAACATTGTACTAGAAGCTCAGAAATATTCAATACCTCCCACTAACTACAAAAAGTTCACATGGTTTAAACTTATGTTTAAAAGTCTTCTATGATACTGCATAAACACTTTTCCAACTGTGCTGCAATCTACCTACTCACCATTCTGTGAGCACGTTTTATGAATACTTACTTATGCCTTTATTCATGTTGCATTTCTCCATCTGGTTTTCACCCACCTGAATCATACCCATCTCCCAAGTTCAGCCAGAGGTCTCCTTCTCTGTAAATGCTGTTGTGATCAGTCCAGTTAGCAGTGGTCTTTGGGTTCTCTACACCCCATTAGCTTTTACTGTATCTCATACTGCTCATCACTGACCTGTCTTTCTTCTTTTATCAAATGGAAAACTCACTGTGGTCAAGATTCATCTAGTCTACTTGTATATCCCGTTCCCACTCCTAGCACAATGTGCTGATTGGTTGGATTTTACTCCCTAATCTCTAATGATGGTTACAAGATTACCTGCAGATATTCTGAGTAATATCTGTTAACCTAAGTTTTATTTTTTCTTCCCCAATCTACCTAGTTCCACTTAGGGATACCACAGCTCAGGACAGGGCTCAGCAAACAATAGCCTATAGGTCAAATCTAGCCCACCATCTAGTTTTGTAAACAAAGCTTTCTTGGGACACAGTCATGCTCATTCAATTATACATTGTCTACAGCTGCTTTTATATGACAGTCAACACACTTGGGTAGTTACAGCAGAAACTGTATTGTCTGAAGTGCCTAAAATATTTACTATCTGACCCTTTACAGAAAAAGTTTGCAACTCCCTAATACAAATGATTGATTTAAATACTTTTATTCAATGAAAACATTTTTTCTGTAAAAGGTAGGTTAAATTTTAGATGAAATTACTCAAAACAATTTTTTTTAAAACCTTGAGGCTTTAGGAACCCCAGAATTATCTTGACTTTTGTGGAAGTCTTGGCAGTTTTTACCACCCTAAAAAAGTTCTGTAAGTTCCTATCAGTGTCGGGAACCAAAAACAACAAAACAAAACAAAAAAGAAAGAAATCTCAGTTTGTGCTGATTTGGATTTTTAAAGCTCCCTTTGTTGTCAGAGGAGCTTGAAGTAGCTCTGGACCTACCCAGCCAAATATTTTCAGAGGAAGCCTTCCCTAAGGGATGATTTGTGCTGGGGATGGCAGTGGCAGAGAAGGAGTAAGCTTTAAGAGTACTGTTCTGCTGCCAGTTCTTGAAAAAATAACCCTTCTCTTTTGGGAATGCAAAGGTCAAACCACATTCAGAAATAAGAACATCAGCTGAAAAGATAAGCAATTTTAGGAATGACAACTTAAAAAAGAAAACCTTTCCCCCAGTGATTGAGATAGGCCAGACACATCACCTGAGTCATGATCAGTTGTTGCACTTGGATAGAGCATTTTCTCCCAAGTAACAAAAAGAATGAGCTTTTTGGGCCTCTGGGAGACAACTGTCCTCTCTGAACAGATGGGGAACTTGAAGGTGGGAAACAGCAACTTAGCCTAGCCACAGAGGGGGTGGGTTCTGGCAAGGACCCCACAGGTCTCACAGGAGCTAGATTCCTCAGCCTCTTAGACATGGCATTTGCACTGAGAAGCTCCTAAAGCAGATTTCAGAGTGCTGCGTGACTGACTCTTTTGAACTGTAGAGCAGGGTTTGGCAACAATGGCCCACAGACCAAATCTAGCCTGCTGCCTGTTTTCATAAGACCAGAAGGTAAGAATGATTTTTACATTTTTCAGTGTTTGCAAAAAAAAAAAGGAATATTTTGGAACACATGAAAATCATATGAAACCAAATTTCAGTCAAGAAACAAAATGTTACTGAAACACAGCCACACACATTCATTATTGTATTTTGTCTAGGGCTGCTTTTGAATTACAACAGAGTAGTTTTAACAGAGCCTACGGCGAGCAAAGCCTAAAATATTTACTGTCTGTCCCTTCACAGAAAATCTTTGCCAACCTCTACTCTAGTGTGCATGCAATATAATAATGAAAATCAACTTTATTGAAGTATATATAAAATGCACTTATTTTAAATCTACTGTGTGATGAATTTGGAAAAAGAATTTAGGCATGTAACAACTGCCACAGTCAAGATAGAGCATTTCCATTGTCCCCCCAGATTTCCCTGTGCCCCTTTGTAGTCAGTTCCTCTCTTCTCGAATTCAGGCAGCCATGGATCTGACCTCTGTCAGTAGTAGCAGCTTTTAAATGTTTCCTGAGTATTTTGGATCACTAGGGACTGTATTAAAGGAGGGCAATAGTGGTGGGGGCGGGGTATGAAAACATGAAGTTGATTTTATTCTCTCAATTGGTAACTTCTTAATTCACTCCAGGTACCCACTGCAAATGGCCACATAACAGTTTATAGTATTAGTAGCTAACAGGCATTGTGCAGAGAGCATGCCATCTCATTTAATCATTTAACCTTATAAGGGAATTCTTATCCATCTCCCATTTTGTTGGGAGGAGACAGAGACACCCAGGTTAACATGCTGAAGGGCACACAGTTGTTACCTATTATTTGAACTCTGATATGTCTGAATCTAGAGCTTGAGCTTGGCTACCAAACCACACACTTACTCAGTCTTCTCTACAAGCCTGCTTAGGGGTGTAATACCAACATTTTATAGAAGAAGGAAGCTCAAAGAGATTAAGTAGCTGGTCCAAGTCACCCAGCTACTAACTGCCACAGTCAAATTTGGACTCCTCCTAACTGTAAGGAGAAAGCACAGGACACAGAGAAAATTAAAGAAAAACAAAAACGTTATTTTGAAAAATCAAAATCACTCTGTCCTACAAAGAAGTGAACTAAGGGCTTGGATAAATGAGCTGTAGATAATGCAGTGGTGAGAATGGCACTGGGTGAAAAGCAATCTTAAGTCAGATGTACTTTTGCTTTCTAAACTAATGGACATTCCAAGACTGTTTAATTTCATATAAACAACTAATGGGGTAAAGTGCTTTGAAGAACACTGAGGGATGCATCCATGCTGACCAGCATCAATAATCAAAATGTCCCTTCCTATCCCTTCACAAACAGCATTATATTTGTATTGGTCTGTTTAGATTGAGAAAGTCTGAGTAGAGCTACATAAGGTGTTCTCTTAACGTTCTCCTCCTTACTCCTACTATTACAAAGGATGGTGCATTTTACCATCCCTTAGTTTGAATGATTGCACAGCAGTTCTTCAGAGCCTTTTTTACTAAGCACTTGGCATCTAAGAAGCACCCCAAAATATTGTTTGTTGTCCTGGCTTTCTAGGAGTACTCCATCAGCCTCTCTGCTGGCACTTCTTACAACTCAGGACTGGAGGCTTGTATCCACTGGGGTCCTTAGTTGTAAATAAAAGAACCCCTTCAAGAGTAATATAAGCAGAAAAGAAATTCATTAAAGCAGGTGCTCACTGCGTCTATGACAGGGACAAAGAATCAGATTTGGAGGCTACACTTATAAGATGGTTCTATAGATTGTTCTAGAAAAGACCCCTGTCTCTGCCACCATTGGGCAGAGACAACCAGATCCCATCACTGATGTGGACTGGTCACCAGACACCATTGGTGTCCAGAAAGTCGCACAATTCTGCCACCAATCTCATCAGAAAATGGATTCCATATCAGATCTACTTTCTCATGTTGTTTGCTTCAGAACTGAAGTCTCAGGCATCTCAGATTGGCCAGATTCAGTCACGTGCCTGTGTCCTATCAAAAGTAGAGTTCAAGATTCTACCCAGGTGAGATTGAACACTAAATGGGAGAAACATAGTGGTTTGGCTGAATAATGCCCCACCCCCACTTAAAGGTGTCCACATCCTAATCTTGGGAACCTGTAAATATGTTACCTTGCATGATAAAAGGGACTTTGCGGGTGCAATTAAGTTAAGGCTCTTGGGAAGATGGTCCTGGATTATCCAGGTGGGCCCAATGTAATCAAATGGGTTCTTATAAGAAGGAGGCAAGGAGATCAGAGTGAGAAAAAAGACATGTGATGGCAGAAGCTGAGGTTGGAATGATTCACTTTGAAGATGGAGGAAGGAGACTGGGAGCTAAGCAATGCAAAAGGTCTCTAATAGCTGGAAAAAGCAAGGAAACAGATTTTTGCTTCTGGAGCCTCAAGAAGGGACACCAGTCTGCTGACACCTTGATCTGAGCCCCCTAAGACTCATTTTAGACTTCTAAACTTCAGAACTATTAATAGGTTTGCGTTGTTTAAAGCTACTAAGTTTGTAGTAATGTTATAACAGCAATAGGAAACTAAGACACATAGGAAAACATCCAAAATGTGATGGGACACTAGAAAGAATGAAAAATGTCCAGCACGGCAGAACTGAAGGAAAGCTAGAGAAATCGTTTCCACATCCAATTTATAGGGTTTCATCTTTCTACCCTTTGAGAGCATTTTAAGAGTCCTGAAGCTAGGTTGGGTGAACAAGCTGAGTAAATTGCTTGTCCACCTACTTTATTCATTCCATGATATATTCAACAAATGTTCTACTCATTAAATAAATATTTGCTGGGGTTAGTGTCAAGCACTGTGGAAGATATTATGGTTACAAAGAGAAATAAGAGAATAAGACTAGAGCTAACAGTCAAGAAGTTCACAGACACTGGGTTTAGATTTAACTGCTTTTCAGTTTTCTCTGTATTATCAACTCCCACCAAAAATCCACATTTAGGCCATTTGGAAGAATGGGAGTTACGATGTCCAGATGATTCCAGAAAAGGAGCTCCAATAATATAATGCCCCAATAAAGGCATTATAACTGGTGTGTTTGTGTGTGTGTGTGTGTGTGTATAATTAAATCTCTGTTATAGCAGCAGTAAACACCTGTTGACTCTTCTCTGTGTTAAAATAATGCTAAGTATTTTATATGCTTTATTTTTATATAATTATATCAACCCCATGTGGTGTGGATAGTTATCATCCCCATTTTACAGATGAAGAAACTGAGATTTAGGAAATATGACCAAATTCACTTTGCTAGGTAGCAGAGCTAGAATTTGAACATCAGATCAAATTTGAACATCAGATCAGGGTTTGAATATCTGACTCTGGATGCATATGTTTTGTCACCCTGCCTGCCTACTTGTGTACTAAGCACTGAGTTAGAGACAAAGGATTCACATGTGTAAGAGGAAAAAATCTCCAGATAAGTGAACCTCAAAACTTAGTACATAAAATAAGCTAGGGAACACAAACAAAGAATTATATAGCTTTCCAAGGTGACTGATTTATACGTCCTCACTTGGATGTATAATTTCTGGTCCACCTGGTTAAAGATCATAGTGCAGCTGAGGTAGGAGCAACCCCTAAGTTGTTTTCACTAATTTAGGTACAAAATATATTTTAGATCATTTCAATTTTAAAATCATGTTCCATAAGGAATATATATGAATCATGCATTCCCCTTTCTCTTCCTTCTTTCTACTCTTAGCTGTAAACTAAGGTCAATGCTTTGGTGAATGGTATTGTTTACAGTAGTGTCCCTTGAAGCCTCTTGCCAGAAAGTGTAAGGGTCAGGGATGTAGCCCTCTAGCACCCTGTTCTAAGCCAGGTGCCTCCCCTTTGCAATGGTTCATCAAGTACTCACACAGAGAATGTTGAGAGTGGGCTGGACAGGGAGCAAAGACACATATGTCAAGTGAAGAAAAATACACAACCTAAAAGTTGTGAGTTATGTTTTATTTGGTGACCTTACTGAGGACTATAGCCTGGGAGACAGCCTCTCAGATAGCTCTGAGGAACTGCTCTGAAGAGGTAACAGAGGAGCCAGGCTATCTAGGGGGTTTTGCTGGAGAAAAATAAAAAAAACCCAAAAACCATGAACATGTAGTTGAACATCAAAAGATTATTGCTAATCACAAAAACCAGACACCTCAAGTTAGCGATTTTAGTGCTTTTCTATGTATAGGAAAATGCAAGAGTCTGGGTTCATTGAAATTATTCCTGGATATGTGTTTTCACTGTCTAGGGCCAGTATCTTATTTTTCTTCATTCTGAATTCCCTTTAGGGCACACCATCCAGGGTGGCTGCAGTGGCTGATGGCTGGATGGCAGACAACATTCACTGTTGACTGGAATGGCAGGCAACATCTTGTTTTTGTCCACACATATCACTTGTTGTTCCTAGGTTGAGTAGTTAGAGTGTGTAAGATCTTTTAACCACTGAGCCAAGGGCTATATCTTACCCAAATGGCACCAAAGTATTCTACTCCTTGGGTTCTTGGAGCTGAAGTTTGTAAAGCTACCACTCAGCAATCCAGTTGACAGATGGTGTGCCTTGCTCATTAAATTGGAGTTCTCTCCACTCTGAAGGCCCCAGGCATGTTGGGAGACAGACTTGGTAGTGTTTTCTAATGCTGAATGGTCTGAAGCTCAAGGGTGTGAAGATAAATATTCTACTTCATTGTGTATCCACTAACTTAAGCTTTACTCAGTCTATTCCCTTCACTTTGACAGGGCACATTTAGAAAAGTAAAATGAAGTGCTTTTAGGCACTCATCTCCTCCATCCATCACTTTCTCTTGTGCTATATCAGCTTGGCCCTTTCTTCTGAGACTTGTCTTCACACAGGGCTTAACATCAGTTACATACAGTATCCTGAACCAAAAAGAGACCCTCCGAGTCCAGAGTTCAGAGCTTAACTTTATTTTTGAGACAGTATTCTACAAAACCTGTTTCTTCAGAGAGACTGTTAGAGGAAATGATAACAGCCTAGGCAAAGAGGAGGCCCTGATAGAAACCAGTGTGGCTCCAACACAGATGTGTGGCTTTAGAGAACAACCTTGTTAACATGCTGGGTGTTTATCCTCAGAGAAATGGGAAACCATGAGAGGGCCTTAAACTGGGTGGGAGGTGTGGTCCAGATGGTCACATCTGAGTTTTAAGGAGCCCTCTCATGCTATAGAGTGGAGAAGTGAGTGGGAGTAAAGTGGGGTGAGGGAGACAGGTAACCATGAGAGGGACAATCGATAGACTGGTGGCTGAGTTAGAGATGGAGGTAATCTGATGAAGGTGGTGGTGGGTATGGAGAGTAATGGAGAGAATCAGGAGCTGTTTAGGACCTGTATCAATAGAGCTTAATGAATTGCATGTGGCAAGTGGGAGGGAGAGTGGTAGGTTACAATGTGTCCCAGATTTTTGGCTGGTGAGCTGGGTGGATGGTAGTGGCATTTGTGGGTCAAGGTCACAATAGAAGAGGGGAACCATGATGCATAGCATGCCTCTGCATTGAACCACACAGAACTGAAAGACTCCTTGAAGGGGAGAGGAAGATGCAGAGTTTGGGAAGGGGGACAAAAGGAAATAATAATGAAAGAAAGAAAAGTGTCCTCTATCAGAGAATATACCAGGCCATAAGCACAAACAAACCTACTATTACTACTATTTTAAACTGGTGTTGGCAATACCACTATCACTGGCTGCTACTGATTGCTTACTATATGGCTAAACCTTAAATAGCTTTCAATTTTTACAAAAAGCATGTTGATAGGCATCATTCATCATCCTATACAGCTGAACAGACTGAGGCTCAGAGATGTTAAATAGTTTAGCTGGAGTTAGAAAGCTATCAAATGGACAAGATATGATTTGAATCCAAGTTTGTTTGGTTCTGAAGAATATACTCATAACTTTTAGGGAAAACTGACCACCCCAAGGGACAAATAAACAAGTGCAGGGTTAGAATCATGTAAATTAAGAATAAAGTACTGAGATAATAAAGAGTCTGATAGGAAGTCATTTTAGGAATGTTTCTTGGAAATGCTGAGGTCTGCTGATTTTGAATAAATATGCCAAATCTCTGGGTGCAAGTACATTAGTCTGAACTAGGGAACAAACAAATGAGGTTAATAACATGCAGGGTGAAGAAGGCATTGGAGGTAACTTTTTGAAACGTCATTCTTTCGGCTTTATTACCTTTGATTGTGCTTCTTTGCCAGTGTGATAAAGCGCCAATGTTTAGCTTGAACCACATGACTCTCAAGACGTGCTAAGATACTTTTATGGACTCACATCCTGCCTCCCCTCTGTGCACCCTGTATTTCAACTATAAAGTTGAATGAAATTTCAACTATAACTTCTTCCTCCTTTTCTCCCTCCCTCCCTTCCTTCCCTCTTTCCCACTGTTTCCTTCCTTCTCTTTTTCCCTTACTCATTCTTTTTTTCATCTGTTCAGTGATCATAAATTGAGCACCCATTGTGTACAGTGCCAGGAACTGTATAAGTCTTGAGGGTCTTGGACATGTTAAGATGAATGTCCTCTAAGGAGATCATGGGTAGCTATAATACTTGGAGTTTAAACTGTACTTTGAAATACACTATTATAAACATTGGGTCATATGAAAACAGACCAGATGAGGATGTGGCTTTCTCTAAAGGAGGTGAATTTTGAGGTAGAAACACATAGAAATGGAAAATGGAGAGTAGAAAACAGTGTTCTACAAATGTAGATATGAACGGTTTCTGATTTGTAAGTTATTTTCCCCCCTTGTTACCAACCTTTGCATTTCTCTTTCAAAATCCTGAGGCCTCTTCTTCCACTGTCTTTTCTTCTTCCTTTCACCCTCACTGGCTCTTGGGATTAAACTCTTCATTGTGGACCCCTGAAAATTTCTCCTCTGCTTTGTTAACCACTTGAAAAAAATAGACATTTAAAAGCCTCTGTGTGTCTCCTGCTATGTTATGGCTCTCGTGCTGTGTGAATCGATGCTCCCCACCCAGTGGATGTGTGCCCCACCACTGGGAATCCGGAGGCTGTGAGACTTGCTGTCAAGGTTTGTTCCATGGTCTGTTCCAACTGACAGCTTGGCTTCGGTTTTCCAGTCAGTCACCTGCCATGTGTCTGCCTTCAGCAAAGGGCACAGCACCAGACAGCTTGCTCACCAACAGGGTGAGGCCTGAACAGGGCGCTGAGGCAGCCCCATTCAACATGGATCAGGTCCAGCCTGACTCCTAGCTTTTTCTTACCTTAGTGCTATATGATCCCTTCCTTCATGCTCAGCCTGCCTGGGGTTCTCAGGGCTGCTCCTGAGTGGAGATAGGGCTGATTTAATCTGCCTCACCCCATATATTGGGTTCTGCTCTAGGGCGACCTTGTTGCTGTCTCACTCTGGCCTTTGGCTCAGCTGAGCCATGATATTTCACCTGTGTCCGGAATGAATCCTCAGTTTGTGGCTCGGTTCTGATGAAAGGCTTCTCTTTTAACCAAGCAAAGGCTTATGTACCTGTCTGCAGAACAGAAAGCCAAATTCTGACAGGCGGTGTTTGCAGCAAAATAAGGATTTATTGCAGGGCACCAAGCAAGGGAGTGGGTGACAAGTCTCAGATCTATTCCCTCTTGGTATTTGAGTTAGGGGTGTTTTTAAAGGGGAAGAGCAAAGAAGGTGGAATTAATCACTGTCTTATGACATTTTTTAATTGTAGTTTCAGGGGGTCATGCTGTCTCTGGTTTACAATTCTTAGGCCAGGTGGTCCTTGGCTTGGGGCCCTGTTAGCTTATCTTGCCCTGGAGAAACAACCTGAATTTGTGCATGAATGATAATATTTACAACAGCAATTTTAGTATGTCAGCAATGTTATCGGTAACAACAATCTTAGTCATCTGACTCTGGTTGATTAGTGTTCAGTTAGCACAGGATTGAGGTCAGAGGGGACAAGAAAGGGATTGAGGTCAGAGGAGACAAGCAAGGGAATACAATTTTTGATAGAGATTAATCACAAAAGGAACTTGGTTTTAAGGGGGCTCAATTTCAGTCTCCCTGTACTTGTTGCCTTCCTTTCTGCAGGCATTACACAGGGACTTTGATCTCTAGATTTAGGGCCCAGTGCCCTCCCTGAATTTGATTCTGCTACTTTTGGGCTAACCTCACTAGAACCCATTGGATTCAGGTAAAGATGCTGAATTCTGAATGTCCACCATGCCTTTATTCCCTGTTGCTGCACCCCATATACAAGTCAGGATCCCTTTTATCAGAAATTGTTCTTTATTCATTATTGTGTATAATATTGCAGTTAACACATAAAGTGCTGCCCATTACTGTGCTAGACACTTGAGAATAATTATCTCACCTGGCTTCTCAATAGCTCCATGAGAAAGACACTTCATGGCACTAGGATTCCAGTTCAGACAGCCTTGTTCCAAAGCTCAGTGCCTTAAACAGAAGGCACTTTATTGTCTGCCTCAACTGGAGTGTGTTCTCTTGTTGTCGTGCTCAGTGCTTTTCCAGCCATACCAACTTCCTGGAAGCATCTTCTTCTGGGTCTGCCTCTCCAATGGGTCAATAGATTTGGGGGGGCAAATCTTGATCCAGTCTGATCCCTTCCTCCATAATTGGACAATGGCCACTTAAGTAATTGGTCAATGTACAGTTGAGTCTTAAAATGATTATAGAGAGGACTTAAGGACACTGAAAGGACCACTAGTGCCAAATTGTATACCAAGTGTACAGTGAATTCTTGTTGGGTATTACTTCTATGCTCAACTTTTTTGGTACAAAAAGGGATCACATACAAGAAAAGATCACAGTGGTTAAGCTCATGGGCTCTAGAAACAGACTGCCCAGACCTGAATACTTGTTTCACCACATAGTATCCATGTGACCTTGAGCAAGTTACTTATCTCTGTGCCTCAGTGTTCTCATCTGCTAAATGGAGAAATTATAGCACCAGCCTCATAGGGTTCTTGTGATGATTAAATGAATTGATTTGTGTAAAGCATTTTTACACACAGCAAAGTGTTAATTAAATATTTGTTATGATGTTGATGACAGTGATTAAGGAGAATCTGGCAATATGACCCCTGTTTCAAGAAGCTTTTAGTTTAATAAGGCAGGCTGTAAATCACATTAAAAATGAGATCATATATAATTAAACATCAGAAGTTTAAGAAGTTTCTCAATAATTTGCAGGGAGGAAATTGAGAAAGGAAACATGGAGGAGGGACTTGATCATAGCTTTGGGGATTAGTCAGCTGGAGAAAGGCAGAGAGGAAAGTGGTGGTTTAGTCTTCTTGACACGAGGATTGCTTCCTTCACTGGAGCACTGATGATCCTTGTTACCATGTTTGTTATTACCTGTTAGCCAGATTTCCATCCAAATAAACAAGAGCCCAAGATTCTTGGTGTAATCTGAAATCTTGATGGCTAGCATTCATCATGAGGGTAGGGTAGAGTGTGATTCTCCCTTGAGCAGCAGAGCATGGACTGAAAGGTGAATCAAGAGGTAGTGTCTGGGCTTGGAGCTGACCTGGAAACTGGACAGCTCCAAGTCCATCGAATTAACTTTCCACTCAGCAATTGAGTTGAAGGCAAGCTAAAGGCCTGACCCAGAAGCTTGGAAGCTGAGGATAAATGCTAGAACAAAAGGACTTGGTATGAAAGATGAAAAACAGAGCATAGAGATGGTAAGCCACAAGCTGTGATGGGCTTCAATTGATAAATTAAGGGAAATAAATTCTAATTAAGGCATTGATGAATTCACTTAAATTAGAGCATCAGCTCCTGCATCAATGGAGCCCTAGGGGAATGGGCCACAAAGCAAATGGCTCCTAATGATAGACATGGGATTAACAACAGAGAACCATGTCTAGAAATTCTGATGTGGGAATCGGCCCCAGGACAGATGTCACAGTAAGTGACCCATGAAGGCCATTGTCAGATTCAGTCTGGGGGACACTCAGTGATCTTGGATTGTAGGGGAAGAAATGTTATGATATTGAATAGTGAGTATGTCTTTCTTTCAAAATATATTTATTAACTTTCTACTGTGTTTAAGGTACTGTAGTTTTTGAAACAGTGGTGGGGATAGAGGTGACTCAACCAAGCATCTTTCCACTGAGAAGCTTACAGTCTAAAAGATGAGGTAAATCTTATTCACAAATAACTAATACGAGGTAGAAAGCAGTGGCTGATATAAAGAAGGCAGAGATAAAGAGCTTAGGAAGGCAGAGCAGGGAGTTACTGCTTGCAGTGGAGCCTGATGGATCATAGCCCAGGGCAAGCATTGGAACCATGAAGCCTGTGTCTAGATTTCCATTACACCACTTAGTAATATATGTTGTGATTTTGAATAGGTACATGTATCCTCTCTGACCACATCTTCATCTGTAAAATGTGGATCAAAGTAGTTCCTATTTGACAGTTATTTTGAGGATTAGCTACAATAGTACCTGCAAAATGTGCCACTTAGTAAATGATAGTTGCTATTAATTTCAGTGGACTGTTTCATTATGGTCATATCAAAGGGAAATATAGGTCCAGAGGATTCTGATATCAGATATCTAGGGTCAACTGAAAATGGAATAACAGAATGGAGTAGCATAAAGGAGGAATTAACTCTAGTATAATAGAAAGAGGAGAATTATCACTAGGCTGAACTCCTTCTACTCCCTCAGAATTTACCTGCTAAATGCAGGTATGGAACCCCCAGAAGTATTGCAGAAGGGCTAGAAATCACCAGTTTCTCCTTCCTTACCCATTTCCTCCCTGAATAGCACAGGGATGCCTCCTAATTGGAGTATATCCTGGTGGTGGAAGTATGCATTAGTATTCTGTTATTGGAGAGCAAGTCTTCAGTGTCTATTAAAATTTAAATGAAGAAAAGTAATGAATGCTCCTGAAGCCACAGTTATACCTCTCAGTGTATACTCTGGAGAAATATGCACACAGGTGCACTAGGAAACATATACAAGGTATTCACTGTTGTATGGTTTGAACATAAAGACATCAGAAATAGTCCAAGTATCCATGCAGAAGGAATGAGACAAACTATGATAAACTAAGGTAAACTATGGTGGGTCCCCATCATATAATACGATGCAACATTGCAAAGTATGTGGTAGAGCTCTGTGTCCCTCTATGACAGTGTCTCCAGAACATATGTTAATAAACAGACTTGCTGGACAGTATGCACAATGTGCTATTTATATAAAAATACATGTGTATGTTTAAAATTGTATATTAAAAATTATTGAAATTATATATTAAAAAGTCGAGAAGGATACACGTTAAATTTATAACAGTGATTACCTCATGGGTGTAGTGAAGTTATGTTGGGAGTAGTGAGGTACCCTATAAATCTATATGTATCTACAGTATAGGTACCCTATAAACCTATAAAGTTACTGTCAGAATTACTCTGAGGATGTGTTCACATTTTATTGTATAATTGCAAACAAATTAACATGTATGAAAATGAAATACTAAAGAAGCCCCAGATGTTCACTCCTATTTGCTGTATCTTCACCTCACTGCTAGGCATCTTTCAAAATGGTGGATAATAAGTTCTTCATTAGCAAATGCAACATAGAAAAAGCATGTCTTAGTTTATTTTCGTGTACTAACCCCATTACAGCTAATAAAAAATAAAAGCATGTCGCCATTTTAAAAACTTTGCAAACAATTGCAAATTCAAATTTGATTCCTAAGTTTCAAGGAGAATGAATTAATGTTCTCCTGTACATTTCTGATGTGCACATATGTCCTAAATAAAAATGAGCTACATGGAAATTTAAATAACATTTGTGTGAGAAGGACAGTCTTGTTTACCTTGTTCTCCCAGACAGACATGAAAATGTCCATTTTAAATTTACATTTACACAGGAAAATTACCATTATCTCAATAGTATAAAGAAAGATAATAATCCTAAAGGGTGATGCTTTCAAGTGCACAGCAGTAAATTCATGACTTTTCCAACCATGCAGATACAATAACCAAACATTTAGGTGAAGACTGAAGCTGTCAGCCAGACATTTGTTTATTTTAAAATATCTAAATGACTAATGGTTTTTTTTTTTAAAAAAAGTGCATGTATTGGCTCTTGGAGAGGGTAAATAGAGATGACATTACAATCAAATTAAAATAACAGTAATAATAATAGCTTATACTTGGTATGGTTTCAAAAGTATCTTAATTTTCCTGTATACTTGAACTTCATAGGAACCCTACTGGTTATTTAAAGCAGATAGTGTTAGCATTATTTTACAAACTATAACATTTATTTTCAGAGAGATTTGATGAGTTCATCCAGGGTGACATAGGCAATGTCATAACTATTTTTGTCCCTTCTGGAAAATCCAGTGAGGCAAATGCAAGAGGAAGAATCTGTGGGACAGATCATCAGTTTGTTCGCCAATAGATACAAATGAATAGAGATGCTCCATAATGTCTCTTAATGATTCTTGATAAGATACCTTTTTTTTTTAAAAAAAAAAAAAGGGCCTAAGGCTCTTTATCTATCTTAAAGGCACACTTATCCAATCTTGATACCTTTTGGAGTGCATTATTTGTTAAAAGAATGGTGATGAAATAACAAAGTCAGAACTTATATATTTATTCAATAAATATTTATTGATTCTGTCCTGGGAGGGCACTGCAGGATGTTGGGGCATACAGATGATTCCTGGAACTCAGGGAGCTTACTTACTTAGCTTATTCTAACAGATACTTTGAAAAGCATATAGAAATGGCATTTTCTTTTTTTTCTTTTTTTTTGTGGGGGGAAGATAGTAGATTTATTTATTTACTTTTTTTTTTTAAATGGAGGTGATGGGGATTGAACCTAGGACTTTGTGCGTGCTAAGCATACACTCTACCACTGTGCTGTACCCTCCCCTCTCCCCAGGAAATGTCATTCTCATAGACATATAGCAAGCTTCAGTGTTTGGCCACTTGTCCTGCTTACCATATAACATATTCATGGTCTTCTACTCAAGAATATTTGCTCAGAAATATCAGCTCTCTTTCAATCTTCCCCCATAGCTGGTTTGTTTTCAACATAACAGTAGCTCCACCTTGGGGGTCTTCAGGCCTTAATGAGATGAGGAAGTTGGTAATGAGATCTAGCTTCCTTTTCAAATTTTAAATAAAAACATTATGTAATTTTTAAAATTATCTCTAATTATACTACTAGTACACCAAACTATTTTTCTTTCTACATATTTATTATCTTTCTATAAACCTAGGTGAAAACATGGCTTAGCTATCACTTACATTATGCTATTACCTTTAATTAATATTTCATCATAAATTTTTGAGAACTTTTCAGAGTTTCAGAATATCTGACATAAAACTTGACACCCTTGATGAAACTGCATGGGCTAACTTGCAGGATAAGTGTCTCTCCCCTTGGTTATAATTGTGTCAACTCAGCCTGGAAATCATAGGTCATCTTCCACTGATCAGAAGATATGATTGGAAAATATAGATATCTTAGCCTATTAGAATGATGGACAGTATTTATTAATAAGTGTATTAATACATGTTTAACAAAAAACATTTTTCAAAACCCAGGGCATGGTTAGAGGTAGGGAGAAATAATTAGTCTTTAATGGTGCAAAGACTGGGAAATACTGATTTAAAAAGAACTTGTTTGCAAAGGAAGACCCATAATGGAACAGAAATGGAGAAGTAATGCTAAATTTAGGGCTTTCCAATAATAGTCTTTCTTGAACAGAAGCCATAGCATTTGAACCCCAGGGGAACGTTTAAGCTTTTTAATAATGCTTGAATAGGAACCAGCCTCCATTGCACTGTAACAATTCTGAAGCCTCTGTTTATGTTTTTTTGTTTTAATGAAATGGGCATCAGGAATTTGGAAGGCTATATCAGAAGCCAATACCCTTGCTCTTCCTAGTGATACGAGGATCCTTAATAATATGGGGAAAGTCAGGATTGCAGGTAAGATAAATGATGTATTTGCCTTGGGTGCAGATTTAAGGGGGTGCCTAAAAACTTAGAAATCAAGATAAGTAATATTTTAGTGAAATATTTTTAAGAAATCAAAATTAGTGTTAAAAAATACCCCATGATGAACAGGATATACAAATTTCTGATAAAGACAGGATTCATATTACTAATTTTTCCTTTGTCTTAGGCTTCAAGATGTTCCATAAAAGTACTCTTAATTTTTGTTCTTTTATTTTTTTTAACATTAAAGCATAATTGACCTAAAGCACTATGTAACTTCCAGGTATACAACAGTATTCTATACATTACAAAATGATCATTACAGTAAGTCTAGTTACCATCTGTCACCATACAAAGTTATTACAATATTATTGACTATTTTCCTCATTCTGTACATTTCATTCCCGTGACTCATTTCTTTGTAGCTGGAAGTTTGTACCTTTTAACCTCCCTCACTTATTTAATTCATCACACCACACCTCTTCCCTCTGGCAACCACCTATTTGTTCTCTTTATCTATGAGTCTGTTTCTGGTTTGTTATGTTTATTCATTTTGGTTTTTAGAGTCTACATTTAAATGAAATCATATGGTATTTGTCTTTTTCCATCTGTCTTACTTCACTTAGCATAATACTCTCTAGATCCATTCATGTTGTCACAAATGACAAGATTTCATTATTTTTTCGGTGGAGGAATATTCTATCCTATGTATATATTCCACATACATTCATCTATCGATGGACACTTAACGTTCTTCCGTATCTTGGCTATTGTAAATAATACTGAAATGAACATAGGGATGAATATATCTCTTTGAATTAGTGTTTTTGATTTCTTCAGAAAAATACCCAGAAGTGGATTGCTGGATTATATGGTAGTTCTCTTTTAATAATTTGAGGAGCCTCCATCCTGTTTTCCATAGTAGCTGCACCAATTTACATTCACACCAACAGTGCATGAGGGTTCCCGTTAATCCATATCCTCAGTAACACTTATTATTTGTAGTCTTTTTGATAATAGCCATTCTGACAGGTATGAGGTGATACCTTCTTGTGGTTTTGATTTTTATTTCCCTATTTCCCTTATGTGCAGTGATATTGAGCAACTTTTCATGTGTCTGGTGACCTTCTGTATATCTTGTTTGGAAAAATGTCTATTCAATCCATATGCTCATTTTTTTTCATATTGTTTTTCTTTTTTACTATTTTTTTAATAAATTATAGTCAGTTTATAATATTGTGTCAATTTCTGGTATACAGCAAAATAATTCAATCATACATATACATACATGTATTTGTTTTCATATTCTTTTTTGTTATAGGTTACAACAAGATATTGAATATAGTTCCCTGTGCTATACAGTAGAAACTTGTTGTTTATCTATCTTATATGTAATAGTTAAATATCTGTAAATCTGAAGCTCCCAATTTATTCCTTCCTACCCCCTTCACCCACTGGTAAACGTTAAGTTTGTTTTCTCTCTGTGAGTCTGTTTCTGTTCTGTAAATAAATTCATTTGGCTTTTTTTTTAAGATTTCACATATAAGCGATATCATATTGTATTTTTCTTTCTCTTTCTGGCTTATTTCTCTTAGAATGACTATCCCCAGATCCATCCATGTCGCTGAAAATGGCATTCTTTTATTATTTTTTGCTGAGTAATATTCCATTGTATAAATATACCCTAAATTCTTTATCTAGGCATCTCTCAAGGGATATTTAGATTGCTTCCATGT
This sequence comes from Camelus dromedarius, assembly GCF_036321535.1. Taxonomy (NCBI): domain Eukaryota; kingdom Metazoa; phylum Chordata; class Mammalia; order Artiodactyla; family Camelidae; genus Camelus; species Camelus dromedarius. Next base: position 555,802 of record NC_087451.1, on the reverse strand, counting down.
CTTAGCTATTGTAAATAGTGCTGCTATGAACGTTGGGGTGCATGTATCTCTTCACATTAGTTTCCTCTGGATATAGGCCCAGAAGTGGTACTGCTGGATCATATGGTAAGTCTATTTTCAGTTGTTTAAGGGATCTCTGTACTGTCTTCCATAATGGCTGCACCAAACTGCATTTTCACCAGTAGTATAGGAGGGTTCCCTTTTCTCCATACCTTCTCCAGCATTTATTGTTTGTGGACTTTTGAATGATGGCCATTCTGACTGGTGTGAAGTGATACTTCATTGTAGTTTTGATTTGCATTTCTCTGATAACTAGTGATATTGAGCATTGTGCCTATTCACCATTTGTATTTCTTCCTTGGAGACATGCTGGTTTAGGTCTTCTGCCCATTTTTGGATTGGGTTCTTTGTTTTAATGTTATCAAGTTGTATGAGCTATTTATGTACTCAGGAAATTAAGCCTTTGTTAGTCGCATCATTTGCAAATATTTTCTCCGATTCTGTTTTGCCATTTTGTTTCTGTTTGTCATTTTGTTTTGTCTGTGGTTTCCTTTGCTGTGCAAAACTTATGAGTTTAATTAGGTCCCATTAGTTTATTTTTTCTCTTACTTCCATTGCCTGAATAGACTGCTGTAGGAGAATGCTGCTAAGATTTATGTCAGAGAATGCTTTGCCTATGTGTTCTTCTAGATTTATTGTGTCTTGTCCTATATTTAAGTCTTTAAGCAATTTTGAGTTTATTTTTGTGTATGGAGTGATGGAGTGCTCTACCTTCATTGACTTACATACTGCTATCCAGTTTTACCAGCACCACTTGCTGAAGAGACTGTCTTTTCTCCATTGTGTATTCTTGCCTCCTTTGTCGAACATTAATTGACCATAGGTCTGTGGATTTATTTCTTGGCTCTCTATTCTGTTCCATTGATCTATATTTCTGTTTCTATGCCAATATCATGCTGTTTTGATTACTGTAGCTTTATAATATTGTCTGAAGTCTGGGAGGGTTATTCCTTCAGCTTCATTATTTTTCTTCAATATTGCCTTGGCAATTCTGGGTCTTTTGTGATTTCATATAAATCTTAAGACCTTAGGATCATTTATTCCAGTTCTGTAAAAATCATTTATTCCAGTCCTGGGTAATTTGATAGGGATCACATTATATCTGTAGATTGCCTTGGGAAGTATGGCCATTTTAATAATGGTTCTTCCAATCCAAGAGCATGGGATATCTTTCCATTTCTTTAAGTCATCTTTAATTTCCTTAATCAGTGTTTTGTAGTTTTCCATGTATAAGTCTTTCACCTCCTTGGTCAGATTTATTCCTAAGTATTTCATTGTTTGGGGTGCAATTTTAAAAGGGATTTTTTTTCTTTACTTTCTTTTACTGTTGATTCATTATTAGTGTAAAGAAATGCAACTGATTTTTGTACGTTAATCTTGTATCCTGCTCTCTTGCTGAATTCTTTCATTAGCTGTAGTAGTTTTTTCTGGAGCTTTTAGGGTTTTTTATGTATAGTATCATGTTGTCTGCATATAGTGACAATTTTACCTTTTCTTTTCCAATTTGGATCCCTTTTCTTTCTTTTTTTTTGTTTTTTGTTTTGTTTGTTTGTTTAATTGCTGTGTCTAGGACTTCCAAAACCATGTTGAATAGAAGTGGTGAGAGTGGGCAACCTTGTCTTGTTCTAGATTTTAGTGGGAAGATTTTGAGTTTTTCACCATTGAGTACTATGCTGGCTATAGTTTTGTCATAAATAGCTTTTATTATGTTGAGATATGTTTCCTTTATACCCACTTTGGTAAGAGTTTTTTTTATCATAAATGGTTGTTGAATTTTATCAAATGCTCTTTCTGTATCTATTGAGAAGATCATGTGGTTTTGTCCTTTCTTTTGTGGATGTGGTGTATCACATTGATTGATTTGTATGTATTTAACTATCTTTGTACAGAGCTGCAGTAATCAAAACAGCATGGTATTGCCACATAAACAGACATATAGATCTATGGAACAGAATAGAGAGTCCAGAAATAAATCCACAGAACTATGGTCAATTAATCTTTGACAAAGGAGGCAAGAATATACAATAGAGAAAAGACCATCTCTTTAGCAAGTGGTGTTGGTAAAACTGGATAGTAGCATGTAAATCAATGAAGTTAGAGCACTCCATTATTCCATACACAAAGATAAACTCAAAATCACTTAAAGACTTAAATATAAGAACAAGGCACAATAAATCTCCTAGAAAAACACATAGGCAAAACATTCTCTGACATAAATCTTAGTAACATTCTTCTAGGGCAGTCTACCCAGGCAATGGAAATAAGAGAAAAAATAAACAAATGGGACCTAATTAAACTCGTAAGCTTTCGCACAGCAAAGGAAACCATAAGCAAAACAAAATGACAGCCTACAGAATGAGAGAAAATATTTGCAAATGATGTGAGGCTTAATTTCCAGAATTCATAAATAGCTCATACAACTTAATAACAAAATACAAACAGCCCAATCCAAAAATGGGCAGAAGACCTAAACAAGCATGTCTCCAATGAAGACATACAAATGGATAATAGACATATGAAAAAATGCTCAATATAATTAATTATCAGAGAAATGCAAATCAAAACTACAATGAGGTATCACCTCACACTAGTCAGAATGGCCATCATTCAAAAGTCCATACCTCATAAAAGCTGGAGAGGGTGTGGAGAATAGGGAACCCTTCTATGCTGTTTGTGGGAATGTAGTTTGTTGCAACCATTATGGAAAACAGTATGGAGATTGCTCAAAAGACTAAAAATAGACTTACTTGGGTTTTTGTATTCATTCAGCCACCCTATATCTTTTGATTGGATCATTTAGTCCATTACCATTTAAAGTAATTATTGACTGGTATGTACTTATTGCAATATTGTTGATTGTCTTGAATTTCATTTTTATTTAAAATTTGTATATATTTGTTCACAATGGGTTTTTTTGCATGAAGTTTTTTTTTTTTTCAAAATACAGCATTAGAATATTGTTTTCCTTGTTTGCTAAGTGTTTTGGGCACAACTTTTATTTTTGCCTCATCTGCTTCACTCTCATCACCTTAGTCCCCAGCACTTGTGGTTCTTTATGCAAATTTGACTCTGTAGCCCTTTGTCTTTTTAAAAAAAAAAATGTTTTTCTTTGTATTCTCTCTCTCTAAGTTTTAACTGCTTTGGAGTTCTGATTAAGAAGTGCATAAAGGGATATTTGCTGCAGAATAAAAACCAGGAAGAAGTGTATTTGTGGAAGAGACTTTGGTTTCCTGATCTCAGTGCTAGGATAATTAGGATTATGTTTTGGGAGATGCAGCAGAGATGGGGGAGGAGTGAGTAGGTCAGGGCTCCTAATGAGCAACTTCTTGCCTATAGGCTTCTGAAGGTGGTTGGATGGGAGGGCAGCGCAAGTATGCAACAAGGGCAGGAACATTGTTCGGGATACAGGCTTTCTTTTTACAAGAGAACTCGTGCTGTGTGTTCTGAGTTGTAACTTTCTAGAATTCAACTACTGCTGCTCATTCATGCTGACTCTTGGGGGACTGTTCTCTGAGTTCTGCTATATTCATATACTTCAGTTTTTGAGTTCTTTAACTCTGTTCAGGACCCCATTCCATCCTCACATCCTCACTGTGGGAGCTATCCTCTTCTCAAAGCTTCACCATACCATGTGTCCTGATTTCCTTCTGAATCTCTGGGTCCAACTTACACATTTTCTCCAAAAACATTACAACTGAAGTTAGAAAACAGTGTTCAGTGGCTGGTTAACACACATTGTTACCCTGGGAAGCTAGTTAATTAATGTTTGTTTTAAACTAAAATACCTTAAATTACTCACTTGAAATACAAATGCATGTTTAATTTTGGCATTTTATATTCAGTACGAGGAAGTTGGAAGGCCATTTCCTCCTGTTTTGGTTAACAAATCGATGTGTCATGTGGATTTTATTTTCCTCTGAAATTTGCATAATTCTGTCTATCTGAAGAAAGCATTTAGCAATTGATTACTTATTACATGGTGGTATATTTACCATTGTTGTCTTATACTGTCATTGAACTCATTAATTGTTATTTAACTTTTCATAGACTTGTCTTCCCAAATGGATTATTAACTCCCTGGGACAGGAATTATACCTCACGGGGTTTTTCCATGGCCCCCAGGACAGTGTCTTGCACATATGCCTGTCAGTGTAAGTTGTTTACTCACAACACTGACCTTTTTTTTATTGAACACTGCCAGAAAGAGACAGGGAAATAAAGAAGGATATATAGAGAGAAAAGCAGGGAAGAAGGGAGAGGAGTGATCTACTTATCCATCAGTGTTTTTCAAGGAGGTGGTTATTCACAGCTTAGACTAATTTTACCTCCTGCCTTACATTCCTACTTCACAGAGAGGCTGGACCCTCTATGCATGTTGAACAGCGAATCTGTATGCATTAATAAGCACTCTTAGGAATTCGGAGTTGTTGTTTTAAGCCACAGTCCCTGAATCATACTGTGTCTTCAGAGTCCCTAATTGATTTTAAAGGTGAGAAAACACTGTTAGTTGGGAAAACAAACCTGTCATTTTATCAGGGTTGTTAGGCTGGCCATTGAATATTTCAGTAGGTGACAGAGGAAGGTTTCAAGATCTCTGTATGAGCTTTTAATTGAGGTCCTCTTTCAGAAATAAAGTGAGGAAAGGGAAAAAGTAGGTTCCCCTCTGCATGGCTGCTGGGAATATCTAGAAAGTGATCTGTCTGCACTCGCATTATGTCTCTGTGTGGGAAAGGACAGAAAGGTGTCTAGGTGGTTCTGCTGATAGAAGAGCCAATGATGTATAAGAGGAGAGGGAGGTTTCATCTTGTTGTTTATACTAATAACAGCTAACAGTTATTGATTCAGTAATGTATTCTAGACATTGTTCTGTGTGCTTTGAATATTTAAACTCATTCAGTCTTCACATCAACCTTATGCAGTTAGTAGTGTTAGTTTCCTCATGTTAATGATACTGAAGAAGATTCTCAGGTAACAACTAAAGTGATAGAGCCAGTATCTAACCACAGGGAGTTTGACTGTAGAACAGGAGTCAGAAAACGCTTTCTGTAAAGGACCAGAGAGTAAATGTTTTTGGCCTTGTGGGCCAAAATTGTCTCTGTCTCATCTACTCAGCATCAGCTGTGCTGTTGTGGTTTGAAAGCAGTCATAGAAAATATGTAAATGAATAGGTATGGCTGTGTTCCAACAAAACTTTATTTATAAAAGCAGAGGGCCACATTTGGCCCCCAGTTTGCCAGCCTCTACTCTAGAGCTCAACTATTTGCCCTTCCAAATATAGGGTCTGCCCTTTTTTCCCATTACTATGAGTTTCCATGTGAGGGATTCATTGTTTTGTGGATTACCCATAGAAATAGTGGGTATTCTTTTTTTTCCTTCTTCTTCCTTTCTCAAATGCCTCATGGTCCTGATTGACAGAACTAAAATGAGATCTGGTGAGTTGAGGCAAAAGATCCTCTTGTTTCACATACATGAATCTTTCCAAACTCAACAACTAGTGGTCGAGCATTCACTTCCTTGACGTAATGATGGAGAGGATGGTGTCCAGAATCCCTATTACCTTTACATATGATTCCTATAGCCTGCTGTTAAGGGTCTCCTAACACTTGCTTGGACATGTTTTCTGAATTCAAGTTGGTTCCTGCCAATAGATTGAGTCTTAGATGAGAGTGCAAGAAAAGAGCTGAACACTCAGTCTGGTTGTGCTCCTTTTTGTTTGACCCCAAGTCACTAGAACAGAAGCAGAATCTCTGGGAGGGGCTGATTAATTCAAAGGCGATGTGAGGTCAATGGATTTAGAGGGCATTGAACATAAGGTTGAAGGTAGGAGAATTAATATTAATATTAATAGTTGACTTTTATAAAGTACCTTACAGTTTACAAAATGCTTTCTCTCCACTCCCACTGATGACCAGCCCAGCTCTCACTTCCCCTTCCCTCCTTGGGTGCTTGGGGATTTGTTCTAATGGTGTTTCAGAGTGTAAGTCTGCTGATACAATCTAATCTGAGCAGATACTGGGTTCTGAGCACATTACTTATGCATTTGCTGGCAGAGACGGAATTTCAAGCTTGACATCAGTGCCTTTACATCTTCTATCTCTTTAAATCTGGGTCCTTGCATATCAAGGAGCAGAAGTACATCATTTAAAAGTGCATCTGTCACTTATGTACTTGGGAACATGTCACAGTGAGTGGTGAAACATTGCTAATTTCTTTTGCCCTTAAAGAATAATTCATGCATTTGCAAATATAATCTGCATCACAATGGAATATTTGGATGTAAGTGTAGGTGTAATTAACATCAGAAAAATCTCTGAAACAAGGGAAACAGAGAAATTCACAGTTAAGTCAGCTTCAGAATAATCAGTGTGGCAGGGAATTTGGGGACATGCTATAAGCTGGGGAAGTCTTGGTAATTATAGGGCCAGTAAAGGGGAGAAAGGGGAGAAATGGGAGAACTGCCTCCAAAACTTTTAGACCTGTGGATGAGACTTGAGTTATGCATGCTGGTTTTGCATATGCTCCATAATTTGGATCCTTTCATTTAATTCAGAGTGATAACTATTTACTGAGTACCTGTCATAACAAAAGCTCAGATCTAGACATGAGATGATACAAATACAAAAATGACAGTGTGGTAGTGAGTGCTCCCATACGAGATTGCTGTGAATATTGGCTGCTGTCAGCTCACAGCTGTCCTTTACTCCAGAGAATTGTCCTTAGCCAAATGGGAGCTGCCTGGCCGTGGAGGATATGTCTTCCTCCTCACCCTCCGGGGGGCAGCCTGTAGCCAGTGACTGATTGACATGGAGGGCTTGGATGGCAGGAGGGTACAAAGGACTGGATCCATTCCAAGGTGGATCCAACTCTGGTGCAGTTAATGCTCTGCAGTGCTCTTCCTGCTTCCCTATCTTGCTTCCCTCAGTCCTTTAATCCTGAAGTTTCTCCCTCAGTTAAATCACAGGCACCCAAATCCCTACTTCAGATTTTACCTCTGGAGAGTCCAACTAAACACACAGCGCTGTCACTTATTGCATCAGTTACTAGGGACAAGGCATTGGCTATGCAATTTACATGCATTATCTCATTTGATCTTAATAACAACTGTTTTGCTGTTGGAATTGAGGCTCAGAGAGGTTAATTAGGGGCTCAAAGTCCCATAGCTAGTGGAGCCAGCTTTCTGGGACAGATCTGTCAGACTCCATAGGTCTCATTCTATCCAGCTGCCTGATTGAGTGAGGCATACATGATCATGCATGCTCCATACCCACAGGAACTTAACGGTTCAACAGGCAGAGAAAGCAAATGCAAAAATATTATCAGAGAGATACAAGAAAGGTTATGGGGGTTCGGAGGAGAGAGAGCTCATATCCAGTTGAAGAGCATGACTGTAGAGATTTTTTCACATGCTTATACAGAGATCATGCTGATCTCCAGTTTTGCCATCTGGACTCATGCTGGTGTCCAGTCTGGTGTATTTTAAGCTTTTTACTTGAAGAACAGTCATTTGGATGAGGTTGAGTTATCGTTATATTGTATGACCCCCTTATAAGCCTGTTGCAGACTGAATTTTATGAGCATGATACCAACAGAGGCATGGCATGGTTTGCCTTCAGATTCCAGAGACCACAGGACAGAGTCTCAAAATGTTTAGTATTCAGGAAGAGGACACCACCTTGATGCTCCCTTCTCTGAAACTGCCCACTTGAAAGTCATGAAACGTACTTCAGTGGTCTTATCTTTTAGACCACTTGTCTAGATAGTATTAGTAGAGATGGAGAGAATGACAAGATTTGGGACATTTTGAACTAGAGGTGATAATTTTTTTAAGGACATGCTCATGGGGTTGGATGTGATTTACATTAAGTTTCTACTCCCTTATTTTCCAACCCCTGGGAACTATAAGTTGGCATTCTGTCCACAGGTCTCATAGAGAACAGAATTTAGCCTGCATTAATCTGCATAGATTATTTCCCAACTAGGCAATGAACTGGGGAGGGGTTATGGCTTCCTATGATATTCCTCACACAGAGGATGTGCCTTGTAGGTGCTCAGTCAACTTCAGGGTGAGCTTCACATTGAATAGGGCTCTTGTTTTGGAGAAGTCCGTGCATAATCAAACTCAAAAGTTTTCTTCTCCCAGCTCTATTGCTCTGGTTTTCCCCTAGTAATCTTTGATTTATTTCTCTTCTGCTCTCCTTGGAAAAGAAGATACACACACACACATACAACACTAACAACCTTAGAATGATTTACATGTTTTTCTCAGAAAATCCATTACAGCATGATTTTAAATATCTGAAAATGATACTTAATATCTGTGTGATTTGGTCTTTGTAGGCAAGGTACATAATCCCTTCAAGTTTCATCTACAAAATGGGCCTAATAATGCTCCCGTCAACCCCTTCCCTGTGTTGTGTTAACAACTATGCAATGCAAGTGCCTGGTAGAATATATGGATAATTAAATGTAAGGAAATTATGATTTTTGGTTTTAATTCTTGTAACTTCGTGAATTTTCATTAGGTGCTGATCATTTCTGGGTCAATTAATTTTACATTGAGTAATGTGGCATTTTATTTCCCTTGCAGTAGCAAAAGAGATTCTTCTAGTGTTGCCTTGCTCTGACATTCTTAAATCCTTTCAGCATTTGCTTTAATGCTGAAGGATTACACTGTGCTTACCTTGTGTGAGCTAATGGATCCTTTGCACTGTGACCAGGTACTGGGGAGTCAAGCACAAACTGATGGAAGCAAAATGTTGCTGATCATGTTGTAGGTCTACTTTGTAGGGGTAAGTAGTTGGGTTTTTTCCTAAATGTTTCTGTGTGGGTACTTAGAGGCAGCTGTTCTTCCTCAAACTTGAAGGGCCTCATTACTTCATTTCTTTCAGATTATAAGAACTTGATCTAGAATCTGGCGTTGGATATTTTTTCCCTCCTCTATATTTTAGATAATAAAAACGTTAGGGTTTACGTGGAGACAACAGTTTCAGTTATAAGTGGCTATGTAAGGGATAAGCTCTGTGTTTTCTAGAGAATTTTCATAGGGGAAAAAAAAACTTAAAAGGGTTTTACTATAATTATCCTTCTGAGAATTTCTCCCTGTCATTCTTAAGCCTGAGCACATATGTTTATATGTTTATATGCGTTCAAGCTTAACTATGATTTCGGTCATAAATAACACGTTAGAACTCAAAGGAACCCTAGAGATCCCTTCCCATCCTTTGTTTACTTTACAGCAAGAATAAAAGTTAGAATCAGGACTGGACCTCAGGGCACTGCATTCCTAACCTGGCGTGTAGTCTCTATGCCACAGCAGTTGGAAAGACTGAAAAGGAGCCTCGGGTCTGTCTTACCCCAAACTGCCTTTCACAGTCGAGAAGGCAGGCCCAGGTGAACTCAGGGGCCCTTGGCTCCTGCCCATGTTTCTTCATAAATCATCAACTGCATTAGGTCAGATGACCTCCTTTCAGGAACCAGAATATTAAAAAAATAAGGCAGACGGTTTGGGGTTTAGTTTAGATGAGTCTCTCTCCTTTACTTATAATTGACCTATAGAAAGTATTTTGGAGTTTAAAAGCCTAGTATTTTCTGAAAATAGCTGTAGGACCTGTTCAAAATAAGTAGTACTTTACCTAACGGCCAGTAGAGGGCGATCAAGTTAATACAATTCTTTTGAGCTGTTGGGCTTTCAATTAAGTATGTATATGAATAAATAAAACAAAGAACCAAATTAGCCTAAATGTTTTAAAACAAACCCTTTAGTCAGTATCCGCTATGTGGAGGAAACACATTTCACTTTATATACTGTAGCCATTCATCAAGAAGTATTACAGAATTATAGAACAGCTAATAACAGTTTATTAATTAAGCCCCTGAAATCAAGGCTGCTTGCTTCTCCATCACTGTCAGCACTCTGGTGGCCCTCAGGTAGAAGACACAGGCATGGGACTTGCCATGTGTTTTTGTAACAATTTTAGAGTTTTCATATTAGCAGCAACAAACAGTTATAGTCTGCCAGAGTGAAAGAACCTCATCACAAATGTGATGGGGAGTCGTCCTTAAGTCATTCTTCATACCACCTTCTCCCACCCTATATGATTTTCAGGGACTCAGCGATAAACAAACCAGTGGTGGAGGATTCCACCTCCCTGGCTTACTCCACAGACGGCATAAATCAGGTCTGCTCTTGATTACAGCCATGGGCATCGTGGCAGCATTTGGAGACAGAATGAATGGCCCCACGGCCAGTGAGGTTTTTACAATCTTGAGACATGGGCAAGATCAGTTTGCGGGTGAAGGCAAATACAAATCCCCCGGTAATTCATTTCGTTCACATATTTGGGAAATATTCATTGAACCCCTGATGTGTGCCAGCCACTGTGCTAAAAGCTGGAGAAACAAGCACTGTAAGACATTTTGCTTCATTTAAGTGGCCAACCTGGACAATTTTTTTAAACATTTTTTATTGATTTATAATCATTTTACAATGTTGTGTCAAATTCCAGTGTAGAGCACAATTTTTCAGTTATACATGAACATATATATATATTCATTGTCACACTTTTTCTCTGTGAGCTACCATAAGATCTTGTATATATTTCCCTGTGCTATACAGTATAATCTTGTTTATCTATTCTACAGTTTTGAAATCCCAGTTTATCCCTTCCCACGCCCTGCCCCCTTGGCAACCACAAGTTTGTATTCTATGTCTATGAGACAATTTTTTTAAAGAAAATAAGTTTATTAAAATTATAAAGAAAAAAGCCAGAGGAATTTCAACTTTTATTAAAGTTCTACTATTATTTATAATTATAACAGCTGACATTTATTAAACATTTACTGTGTACCAGGCCTCTGCTAAACACTTTGCATGCGATGTTCCATCCTCATAATACACTTAATCTATAGATGCTGTTTATAGTCTCCTGATACACAAGGATATTAAATAACTAGCCCAAGGTCGTACAACTGGAAGTTAGTGACTATGTCATATGTATAAACAATATATATAAATTATTATAAGTATAAGCATTGCACATGTAAGCTAGGGTTTGAACCTTAGTCTGACTCCAGAGCTGGAGAGCTTAACAGGAAGCCAGTGGATTTTTAAGCTGTAGTGTTTGTGAGAATCACCTAGGAGCAGATTCCTGGACCCCGATTTTAGTGGCCTAACCGTAATCATCTATAAAAATCACTTGGAAAGCTTTTTAAACTTACCTGTTTGGCCCCACCCCAGATCAGTTGAACCAGAATCCCTGGAAGTATAGTGTAGACCCTCTTCTAGTGGGTCTAATGCACAAGCAAGGTAGCGAACAGTTGACTCTTGAACAACGTGGGGCTTAGGAGAGCTGACCCCCCACAGAGCTGAAAATCTGTGTGTAAGTTTACAATCCGCCCTCCACATCTGTGATTCCCCATCCGCAGATGCAAGCAACCATGGGATCATGTAGTATCTGTAGTAGCAATTTTTGAAAAAACTCTGCTTATACGTGGACCTGGGCAGTTCAAGCTGTGTTGTTCAAGCATCAGCTGAACTTTTTAAGGTCTGGGGTAGGGCTCAGGAACCTGTATTTTTTTAACATGTTTATTGTAGTATGGTTCCTATACAGTAAACTACACATATTTCAAATGTACAGTTTGATGAATTTTGATAGATGTATAAACCAATGAACCGCTACCACAATCAAAAGCTAACATTTCCATCATGCCCCAAAAGGTGCAATTTTCAAATTCCTGATTTATCCCTTCCCACTCTCTTTACCCCCGGTAACCATAAGTTTGTTGTCTATGTCTGTGTCTATTTTCCTTTTTGTAGATAAGTTCATTTGTGTCCTTTTTTTCTTCAGATTTCACATATAAGCAATATTATATGGCTTTTTTTCTTTCTCTTTCTGGCTTACTTCACTTAGAATGATGATCTCCAAGTCCAGCCATGTTGCTGCAAATGGCATTATTTTATTCTTTTTTATGGCTGAGTAGTATTCCATTGTATGTATATTTATACCACATCTTCTTTATCCAGTCATCTGTTGATGGACATTTGGGTTATTTTCATGTCTTGGCTATTGTAAATAGCACTGCTATGAACATTGGGGTGCATGTGTTTTTTTGAATTATATTTTTCTCCAAGTATATGCCCAGGAGTGGGGTTGCTGGATCATGTGATAAATCTACTTTTAGATTTTTAAGTAACCTCCATACTGTCCACCATAGTAACTGAACCAATTTACATTCCAACCAAGAGTGTAGGAGGGTTCCCTTTTCTCCACACCCTCTCCAGCATTTGTAGACTTTTGAATGATGGCCATTCTGCCTGGTGTGAGGTGATTTCTTATTGTGCTTTTGATTTGCATTTCTCTAACAATTAATGATGTTGAGCATCTTTTCATGTGCTTGTTGGCCATATGTCTGTCTTCTTTGGAGAGATGTCTGTTTAGGTCTTCTGCCCATTTTTTGATTGGGTTGCTTTTTTTTTATATTAAGGTGTATGAGTTGTTTGTATATTTTGGAAATCAGTCCCTTGTGAGTCACAACATTTGCAAATATTTTCTCCCATTCTGTAGGTTGTCTTTTCATTTTATTGATGGTGTCCTTAGCTGTGCAACAACTTTGAAGTTTAATTAGATCCCATTTGTTTATTTCTGTTTTTATTTCCATTACTACAGGAGCTGGTTCAGAAAATATATTGCTGTGATTTATGTCTGAGAGTGTTCTGCCTATGTTTTCCTCTAGGAGTTTTATAGTATGTGGACTTACTTTTAAGTCTTTAATCCATTTTGAGTTTATTTTTGTATATGTTGTTATAGAATGTTCTAAATTCAGTATTTTACAGGTAGCTGTCCAGTTTTCCCAGCACCACTTATCGAAGACACTGTCTTTTCTCCATCGTATATTGTTGTCTCCTTTGTCGTAGATTAATTGACCATAAGTGCGTGGGTTTATTCCCAGACTTTCTATTGTGTTCCATTGATTTATGTGTGTGTTTTTGTGTCAGTACCATACTGTTTTGATTACTGCAGCTTTGTAGTATAGTCTGAAGTCAGTGTAATTCCCCCAGCTGCATTCTTCTTTTTCAAGATTGTTTTGGCTATTCAGAGTCTTTTGTGTTTCCATACAAATTTTAACATTTTTTGTTCCAGCTCTGTGAATAATGTCATTGGTAATTTGATAGAGATTGCACTGAATCTGTATATTGCCTTTGTTAGTACAGCTATTTTAACAATATTGATTCTTCCAATCCAAGAACACAATGTATCTTTCCATTTGTTTATGTCATCTTCAATTTCTTTCACCAGTATCTTACAGTTTTTGGAGTACAGGTATTTTGCCTCTCCTTAGGTAGGTTTATTCCTAGATATTTTATTCTTTTTGGTGTGATGGTGAATGGTACTGTTTCCTTAATTTCTTTTTCTGCTATTTTATTTTTAGTGTGTAGACATGTGACTGATTTGCATATATTAATTTTGTATCCTGCAACTTTACCAAATTCGTTGATGAGGAACCTGTATTTTTATATTCACTCCAGTGAGAAAAGTTTCCTGAGCTCTACTGTTAATTAATTTAAACTATATCTAAACTACTAGGAGAAAGGAAATGGTTGTCCTCAGTGCAGCACGTAATGAATTGAGGGAATGAAATTCCCAGCAGGTCAGGACTAGAGTGAGGTACCTTGGGAGAGCAATTTAAGGAGGCAGTTGCTCTCTGGGTTGTGTGAATTATTGAGCACCTCCTTAAATTGTGTACCCTAAACTTGCCTCACCCGAGTCCACCATCTGAGAGCTATTCAGGGGAGTCACTGAGAGAGGAACAGAGGGTAGATATAGTTGGAGATTTTAAAAAAGTTGATCTAGGGGTGGGGAAATGGATATTTAGACAAAGTTCTCTCAGTAATTCTTGTTATTTTTGCTCTCCTTTGAGGAAGAAAGATAACAAGAAGGCATGGGGTGTGATGTGGGTTCTGCCCTCCTGTGTAAGGGGAGCCAAAGGAAGAAGGAGCCTGTACTAAGTGTCATATGTGCCTAACATAATTTTGTTTAATTCCATTAGACTCCCTCCTTAAGCAGTTATTGTTTTATTATTATCTTCATTTTATAGACACCAGATGGAATCTCAGTCGAGGGTGGTCCACGGCCACTGGCCCAAGGCCACAGAACTTTAAGTGGTAGAGCTGGGATTTGGACCCAGATCAGTCTGGCCCCAAAGTCTGAGGCCATGACACTACTTCAGGCTGGCCCCCTGCACATGTGGAGGCATTTCCTGTGTGATGCAGCATCCATACCAGTGTGAAGCCCTATCAGACTACTGACCAGGTGAGGAGACCACCTCAGGTGGTAGGGAGAAACTTGGATCACGGGACTGAAACAAATGAGACAGCCCTGGAGGAGGAAATATGCTGAGCTGCATTCTTCATTTTGTGTGTGTGTGACTCACTCACCAAGCAGTAGTCCCCAGGTCCATGGCTGAAGGAAAACTTTAAAGCTGAAATCACCACAGTCCATTTAAGCAGCACCTCACTGCCCAAACAGTCATGGTGCATCATTCCATTTGTTTATCCAGTCAGGGAGCTAACGAAGGTCGAGGTTCCCTAATTTGAGGGTCAGAGTTTCAGGCACAGGCAGGTTAACTGAGTCCCTCTGAGTAAGAAGGGGCTGACCTATTCTTACTCTTGAGCATGTGGACTAACTCCGGAGGGGCAACAAGAATGAGATTGGTGACACCTAATAAAATGACAAGCGAATATGCAGATGACCACAGACCTGGCTGTCACTGTAGACTGTGCTGTGGACACCTGGGAGAGTGACTAGAAGGAAGTTGCTAAAGGAGCAAGTTGTACTTATGGTCACTGAAAAGCCTTGTCTCTACCCGATCACAGGGAGGCAGTATACTGGCACTTAAAGAAAGAAAATCATAAAGCTTTCCTCCTCTACCTCCTGTGCTGTGTAGCTTACTTGAGGCCAGGCACCAAAACTAAAACCACCTTGGGAGATGGTTTATAAAATGCAGACTTTTGGTGTCACCTCTCAGCTGCTGATTTAGAAGATCTGGGGAGGTTCCTGGGTAGTTTCAAAATCTCTCCAAGTTATTCTTATCTCCTTAGACTGAGCCCTACAATTCTAAAAGCTTAAAGTCAAGGCTAACAAAAAGAAGCGAAGAGGCTGATCCAGCAATCCTGCTTCTGGGTGTATTATCCAAAGGCAATGAAAACAGGATGTCAAAGAGATACTTGCACTCCCAAGGTTTATTGTGGCATTATTACCAACAGCTAACATGTGGGAAGCATGAAAAAGAAGGAGAGCCTGCCATTTTTGACAACATGGATGGACCTTGAGGGTTAATGCCAAGTGATATAACCCAGACAGAGACAAATACTGCATGATGCCACTTACATGTGCAATCTTAAAAAAAAAAAAAAAGTCAAACTCAGACAGTGGAAAAGTGGGAAAGTGGTTGCCAAGGGGCTGGGACTTGAGGGGAATTGGGAAAGGTTGATAAAAGGGTACAGATGTTCAGCTATAAGATGAATAAGGTCTGAGGATCTAATATATACCATGACTATAGTTGGTAACACAGTATTTTGCTAAGAGAGTAGAACTTAAATGTTCTCATCAAAAAAAGAAAAAAGATAAATATGTGAGGTGATATGTTAATTAGATTGGGGGATCCTTTCACAATGCATATGCATTGATATGATATGCAAATCAAATCATCATGATGTACACTTTAAATATCTTACAATTTTGTCAACTTTATCTCTATAAGCCTGAAAATTTTTTTAAGTTTTAAAATAAACTTTTAATTTTACAATAGTTTTAGATTTACAGAATTATTGTGAAGATGGCACACAGAATTCTTATGTACACCACACTCAGAAACCTGAAATAATTTTTTAAAAAGAAGTGAAGAGGGCATGTGGATAGCAGGAAAAAAAATCTAATAAATGAAATCCCTGGAATATTTATATTGTATTCATGCCAAGAGTAAGTTTCTTCCGTATAGGGTGCAGGATAAGTGAGTGTGTATCTGGGATGACATCCATTTTGGATTTTGCTTAGGGCTTAATGATTAAGAATTGTTTCTCATTTTTAAATCTGTAATGCAGTGAGAAAATTTTATTTACCAACATGACTCTTGAGGAGAACACTATTTGTTTTGGAAAAATGCTGAGAAAAATCGCTTTGTAAGGGGTGGGGACATGTTTCAGTGCCTTTGTTTTCCTGAAAAATCTTAGCATTTGGGTTTACAAGTTAAGAACCAAGGGAGTGGTATACTGGGAGGCAGAAAGCAAAGGAAAGTAATTTGAAATTCCACAAGAGAGGGAACAGGATCCAGGACAAAAGAGCCATATGTGGCAGGGTGGAGAAGGCGGGATTCTGGAGAACAGAATTGTCTCTGGATTTTAATTTTTAACGAAGTGCTATGAACTCCAAAATATGGTCATTCTTGATGACTCCATCACTTTTCAGTACAGACCACCAAGAAAAAAAGAGCAGAAGAGAGGGAGAGAGGGAGGTAGAGAGGGGGAGGAGAAGGAAGGAATTCATTAACTCATGTGTCTACAGATTACTTTAGAACATTCCTATTTAAATCTTGTGCTATATGTGTTTAGCTTAATTTTATCCATACCCTGGGAATAGCTAACATTTAAAATGCCTTGGAAAAGAATGCACACTCCAGGGGGTAGCATTTGAAAGACACTGACTAGGCAAAGGCAGCCAGGACAAGCAGTCAGCTCTCCGTATCTAAATCTACACCTAGACACTTTGTGGATTAGCACAAGAAATGTTAGAAATATTTTTTTTTTATTGTGAAATACATAGCATTCGAAGTTTATGGGTTGGCTAGAAGTACCACATGGTCCCCACTGCCCTTGAGGGAATGAGCTGTGAAGATCTAGCAAGCCCCGAGGCCTCGCATTCCTTCCTAATAGTGGTGCCTTCAGCCTGGGGCTCCAGTTAAGTCCTACATCTGGCTACTTAATAAAGAATTTGGTTGCCTGATCCCAACTAGAAGATTAACTGTGTTGTGCTGCTTACAGTGTCACATTTGGCTTAAGTAACCCTTTCACACAAGGATCCTTCTGAAAGCGCCTCAAAGAACAGAGAGACGAAACTTTACCGCCTCACAAAAAGAATATCAACTTTTGTGTACATACTCATGAATATAGGCCTGTATATGTTATAGAAATCAGTTTCTATTGCAGCATCCCATGTAGTGACCAGGTTATAGGGGAAGAGACTTAGTCCTCACCTGTATCTCATTACTGGAGGACATTGATATTCACCCAAAAATCCTGCTAACTGAATGGCAGCACTGGCTTAAACCATTCTCAGGCTTGCTGAGACTATACTTCCTGTGGGAATCTGTTGAAGATCCGAGTTTGGCAACTGTGTGTAAAGGGAACAGTTGATACTGTGACCATGAGTCAGGGTAGCAAAAAAAAAAAAAAAAGAAGGCATAGTAGGTAATCAGGAAAATTATTTCCTTCAAACAATACAAAAATATAATATAGGAAAGACTGCTAAGTGATGTTATAAGACTGAGAAATCAAAGGAGGACAAGACAGGTACCAACGATGGAGGGCACTGAGTGGACATAAGGAAAGGCTTGATGGAGGAGATACATTTGAGGTGAGCCTTGAAGGATGAGAGAGATTGTCAGCATAACCAAATGAGAGGCAGGGTATAGAGAAAAGGGCACATTTCAGGAAGGGGATATTTCAAGTGTCAGGAGTGGTAATGGGGGAAGTGGGATACAACAAGGCCTATTTCAAGAGTTTTGAGAAGTTTAAATGCTGTAGGGTTTATTACATTTCCTTTCCCCGATTACTCTCTTTAGAAGCTGCTTACCTCTCTCTTGCTCACTTTCACATAGTGTTGTTTGTTTGCTTGTTTTCCTTTGTAGTTATGGTGGTGTCATGACCAGTGCTGGCTTGTCTGTTTCTCTTGAGAGTGCTGTTGCACTTGAGAATAGGTTATACCTTTTTGATCTCAAACATAGAGAAAATGGAGGAAGGTAGGAACCCTTCAACTTTTCGATGCCAAAACCACCCGTCTACTATCTCTTTTCTTCCCCTCCTATTTCTATGAAGACAGTGTCTATGTACCTATCAAAAACCAATCCTAATGTTTTTGATCTAGATCCCAATCTCTTTTACCTTCTCAAAGCTTTGGCTCCTGTGTTTTTATCTTTCTTCACTCATGAACCATCACATTATCTTTCTCCACTAGTTCATTCCCCTTATCATACAAATATGCTCTGGGATGTCCTTTGGAAAAAAAAAATTGATCTCTTGCTTCCCTTCAGCCATTACTCTTTGATCCCTTCCCATAAAATCTTGAGCTATTTGTCTGAAATCATTATTCCCACTTCCTCACTAGCATTCTCTTCCCAACTCACCTGATAGACTTCCTTCTCCGACACTCCTCTTTAGCCACTGTTGTCAAGGTAACCAGTCTCTGTGTTGCCAAATTTGGCAGGCAGTGGATGCTCTGTTCTTTACTACTGTGACCTTACAGTAGCATCAGATATGGTCAGCTGTTACCTCCTTGAACCACTTCATATAGCTGACAAGACTCCATGTCTTTACTCTTCCTCTTCTTTAATTGGCCACTCTTCAAATTCCTTTGCTGGCCTTCTCTAATCCATCTGTAAGTGTAGCATCTCTAATGGGTCTGCCCCAGGAAACACCTCGGTTCTTTCACTCCAGCTCCAGCAGCTTGCCAGTTCTCCAGGACTCTATTTCCCTTGGCTGACTTGGCATCTATGTGTGGCTGTCCAGCAGGCACCTCAAATTTACCATGGTTAAATGAAACTCTTGCCTTTCACCCTCAAACATCCTCCACATCACAACATTCCCCAGCCAAGTAAATGGCCTGGACACTCAACTGATTACTGAAGCCAAAAAATAATAATAATTCTAGATACCTAGGAATTCAGTATGAAGGCACACTTTCCAGATTCTACCTATAAAGCAAATACAATGATGTCAAGGATCTCTAATGGCTGCACATGACACTTGGGATAAAATCTAAACTCCTTACACTGCCTTATATAGCCCAGCAGGAACTAGCCCCTTCCTACCTCCCTGACGCCAGTGTGTACTGCTCCCTGTCCCACTCATTGTGCTTAGGCAGCTTATTAGCCATTTTGATATGTGAACATGTTAAACTCTTTCCTGCCTTAGGGTCCAGTACCATCTATTTTCTCTACCTGCAAAATGTAAGCTCCATGAGAGAAGGGACTTTTTCTCAGTACCCAAAACAGTGACTGACAGGTATGAGTGCTCAAAAACTCCTTGTTAAAATACTGAATGAAACATTAGTGGTTTGTCTTAGAACCTAATCTTACTTAAAGATTGCTTTAATTTAGCAATGGGCCTTTAGACAGGGTAGCAGAAGCTCAGGTGCATTGTTGGAAGCAACTTTGGGTGTACCTTCTCTATAAACTAACCTGGTTGAGTAAGAACCAGGATGCACCATCACTAGTCTCCAAATTAGTGTGAACCTTGCACAAATGAAAGATGAGAAAGAGTTGACTTTAACCTTAACCCCTTATAAAAAGACTTAGAAGACTTAGGTCAATATGTGTCCTTAGTACAACACTTGCCAGAAAGTTGACACAACATTGAGCTGGGTTGTTAGGAGTGTTGTGTCAGAATTAGGTTGGTCTTAGTCCCACTATATTCTAAGCTGGTAAAACTCTCGTTACTCAGAATGTGGTCATACCAGAAGCATTGCCATCACCTGACAAGTTGTTTGAAATACAGAATCCCAGACCTTCTGAATCATAATGTAATTTTAACAAGATCCTTAGATGTTTCATACACACAGTAAAGTTTGGCAAGTATTGTGCTTAGACCATTTCCTCATAAATTTAAGTATTGTTTTGGGTGCTATAATTTATATTTATAATTTATGAGAGATGAAGACAAGCCTGATGCCCATCAGCAGATGATTGGCTTAGGAAGATGTGAGATACATCTATTCCATATACATGTATATAGAATGGAATATTACTCACCTATAAAAAAAGAATGAAACATTGCCATTTGTAACAACATGGACGGACCTAGAGAATATTGTTTAGTGAAACAAGTTAGTGAAAGACAACTACTATTGATGCTCCTTATTTGTGGAATCTAAAAAATAATACAAATGAATCTATATACAAAACAGAAACAGACTCACAGATATAGAAAACAAATTTATGGTTACCAAAGGGAAATGGGAGGATGAAGGGATAAATTAGGAGTGTGGGATTGACAGCTAAAGTACTATACATAAAATAGGTAAGCAACAAGGATTTACTGTGTAACACAGGGAATTTTATCCAGTATCTTATAATAACATATAATATGCAAATAAACAGAATCACTATGCTGTATGTCTGAAACTAACACAATATCGTAAATAAACTATACTTCAATTAAAAAAAGAAAGGACAAGCCTGAAAGAGAATAACTAGGATGGTGAAAATACCTGAAACCAGGTCACAAGAGAAGGTAGCCCCCTCCCAAAGGAGACAGTCATAAGATGTTACAGCAGGCCTAGACACCAACCATTCAGAACAGAGGTCAACTCTAGCACAGGAGCAGGGTCCTAGAGCACTCTTCACTCATGACACTCCTTCAATTAATATAGAGATGTTGGGAGGGCTATCCCTTGAAGGGGTCAGGGTGGCAAGTAATTAGGGGAGGAGATAAACAAGGGACTTGAGGCAATGGCTGTTTATCACAAATTTTATGCAAATGTCTTAATATTTATAAAATTGGTGTAGTGAAATAGTAAATATTTCTTGAAATCATCCTCTTTCTGTCCTTTGTCTCTTGTATGTGCCACTATTACTGGTCTTACCATGTTATTCTGTTATTAGTTGATTCAATGTCTGTTTCCCTACTAGAGCAGATCTCCTTGATGGCAAAACTCATGTCTTGTACCTGATCCCAGTGAGTCCTTAATTCGCTTTTGCTGAAATGCATGAATGAACAAACAAATAAGCAAGTGAATATGTAAGTCAGTCATATAAACGAAAGATCAGATAAAATTTTGTCATCCCAGAATGCAAAACCAGTGTACTGGATGGAAATAATAGTGCAGATTTGGGTTTAACCTTAAAGAAGAAACTTCTATTACAGGTTTAAGGAAATGAATTGAGCTTTTCTAGGAGTCAAATTCCCTGGCACCAAAAATATTCAAATAATCTAATAAGCCGTTTGCGCACAAACTGTATAAACAAGCCTGTTTATAGATGATGAGGCTCAAATAGCTATACGTATCTGAAAAATTTGCTCAGCCTCACTGGGATTCAGGGGAAAGTAAAATTGCAGAAGCACATTTCAGACTCATCATATTGGCACATATTTTAACTTTTTGGGGGGAGGTAATTAGGTTTATTTATTTTTTATTTTTCATTTTATTAATAGAAGTACTGGGGATTGAACTCAGGAACTCTTGCATGCTAAGCCTATACTTTACCATTGAGCTATACCCTCCTCTCTTGGCACATATTTTAAAATATGATTACATCAACTGTGGACATAAGGTATAGTGGTTTAACCACTTTAGAAAGACCTAATTTATTTCACAACAGGCATATTCTACAATCCAGCAATTCTACTTTTCAACATCCATCCTAGATTTTTTAAAATGGGATATCCTAGTGTATAAATAATGAAATATACAGAAGAATATTCATGGAAGCACAATTTGCAATGGCTGAAAAGGGGGGCATAATCCAGCTATTTATGAATAGAGGAATGGACGAATCAATGATCATTAATACACGGGAACACTATACAACAGTTAAAATGAATTGAGTCTGCAATATGATGAATGAGAAAAGCAAGGTCAAAAGGATGGATATGATGGCTAGATACATAAATTTAACAACACCTCAAACAATAGTTTATGAGGATTATGGGTAGAAAACCAAAAAGATGCGTAACAATGATTTACATCAACTTTAGAAGTGAGGTACCTCAAAGGAGGGGGAGGTAAGGAGAAGTATGGGGAGTGGAATTTCACTTCTACTTGTAATATTAATTTATATTTTTTTAAAGAAAGAGATCCTGGAACATTTGGCATGTCAGCTTCTCTTACAAAAGAGTGACGGAGACATTGGTGTCCATTATATTATTGCCTGGTCTTTTTGGTATTTTACAACATATAATGCATTTTAAAAAATTAAGGGGAGCCAATTGTCATGCAAGTTGAGGGGTGGAGGATAGAAGCATCAGCTGGATTCTGTTGGAAGCTTGTTCACTGGGGTGACCTGGAGCTTTTCCTCTAACGGTCGACAAAGACAGGTAGAGCTGGGGTGCTGAGTCCCCTAGTCATCGCTCAGCCAGGCCTTTTAAGATACTTTCACAGGCTTCTTGCTGAGTCCTCGGTTCCTGACAGCAGCAGCTCTGTTTTCATTAGAGGAAATACCCACCAAGTTCCAAAAAAGGAAGTGTGACAGACAGAGATCAATGAGGTCCTCAAGCTGTGGTGGGGACCCTCAGACCTGTGTCTTCACTGACCTCAGCTCAGGCACCCCTATATGGGCAGCCAGGTGAACCTTATCAACATGCCTCCTTGTACTTTTCATAAGCATTAGCCTGTCAGATATTCCAGAACACCTATGAGATAAGTCATGCCTCTTGATTTCACAGGTGAGGAGGCAAAGGTTTAACAAATTAAGTGATTTGCTCACTATCAGGCAGTTAACAAAAGGAACTGTAAACTTGTACCAAAAGTTTTCTGACTGAATGTTATTCTCTTTCTACCACCTTCCAACTTCTGTCCTTAGCACCTTGTTCATTTAATATGTTGTTTGTGTTATTTCCTTATCTGCATCCAACATAGTTTTGAGGTGGTGAAAGTCATACACATAAGATATTTGTCAAAATGGGAATGGAATTTGGGGACTGAGGAGCAAAAAAAGGGAATGGAAATAAATATACTGAAACCAGGCCAGGAGAACAATTCATTTAGTATTGAATTAGTGTGTGCTTCCTGGCACAAGAGAGGTATATGGCTTTAATGTCTGATAAAGGGAAGTTTGTCATGGGGGAGGGTAAGCTCAAGAGGTAGAGCTCGTGCTTAGCATGCACAAGGCTCTGGGTTCAATAGCCGGTACCCAAAAATAGATGAATTAAGTAACCCCCCCAAAAAGTAAACAAACAAAAAATTTAATTAAAAAAATAGAAACTTGTCAGTGTGACAGGAGAGACATGTTTTCCCCTGGATCTTGATTATAAAAAGGAGAGAGAACATAAGTCCTTATACAGGAGACCATTATAGATACAAATACATGGTAAACTTCATTTACCATGTCATCCTCATCTAGAGAGAGAATATTGTTTTATTTGTTAACTGCTTTTTTATTGAGATAGAACATATGAGAGGCACAATATTAATTTTGTACACATATGTATAACCATGTTAACTACCACTCACATCAAAATATAGGGCTTCCCAGCACCCACTATGTTCTCCCCTACTCCTTCTTAGCCAGTTCTCAACCTCTCTGCTCTCGCCCCATAGTGGTAAAAACTGTTATGATTTTTATAAACATTGACTTGTTTTGCTTGTCCTTAAACTTTTATACAATATCATACAGAATATGCTCTTTGTGCCTTGGTTCCTTCACTCAAAAGTTTGTGAGATTCACCCAGGTTGTTGCTAACACCAATTTTTCATTCTTCTTAATTGATGTGTAGTATGCCAGTGTATGAATATATAAAAATATATTTATTCATTCTGCTGTCACTGAGCACGTTGGTTGTTTACAGTCTTTGGCTATGGTGAATAAAGCTGCTGTAAACATTCTGGTACATGTCTTTTGGTATACACGAACACCAGTTTCTTTTGTACATATACCTAGGAGTGCAATTGCTGGGTTGTGGAATAGATGGAGTTTGTGGTTTTGACTCTACGAGATACTGCCAAACAATTTTCCAAAGTGGTTGTGACAATCTATACTCCCACCAGCAGCATATGAAAGTTCCGGTTGCTTAACATCCTTGCCAGTACTTGGTATTGTCAGTTGTTTTAATTTTAGCCATTCTCGGGGGTGTTTGTGGTATCTCATTGTGGTTTTACTTTGATTGGAAAGTAATGACTTTAAGCAAGCTTTCTCATGCTTACTGGCCATTTGGAAGTCCTCTTTCATGAAGGGCCTATTCAAGTCTTTTGTCCATGTGAAAAATAGGTTGGTTCTCTTCTCTCTATTGATGTGTAGGAGTATTTAATATATCCTGGATAACATCTTTTGCCTAGATGTTTCTTCTTTCAATTCATGACTTGCATTTTTGACTTTGTAATGATACTTTAGGTAAACAGAAGTTATTGGTTTTAATGAAGTTCAGTTTATCAAGCTTTCTTCTACAAGTGGTTAGAGCTATTTGTGTGTCCTGTTAAAGAAACTTTGGCCTATCCCAAGGTCCTGAAGATATATTTCTATGTATTCTTGTAGAAGCTGTATTGTTTAGTGGGGCAGAATTGTAAGCATATGAATTTTCCAGTCAAATTCTGGTTTCAAGTCTCAGCTTTCCCTACTTACCAGGTAAATAACCCTGATCAAGTAATTCAGAGCCTCAGTTTCCTCATATGTAAATGAGATAAAACATACTTTATAAATCTGTTGTGAGAATTAACAACATATACATATAAAGCCTCTACCATGGACACATAGGTGAAGCTCAGCAAATTTATTTATCACCTTCCCCATTGTGCCATATAAATGTTAGTAATACTTAGGATTATTTGTCTCTTGCACTTAAAATATGAATAAATTAAATATTATTGAGTATGTACCATAAGAGAAGCCTAGTAAAGACATAAAAACTAAGGCATGCTTGGTTGAAGAGACAGTGACAAGGGAAATATGAAATAACAATACAAAAGTAATAATTAAAACACCAAAGATTATTCACAGAAGAGCACAGGGTAAACAGACAAACAGATTTAAAAAAAACTGCCATAAATATTCGAAGAGCAGTGATTGTTGGAGACTTTCAGTGGATTGTGATGATTTGAGCCAGGATATGAGCAGTATTTGTAAAGGATGGTGAAATATCTCAGATGGAGTCTGCTGGTTTAAGCAAGAAAACACATGGCCATGTAAAGGAGGCACTCTTCTGGTTGGCTGGAGTGGAAGACTTGTTGAGATGAGAATTGGGAAATAGTGCTATGATCTGGTTCATTCAAAATTCAGCAGACACTTACTGAGCATCCACTATGTGCTCAGCTTGTTGGTGTTTGAGTTTCTCATCTGTGTGCTCTCATTTAATTCCCTGACATGTTTGTGCATGTGTGCATTATCTACCTATCTATCTATGTATCTAATCTCTCTATATATACTATATATATATATATACATCTTTAAAAAGGAAAAGATAGAATAATACATACATATATACACAATATACATACATATGTGTGTATATATTAAATATTATTTACCTACATATGTGTGTATATATGTATATATGTGTGTGTATATATATATAATTTTACTTTTTCTTTTTTAAAAATAATAAATAGAAAGTGGTTGAATACAATACTACAGAAGCTAAGGACAAAACTAGTTAAGGTGAGCTCCATGGTGCTCAATTTTTAGAGACAGTAAGTACAGTAAAGTCTGGGTCATGGCCAGTGGGTCTTCAACATCAGAAGACTCATGGAAGGATAAGTTTAGATTGCTCTAGAAGCAAAAATCTTGTTGGAGGAAGGTTAAAGAGAGCTGATGGGAAGGCAGTGGAGGTGGAAGGGAGGGAGGGCTGATTGCTTTGCTGTCTTTCTCTGTACTTTTGGGTAGGTCAGCTCATATCTTGGGCCATAGATTTCCCAGACTGTCAATTAGGAAAAATAAGCCCATCTATCACAGAGAATGTGCTTACTCCAAGTGTATCCACAGAATAAGACCGTGTTACTCCAGAGGGTGACCACAGGGCTCACTACCGAACAGCAATTTTCATCTCCTGTGAGTAGACAGTCCACACAGACCAGAGACCAAACCCTATCTCCATCATTTACCTGCGATTTTGGACAAAATTCTTCCTGGAGCTTCAGTTTCATCCTCTTAGGTAGCTTAGGTTTAAGCTTCTTTTAGAGTGGCTTGAACAAATAATGCACAAAAAGTGGCAAATGTTGTCCCAGGCAGACTAGGTGCTGTATTACCCCACCCCCAATTGTTTTGTTTAAATTCCATGTACAAGACAAAGGAATGTTGTACAGAGAAAGAGGCAGGAAGAAACACTGAGGAAAACACAAAGAAAAAGACAGAGACACACAGACAGAGGCAAAGTTTAAAAGATCGAGTCAGAAGGAGACAGAGAAGGGGGGAGAGAGAGGAAAAAATGTAGAGAGAGAGACAGACAGAAAGACAAAGACAGAGAGAGGGGTTGTTTCAACTCATGCCCCCATAGGGAGATATGTCGGCATATTAGAGGTTTGTGCAGTGTTTCAGAAGCACTAGGATGTGTGAAAAGCATAGACCTCATTCACATTTCACAGGTTAACATTTATCTCATTCCCCATTCATTTCTCTTCTGCACCCTTTATTCTGGAAAACTCATGAAACTTCATTCACTGGGCAGAGGGCAAGTCCTTCCAGGGTCCATTTCACTGAGCAGCTGATGTCCTGTTAGGAAGACCTCTTGTCATGGAGATGGTCTTTGGGTTTGCTAATGGTATTCAAGATTTCCTGGTAAATTGAATGCTGACATAAACCATGAGGCTCCCTACAGTGAAGTCCTGGGTCATTTATAGCAGCAAAGTGAAATTGAGTCCTAATGTAATCACATTTCCTGAGTTTAGGACTTGAAGTAATACTCTGTGTTTCCTTCGTTAATAATTGCCCTTAAGGAGCTTTCTCTGATTTGACATGTATCTTTTATGCATGAGTCAAAATAAGTAACTAAGAATGGGGGGAAATTGTTTAGCCAGCAACATAGTGGCCAATATGTGAGAGCAAGAAATTATGCTCAGGAATGATTATCCTTTGTGTTTTCTTGCTCTCTTCTGTAGGTCTGAAAATTAAATATTGATATTGGGGAAGCTTCTTATTTTAACCATAAGAAGAGAAGTTGTTAGGATCATCACTGAAATCTGGGTCACTGATTTTGGGAAGCTCATCACTCAGTGGGAGGTTATGCCTTTTACATTTTTTATAACGTTTTTTGTCCTAATCATTAAAAATAAATACATGTTGCAAAAAATGTTGTAAATGTAGGAAAATTAAAGTTAGAAAATTAACTCCACTTCATAATCTTACCACCTGGGAATAACTTTGTGTAATGTATGGCTCCATTTCCTTCTAGATTTCATTTGTCTCTTATGAAAATTAAGATCATATTTTATATACTTTTTTTTCCCTTTGTATCCTGATTTTTTCACATAGTGTTTTTTGGTAAGGATTTTTCTATATGTTCAAACAGCCTTCAAAAAACATGACTTAATGCTCCCTTGTAGGGATGTTCCATTATATATTTAGCTAACACTCTATTCTTCAACTTTGGTTATTTGTAAGTTTATTAATAAGAGTGTAGTCAGCACCAGTGTTCTTTGTCTTCATTGGCTCATGGTAATTTCCCCTAACAGGTTCGTTTTCTTCTTTTCTTAGGGAACCTCATCCCATCAGATAATCTATAAAGAGTCTTTAACCCAATTTTAAACCAGGTTTTTGTTCACCTTTCACAGGCGCATGACCAGCCCTTGTTTCTATTTCCCTGCATGTTCTTTGAGGGTTAGGCTGCTGATCTACCTGAAATGCATAAACAACATTTAGGTTTAGGGGAGGAAGGTGACCTATATTAACTAAAAGTGGCTTTATTTTTGAACTGGAAAAAATTTTTTGATTTTATTTATTTTTTTTACATTTTATTTTACATTTAACTTTTTAATCCATCTAGAACTAGTATTGTGAAAAACATATCTGATAATTTTTTGTTACAATTAGTCAATTTTCTTATTAATTGTTGAATAACCCACTTCTTTGCAATAGATTTTGGTATTTTTATTGTTATATCTTATTAACAAATATGCTAACATTACTTCATTGATCTGTCTGCTAATTGCTTATCATATTAGTTATTGTACTTTATAAAGTTTTGATGTCTGAACATGTAAGACCTTAACAATATTCTTTTTTAAAAAGTCTTATTTGTTTATTCTTCCATACAAGCTTTGGAAACAGGTTAAGTTACTAAAAGAATATCTTGATGTTGAATTAGATTATCATTAAAACTGCACATCCCCCCATTTAGGAAAAATTGGTATCCATTCAGTTTCACTTCTGAAGCATGAAAGAATCTCACTGGTCTCTGTCTTACTAACTTGTCTATCTTACTCTCCTAAGGTTATTTATTTCCCAGCTGATTTTCAAAAATAGATGTTTTAAGTTTACCTAATAACATGTTCATTTATATTCATACCTATTTCTCCTTACCTATTTTAAAATTAGGAATTATTTTAAGTATACTAGAAAACTGCTAAGAATATGTCGAACACTAACATACCCATCATTCTGAAATAGCAAATATTAATGTTTTGCTGTATTTGCTTCAGATATTTTTAAATAAATGCAATTTGTAGTAATCTGCTTACCCCTTCTCAGTTCCATTCCCCACTCTCTCCTCTTGAGATAATCACTTTCTTGAATTTAATATGAATCCATGTTTTCAAAACTTTATATACATGTGTGTATAAAATTTTAGTTTTTATTTTGTGAGCTTTAAGATATTATGAATATCTTATATAGTGTACATTATATATACATTTTAAATTATCAGTATCTTTTACAAGTTGCTTTTTTACTTAATATAATTTTTAGTCCATCTTAATACTTATAGACCTAATTGTTTTGTTTTAAATACTATATAGCATTTCTGCACATAAATATGACAATTAATTGACCCGTTCTTGTATTGATGAATATTTAAATTGTTCCCATTATTTACTTACAATTTTTCTGTGCCATTTTATTTTAGGCATATAATTAGAATATAGAATATCTAATTTTTTAAAAATCCAATATGAGTTTATATCTTACAATAGTTGAGTTTAAATCATTTACATTTATAGTAATAACTAATATATTTGAATTTATTTTCTCATTTTATTTTGCTTTCTATCTTTGTAATTTACCTTGCTCCTCCCTCCCTTCTTCTCTCTCTGCTCTGTGTCTTTCTCTCTCTTTCTTCCTCTCTCCTTTGTCCATTCTTGACTCTGCTGGATTTTTTTTTTCTTTATATACACTCATATTTAAATTTTTGATCAAGGTAGTCGCTTTTTTATTTTTTAAATTTTAAATTTTAAACTGATTTTAGCCTTGCAGAAATACAAAATATGGAAATTACAAAACACAGAGTTTCCATCCATCTCTTATCCCACTTCCCTTATCATTAATGTTGTATAACTTAGTACAATTATCAAAACCAAGAAATTAACCTTGTACAACACTATTAACTAAATCAAAAAATTTATTGGTATTTCACCACTTTTCCCACTAATGTCCTTTTTCTATTCCGGAGTCCTATCCAGGATCCCAAAGTGCATTTAATTTTTATTTCTTTTTAATCGCCTGCCATCTGTAATAGTCTTCAGTCTTTCCTTATTTTTTTAATGTTTTTAACACTTTTGAGTAATATTGATCAGTTATTTTGTCAAATGTCCCTCAATTTTGATTTGATGTTTTATGATTATACAGACTACAGGTACGCATTTTGATCAAAAATACTGGAGAAATGATGCTATATCCTCAGTACATTCTGTCATGGGATTCATTATATTGATACATATTAATACTGGTGATACTGACCTTAGTCACTTGGTGAAGGTGGTTTTGGCAGGTTTCTCCATTGCAAAGTTAGTATCTCTCCCTTTATAAAAATCAATATCATGAAGGCAGATTTCAGACAATGCTAATCCTACATCACCTTAAACTTCTGCCCACTAATTTTAGCATCCACTATGGATCTTGTCTATAGCAATTATGCTTTGTAATGATTATATTCTATTTCACTCTGTTTTTCTACATTTATTAGTTGAAAATGAACTGTAACAAATGCTGCCTTTCTCCCCATTTATATACTTATTTATTAAATCAGGGGGGACTCAGGGATAGTTATTTTTAACTTATGAGATATAATTTAATATCATCATCATTCATGTTCAAACTGTTCTAGCTTTGACGTATAGGTGCATGTGTATGTGTAATTTAGCTTTGAGAGAATAAGGTGTTGATAAGACTGTCCAGACAACATGTGGCTGAATTCAGTTAAGAATTCTATATATTTTCTATATATATTATTCTATATATTTTTAAGATGCTGGCGGTAGTATGCCGAGATCTAGTTGTCTTGGAGCCACTCAAGACGAGCCTAGTGTGTAAGTTCCTTTGCTTATTATTCTTGCTGCCTGCCAATCTGGAGGGGTCTGCCTGTCCTGGCCCTTTTTCTGTGGGAGTCAGTTTCAGATTTCATCAGGAAGCTCCTTAGATTGCAACCCAACAGCAACAAGGGGTCTTTTTTTTTTTTTTTTTTTTTTTTACTGTTTTCATAGTTTTGCCTTTTCTAGAATGTCATATAATTGGATTTATAAAATATATAGCCTTTTCAGACTAACTTCTTTCACTTAAGAATGTGCATTTAAGGTTCATCAGTGTCTTTTGTAGCTTGATAACACATTTCTTTTTATCAGTGAATAATATTACATTGTATGGATGTACCAGCTTGTTAACTCATTCACCTATTGAAGCTATCTTACTGGCTTCCAGTTTGGGAAATTATGAATAAAGCTACTATAAACATTTTTACTGAGGTTTTTGTGTGAATAAAGTTTTAAAATATGTTGGGTAAATACCTAGGAGTGAGATTGCTGGGTGATATGACTATATTTAGCTTTGTAATCAACAGCCAAATTGTCTTCCTAATTGGCCAGGCTGTTTTACATTCCCACCAGCAATGAATGAGAGTTCCTGTTGCTCGTCATCTTCTCCAAAATCAGTATTGTCAGTTTTCTGGATTTTAGCTAAGCTGGATTGTTTTTTTTCATTGCTTTTGTTTGTTTGATTGTTTTTCTTAGCTGATTTGGAAATTATGCATTTCATTTGACAAGATACAATATACAAATAATTTTTCCCACTTTTTTCAATAATTATGGTTATTATTCCCAATCCCCTCTATTTATTGTTTAGAGCTTCCAGGCAAAATGGAGTAAAGCCCATAAGTTTTAGCATCAAACAGATTTCCTTTAGAATTCTGGCACCCACAGAAGTTGGAAGCTAGAAGAGCTTTATCCCCCGGAGCTTCCAAAGGGAATATGGCTTTGTATTTTCCTGTATCCTAGTAAGATTAACAAACTTCCACTCTCCAGAACTAGGAGAGGATAAACTTCTGATGTTGTAAGCTATCAAAAAAAAAAAAAAAAACCACAAAACAGACTTTCTTTAAATCCTACATCTGCCATTTAATAGCTTATGACCTTGGACAAGTTATAATGTTTTTGAATTTTAATCTCCACAGCATTTTATTTTGCAGATTTGTTTTGGTTGAGGGAAAGGGCATATTTGAAATGCCTAGAGAGTGCCTACAATGTAAAAGTCACTGAATAAATCGTAGCATTTACTTTTTCATCATAGTTTTAATCATCCTTGTCTTATTTCTAATTAGACTTTGAATTCTCATTGATTTAAGTTATTTCTCCCCTTTGACTCAAATAATGTGTATCCAAAAGGATTAACCACAAATGCAGTAAAGCTTTATTCACAAGACTGTCTTCATAGTTTTCTGAGTAGTTGTGATAAACTGATCCAGCAAGAGGCGGAGGACAGTGGTGCTGGAGTGGTGATTTGATCTTTTCTCTTGAGTGTCCGTCTGAATCTATGTCTTGACATGATGAATTTTTAAACATGGCCCCTGCTGTTTGCCTGAGTCTTCTTGCTTCCTGCCTGCCCCCTTTTTAACTCTGTTTCTCCAGGCTTTCAGACCTCTTGGCTCACTTGCCATCTTGATTCATGTTTGACCCCTTAGCACTTGGTGACCTTTTTTTTTTTTTTTTTTTTTGATTTTTAAAAATTCCAGTTATCTAAAGAAAAACCTTGTATTTATACTCTGGCTCTTGTGAGGAATTAGGCATAACGGTTAAGAGCACAGTCTTGGGAGCTGTACTACCTGACTGTAAGTTTCAGCTCCACCACTTACCACCAGCGAGACCTTGGGCAGATTACTTAACGTCTCGAATCTTTGTTTCCTTCACCGACTTCCTCAAAGAGGATAATGAAAATAACACTAAGCAAGGTTTGTGTGAGTTTAATGAGTCAATATATGTAAAGTACATAGGACAGTGTCAATGTATAAAATCTTCTTACCTATTAGCTATTATTATTATTATTTCTTCTCTTTACTGACACTTGGCTGTTAAGCAGACCTTCAAATCCAACTCCAGCCCAAAACCTAATGCCAGCTAGCCCTGGTTCAGGTGAGGGCATCTTCACACATTGCTCACTCACCAAAGCCAGAATCTTTCCATTCAGCAGCCATACACGAGTACACTTGTGAAACAAAAACAGTTACACTAGTGACACAAAAACTCAGCTAAGGTCAACATTGGCATATTTCATGTGAACTTCTTTAATCTTCTAATCCTGTGTTTTTGAACTTGAATGTTTAAAGCACAGCTTTTGCTTTAGAGCACACATACTCTCTGTGTCTGGTTTTGCCTGCCTTTTGAAAGTCACAATTACGTGACCCTGGATGTTCCAAAGGAATTGGGTTTGCAGAATTGCAGAACATTAACCTAATAATGAGAGAGCATTTGCTTACTACTAAAGCAGTGGGAAACTAACTAACCTCTCTGATGCTAAAATTGTTTGCTGATTCTTTCTAAGAAATCCTGCAGTCTGCTTTCTCTCTTTCACTGCTTTTATGCTCAACAGCCCCCAAACTTCTCCCTTACGTTCTTTACCAAGAATATCTTTAACCCAGAAGCTGTGCTCCAGGAAGTAGGTAATGGGCCAGTAGTTTCAGAAGAATGGACAGACTCTCCGAAGTTCGTCCATCAAGGTTAAAGAGAAATTTAGCACCCTGTAAAGCGCCCTGATTGTTTTCACCACTTCTGTTCCAGACAGTTTTTCTGTAAAACCTCGAGACCCCAACCCCAAGATGGGCTCACAGTCTCTAAGGCACTAGCCTGCCTTAGACTCTCTTCTGCCTGGTAAAGCAGTAATGCTGTTCTTTTCTAATGCCTCCTTCCCTGCCTCTGAGTCTCAATCCAGTTTTGGGGATACAGAGGCTGGTTTTGTGTCAACACTACTAAACAAAATATGGACTGGAGAAAATCTGGCCAGGATGATGAAGACATTTTATTGACTGAGCTGTATGCAATTCTCAGTATATTTTCCACTTTTGTGCCTGGTGATTTTTTTTTTTTTTCCTGAAAAGCAAGGGTTCTGTGGCTTCTTCCTTTCCTGTATGATAAAATAGTATTTGTTTGTAAAGGCTTACCTTTATTTTCACTTCTTGCTTTTGTTATGATTGCATGCAAAGGATGTTCTTGGCATTCCCAGAAACACCTATTGTATAAGGGGAAAAAATAGTCATTTTAAAGTACATTTGCCTTTGTTCCTTTAGAGAGTAACTTTTGGAGAGAGTCTCAGAGAAAACAGGCTCCCATAGGTTCTCTTTTCATTCATAATAATCTCTCTTTGATTTATAAGTGAGGAGACCTTGAGGGGACATTGCACAGAGTTCTGAAAGTGGATGATTGAAGAACAGAGGGAGCTTTCTGTAACTTATAACTCAGGAACTTGTCAAATTCTGTACTTCCACTCGGTTTTCCTAGGCAAAGAGTGCACATTCTGTTCCAGGATCCCTTTCCACGTGGCAACAAGGCAAAATCTCATCATTACAGATTTCTTTGGTGGAATTAGTGCATGTACTATCAGAAAACCTTGGAATTTGCTGATGATTGAATGGATAATCCCGAATAACTGAAGTTGGATAGTCTGTTTAACTGACGACTAATTTTTTTCTTTCACAACTCATTTAAAAACATTTAAAATGTGCGTAGTTGGACAAGCAACAATTTGATCAACAGAGGCCTTAGGTCACAATATTGGCTCCATGCTGTTAGTTCTTGTGAAGGCTTTTACTCTTCTGGGTCTTAGTTCCTCCATCTGATAAATGAGGGGGACAGAAAACAGGATTTCAAACTCCCTTCCACATCTATAATTCTGTGTAATATTTTCATTTTTCTGAACAGGCTAACCCAAGTTTAGAAGAAAATTAAATATAATTAGATAATTTATTTATAAGATAATTATAGTTCATTATATTTGATCTCTTATACTACAACTCATTCCAGCAGTGATTCTCACTGTACAGGAGTTGAAGAAAGCATTGAGGGTCATGTTGAAAACCATTAATAAAGGAAGGTTACTCAGAGAAGGGGGAACCCTCCCTCCACTCAACACCATCACGACCCAGTCTTTAATACCTTCAGTACCTTCAATAAGCTTATTTCCCTGAAATTTCCTTCTTTTCATCTAATATTTAAGTAAAACAAAAAGTATCTGGGTCATCAGGTTTCTGGTAGCTGAGTCTGGAGTCAAATAAATTGGTTTTACTGATTTATCAGCTGGCAAATGGGGATGAGAACAGCAGTGTCCACTGAAAAAAACACACAACCTGAAAGTTGAGAATTAAGTTTTATTCAGAGTAGTGCTGAGGAATAGAGCCCAAGAAAGCAACCTCTTAGATAGCTCTGAGGAACTATTCTAAAGAAGTAAAGGAGGAGCCAGATATATAGAAGTTTTTGCTGAAAAAAAAATGTAGTCAAACATCAAAAAAATTATTGCTGATCATAAAAATAGACATCTCAAGTTAGTGATTTCAGTGCTTTTTTATGTATGTGAAGATGCAAGAATCTAAACTTATTGAAATAATTTCTTTGCTATGCATCTTAACTATCTAGGGCCAGTATCCTGTTTTTCCTCCACTCTCTATTCACCTCAGGGTGCACCATAGGGGCAGCTGCAGTGGCTGATGGCTTTATGGCAGAAACATCCTTTGTTTACTGAAATGGCAGGCAGCATTCTTTGTTCACAGCAGGAGAAAGAAAAAGAGATTATAGGAGGGGAAGGAGAAGGTACACATTCTTGATTTAAGATAGACAACACAAATATATGATGAAATATTCATTAATATGTGGCTGATCTGATATGAATCTAAGTGTCCTACAGGCAGGGTCTTCCAAATGGCTAAAGCAACATGTGGCAAAGACTGCTATGTGTGGAGATAATCATATAATTTATCATCTAAACTAGGACATTTTTGAGAGAAAAAGAGGGCCCTATTTATAATTATATTGAGACAACAGGGTAAACTGGGAATATCCAGGGAAATCAGAAGTTATAGCCACCCTGTCTTTATATTCTCCAGGACATATTTCCTCCTCTTTTTGGTCCACCCTAGAGGAATGGGAAGCTTTTAAACTTTCTTCAGTATCACTGTTACTGAACTCAGGTTTGGCTGCTCACTGCTGAAAAACCAATACTCAAGAGACAACTGTTGGTTGGAAAGAGAAGATTCCTGTCAACTGAAAAAAAAATGTACAAACTAAAAGTTGACAATTATGTTTTATTTGGTGGATTTTCTGAGGACTTAAGCTTGGAAGACAGCCTCTCAGATCACTCTTAGTGACTGTTCCAAAGAGGTAAGGGAGGAGCCAGGATATATAGGAGTTTCGCAACAGAGCCCAGGTAGTCATGGCAAAGAATAATTAATCAATTGATCTAAGAAATAAATGGAAAATTTTATTCAAGCAGTATTTGAGGATTATAACCTGAGAAGAACATCTCAGAAAGACAGCCAATTTGTCTCCATCCTGAGTTCCTTCAGGGCTCATCTACAGGGCTGTGGTAGTGGCTGATGGCTTGATGGCCACAGCATCCTTTGTTTGTTGATATGGCAAGCAACATTTTTCATTCACATTGCTTTATTCAGGAGACTGGCAACCTGGGAAGTTGGACCCATGTCCAAAAACCAACTCCTAAAGATTCTGTTTAACCAAAAAAGTTTTTAAAGGGTGAATCACTTGAGGATGGGGGTCAGGGTCTTCATTATCTTTCATTAGTTTTAACACAGAAAATGTGCAGACTTTCTTCTGCTTGGTTGGTGGTGACAAGGTGGTGTTCCAAGAATCTTGTACTCAGCTTGAAGTTACCATCCTCCACCTGGGTGGGGGATTTGGTTCCTGCAGAAGAACTCAAAGGTATTGCTATGTATATCCCTTGAGGAGGAAACAGGACTCTGCCCCACAGCTGCACTATTGTTTCTTGTCAAGGAGGCTAAATGAAACCTATTTCCTACAAATAAGAAATAGGGGACACAGAAAGGATTTGTACCCGAGAGGTGCTCCCCAGGATCCTGCTCTGTTTCATCACTGTGGGGTGTGGAGGGTTCTGTAGACTTCTCTTTGTTCTATTCAGTCAAACACCATTGTGCAATCCGCAACTGGACAACATTCCCCTAGCTTCTTTTACATTTAAGTATACTCAGAAGACTAAGCTATAGTCAATGAAATGTGGGCAGAAGTAATGAGTATCCTTTCTAGGCTTATGCCATGAAAACAACTTACAAGAGAGTTTCCATGTTCTTTTCCCTTCTGGTCTGATGTACACAGCATAGTAGTTTGAATTTATATGTTGCAGATAGCAGAGCCACAAGACAGAAAGTCTGGGCCCTGAATTGGAAAGCTTTGTAACAGTTAGGAAAACAGTTTGGGATTTTACATATGTGAGAAATAAACTCATACTATTCCATTGAGATTTTAGGGTTGACTTTTTATAGCCAGTAAACTAGCATTATCATCACTAGCATTATCTTAACTAATATATTGCATAAATGTTAGCCTCAAATATATTAAAGACATCGCTTTCTTCCTCATTGAACTGTGATCCTCTCCAAAATAGAATCCTAGAATAAATAGGTAGTCAAATACAGTGAGTACATTCTAAATATTATTTTTGGGTTGGATTGGATTGAGTCAAATCATGTTGAATTGGATTGAAATGAAATAGATTGTACATAAAGTGGTAATAAACCATCAGAGAAACCATCTTTATCAGAAATAATAAAGCTTTCTTCCAGCTGGAAGGACCATGGAAGTTTTCAAGCTCTTTGAAAAGTGGCCTTTGATCTGAAACTTGAAGAATTGAATTACTTTGGATATACAGTAAAGAAAATGATGTTACAGGGAAAATAAATAACATGAGCAAATGACACACGAACAAGAGAAGACAGTTTAGTCTGACTAGGACATACGGTAAGTCAGTGAAAAAAAAAGTTTAAATTTACTTCAGTTTAGAAATATTTATTGGACACCTGTTCTGTCAAGATGACAAATTCTTGAAGAGATAATTTAAGAGAATAATACATACAATAAGGAAGAAATATATAATAAATACTATGAGAGAACAAAGAAGTGACCCTCAAAGGAGACTAGAATGAGTTTTGAAAACAGGTAAGTTAACC
Source organism: Camelus dromedarius (assembly GCF_036321535.1). NCBI lineage: Eukaryota > Metazoa > Chordata > Mammalia > Artiodactyla > Camelidae > Camelus > Camelus dromedarius. The sequence goes on along the minus strand of NC_087451.1, from coordinate 518,226 downwards.
GCATTCCACAGAGCATTGAAAGCCTCAACAACAGGGAAACACATTGAAGGATTATTGCATTGATCCTTGAAACATGATCAGTGAGTCTGAATATTTTGTAAATAGTTGGAAGTTTTCAAAGAATTTTGAAGGGCCAAAGAAAGACATGAGAAAAACACTGCTTTAGGAAAAGGAATCTTAATAGTGGAGTGGTTGTAGGGACAGTAGCAGTGAGCATGGAGACTAAGAGTCCTGTTATTAGACATCTGTAATTGTCCATTTAAGTAGTTGTTGAGGGCCTGTGTCTAGGACCTGTGTTTGGGTAGTACAAATGTATAGGAAAGGATGGATTAGTGCTACAGAAGAGGTAGAATCAGTGCTTTAATTCCTTGGGTATTGGGTGTGAGTGTTTATCAGTTTGGATTAGTGTCAACTGTGACTGACAGAAAATACCAAATGAAATGAAGTTCTATTTCTCTCTTCTAAATGTAGGCATTTCAGCTCCATCTATCTTGCTGTTGGAAATGAGGTTTTTGCTTCCTGGTTCAAAATGGCTACTTGAGCTCTTGCCATCATGTCCCCATTCAAGTATCTGGAAGAGATGAAAAGCGGCACAGTGTTCCACTTTAACGTTTCTTGGATATCCTATACACTAACATATTGTTGCCAGAACATATTCATATGTCCACACCTAGCTGCTACAAGGGAGGTAGGAAAATGTAGTCTTCATTCTGAGAAGTCAGTGTGCCTTGCTAAAAACCAAGGCTTCTCTCATTAAGGAAGAAGAAGAAAATGGATTATTAATGCTGTCTTTGGCACAGGGGCAAAAGAGTGATCATGAAGTCCTGGAAAATAGTGATACCTTATCTAGTGGACTGCTGAAAAGATTGGTTAGAACTAGGATGAAAAATCCAGGTGAAAAATATAAATTTTTGAGTCATTCTCAATGAAATAGTAGCTGAGATAGGTAGAATGAGAAAATCTTCCCAGCTGTGGCTCTCCAGATAATTCAAGTTTCAAACTTTTCCTTTGTTTTTTTATTTAAATAATGAGACTCTAGTTGCCTCATCTGCACAACTCAGATATACTCATAATTCACTGGCTCCACTACTTATAAATTATGTGACAGCACCCATCATGTTGTGAATGATCAGCAAATACTGAGTAGACCAGAATTTGAAAGGTGGACAGAAAGATGTTGAGCTGCTAGTATATGAAAAAAATTAATTAATAAAACCACCTGGCCTTTTCCTAAGACTTGCCTCTGGCCTTGTGTCCCACCACATTAATTGATTCCAATGGGTCATTTTGTCTGCTTTCCCTGCAGCCCAGTGGGTGTTGCACTTTGCCTAGGCTTTGTCCCAGCAAATAGTGCAGGTTCCCTGCATGAGTTCTCTGGATCAGTTTTCCTGTTTCAGGTCTCATGTGCTGTTCCCAAAGGTTCCTTGGTGGCTATACTTGGACTTGCAAATGTTAGGAGTGTCATCGGGGGCTTTTGAACTCTCCCTGCTGGGTCAGGGAGGGCTCTCTTTTCCCTTTCATGAGTTGGCTCAGAATGTAGAGGATGGAGTGTGCAGATCATGCTTCTTCAGACCATCTTTTTTTTTTTTTTTTTTTTTTTTTTTAAATTTCAACCAGATTCAAGAAGAATTGTGCCAGGGCTCCTGGTTTCTTTTTCTGAGCAATTTTCTACTTTTTATCTTTGCCAGATTCCCTTTCTGCCTTTGGTTGCACATACCCTCCCCCCCAACCCAATGCACCATCACTAACATTAAATAATATAAGTAATGGATATTATATATTGAGCAAAAAGTATTGTTTTATATGCATTAACATATTTAGTCTTTTTAACAGTCTTTCAAGGAGGTTATTCCCAGTTTTCAGATAAGGACACTGAAGTGTCTTTTGTGTCTTTTTTTTTTTTTTTGAGCATTTGAAAGATGAAATTATTTAAATTTGGGATTCAATTACAGGTTGCTGTATGTTTTCCATTATTTCACATTGCCTTTCAAAAGACAACATTTCTGCTTGTTTCCTTTCTTTTCATTTGACAGCCTTGCAGAGTTCAAGCTTAAGAGAGATACAAAGAGATTTTAGTCTCATTCAAAGCTGTCAGTTACGATTGCAAGTTTTGTGTGACATGAGATTAATCCCATAATTGACTAACACTATTGATTTTAGAAATTATCAATTGTTTATCAACTGTGGTTTAAAAATTGATTCATTGTATCAATACCCTTTTAGTATTTTGAATACAACATGTACAGTCTCCTAATTGCTATGATTTATGGGAGGCCAAGTGACCCTGGGCATGGACTTGAGCTTTGGGGGTCTGAAGTTTCATCTATCTGTTTTAAAACATGAACAGACTCTACTACCAAGCTGCTGTATAATATTTATGGAAATTTTCTATACCTGACTGCAAGATGATAGATAATATTTTAAAAAAGTGAAATACAAGAAGTGTCCTAACTGATGAAATAGTCATCTCATAAAGTTGTGATGGGAAACATTCGTTCATCAGACATAGTTACAGTGCTTCTTCAGTGAGTTGTCTACTCGTCAGAAATCAAATTGTTTTTAAATAATTGGCATTATTCTATCATTATTTATTTGTCTTAAAGTTACCCCAATATTTTCCTTTAAAAATAATCACTTACATTACTATGGCAATGCCAATTGCCTTACATTTTTTACCAAGTAACTTAACAGATACAGTATGCTTTGTTCTTTGACCCTGATTTTGGCAAGCTGTGACTTTTAGAAAGATTCTAAAAGAGGTTAGAGCAGGGGATTCTCTGGAACTGGAGAAGTTAATTCATTGCAGTATTCAAGTAACCAAATGGCCAATAGAAAGGGAATAATTGGAAAATTATGGCATGCTTATTGAAAGGACCACTATGTGCACAGTAAAAATAAGAATGGAGAAAACAACTCAGGACATAATGTTTGGTGAAAGACGCAGAAAACAAAATATAACTACACTGTTACAACTGCACAGATTACAGCTGATCTTTTTGTCCCTTTTCTTTGTTTTCTACTGTTGCTATTATTTTAGTTACATGATTCTTGAAATCTAGGGACTATTTATCATTAAACTTATTTTAAGAAAAATGGGGAGAGGAGCCTGAAGGATGGGTATTCCTATAAAACCTGTGAATAGCATTTCTAAATGGAGCTTCACATGTCTTTCTCTCTTCATAGATTTATTGAACAAATATTTATTAAGTACTGTGCCCAGTAGACCAAGTGCCTAGTAGACAAAGCACATTTACTCTTGAGGTATTTTTAATTTAGCTAGGGAGACAAGGTTACAGGAAAATTACAAATTTAAAATATATGAAGAGATTGTTGCAGCCACAAAAAGGCTAAGGAGACATGACAACAAAATGTAATGTGGGATCCTGGCTGAGATCCAGGAACAGAAAAAGGACATTAGGTTCAAAACATAGGAAATCTGAATAGAGTGTGGACTTAAGCTAATAATAATGTGTCAACACTGGTTCATTGTGAGAAACGTAGTAATGAAGGATGTTAACAATAAAGGGCATTGGTACTGGGATTCTATGGGGATTCTCTGTACTATATGTGTAATATTTCTATAAATCTAAAACTATTCTAAAATAAAAATAAAATAAAAAATTCGAAAGACAGAGACAGAGAAAGAATAAAGAAAGGAATGGCACCAGACTATTATTTTCTCTTCTGTTTCTTTTTATTCTCCAACTTCAGTGGCCTTTCCCTCTCCATCTCATTTTAGATTTTCCTCCTATGTTTAACCTCTAAATATTGAACACCTCAAAGCTCCATTCTGTGTCCCTTTTGGTCTCTCTCTACATACTTTCACATTCTTCTTGACCTGTTCTAAACTCATGGTTTTAAATATCACTTATATACCAAAGAATCATAAATGTATATCTCATCTTGACCTCTTCTCAAATCTCATCTTATATCCAGCTGCCTATTTAACATCTCCTCAAGTTGCTCACTAGCCATGACAAAAGGAAGTCTTCACGTTTCAAAGCTATTCCTCCCCCAGTCTCCATGCCATCTCAATAACTGTCAGCATCTAGGCAGACAGGCCAAAAAAAGGTGGTAGTTATCCTTGATCTATGGTCTTTAACTTCCCTCATCAGCAAGTTCTATTCACTCTTCCTTTAAAATATATAGGAACTATAACTATATGTATATATTTTACATTATATGTGTGTGTGTGTGTGTGTAGAGAGAGAGAGAGTCCACTGACTTCTACTTTCACCAATACTATGCTACTTGAAGCCACTACCATCTTGCTCTTGGACTAGTACCTAACTTATCTGATCTCATTTTGGAACTTTCTCCCCACACATCCCCTATGGTTCACCCATAATGACCACTTTGATGTCTCTGGAGAAAGCCACTCCTGCCTGACTTCTTAGGATCTTTTAATCCACCTGAAATATTATCACTGTGATTTTCAGAAGGCCAGATCTTTTCTGTCATTTACATCTCAGATCCCAAAATTTCAAAGGCCGTCACTATTATACAATCTAATGTGTCTTTCCTGTCGTTCTCTGTTACCTCACCTTCTTTAATTATACTGCAGAGTACTTTTCTCTGTCTAAAATTCTTCTTACAGTTTAATACTTTTTTTTTTTTTTTTTGCTTTTTTTCTGTCTCCTTCCAGTAGAACGTAAGTTCTTGGAAAATAAGAATGTTGTATTCTTTTTTTTTTAATTTTAAACACTTTTTATTGATTTATAATCATTTTACAATGTTGTGTCAAATTCCAGTGTAGAGCACAATTTTTCAGTTATACATGAACATATATATATATTCATTGTCACATTTTTTTCTCTGTGAGCTACCATAAGATCTTATATATATTTCCTTGTGCTCTACAGTATAATCTTGTTTATCTATTCGACATTTTGAAATCCCAGTCTATCCCTTCCCACCCCCTGCCCCCTTGGCAACCACAAGTTTGTATTCTATGTATATGAGTCTGTTTCTGTTTTGTATTCATGCTTTTTTTTTTTTTACATTCCACATATGAGCAATCTCATATGATACTTTTCTTCTTTTTCTGGCTTTCTTCACTTAGAATGACATTCTCCAGGGCCATCCATGTTGCTGCAAATGGTGTTATGTTGTCGGTTTTTATGGCTGAATAGTATTCCATTGTATAAATATACCACTTCTTCTTTATCCAGTCATCTGTTGATGGACATTTAGGCTGTTTCCATGTTTTGGCTATTGTAAATAGTGCTGCTGTGAACACTGGGGTGCAGGTGTCTTTTTGAAGTAGGGTTCCTTCTGGATATAAGCCCAAGAGCAGTATTCCTGAGTCATATGGTAAGTCTATTCTTAGTCTTTTAAGGAATCTCCATACTGTTTTCCACAGTGGCTGCACCAAACTGTGTAGGAGGGTTCCCTTTTCTCCACAGCCTCTCCAGCTTTTGTCATTTGTGGACTTTTGAATGATGGCCATTCTGACTGGTGTGAGATGATACCTCATTGTAGTTTTGATTTGCATTTCTCTGATAATTAGTGATACTGAGCTTTTTTTTTTTCATGTGCCTATTGATCATTTGTATTTCTTCCTTAGAGAATTGCTTGTTTAGGTCTTCTGCCCATTTTTGGATTGGGTTGTTTGTTTTTTTTCTTAGTAAGTCATATGAGCTGCTTATATATTCTGGAGATCAAGCCTTTGTCAGTTTCATTTGCAAAAACTTTCTCCCATTCTGTAGGTTGCCTTTTTGTTTTACTTATGGTTTCCTTTGCTGTACAGAAGCTTGTTAAGTTTCACAGAATGTTGTATTCTTGATGCTTAGAAAACTGCCTGACAATCATAGGTACTCAATAAGTGATTGCTGAATTAATGAAAGTGACAAATAAGGAATGGGCACTAATGTTCTGATACTCAGGGAGATGAGAGATTATAGTGGAGATACAAGATCAGGTGAAGTTTCTTGAAAGGAGTAAGAATTGGTAAGGTTTGAGAACTGAGTAAGACTAGTCAATAAATAGGTAAACAGTGAATTCCAGGGGAAAAAAAGTATAGAAAAAAGGTATGAGAGAGTAATAAACATGGTGTACTTGAGGGCAGCAGGTGGACAGAAATTTTGTAGATTATGACATCAGAATGAATGGTAAATCCAAATTGCAGAGATTCTAGAACACCAGGTTCAGAATCAGCAATGTTAAGAATGTTCCTCCTGTGATTTTCAACTCCAGCTACCTTTGAGCCTTTTAATCAACGTCTCATATTAAGCTTTTGGGTGAAAGTAACACAGGCTGCCCTACCACCAACTTGTTTTCTCTCTTCATCTCCCAGTGCAAGTATAATTTTGATGTTAGCTTGCTTGGGTCTGGCCCAGTGTATAAGGTGATTCTAGGTTATACCTATCTTCTGTGGTCGGAACAGTCATGTTGTCACCAAGTTAGCCAGGACTATCCTTGATGGTGATCTGAATGTTTTTTTCTAGTTTTTGTGGTTAAGTTGGGGGTCACATAGGGTAAAGGAATTTAAATGAGTGTCATCCTTATCTCACAACTTACAGAAAAATTAAAAAATGGCAGAGATATAAATACTCTCAAGAATAACTTCTCCCTCTATACTTTTAAATGAAACTCATTGAAATAAATAAAAGAGTTCACTATAACTTTGTTTTTCCCAGCTAGAGAAAAGCAGTTTCTTTGGAAAGCAACTGTCCGGGCCCTTACTATCACATTAAAACCAAGTAACCACAAGATCACATGGGCTCTAACTACCTTTCCCATATATTTGGCTCCATCTTTTCTTGTCATAGACCACCTGACATAATTGTTCTGACCCAGGACTTGGGAGCACATTTTTGAAATGTGCACACTTATGGTTTGGTGTATTTTAACTGATGGTGGAGTTTTGTTTAAAAACCTCCCTTCCCCTGCTGGTTCCTTTTGTGAAGCTCCTGTATTTGCTTTTCTACTGTTTCCTTCCCTACCATACCAGCACACTCTCAGTCATTTCTCTTTTTCTTTTTTTAACATATCAGTTTTGTTTAATATATATGTATTTAATTAAGTATAGTCAGTTTACAATTTTGTGTCAATTTCTGGTGTACAGCACAATACTTCAGTCATACATGAACATACATATACTCATTTTCATATTCTTTTTCACCATAAGTTACTACAAGATATTGAATATAATTTCCTATGCTATACAGTATAAACTTGTTGTTTATCTATTTTATATATATATTAATTAGTATCTGCAAATCTCTAACTCTCAATTTATCCCTCCCCACCCTTTTCCCTCCCTGGTAACTATAAGTTTGTTTTCTATGTCTGTGAGTCTGTTTCTGTTTTGTAAATAAGTTTTTTTCTTTCTTTTTTTTTATATGCCACATATAAGTGATAGCATATGATATTTTTCATTCTCTTTCTGTATTACTTCATTTAGAATGACATCCTCCAGGTCCATCCATGTTACTGCAAATGGCATTATTTTATTATTTTTTATGGCTAAGTAGTATTCCATTTTATCAATCTACCACAGCTTCTTTATCCAGTCATCTGTCAATGGACATTTAGGCTGTTTCTGTATCTTGGCTATTGTAAATAGTGCTGCTATGAACATTGGGATGCATGTATCTTTCTGAATTAAGGTTCCCTCTGGATATATGCCCTGGAATGGGATTGCTGGAAATCCCATTCCTGGGCATATATTCATTCAGTCATTGCTCTTGAGTTTCTTTTACACCAGATCAAGAGACCACTATGATTTGCACATGGAGATGCTCTGCATTTGTGTTTTCTTTGAACCTAAGATAGTTCAGTTATATAACTCTGTCTTACAGCTAGTGATAGGGATTTTCTCCTTAAAGTAGCTCACTCCTAAACATTTGAGTAGGAAGCCGGACTAGATGGCAAAAATCCTTTCCAACTCTAAGACAGGAATCAGAAAACTGCAGCCCACAGACCAAATCTTCTGTCTGTGTTTGCAAAATAAAATTTTCTTGGCACCCGCACCCATTCATTTATAGATTGCGTGTGGCTGCTTTTGTGCTACAACGACAGTTGAGCATTTGGAACAGGGACAGTACAGCCTTCAAAGCCTACAATATTAACTGTCTGACCATTTGCAGGAAAAGTTTGTTGACTCCTGTTCTATGGCCTCATACTTTTTAAAGTGGCATCCCTTCTCTGTGCCTCAATTTCCTCATCTGTACAAGAAGAGATTGGAGCAGTGAACTCTATGTCTCTTTCCAAATCCTGAGATTCTGAGTTTTCTTTTGAAACTCACAAGTTCTCAAACTGACACAACAACAACAACAAAAAAAAGGAGAATAAAAGTGAAACAGATTTTCCTTACTATCAAAAAGGAGCCTTTGCTATGTATATTTCCTCATCTGGCTGTGATGACGGCTTTTATTGTCAACATGATTTTTTTTACTAGATACCTGGATTTCTCCCAGGGACTGGTTGCACAACAAGTAAAGGGATCCCAATTCATAGGCAAAGAGAAGCAGAGAATACAGTGGAAGCTTAGGCTGCTTTCTGTTCACCTGTTTGCTCTGAGGAATTCTGAATTGGAAATCAGATGAACAACAAGATGATTGTTGAGAATCTGGCTGGGAGGCATTAAAATGGAAATCTAGCTCTTCTCTTGGTGCCCTATCTCTGATAAGCCCCTGAAGTACTATAGCAGAACTTTAAATGGGGTACCTTTTAAATGTGCTGTCCTGTCTTTCCAAATTGCCAAGCAGTATGAGGCCAGACTGGGCGTACAAGGGCATTTGAAAATATATTACATAAAATGCCTTTATTTTCTTCAACTCTAGCCTGTAGCTATCATATTTTGTAATTTATAGGCATCAAATGAGCCCTGCTCAGGCTGATTGATTTTTTTGTAGGGTGAATTTGGATTATTCACAATGCATGTCAAAGAAAGCTAACGGAAACTCTGCAGTTCCATCATTCTAATAGACTTGATTCAGATGGTCTGATTGTCTTACTGCCTGCTAAACTCTTACATAATTCCATGTCTGAATGGATAGGGTAGCTGAAGAAGCAATGATTGGAGATGAAGAGAGAGCAAAGTTTTTTGCAATTTTCTGATGGTACAGAGACTTTCAATGCCACTTTTGTCAGTTGCTGCACTCTTAATTATCCAGGGGCTTCTTTTTCTTTCTTCCTTTTAAATGATATTTATTGAATTGATGCTTCAGTCAGACTGTTAGGTCTTCCTTATAGGGATATGTGTGTATGCCTGTATGTGTGTGTGTGTGTGTGTGTGTGTGTGTGTGTGTAACGGGCAGGTAAAGAAAAGACGTGAGTCAGAGGTAGAGATAAGTGATGGGGAATTCAAATAGGCTTAAATACATAGTTACTGTCTATTTCTCTTCAGTAGAAGTATCTTAAGTGTTTTTTTAATATTTAAAACTCTACAATAATGTCTTTTACAGGTTAATAATCTATTTGAAAATAAAGAGGAGGGAGGTTGCTGTTGCATTTTGTAGTATGACTTTTGCGTAGAAAAGAATTATTTTATGTACCGACACTCTCCTTGCTTGGACAGCCAGGACACAGTACTTCTCTGCTATCATCTTAGTCTGTTTTCTCCTTTCTTTTCCTATAGCTCAACAGAATTCACCAAAAATCCATGAAGGCTGGTGGGCATACAAGGAGGTGGTCCAGGGAAGCTTTGTACCAGGTAAATACACATATATTCTTGTCACTTTATTTTTAAGAAAAGAATTTGAATGATATATAATATTATTTCCAGAAATTTGCATTTGCTATCCGGCATTGAATGTATTGCAAAAGGCAGCAGAGTCTGACTTATATGTTTGGTGAACACTCCATTTAGAGAAAATGTATTAAATGAGTAGTAATTTAACCAAGACCATGTTTTTCCATCTGAGCTTACATCTTAAGGTCTTTCTATCTACAGGTGGCTGTCAGGGAGTGGGTAATGGAGAAGTCAGCATTGAAGTTCTATATGCTGAAATTTGGTTAAGTGACAAAGAGCCATTTTTTTTAATGTTAATGAAACAGGAAGTCTGGAAAGACTGACCATGGCAACTGGCAACAGGCTTGCTGGGATGCATGCTGTCACTGATGTCACTTCAGTAGCTTTCATGATCAAGACTTAGCAGATTGGGCCAAGTACCAACTAAAAATAACAGGCAAAGTGGATGCTGTCAGCATGGGGAGAGAGGACTGAAAACTGGTTAGAGCCAGAAACATACCGTAACTTTAGTTCTGAGGCAAGGTAGAGGGTCCTTGTCTTCCCCCAACAGCTCTTATCCTAATCATAGTCCTCATTCTTCTTGAAAGACTTTGGAGGGAAAGAGGCAAGAGAAAGAGTGTGAATGTTAAAGCAAAGGATGGAAGGGAAGGCAGGTGAAATATTTCAAAATATTTTTAATTGCTTAGATGTGAGACGGTAAGAAATAAAGCTCTCAAAAAGAGTCAGTGTGTGGTTCCAACTCAGGCACTGAAAACGGAGGGCTCCAAGTGTCACTTGAGGTCTTTGTAGTTGGCGGCAGCTGGCAAGAGCAGTGACCCAAGGTCACCTAGTTCATTCTTGGCTGCTATGTCTCTTTTTCCTGTTTTTCTGTAGAAATCATTACATCAGCTGTGCAGAGCTAAGCAAGTTGCTAAACCCCTCTGAGCATGACTTTTCAAATTTGAATTGTGTGACACGTATATGTACTCTTGGAACTTCTCAACAGGAGGCAAGCAGGCATGGTAAGGGAAAGTGGATGACCCAGGGAAAAGTCAGCTGACTGCCATAAGTCAGCATATTAACTTGATAAATTTACTACGGTACATTTATTCCTTGGCCCAGTGGGCACAGAAACTGGGTTTGATTAATTCACTCATAAATGATCAGGTTTCTAACAACACTGTTATAATAACTTAATTGACACAGCTGTGTTCATATGGCATGATACAGATACATGACATTTTGTACTTACAAGTGGGGGCATCTCTTTCCAATGGATAGAATCCTCGTGTATTTTTTTCTCAGGAATCTGCTTATTATATTCAAGATATCCCAGAACTTACATTTATAAGTACATTTCTGTGCTTTCTGATTATTAAATTTGAGCAACGTAGGGCATTCTGTCAGATTATGATAAGTCTTGTTAAACTAGTAATATCCTCTGTAGTGACTGAAATGCTCATGGATAACACTGGATAGGTTCTGAAAAAATTTGCTTTTCTGCGCTATATTTTTTTGATGTTCCTCCCTGTTGCTGCATTCTTTTTTTACATGTATTCAAGGCCGTTTTCAGTTGATTGTTGATTCTAAGACAACCACAAGGAAGAAGTTTTATCTTTCCTTTAAGTGTTGATTTAAAATCATTTAGCTTTCCCTCAGTTCCAGTTTTAAATGAGATAATATGTATAAAACCTGCTACACGGGGAGCAGTAAGGTGTGCAGTGCTGAGCACGGACTTGAGTCTGGGCTCTATAGCTTCCCTATGGCAGAACTGTCAGCAAGTTGCCTGCCAACTCTCAGTCCCCTATGTTCTTCGTCTGTTAGAATGGAGATTAGGACCAAATAAGCCTTATGAGGTTTTCTGAGGATTAAATTGCATAATGTAGGTAGAGTGCTTACGGTAGAGTCTGGTGCATGGTGTAAGTCAGTTCATGTCGGTTCCTGTTGGCATAACTATCATTATTTTATCAGTAACAACATAACTACATATTTTATACTTCTCTTTTTGAGAAAGGCAGAGAGCTGTATATTGGAAAGGGTAATAATTCAAGTGATGGTCTCTCATGATACTAGAACATGGAAAGTGCTTAATAAATGTTCCTTGAACTTGTAAGCTCAAAAAGAGTCTCTACACAGTAGTGGCCATTGGAGAGGTAACTTACCATACTCTGGATTTAACAGCCCCAAAGCCCTTATGCTTCTTGGTTAAGAAAACTGGTAACTGACGATCTCACTTTCTAAACTTTTGGAAACTCCAATGCTCTTAAAAAATATAAGAATCATAAAAATTTGTGAATTAAGTAATTGGACCTGAGGGTCTAGCATCTGACAGACTCCAGAAGACCCACTTTATCTGAATTGTTGCAAAGGCAATGGTCCCTATAGCTCATATTATCATTACTGAATATAAGGTTAAGAATGTTCTTTGCTTTGCCACTGGGGTATTTTTTCAGGTTATGGATATGTAAAAGAGAAGAGAACCTCATATGACTGGATTATTTGGACAAGTTTTATTGTCCCATAAGTTTTTTACAAGAGTGTCCAGAAATGATTCTCACTTGGCATAAATGTTAATCTGTGATTCCAAAGAAGACTGTGGTGGATAGAAATACATGATTTCTTCAGCAGTGTCAAACACAGGTTTGATTTAACATCAAAATCCCTGACTTTGGCCAGTTCAGTAGTGCTTAAGGAGTAGCCACCTGATACTGGGAACCATGTGTGGGACAGTTGATAAAAAGCTAATTGACACATGATTCTTATTCAAGGACAAGCCGACAGTCTAAAGAGTCATAAACCTGTAACTTAGTGTAAGGGCTCTAATAAGGCTTATGGAACATAAAAAGGAGGCCATGAAGTGTTGGGATTCAGCCTGCCAAGTGTTTAACAGATTTTGTTGTTTACCTGTGCAAATCCAACATCACCTATAACCAACAGTCTGCCTTATGAACAGAGCCCAATTTTGTTTGAGTGCTTATCCTCCACACAGCCATGTGCTCAGGAACGAGCCCCTCCCAGGCCCAGAAGGTTACCCTTGGCTAATACCTACACCAATCATGGTGATTTCAGCCTCTTTTTCTTTTCAGCTTTGTCATGATGGCTAATTTTATGTGACAACTTGGCTGGTCCACAGTACTAAGATATTTTATCAAACATTAATTTAGAAGTTTCAGGAAAGATATTTTTTATATGAGATTAACATTTACATTGGTAGACTTTGAGAAAAGCTGTTTACTCTCCATAATGTTGGTGGGCCTCATCCAATCAGTAGCAGGCCTTAAGAAAAAAAGGCTGAGGGAAATTGTGGTTCCAGAAGTTTTTGGCCTTGAGCTGCAACATCAACTGGGGCTCTAGCCTGCTGACCTACCTTACAAATTTCAGATTTGTCAGTCTCCACAACCTTATGAGCCAATTCCTTAAAATAAACTTCTTTCTCTGTATACAGACACACACACACACACACACACATACACACACACACACACACACACATTCTTTTGGTTCTGTTTCTCTGGAAGACCCTAACTAATACACAAATATGGACATGAACATATGATAAACAGTTCTATCCATGGCTTGTGAGGGGAAGTCTGCTCAACAAACTCAGGAACAAAAGCCACACTAAAGATGGCAGAACAGAAAGTTGAAAAGAACACAGGTTGTTTATGACCCACTTGATCACTGAATTAATCATAGAACTGCCTCATCATTTTTTTCTCAAGTGAGATAAAATATCTTGTTGTTGGAGCCACTTTGAGTCAGGTTTTCTGTTACTTGCAACCCAAAGCATTCTTCAGATTCATATTTCTCAGTACAAGGGAGAAGGAAGAAAGGAAATTGGAACTGGGTCTTAACAATCTTCAGGATTACCCAAAGTGGATAAGGAGAAGAATGTGAGGATTACCAGAGTAAACAGCACTGGCAAAGAGGAGTCAAAATGCACTTTGGGTTTGGGGTGTGCCGGTACCTCTGAGTGTCTAAAAGGCAGGATACACTATGGAGCATGATGAGTGAGGAGGCCAGCAAAGCCATCAGGGGCCAGGCTGTAAAAGTCTTTGTGTTCCATAGGCAAGAGCGTAGGCACAGTCCCTTTAAAAATAGAGGAACTATAGGACATTATTAAGCTCTGGGGAGATACAGTCAAATGCATATTTTAAAAAGCCAGCTATGGGCCAAATGGCCATGGACATGTCAAAATTACAACTATTTACAGTGCAACTATTGATGAAAAAGACTGGAAAACTAGCATAAAAGATCTACAACTAAAGTTGTAAAGAAGGAATCACAATAAGATGGGGGGGAACCGAGATGCAGTATAGTCAAGACCCATATCCCCAGGTGGGTGACAAACAAATGGGAGGATAAAAACAATTTCAGGAGTTCTCCCTAAGGAACAAGGGGGTATGAGCCCCATGTTAGGCTCCCCAGCTTGGGGATTCTGCACCATGAAGATAAGCCTCAGAATGTTTGAAGGCCATCAGGACTTACTTTCCAGTGAGCCAACAGGCTGTGGAAAATGGAGACTCCACTCTTAAAGGGTGCACACAAAATCTCACACACTTCAGGACCCAGGCCAGAAGAGTGATTTGAAAGGAGCCTGAGTTACACCCATCCGTTGATTTAGAGAGCCTCCCACAGAGGCAAGAGGAATTCACCCTGGGGATGCAGACACTAGTGGCAGTCATTTTTGGGAGCTTGTTCTACCTCAAACCATCCGGTTCTGGCAAGTTCCATTTTGGAATCCTCCCTCTAGCTTATTAGTGCTGAAACTGGCCCTGCTCACCAGCAGGGTGGCTGTCTTAAGACCCCCTGAGCCCACAGCCACCCAGCAATCTGGCTCTGACCCCAGAAGGCCCAGGACCTAGCCCAGCACACCAGTGCACTGACATTAGCTCTGGGACCAGCTTCACCAAACAGTGGGCAGGCACCAACTTCAGGATCCCCAGGGCCCTGCAGCCAGAGACACTGGGACCCAGATCCACCCACTAGTGGGCCAGCATTAGCCCAAGGAATCCCTGGGGCTCTGCACAACCACTTCATGACCTGGTCTGGCTCTGACCACCAGGGAGTGGTAGCCTCCTCACAAGGCAGGGCTGGCAATGAACCAGACTGGGGGTCAAGCACATCTACCAGACTGCCAACAGAAGGCCCGTGCAGCTCATGTAGGGGCACACCTAGAGCATATATCTCTGTTGATCAGAGGTGAGTGTACTGCTGGGATGCCTAGGACGTCTCCTACAGAAAAACCAGTTATCCATGGTCAGGAAACATAACCAACTTTCCAAATACATAAAAATTAAAAGTAGCAAATTAACTAAAATGAGTCAACAGAGAAATATGTTCCAAATGAACAAAATAAAACCACAAAGCCAAAGAACTTAGAAGAAATTTTGATGAATAGAGTGTGAAGTTAGAAGTTTTAACAAAGAGTTAGAAAATGTAAAGAAGAACCAAACAGAGTTGAAGAATACAAGAAGTGAGGTAAAAAGTACACTGGAAGAAATCAGTAGTAGATTAGAGATACAGGGAAACAATTTGGTGAGATGGAAGACAGAGTAGAAGTCACTGAAGCTTAACAACAACAAAGAAGAATAAAAAGAAATGAAGAAAGTTTAAGAGACTTTGGAAACAACATCAAGTGTAGTAGCATTCTCATTATAGGGATCTCAGAAGGAAAAGAGAGAGAAAAAGGGACAGAGAACATATTTGAAGACATAAGAGCTGAAAACTTACCTAACCTGGGAAAGGAAACAGACATCAACATCCAGGAAGTGGAGACAGCCCCGAACAAGGTCAACTCAAAGAGGACCACATCAAGACACAGTGTAATTAAAATGGTAAAAATGAAAGATAGAGAATTTTAAAATCACTAAAGGAAAAGCAACAAGTTACATACAGGGAACTCCCATAAATCTATAAGCTGACTTTTCAGCAGGAACTGCAGGCCAGAAGAGAGTGGCACAATATATTTAAAATGATGAAAGGGAAAGCCTGCAGCCAGGATTACTCTGCTTGGCAAAGCCTCATTCAGATTTGATGAAGAGATCAAAAGTTTTACAGACAAGAGAAAGCCAGGAGTCCGACACCACCAAACTAGCTTTAGAAGAAATGTTAAAGGGACTTCTCTAAGCAGAAAATAAAAAACCACAACTAGAAATATGAAAATTATGAAAGTAAAAAAATCTCATTGGTAAAGGTTACCATATAGTAAATTTGATAAATCAACCTCATATAAAGCTGGTAGGACAGTTAGAAGATAAAAGTATTAAAATCATCAATATCCACAATAAGTAGTTGAGTTATTTACTACACAAAAAGATGTAAAATATGATGTTAAAACAGTAAACATGGTGGTGGTGGGGAGTGAAACTGTAGGGTTCTTATGATATATTTGAACATAAGAGTTCAGCAGCTTAAACTAATTACATCTATATGTGTGTGTGTGTGTGTGTGTGTGTGTGTGTGTATACCTCATAATAACCAGAAACAAAAATCTGTAATAGTTAGGCACACATAAAAGAAAGAGGTGTTCAAACATAACATTAAATATAGTCATCAAATCACAAAGGAAGAAAGCAAAGAAGAAGAAAGGGGGAAAAAACTGCAAAAGACAGCTCCAAAATAAAAACAAAATGGCAATAAGTACATACCTATCAATAATTACTTTAAATGTACATGAACTAAAAATTCCAATAAAAAAATAGAGTGAGTGAATGGATACAAAAACCAATATAGACTAATATATATGCTGAAAACAAGAGACTCACTTCACATCTAAAGATACACTCAGGCTGAAAGTGAGGGTAGGTAAAAGATATTCCATGCAAATGCAAATGAAAAGAAAGCAGGGTTAGCTATACTTATATAAGACAAAATAGACTTTAAAACAAAGACTGTAACAAGAAATAAAAAAAGACATTACATAGTGATAAAGGGATCAATCCAGCTAGAAGATAGAACATTTGTAAATATACATGCTCCCAACATAAGAGTACTTAAATACATAAAGCAAATATTAACAAACATAACAAACATAATGGTAACACAATAACAGTAGGGGACTTTAACACCCCACTTACATCAATGAACAGATTATCCAAAGAATATTAATAAGGAAACAATGGTGTCGAATGACACATTAGACCAAATGAACTTAATAAATATGAATAGAATATTCCATCCAAAAGCAGCAGAATACACGTTCTTTTCAAGTGCACATGGAACATTTTCCAGGATAGATCACATTAGAGGTCACAAAATATGTCTAAGCAAATTCAAGAAAATTTAAATCACATTAAGCATTTTTTCTGAAATCAATGCTATATGACTAGAAATCAACTGTAAGAAGAAAAAACTGCAAAAAACACAAACACACAGAGGCTAAATAAATTCTACTGAACAACCAGTGTGTTTGTGGTGACTATAGTTAACCATACAGCACTGTATACTAGAAAGTTGCTCTCATCTCACACACACACACACAAACACACACAATGGTTTAAAAAAAAAAGCATATATTAGCATAACACTGGCTCTACCAGGCTCCATCTCAGTGCTTTACAGAACTGATTTAAGCCTCACACCAGACCAGCCTTATGATCACTGAATAAACCAAAGAAGTGGAAAAAAAAAAAAAAAAACCCTGAAGACAAATGAAAATGAAATCATCCAAAATCTGTGAGAGACAGCAAAAACTATTCCCAGGAGGAAGTTTGTATTGATAAAGGCATACCTCAGGAAACAAGAAAAATCTCAAATAAACAATCTAAGCTTACAACTTAAAGAACTAGAAAAAGAATAACAAATAGAACTCAATTAGTAGGAGGAAAGATCATAAAATCAGAGCAGAAATAAATGAAAGAGAGCCTATAAAAAATAAAAGATCAATGAAACTAAGAGCTGATTCTTTAAAAAGATAAACAAAATTGATAAAGTTTTAGCCAGACTTATCAAAATAAAAAAGGGAGTCTAAGTCAATAAAATCAGAAATGAAACAGAAATTACATCCAACATCACAGAAAT
Source organism: Camelus dromedarius (assembly GCF_036321535.1). NCBI lineage: Eukaryota > Metazoa > Chordata > Mammalia > Artiodactyla > Camelidae > Camelus > Camelus dromedarius. The sequence goes on along the minus strand of NC_087451.1, from coordinate 500,528 downwards.
ACAAAAGGATCATAAGAGATTACTACAAACAACTATATGTCAAAAAATGAACAAAGTAGAAGAAATGGACAAATTCCTAGAAATGTACAACCTCCAAGACAGAACCAGGAAGAAATAGAAAATATGAACACACCAATTACCAATATTGAAATGAATCTGTAATTAAACAACAAACAAACAAAAGTCCAGGACCAGATGGCTTCACAGTGAATTCTATCAAATATTTAAAGACCAATTAACTATTCCAAGAAACTGCAGAGGAAGGAATTCTTCTGAACTAAATCTATGAGGCCAGCATCATTCTGATACTAACATCAGACAAAGATATCACACAGAAAAGAAAATTACAGTCCATTATCACTGATTAATGTATATGCAAAACTCCTTCAATAAAATATGAGCAAACTAAATTCAACAACACATCAAAAGGATCATTCACTGTAATCAAATGAGATTTATCCCAGGGACTTAAGGAATTTTCAGTATCTGCAAACTGTTCAATGTGATACACCACATTAACAGACTGAAGAGTAAAAGTCATATTATCATCTCAATAGATGCAGAAAAAGCTTCTGGCAAAATTCAACATCCCTTTATGATTAAAATTTCTACAAAGTTGGTAGAGAAGGAATACACTCGACATAATAAAGGCCATATAACAAGCACACAGCTAACATCATACTCAATGGTGAAAAGCTGAAGAATTTCCTCTAAGATCAGGACTGAGACAAGGATGGCAACTCTCACCATTTTAATTCAGCTTATTATTGGAAGTCCTAGCCACAGCAACAGACAAGAAAAATAAACAAGGAATCCAAATTGGAAAGAAAGAAGTAAAGCTGTCACCGTTTGCAGATGACATGACACTATACATAGAAAACCCTAAAAATGCCACCAAAAACCTACTACAACTCACCAATGAATTCTATAAAGTTACAGGATACAAAATTAATATACAGAAATCTGTTGCATTTCTATACACTAACAAAAAACTATCAGAAAAAGAAAGTCAGAAATTACTCCTCTTACAATTGCTTCAAACAGGATAAAATACTTAGGAATAAATCTAATCAAAGAGGTAACAGATCTGTAGTCAGAAAATGAGACACTGATGAAAGAAATTGTAGATGACACAAACAGATGGGAAGATGTATCATCTTCATGGGTTGGAAGAGTTAATGTTGTTAAAATTACACTACTACCTATGGCAATTTTCAGATTCAGAGCAATCCCTATCAAAATACTAATGGCATTTTTCACAGAACAAGAACAAATAATTGTAAAATTTGTTTGGTAATACAGAGGACCCTGAATAGCCAAAACAGTCTTGAGAAAGAAAAACAAAGGTAAAGATATCACATTCCCTGATTTAAAACTATTCTACAAAGCTACAGTAATCAAAACAGTATGGTATATGCACACAATCAGACCCATAGATCATTGGAACAGAATAGAGATCCCAGAAATAGTCAATTAATCTATGACACAGGAGGCAATAATATACAATGAGGAAAAGACAGCTTCTTTAATAAATGACTCTGAGAAAACTAGACAGCTGCATGCAAAAGAATCATACTGAACTACTGTCTCATGTCATACACAAAAATAAACTCAAACTGGTTAAAGACTTAAATGTAAGACCTGAAACCATAAAACTTCTGGAAGAAAACATAGACAGTAAGCCTTTTTACATTGGTCTTAATAATATTATTTTTATATGCCTCAGGGAAGGGGAAAAAAAAGCAAAAATAAACAAATGGGACTACATCAGAATGAAAAGCTTTTGTGAAGTGAGGGAAACTATCAACAAAATAAAAACTGCCTACTGAATGGAAGAAGTCATTTGCAAACAATGTGTCTGATAAATGGTTAATAGCCCAAATATACAAAGAATTCATGCAACTCAGCATCAAAAAAATGAGAACCTGATTAAAAAATGGGTAGAGGATCTGAATAGGCACTTTTTCAGAAAGACATAAGGATGGCCAACAGGCACATGAAATGATGCTCCACCTCAGCAGTCCTCGGGGATATTCAAATAAAAAACCACAATGTGTTATCACCTCACACTTGTCAGAATGACTATTATCAAAAAGACAACAAGTGTTGGCAAGGAGGAGGAGAAAATGAAACCCTCATGCATGGTGGGTGGGAATGTAAATTGGTGCCGCCACTATGGTAAACTGTTGGAGGTTCCTCGAAAAATTAAAAATAGAACTAACATTGATCCAGCAATTCCACTTCTGGGTATTTATTCAAATAAAATGAACACACTAATTAGAAAATATATGTGCATCCCTATGTTCAGCATTATTTAGAACACCCAAGATATGAAAGCAACCTAAGTGCCCATCAATAGGTGAATGGAGGAAGAAAATGAAGTATGTTCACACACACATACACACACACAATGGAACATGACTTAGCCACTTGTGATAATGTGGATGGACCTATAGGGTATTATGTTAAGTGAAATAAGTCAGAGGAAGACAAATATTGTATGATTTGACTTATAGCTGAAAATCAAAACAAATGACCAATCATAACAAAACTGAAACAATGTTATAAATACAGAGAACAAACAGGTAGTTGCCAGAGGGCACGGGTGTGGGATGAGGAAAGAAATGCATGACGGACATTAAGATGCATAAACTTCCAGTTGCAAAATAAATGAGTCATGAATATGAAATGTATGGTGTGAGGAATATAGTCAATAATTATGTCAATATCTCTGTATAGTGACATATAGCTAGACTTATTGTAATGATCATTTTGAAATGTATAGAAATATCAAATCACTATGTTGTGTGACACGATCAATACAGTGCTGAAGGTCAATTATATTTCAAAAACAAACAAATAAACTCACAGAAAAAGAGATCAGATTTGTGGTTACCAGAGGCGGAGATGTGGGTGGGGCGGGGATTGAATGGGTACAGTTGAAAGGTACAAATTCCAGTTATCTTATAACTGGAAGTACTAGAAGTGTCATGTATGACATGATAAATATAATTAACACTGCTGTATGTAGTATATGAAAGTTGTTAAGAGAATAAATCCTAAGATTTCTCTTCACATGGAAAAATATCTTTCTATTTCTTTAATTTTGTATCTATATGAGATGATGTATGTTCACTAGATTTATTGTGATAACTCTTTCACAATGTATATTAAGTCAGATCATTATTCTGTACACCTTAAATTTATATATTGCTGTATGTCAATTATATCTCAGGAAAACTGAAAGGAAAATAAATAAAAAGCCAGCTATGGCTGCAGTAATAGAGATGTACAGTATTTCAATGAGAATGTCAAAGGCAGAAGGATCCATGAGGTGATTTTTTAAATCATCCAGCAAGCAATGGCAAACATCTATGCTAAGACTATAAATACAAACAAACAAAAAAATTGTGTTAATCATGGATTCAGCATGACCTTTGTTTTGTGGCTATACATATATATATATATATACACACACACACACGTATGTAACATGTGTATTACACATGTATGTAACATATTTATAATTTGGCATAAACATATTAATAAACATATTAACATGTTTCAGAAAATTTATGTCAAATACTATCTATTCACATCTCATTTATCCAAAACATTAGAGAAATTGAGCATTCCCTTTAGAGGGGGCACTGTGCCAGGAGTTGGAAATTCAAAAAGACATGGCTTCTAACTTCTTGGAGCTTACAATCCAGTGGGAGAGACAGCCTTTAATAATGGTGAACAGCCTTTCACCCCCTGTACCTTCTTCACATAGCAATGTTTGGGCGGGGAGTTTCCTTCCTTTTCAGACTAGGACATCAAAATATGGTGGCTTGCTTCCATTTTAAATCTTTAAATCATGACTGTTGGGGTATATATTTTTCCAACTTTTTGGAAACTCTAGAGCAGGTAAAAAACCTCTCTTTCATTTTGCCACCTCGAAAAGATCACTCCCAGGTCACTGTACATGAGTTCTTGAGCTCACTCAACCAGCAAGCTCTCATGTGCTTTCAGCATCACCATACTTGGTTCTTGGTGAGTAAAGACACAAAAAAGGACCCACTGTGACCTCAAGAAGCTGAGGATAGCAGGAGAGAAAGAAAGCCAAATGTCCTCAACCTTATAATGTTTCCGGGATTGCCATGAAGGATATTTGGGGCTTCCTGGTCTGAGAGAACACAGAGGACATCCCAGATAGGCAATTTTCTGGAGGCTGGGAAGAGAGAGAAGAGAGGCTACCTGGGGCAAGAAGGCTCAGGGGATTAAGGGCCAAGGAGGGCAGCATTAGTCTGAGCATGTAAGGCTATACCAGTCAGAGTTTGGATTTTACCCTAATGGCACTGGGACATCAAGGGAGGGATTGAAACTAGTACAGAATTCAGGGTGAGAGATGAAGGAGACATGAGCTAGGATAGGAGCAATGGGAAGGTCCAGTTTCTAGAAGCAGAAACTTTATCTCCTTCCACTCCTCCCCCTGCAGGTCATAGTGCAAACCTAGCATACAGTAGCAGTTCAACATTTGCTAAAGTAGTTTGGATCAGAGCAGAAGAATTATTGCCCCTTGAAGCCAGGTGTAAATGATATTAATGATAAGCAAAATAAACAACTCACTGCAAATGTTACTATGTGCTGTAAAGGGTTTTGAGAAGTACAGCAAGAATAGTCTGGAGATCAGGGAAGACCTTCCTGCAAAAGCCATGGCAAGCTGAGACTGGAAGAGTAGGAGGGACATTACCAGCAAAGAGTGGGCTTAGAAGAGCGTTCCAGGACGAGGAGTGAGCCTGAATGCATGGGTGTGACATAGATAAGAAACAGAACAAAATCCTCTGTGGCTGTAGAGTGCAAAGTGGTTTGAGATTGGAAGTGGTCAGGAGCCAGATCACACTTTGTGATGCAGTGAACACAGTTAAAGAGATCCTAGGAATAATGGGAGGTCAGTAAACAATTGTAAGCAATTTACTCTTCCTCAGGGATCTAGCAAGTATCAAGGGATCATGAAACTGAGTTTCTAACCATCTGAAAGGTTAATAGAGGAATTTGCAGCTTATTTCTGATCCAGATTGGATTAGGAGGCTGCTTGGTTCATTGTACTGGCGCCTTCTTTAAAATTGACTAGAAATGTTTCACCCAGGTGAATAAACTCTCCCAACATGCAGTTTGCACCCCTACCTTGTTGAGTTGTTTTAAAACCTCAAGATTGTTAGAAGGTGAAAGTAATATATCTATTGGCAACCACCTGTAGTTTAGCCCTAATTACCTGTGTTGTTCAAATGGCCAGTTTTCTTTGCCTAAGAATGGCTCCTATTAGACATTGGTACAAACATGAATTCCTGTCTCCCAGCAGTCCTCCTAGGAAGGAAAGCAGGCTTGATGGTGAAGATCCTTGCTGATCTAGAATGGCCTGCTTGGGATCATGCATGCCCCTCATTCCTCCATCTAGTAAATGACACCTATGTTAATTTTCTATTGCTGTGTAACAAATTACCACACATTTAGCAGTTTAAATCAATGCACATTTATTGTCTCAAAATTTCCTTGGGTCAAGAATCTGGGTATGGTTTATCTGGGTCCTCTGCTTATGGTCCTCTCTCAGGGCTGCAAAAGGTGTCAGTGCAGCTGCATTCTCATCTAGGGCCAAGCTCATGCGAGTTCTTGGCAGAATTCAATTACAGTTGTATGACTGAGGCCCTCAGCTCCTATAGGTTATCCCTTGTCCACAGGCTTTCATAACATGGCTAATTGTTTCAAGGCCAACAGGTGTGTCTTGCTTTGAATCTCTTCTTTCCCTTCTGTGAAGGCCTGGACTCTCTTTTAAAATTTAGGTCTACTCAGTGTACTGTCTCTTTTGATCAGCTCAAAGTTAACTGAAGACCTCATTCATAGCTGAAAAATCCCTTCATCTTTCACATATAATGTAACCTAATCACAGGTGTAAAATTCCATCATACACACAAGTCCCATCTGTACTCAAGATGGGGGGATTATAGAAGGTGTGTACACCTGGAGGTGGGAATCCTGGGGCCATCTTAGAATTTGGCTTTCCACAGTGACTCTCATTCCTCTATATGGTAAACAGTGCCCCACGTTCTTCAGTTATAGTAAACTGCCCTTCACTCCTTCATATAGTAGGAAACCATGAAAGGCTGCTGAAATGCTCAACCCAAATCAGTCTTGGTGTGGCGTCTGAGGATGAAGTAGGCATTGTTTTAGGCTGACATTTTCAAATTGAGAAGTAGGAAGTAATATTCTTTGGATTGGATATTACTTTTGTTGTCTTTATATGAAAGTAAACCAAAACCAGCTTCCCCCACCCCACCTCAGATTTCTCAGCCAATATTCCCAGATTTATAACAAATGTAAGGGGCAAGAAAGAGGGAGGGGTTTTTCCCTCTGGCTCCCTGGTTTCTAGTTTGGACAATTTATTGGAGAGTGGAGCTATTCTCCACTGTGGAGACATAGAAAATAAGCAGTTAGGTGAGTGGTACAAGGTATGTAGAAGCTACCTTTTGACAATAGCCCTCAGGGACTCACCAGATGTCACTTCAAATTGTTCTTCCAACCATTTCCCCCACCCTCGTATCCCTGGCCCTTTTATCCTCTTGCCTCGGACTCTGGCTTCTGATGCCTCTCCCTACTCAGCCCTGTGTCCTCATGTTTGGTACACTGTCTTTGGTCAGCTGGCTCAGGCTCAGTGTTTGCTTTTGTCATTATCAATCTTCTTCCTTCTTTGGGTCATAGAAACAGCAAGGAGTATTGGAAAGTGCTTACTGGCTTGGCTCATCCACTAACAAAACGTGAACTCTTAGGCAAGTTACTATCTCAAGGTCTTGATTTTCTCATGTATAAAATTGGAGTATTGAGCTGCATGATTTTCAAAGACCCATTCTGCCTCCAGTATTCTGAGAGTTTGCTAATGTGATATAAGATTGGGTTGGAGATATATTTAGCAGCATTAAGAAATAGAATATTGATTTCATTCACAGGATAATTTTATTATGTTCTCAAAAATCAGTGTTTGGAAATGGAGTCAGTGATATAAATGTTTTTCTCTAGATTTCTGATACCTCATCGCTAAAAGAAAGCAAATAGAACTTAGTGGCTATATTCTTAGTATAGGAGAGTGATGTTACACTGACTAACCTTCAATTATAAATGCATTTAATTATATTTTTTACCAGAAATTGAGATGTGTAGAGATTGAAATTTACTCTGAGCCTAATAGGTGCCATACACCCTTCTTGACACTGGGAACATAAATTAAGAACAAAATAACACTTATGATCTTAAAGAGCTCAGAGACAAGTTTAGAGACAGACATGCAAATCAGGGTTTATAGTTTAGCCTGGAAAAGGAGGTGAGAGTGGAGTGGTGAGTCAAAGGACCAAGCAGCTAACTCTACCTTTGGGGTTAGAGAAGGCTTTGCAGATGAAGACTTCTTTTGAAATAAATATTAAAATATATGTAAGAATATTTCAGGTGGACAAGATGGAAAAGGACATTGCTGCTGAATTAAACATAATGGAATCTAATGTACTACTAAATACAAGATTGTAAACTTGTAAGCAATAAGCACTCCTCTTTATCATTTCATATATGACACATCTATGTTCACAAACTTTGTGAACTGCAAAGTTGATGCTTTCTGTCTCACTCTATCATGTACCAACTGTACGATGTTTGGAAATCACCTAATTTCTCAGAGCCTCAGTTTACTCACTTGTCAAATGAAGACAATAAAACCTATGTCCTCAGATATTTTTGTAAAAATGAAATTGTGTATTAGACCTAGACATGCTTTATAGACTCTGAAAATCCACAAAGGTATTACTATTTCTGTTATCATAATTTTGCTTTATGCTATTTAAGGTTGCAAGGAAAGAACCTGCTCAGTTGTACTACTACTCTGAGTTCCTTAATAGAAATCCAGGAAGGCACTGTAAGCTTGTTCAAGATATGTTAACAATAGCACGTTGTGTGCAAAGATGCAACTTAAGCACAAGTATACATAAAACATGCAGGGGTCAGGTTACTGGGGTCAGGTTGTGGTCATCCAATACGGAGTACTCCTGCTGGATGGGCTTTTGCACCAAGCCTTCTCGGAGGTACATGGCTTTCCTGGTGCCACACGTAAATCCCAATCAACACAGGTGCCCTAGCCAAAGCCTCTTGGGAAGTACATCTGGAGCTTCAGGACCTATCCAGTTGTATGAAGGGAACTCAGTGGCAATGGCCCACACTGAGTTCAGGCAGTAAGAGGGCACATTGTCTGCACAGAATTTAATAATAATAGAGAAACTCACCAAAAGTTTGATCTCCATTTATTATCCCCATGTGCTGGAAATTCTAAAAATGCCAATGATAAAATACTCCTCCTCCAAAATGTTTTATTAGCCTAAGCTCTAAACAATTCCTGTGTTTGCTGTTGTGTTTTAATAATATATGTGTAATCTTCAAATTAGCACATTTTTGCTACTTATCCTTTAATTAGCACTGTATTTTACACAGAAATTAATTGGAGGAACTCTGTTATTCCATTAGCCTCTGACACACAGGGGCTTGGATACATGTGTTTGTTTCAAGAGGACATTTCTAAGGACTCAGGATTGGAGGAGTTAACTGTAGGGCAGCCCCTGGACTCCAGTGTGTAGTACTACGTATTCTTGAGCTTAAAGAGTTAATTGAAAATAGCAATAGTACTGATTGTAAACACAAAGAAACAGAACTTGAATTATTTCAGTTATGTCCTTCTGTGTGATTATACTTCTCACAAAATTGGCCTATGTACTCCAAAAAGTGGACTGAAACTCGAAGCCAGAGTTTTGGGATGATTAGAAAAGAACAGCTTTATTACCTTGCCAGGCAAAGGGGAATCACAGCAGGTTCATGCCTTAGAGACTGTGAATCCATCTTGGGGTTGGGGTCTTGAAGTTTTATAGAAAAACTGGATGGAACAGAAAAGGTGATAACAATCAGGATGCTTTACAGAGCGCTGCTACATTCCTCTTAACCTGGGTGAATCTTTCTAGCATCATGGGGGAACTGTGGCAGATCTGTCCATTCTTCTGAGAGTACTAGCCCATTACCTTCCTCCTGGAGCATAGCCTCTGTGTTAAAACTATTGTAAAGAATGTGAGGGAAAAGTTTGGAGATTGCTTAGCACAAAAGCAGAACGGGAGAGAAAGTAAATTGCATGATTCATTAGACAGAAAGATTCAGCAAATAGTTTTAGTATCGAGGAAGTTAGCTCGTTTCCTACTCCTTCACTTGGAGTTTTTATTTGTACTTAAATTTTAAAATATTGAAGCTGAATCTGAACTGCAAGGTGTAATATTTTTGTTTGGTAAGTGCAGGTTTCAACTCATCCGTGAAATATTTTATTGATCTGAATAACGTCTTAACCATTGAAAACTTTAAATTTAAATTTTAAAGAAAAATTATTGTTATTGACGATTGTTTGGTTATGATTAAAATTATAGTGTTGCTTAGAGCAGTGAGTATTAAAAAATTATCTGCCCAAGCCAAATACTTTAGGTATGCCACTATATACAACCTTAGGTCAATAACTTTACATTCACTGGATAAATAACCCAAAGGCAGGGGTGGGCAACCCAAAGGCAGAGCCCATGCCTGCCTTCTGGCCATGAAACACACATGGCTTCTCTGAGTGAAGCTAACTGGATTAACATCCATAGCATTGGCCTCATCACCTCCTGGCTTCCCTGCTAGCTGAAAATTCACTCTTCTTTCCGAGCAAAGCTTCTCCTTTGAAAGACATGCCTAGGTTACCTTCACAAGGCACAGAGCTTTATTGAAAAGCAACTTGGTGAGCTGTTGGGAGGTACTTGTAAGGGTAAATACTGTTCACTGAGTTGTTGTGTGAAAGTAAGATTGTTTACAGAATCCACTTCAGGGTGCTTCACCTTCAGGTTGTATCTTTTGTCAGGTGGGAGGTAATCAAAGGCAGAAGGACTATAACCTCCAACCAGGAGTCCTACTTCTTACATCTGCAAAAGGATGACAGGGAGGTGCCTGTGGCTGTTACGGAATGTAATATTCTAGAACATTCTCAAAAAGACAAAAGCTTTCATGCAACAAGTATTCAGCAAAGGATGCTCTTACTGTGAAAATTTAGTAATAGAAAGGATCCAACTCCCATTCTCTGACCCCAGCCTGGGTTGCAGAATCCCAGTGTGAAGAAAAAGGCTTACCCCCCACATCCCACTCCATGCCTTCTTGTGACTGACCACCATGGTAGCTGTGACAATTTTTTACATTCCAACTCCAAATTTCCTCACTGAAAAAAATTGGGTCACCAGTTTATGCCAGGTTCCAAACTATTGACTCCTTTTCAGCCTGGACTCTGATCACCAATGATCCCTTTCAGACACCTCTTTCTTTTTGGAAGAGTGCACATTTCTGGACCTACAGTTTCTGGATCTGAGGGCTCTTTTGCAGCCTTCCATGGCTACTCTTCCCCATGTCACCTCCATGGATTGTGTTCCAGAACTTCTACCTTTGCCTTCTCAGCTCCTCTCACAGACTCAGCAGTCACTTGCTTTATGTGAACAGCTCCAAAATCTCTAGCACTAGTTTTAGCCTCTTCTCAGTCACGGTTTCATTTTCTAAGCTCTTGAACACCCTTACTTCCTCATCTTTTGAGCACCAGAGCTTCACAAGATGTAGCTAATATCAATTATAAACTCTATTATATTTTATTTCAGGCTGTCTGCCTTACTCCTGGAGAGCTGACTTTTTTCCTTTTGATATTTTTTTTCCCCTAGAATGATCTTTCTAACATTATAGCAGTTGCCCAGAATCATGCCTTATTTTAAAATGTTTTATAATTAGACCACACCTTTCTCTTTGTTTTTCCTAGGAAAATATTACTTTTATTTAGTTAATCAAAAGAAATTATGCCTACATCTCATCAATATTAAAATATATATGTAATACATCATATTATTAAAATGCATTATATGATATGTCATACTATATCAGTATCACAATGTATTTATACTTCCTGACTTTTAATTATACATTTTGTGTCATAGCAGCTACATTTTCTTGAGACATTCTTCTCGGAGCCCTCTAACATTCTGTTCCATTATAGACTGATTGCTTTCTAAGCTTGTTGTTCAGCTATCACACTGACTTATTTTTTTAACCTCCCTGAGTTATTTCTACTCTTTCTCATATATTGTGTTATACTTTTGAATTCACTTTATAATTTTCTGAACTCTGTATATCTAGGTTTTGCATTTTTGTTTTTTATAGAAAGAATATAAGGGAGATCAATTTTATAGGTCCTCAGATGTTCAACAAAAGGTCTTTCTTTTGCCCTTAACATTTGGATGATTGTTTGTTAATAGAATTCTAGTTTCAAAATTACCTTTGTTCAGATTTTTCTGAGTATTACTCGACTGTTAGCTTGTAAAGAGTGTCCAAAATGAGAAATCTGATGCCTTTGTATCTAATGTCTCCTACCAGCCCAAGCTCCTATCAGCTTTTAGGACATTATCTTTATCCTTGAAGTTCAGAAATGTCATGAGATGTATCTAAATGTAAATGTCTTTTTTTAATTATCTGTGCTCAGCTTACTTAAATGAAGGTTCCAATAGGGCAGATATTTTTTTTTTTTCTATTTTGTTCACTGATCTATGGATGCTGAGAACAGTGCCTGACAAAAAATAAGAAGCCATGGAATCTTTTTGACTAAATGAACTAATATTCAAGTCACTTCTTATTTTAGGGAAATTTTCTTTTATTATTTCTTTTATTATCTTCTCTCATCTGTTCCCTCTGCAATTGCATACTAAGTCTATCTTCTAAGCCTTTCTTTTCTTTCCATCCACAATTTCCATATCCTTTTTTGCTCTCATAATTTCATTCTCTTTTTTCTTTTAACATTAAGTTCTAGGAGGTTTCCTTTACTTATCTTTCATATTTCTACTTTGGCCCTCAGCAACTTCTATTCTTTTATGGAGAAGTTTTATTAAACTTTTTAAACTTGATAATCATAATTTCTAAATATTATTTTTGGTTTTTGCTCTCTATATTTGTGAGTATTAGTTTATAGACACCTTATCTCTTAAATCCCTGCAAAGATATTACTTGTATTTTTTTTAAGTTTTCTTTTGTCTTCAGTGTTCTCTCTCTTTGTTAATCTTGGTTCTTCTCTTTCATGCTGTTGATTTTCCTCAAATGTCTGGTTATCTTCGGTTGTCTGTTCAAGTTTTAAACAAAGGACTCAGTTGTTTAGTAACTGGAAGCTGGTGTGGTTTCCTCTGAAGGTATGCCTATTAGTTTCTATGATAAGTCTCTTGAATGAGAGGGTGAAAAATGGAGAATGCTGATAGACCATTGTCTCTTCAAGGTCTATGAATACAAGATAAAAAAGCAAAGTGGTGAATCTCTGTCTCCAAATTAAGGAAGTCTTTTTTTTTTTTTAAGGAGTGGTATATATGGTTTTATTTCATTCCTCTGCAGAATTTCCCTTCTTATTCATCTCTGTTTTAGATATGTAGTTCTGAAGTTTCCTTAGGTTTGGTCAGCTTCTCTTTCTGGACCCAGGCACATACTAAGCACCACCACCCCACTACCACACACAGAAATAGTTGGTCTCTGCTTCGTTGGAAGGGGCTTCTTATGGCTTCAGAATGGGAGTAAATGCCATATCTAACCTTAGCATAAATATATGGTGGGGAAGGAAAGACAGCTCAGTGCTTCTGTAGGCTATACTGTATAATCATTACCTTATATTTGGCATGCTTCTGTTCCTTATACTTTTACCTGTAGGTTTTACCTTTCTGTTGGGAGCCAGTGAAAAGTTTGGAAGAAAGATTGTTACTACTATAAGGAGCTTATTCTCTCTCTTATTTATTTAATCTCCTATTAAATCTCATCTTATCTGCTTGATACCTCCTGAAAACTCAAAATGTCTGGCCCTGCAAATAGTACTTGTTCATATTTATCTAAGTTGTTTTATATTTATTACTTTTCTAATATATTTTCTGTACCTGTATCTGGAAAGTATGGGTGGAAGAGAGACTAAATATGTGTGCCCTGAATGATAATGAGCAAATACAGGAATAAATCCCCTTTTCCCACCAAACTAATTCTATCCTCCCCTATACCTTTATTCTTTTAATGGCTTACCAGTTAAAAGAAGCAAAAATCAATGTCCATTCCATACTTCCCAAGACAATATACAGATTCAATGCAATCCCAATCAAATTACCAATGACATTTTTCACAGAGTTGGAATAAAATTTGTATGGAAACACAAAAGACCCCAAATAGCCAAAACAATCTTTAAAAAGAAGAATGGAGCTGGGAGAATCAAGCTCCCTGACTTCAGACTGTAATACAAAGCTACAGTAATCAAAATAGTATGGTACTGGCATAAAAATACACACATAGATCAATGCAACAGGATAGAAAGTCCAGAAATAAACCCATGCACTTATGGTCAATTAATCTATGACAAAGAAGACAAGAATATATGATGAAGAAAAGACAGTCTTTTCAATAAGTGGTGCTGGGAAAAACTTGACAGCTACCTGTAAAATACTGAAATTAGAACATTCTATAACACTACATACAAAAAATTCAAAATGGATTAAAAACTTAAATGTAAGTCCAGATACTATAAAACTCCTAGAGGAAAACACAGGCAGAACCCTCTCAGACATAAATCACAGAAATATATTTTCTGAACCAGCTTCTGGAGTAATGGAAATAAAAGCAGAAATAAACAAATGAGATCTAATTAAACCTTCAAAGTTTTTGCACAGATAAGGATACCATCAACAAAACAAAACAAAAAAACCCCTACAGAATGGGAGAATATATTTGCAAATGTTGCGACTCACAAGGGACTGATTTCCAAAATATACAAACAGCTCATACACCTTAATATCAAAAAAACAAGCAACCCAATCAAAAAATGGACAGAAGACCTAATTAGACATCTCTCCAAGGAAGACAGACAGATGGCCAACAAGCACATGAAAAGATGTTCAACATCACTAATTGTTAGAGAAATGCAAATCAAAACTACAATGAACTATCAACTCACACCAGGCAGAATGGCCATCATTCAAAGGTCTACAAACAACAAATGCTGGAGATGGTGTGGAGAAAAAGGAACCCTCATACACTGTTGGTGGGAATGTAAATTGGTGCAGTTACTATGGAGGACAATACAGAGGTTCCTTAAAAAACTAAAAATAGACTCACCGTATGATCCAGCAACCCCAATCCTGGACATATACTTGGAGAAAAATATAATTCAAAAAGACGTATATACCCCAATATTCATAGCAGCACTATTTACAATAGCCAAGACATGGAAATAATCCAAATGTCCATCAACAGACGTCTGGATAAAGATGTGGTATTTATATATATATATAAAATATATTTATTTATTTATGTATTTATTTATTTATTTATTTTATCTATCTATCCATCTATCTATCTATCTATCTATCTATCTATCTATTTATATTCACACACAAATATACAACGGAATACTTCTCAGCCATAAAAAGGATAAAATAATGCCATTTGCAGCAACATGGATGGACTTGGAGATTGTCATTTTAAGTGAAGTAAGCCAGGAAGAGAAAGAAAAACACCATATGATATTGCTTATATGTGGAATCTAAAAAGAGAAAAGGATGCAAATGAACTTATCTGCAAAACAGAAACAGACTCACAGACATAGAGAACAAACTTATGGTCACCTAGGAGTAAAGAGGGTGGGAAGGGATAAATTGGGAATTTGAAAATTGCACTTTTTGGGGAGTGATAGAAATGTTAGCTGTCTTGATTGTGGTAGTGGTTTCATTGGTGTATACATCTATCGGAATTCATCAAATTGCACATTTGAAATATGTGTAGTTTTCTGTACAGGATCCATATCACAAAAAATGTTTACAAAAATCAATGGCAATTGATCAGTGTTGGTGAATGTCATTCTCTGTCTCTCTCTTTCCTTTCCTTTCCTTCCTTCCTTCCTTCCTTCCTTCCTTCCTTCCTTCCTTCCTTCCTTCCTTCCTTCCTTCACTCCTTGCTTCCTTCCTTCCTCCCTCCTATCCTTCCTTTCCTCCCTCCCATTGTTACTTCTTTCTGTCAAAAGATATATCACAATCCAGGCACTGGAGAGGGGCTGGGTGTATACTCTTGAATAAACAAATATGGTTTTGCCCTCTCAGGAGTTACAGTCTAGTGGGGGAGGCAAATATCAAACAAATAAGCACACAATTTGAATCTATATTTACAAAGTATAGTACACTCCCTGAAGGAGGTATGAGTGAGAAGGCCTTAGTGGGGAAATGTCATTGGATGGACCCTGAAGGGTAAGTAGTTTGGCTAGCAGACCAGCAAGGTAAGAAGGTTGTAACAAGATGGAGCACAAACATTAGAGGTCCTTGAGGTAGGGAAGAGCTTGGCATGTGGGAGGATGGTAGAGAAATCCAGGGAAAAGACTGAAGTACCAAGTAACATGTGAAAAGAATGAGAAACTGGGATAAGGGGCCTTATAGGCCATGTAAGGAATTGAGATTTAAGCAATAGAGTATTAAACAGAGGAGTTGCATGAATGATATACGTTTTTTTTAATGATGATATTAGTTATTGTGGAGAGAACAGAGTAGAAAAGGGCAAGAAGGAACTTAGGAAACCAATTAGAAAACTGTTATTGAACTGCAGGTGAGAAATAATGCCTCTCAGGCGAACTGGAGAGGCAGGAGTGATGATGGAGGCAAGTATACTGATTGTGTATGTGTTTTTGAACTAGTATGGACAAGTCATACAATGGAAAGAGAATGATAAACGGTGAATCTTAAATGTGAAGTTTGAACAACCTGGTGAATGGTGGTGCCATTATGTGAATTGGTGAGCTGTGGCAGATGCAGGTTTGGAGTGGAGAGAGTCCAATGTTGTGTTTTAACCATGTTAATTTTGACATACTTGTGAAACATTCAAGAAGAGGCAACACATTGGCAAGAAAATTCTGGGGGATATATACATTTTCCTCCTGCCAACATATAAGCGATATTTAAAGCTACCGAGTGAATGGAATTACCTAAAGAGAAAACATAGCTCACAAATAGATTTGAAACTGAGAAATGCCAACATTTTAGGAGATGGCAGAGGTGGAACGTGTTTCACCTACTATGACGACTCATTAGTAAAGGACCACGTGAGCATTTGTATGTTTTAACAAACATTTAGACTACACTTTGAGCCAGGTATGATTCCAAATGTTCCTATGGAAATGAACTTTATAAATGTTATACCTTGTTTATTTCTCACAACCACCCCATGAAGTAGTTGTGATTATTAGTCCTTATTTACAAATAAAGAAATACATGCATGTGGAAGTTTAGTGTATTACTCAAGGTCACATAGCTAGTAAATGAAAGAGCCAGGTCTCAAACCCAGGCTGTCTGGCTCTAAAATCCATAGTCTTATGTACCCTGCTGTGGTATTTCTCAGCGTCCTGTGGTCTCACCTGGAATCAGTGAATATGGGATGTGGGAATGGAAGTATATCTGCTTTTGTTGTCCTTCTAGACCTTAATTCTTTCTAACACTTGCCACTTAAGATCAATCTACTGCCAAAACCCATAGCTTTTAACTCTAGAATAATTCTTACATCAATCATTTCATTATATCCCTTCCAGTATCTGAATTTCAGACTTTTTTTTATTGAAGTATAAAGCATAAGTATAAAGTATTGAAGTATAAGATTTACAATGTTGTGATAAATTTCTGTACAGCACAGTAATTCATTCAATATGCATATGTTCCTTCTCATATTCTTTTTCATTATAGACTACTACAAAGTATTGAATATAGTTCCCTGTGCTATACAGTAGGACCTTGTTGTTTATCTATTTTACATACAGTAGTTAGCATCTGTAAATCAAGAATGTTGTGCTAAACCCCTAAATGGTTTTTCATTTTTCCTGCTCCAATCACTTTTCCTCATTGCAACCAGTAATCAAAGCACAAACACGTCCTGTTGTCTCCTAGATCAAAAATCTTCAGTGACCTCACATTTCTTACAGAGTCATGTCTACAGTCCTTTCCTGGTATCCAAAGCCACCTATAATTTGATCTCAACTTCCAAGATCGTCAGTCACAATTCTCCAGTATATAGCTACTGCCACTGTGAACTTGGGCTAATTAACTATTCTCTGAGTATGTCATTGGCATTCTCTGCTCAGCCACTTTGTCATGCCTCTCAGCACATTTAGAATCTTTTCTTTACTCTGTCATACCCCTAAGTTTCTTATCCCTGCCTATTGGAATCTGATTCATCCCACACAACCCATCATTAGGGTCCTCCTTTTCATGATTCCTTGATTTTTAGGTGGAATTGATCCAATTCTCTTCTGAACTCAACTTTCTTTGTACTGTTTATATTAGTCATCAGATTCTAAACATTATAGGATTTTGTGTGTATAGATTGTCAGGTCCTGGAGGGGAAGTCATCTGTATCTTTTCACCCACCTTATAATGCCTATACTGTTTCTGGCAAACTGTTGCATAAAGTACTTGTGTACTCAGTAAACACATGCAGGCTCTCCCTCTCAGCTGCTTTTTCCTGTCTGATTAGTACCTGCAGAACACTGCTCCATTGTCTTGCTTTCCAGTGGAATGATTCTCCTACCCAAATGCACTTATATCTTGGAGCAAGTTATTACACGTATTTCTCAAACATACACTAAAATCAAGGATGAAAATATCTGACTCCCTAGTTAAGCCTTTTGCAGATAGGATGAACTCTGGATAAGACATCTTTTACCCTAGTTTGGCTCTCAGCAAACTGCCTCTCAGATGCTTCAGAAAAAGAAATAAAATCCAAAAAAATAAAATTTTTTTTTTTTTTTTGCCGGGATCAGTGGTGTTATATCATTTATAAATGGGAACTGAGTACTGAAAACTCGTTTATTTTCATCTAAATAAGAACAAAGGGAATTTTATCAGGTTTCTATTTTACAATGCAATATTTTTTCACCATGAAACATATTTTCTAATTGGAATTTACTTTTAAGTTGAAGAGGGGTATTTTACAATACTTACGAAATAGATATTTTAAGGTTTTTGACCAGCAAAATATACATCATATATATTGTCTTAACTTTACAGTTTTGGTAATAAAAGCAAGATAGTAAATCAAATATACAATATGATTCAACTTTTTATATTCTCTCATAACTATATATATTTAAAAAAAAACCTGGAAGGAAAACCAGCAAAATAAAAAAAAGCGTGTATCTCCATGTAATAGGGTTATTTAGTTTTTGTAAATTTCTCCATTTTCTAATGTTTTAATAATTAGAAGATATTACTTTTATGTTAAAACTTTATTAAAATACAGTTTTTATTTTAATAGAAGAATTATGAGAAAGGAACAGTATTGAGAGTTTTTTATAGACCCTATATGAAATTTAAGACTTGTGAGAATCTCATAGTCTTCTTAAAATACATTTTATTGAGGTATAATTTACAGTAAAATTCTCTAATTTTAAATTTATAATTCCATGAATTTTGACAAATATACATAGTCTTGTAACTAATATCACAGCCATGATATATAACATTTCTATCATTCTCCAAAGTAACTTTTGTGGTTAATTGATAAAGTTCTCCTAACCCTTGGTTCCTGAAAACCACTGGTCTGCTTTCTATCAAGATCCCATCTTCCAGAGGTTCAAATTGATGGAACTATAGGCTATATATACAGTCTTTTGTGCATGATTTCTGTCCTTTAGCGTGATGTAAAGTTCATGTTTTTGATGGTATCAGTAGTTAGTTCCTTTATATTGCTAAATACTAGGTTATTCTATACATATACCACATTCACTTACTGATGGACATTTGAGTTGTTTCCAGATTTTGGTTATTTGGAATAAAGCTGCTATGAGCTTCATGTACAAGTCCACTTGTGAACATATGTTTTTATTAATTTTAATTAAATACCTAGGAGAAGGATTACTCTGTCATTTGGTAAGTGTATTTTATTTTACAAGAAGCTGTTAAACTGTTTTCTTCTTATTTCTTTTTCTTTTTTACTATTGTACTTGACATACAGTATTTTATTATTTTTAGGTATAATGATTCAATATTTTTATACATTGTGAAATAATCACCACTGTTAAGTCCAGTTACCATCTGTCACCAAAGTTGTGACAATATTATTGACTGTGTTCCCTGTGTTTACATTATATCCTTGTGATATTTATTTTATAGCTGAAAGTTTGTAACTTTTAATCCCTTTCATCTATTTTGTTGGACCCCCCTCCTCCTGTCTGGCAACCATCAGTTTGCTCTCTGTACCTATGAGTCTTTCTGTTTTGTTTTGTTTATTTGTTTTGTTTCTTAGATTCCACATATGAGTGAAATCATACAGCATTTGTCTTTATCTCTCTGATCAAACTCTTATTTTAAATGCCTGTACCATTTTACATTCCCACCAGCAGTGTATGTGAGTTCCAGTATCTCTACATCTTCATCAACACTTGGTATTGTCAGTCTTTTTATTTTTAGTTATTCTAGTGAGTATTAGTAGTAGCTGATTATGTTTTAAATTTTTCATTTCCCTACAAGTTAATGATGTTGAGCATCTTACTTTGTCCTTATTAACCATTCATATACTTTGTTTAGTGAAGTATCTATTTGCTTATTTAAAAAGTGGATTATTTTCTCATTTTTATTGATTTTTAGATCTTTATATATTCTGGGTACAAATTGTTTATTGGATACTTTTAAAAAATATTTCTCTGATCTGTGATTTGTCTTTTCATTTACTCAGTTTTGAAGAGTAGATTTTTTAATTTTGAGAAAGTCCAACTTATCATGCTATTTATGAGCTAGATTAAAAATGTATACTTTCTTTTTGCTTTTTATGAGCTAAGAAAATTTCATTTAATCCAAGGTTAATTGTTTTGCCAATGTTTTCTTCCAAAAGTTTTATAAATGTAGATAATGTTCTGGGACTATGATATATCTTGAGTTAATTTTTATATGTTGTTCCAAGTAAGGGTGCATATGAATAGTCAGTTGTTTCAGTTTATATTGAAAACACAGTCCTTTCCCATTGAAATAACTTGGGACTTTTGTTGAAAACCAATTAACTGTATCTGTGTGTGTATATTTTTGGACTCTATGCTGGTGTACCAATGTCTCTTAATGACTGTAGCTTTATAAAAATCCTGAAATCAGGTGATGTAAATCCTGTAACTTTGTTTTTCTTTTTCAAAATTGTTTTGGCTCTTCTTAGATCTTTTCATTTCCCTAAAAGTTATATAATTAACTTGTCAATTTCTAAAAAGAAGTCTTTTGGGATTTTGATATTGATTGAATTGAATCTCTAGATCAGTTTAGTAATTTAAATCCTAATACTGTTGAGCCTTCTGGTCCATTGACATACTATATGCCTTTACATTTATTTAGGTCTTTTTTATTTTTCTTAGCAGCAAATTTGTGCTTTGCAGTGTACAAGTATTTCACATAGTTTGTTAAATTTGAACCTAAGTATTTCATATTTTTGATGTTGTAAATTGTACTCATTTTCTTATGTTTAATTTTTGGTTTTTTATACTACCTAGAAATGTAATTTTTATATGTGGACTTTTTATCCTGTGGCCTTTCTAAAGTCACTGGTTCTTAATTTTTTTTTTAACATTAAAAGATCATGTTTTTTAAAAGATAGTTTAACATTTTCCTTTCTATTGCAGATGCCTTTTATTTATTTTCCTTGCCTTTTTCATAGTCATTGCTTCCATGACAGTGTAGAATAGAAGATTTGAGAGTAGATATTGCCCTCATGTTTCCCGTATTACAATACATTCAATATTTTCCCATTAATTATAATGATGGTTAGAAGTTTTTAATAAATGCCCTTTATCAAGTTGAGGGGATTTCCTTCTATTCTGAGTGTTCTAAGAGTTTTTTTCTTGAATGATAATTGAATTATGTCAAAAGTTTTTTCCTACATCTATTAAGATGACCATATGACCTTTTCAAATAGTTAACATGGTGAATTACACTGATTGATTCTGGAATGTTGAATCCAACCTTGTATTAAGGGGATAAACCATACTTTGTCATTATCAATTATCTTTTAACATATTTTGGATTTTATTTATCAGTATTTTTCAAAGATTTTTGCTTTTTTGTTCAAGAGGTATATTGATCTAAATATTGTTTCCATATTAATGTGTTTGTATGATTTTTGACATCAGGATAATGTTGCTCTGATCTTATGGAATGAGTGTTCCACCAACCTCTGTTTTCAGGAAGACTGAATATCTGGTAGAATTCATCAGTGAAGCCATCCAAGCCTAGACAATTTTTATAAAAAGGTTTTCAACTGATAATTCAAATTCTTGAATAGTTATAGAGCTATTCAGGTTCTCTATTGCTTCTTGAGCAAGCTTTTGTAGAATGTGATTTCAGGGAATTCGTCCTTTTCATCTAAGTTGGCCAATTCATTGGCATAAAGTTGCTCATCATGATCTCTTATTATACTTTTAGTGTCTGTTTGTTCTTAATGGTGACCTCCTCCCCTTTGTGCTGTAGATAATTTGTGCTTTTACTTTTTTTTTTTTTTCTTGGAGCAATCTGACTACAGGCTTATCAATTTTATTCATTTCTCAAAGAATTAGTTCTTGGTATCATTTGTGTTTTTCTATTTTCTGTTTCATTGATTTTTTTCCTCCAATATTTATTATTTTCTTCCTTCTCTTTAGTTTGGGCTCAATTTTCTTTCCTCTTTTTAGTTTATTTAAGGTAGAAGCTAGAAATCTTGCCTATATTCTTCTTTAATGTAAGAATATCCCCTTAGGTCTATCTTAGTGACAGTCCACAAATTTCATTATGTTGTGATTTAATTTTCATTTAATTCCAACCATTTCCTAATTTCTCTGTGATTTTTTCCTTTAACCCATCAGTTGTTTAGAAGTATGTTGTTTAATTTCTAAGTATTGTGAATATTCTTAGGTATATTCCTGTTATTGGTTTCTAGTTCATTTCTATTGTGATAAAAAATATTACTTTGTATATTTTCAACCTTTTTTAATTTATTAAAACTTATTTTACTTCTCAGAATATGGTCTACTTTGAAAATGTTCCATGTGCACTTGAACAATTTGCATTCTGCCCTTATTTGGTGGAGTGTTTTATAAATGCCACTTAGATTCCATTTGTTGAAAGTATTGTTCAAGTTTTCCATATATTAACTGATTTTGTCATTAATTGTTTATGAATTATTGAAATAAGAATGTTAAAATCTTCCATTGTAATTGTGGGTTTGTGAATTTCTTCTTTCAGTTATATCAGTTTTTGCTTCATGTATTTTAAAATTATTTTATTAGTATATGAGAACCTAATAACAATATACAGCCATTTCCCTTCTCCTAGGATGATGTTTCAGACATTTCACTCCTGCATATGTTACAGACCCTGTTATACAGTGTTATTTTTGCTTTAAACAGTCAGTTATCTTTTAAATGTATTAAAAATGAGAAAATGTATTGCATGCATATCCGCCTATTTAACTTTTCTAATGTTCTTTATTCCTTTGTGCAGATCCAAATTTTCATCTGCTGTCATTTCCTTCTCATCAAGGAAGCACCTTTGGTACTTCTTTTAGTGCAGATCTCCTGGCAATGAATATTTTCATATTTTGTTTTTCTGAAAATACTTTTATCTTTTATTTATAAAATGTATTTTGACTGGGTAACAAATTACAAGTTTGCAGATTTGTTTGATTATATTTTCCTTTTAGTACCTGAAATTGCTCAACTCTTTTTTGGCTTCCATAGTTTTAAATAAGCTCAATGTCATATTTGTTTCATTGTACGCAATATATTTTTTCCTCCTCTGGCCACTTTAAGATTTTTCTTGTTATTATTGGCTCCCATCAATTTAGTTATCAGCTTTCTTACCATGGTTTTCTTTATGTTCAACTGTTCATGTTTCACTGAGCTTCTTCAATGGGTCATTGAGCTTCTTGGCCTTCATACAATTTGAAAAGTTCTAGGTCATTATTCCTTTATGTTTTTAACTACCACCGCCTCATCCATTCTACTACTTCTGGGATTCTAATTACATGTATCCTAGACTTTTGATATTATTTCATAAGTCTTTAAGATTCTGTTCAATTTTTAAAATTCTTTTTTTGTGTGTGTGCTTAATGTTTGATAGTTTCTACTGTTAATTCTTCAAGTTCATGGACTTTTTCCTTCTGCTATTAATCTCATGAAGTGAATTTTTTCATTTCAGCTATTTTATTTCTCATTTCTTGATGATCCCTTGTTGTATTTTTTAAAGCTTTCATTTCACATCATACTCATGTTTTCTTCTACTCCCTTGAACATATGGAAAATAATGATAATAGCTGCTTTAATGTTTTTGTCTGCAAATTCTACTGTTTGTGTATTTCTGAATTTGTTTCCATTGACTGACTTTTATCCAGGGTACAGGCTGTCTGTTTCTTTGCTTCTTTTTGTGATTTTCTATTTTGAATTGAAGGCAGATAACTGCAAATTTTACATTTTTGATTGCTAGATTTGGTAATATTCCCTTTCTTGTGCTGGATTTTGTTCCAGCATGCAATTAGTTGCTTGCAATCTTTTGGTTCCTTTGAAGCCTTGCCAGAGAAGCCTTTATTTTAAGGCTAATTTAGCTTTACTAACAAGACTATATCCTTCTATAGGCTCTACCTGATGTTTTGTGTATCTCTAGATATGCATGTAGATTTCCACTTTGGATGTTGGGGATTCAAACTACTCCAAACCCTGTGAGAGATTAAGAAGTTGTTGTGACTTCTTTCCAGTGTTTTTCCCTGCTCTGGGTACCTTGTGATTAGTACACAGCCAAGGACTGAAGGGATCCCTCTGTACATCTCTGGAACTCCCTCTTGGTTCCCTTGTTTCCTCCTCTCAGTAAGCTAATCCACAATTTCTAGCCCCCTTAGCCTCTCCAGACTAAATTTTGTCTCCTCAACTGAGTGAAACCACCAGATTCTGTTTGAGTTCCCTCCTCCTGTTCTTTGGCCTGAAAACATCTTTCAGCTGGTTATCTGGGGCACTCGCATGACTCATCTTGTTTCTTTTCCTTCTTCTAGGGATCGCTGTCCTACACGACATGTCCAATGTCTGAAACTCATTCTTTAATGTATCTATTCCAGTTTTCTTATCATTTAAAGGCAAGAGGATAATCTGATCCCTGCCATTCCATCATGGCCTGAGATGAAAGTTTCTTTATCTATTCTCTATTTTGAGTCTTACATTTAACATCTATAGAATAAAGAGGAGCACTGAAAGACAAAACAAGAAAGAAATTACTGTGATGGAAGAGGATCTGAGGGCCCAAGTAGCTCTAATACAAAAGACATCTTTAGTGCAAAACAAAATTATGAGTACTCATAAATAGACCAGGTGCCTGACATTAATCTGGAATTAGAATTCCATGTTTACAAATGAGCAATGAAACTCACAGTTCCTCTCCAATAGAGGTGATGATTTTTCTAAGTTATTGATTTTGAAAGTCACTTGAGAATACCTCAAAAAAGAAAATGGGTAGTGGGGAGGGAGTGTGACTCTTAATGCTAAAGCAAACTTTGTTATTTCCCAACCATATCTTATCTGATAGGCGGCCGTCACTCTCTGCTTATACATGTTCTATGCCTAGTCAGTGCCACCTCTAGGAAGACCTGTTCTAATATAGGAGTGCCTGATTGTTTGGAACCTTCTCTGTATCATTCAGCCAAATAGTTCTTTATCTTCCTTCTATATTTCTATTCTGTCTACCTGAATAATATAGAATATATTGTGATAAATAATAGATGACCATAACCACCACCTCTATTGGAGAGGAACTGTGAGTTTCATTGCTCATTTGTAAACATGAAACTTTAATTCCAAATTAATGTCAGGTACCTGGTCTATTTATGAGTACTCATAATTTCATTTTTTATCTAGATTAAAATCCTCTGCTTTCTTATAAAGAGCATGGCTTTCGGACCCTCTCACCATTTTACTTATTATCCTTTAGACAAACTCTAATGTGTTACTTTTACACTTAACATGTGATTGCCAGAAAGAAATACTCTAATTTAAATACAGAGTGAGTGGGTCAGTTATTTCCCATGGCAAGGAAACTAGACTTTATTAATGCAGCTTTAGGTGGTATTAACTTTTCTCAAATGTACCATCTCTCTGAAGCCACAGGTAATTTAAAACACATTTATTTCGTACCCCATTGATAGATGGGCAGCAGAGGCGATCACAGGAAGCCCATTGGTTCATCCATTTGTCTAAGCTTTGAGTGGAGATTTGTGCTGGTTTCAGATCACTTAAAAAATTCAATGTAACTTTCATTCCCTAAATTAAAGCAAGTACCTGCTATTTAAGTTGATTATTTCTATCCTGAAATTTCTTATTAGCTGCCAGCTGACAAAAGGTGCTGTGGAGTATTTTTTTTTTTAATCCCTGTCAACAGTGATAATGTGGAATCAATCTAATATTTAGAAGTGAAAGTTGCTCATCCTGGATTTCAAAGCTGTAGTAAGGATAACCCATTGACAGAGAAAGTTGTCTACTATTCATTTCTTTTACCAGAATCATTTTAGGGGCAAGAAAGCAAAGATTTCTCCAGATACTTTGGAACTAAGTTGGAAAGAAGGAAGAATGATTAAACCATGTTTCACACATCAAGTTGATTTCAGAAGAGCAAATAATCATAAAATGCAAGATTTGGAAAAGATTTTAGAAATCATTTAATTCAAATCATTATACAAGTAAAGAAGGTGAGACCACGAGAAGGGAAATTATTTCCAAATGGTCACATAGTTGGTTTGTGGCAGAACAGGCCTTCTGACCACCGTGCTCCCAGCCAAAATTTCTACTGTGCTATTTAGGATGTTTCTCAAAAGTGACCATGTCTTTTAAATTATTTCTAAACAGGGCTCAGAAAAAACTCATGGGCTTAATTGTAATTGCATTATTGTACTTAGCACAAAAAGAGAAGGACAAAACATTTCGTGAGATAAGTGTTTCAAAGAGTGTAGGGTGGGGAAGAATTCAGGATGCTGAGAATTAATTATTCCTTGGGTACATATAACTTGTTTCAGTTTTCAAAATGATTGCAAAACATGTTGTCTTATGTGCTCCTGTCACAAGTCTGTGAGGAAAGTAGGCAGGCAGGACAGATCTAATTTCTTTCCTTTACGAGGACCTGAAGGTTCAGAATGGGTTAGTGATTTGAACAAGGTAACTCATCTATAAGTGTCAGAGACATGATCAAAGTCTAGGTGATTAAACCTTGTTCAGGGTTGTTTTCACTGCACATTTTTGTTCACACAATGATTAATCCATCTTCTAAATACCAGTTTAGATGCTCTTGTGTCGACAGTACTGCTGACTTTTACTAGATCAAGTAGTAGATGACGAGTCTCTAGTCACAGCTTGTTTAATTTTTAATTCAGTCTCCTCTTGTGCATTCTAATTCATAAAAGCAACATGGTATCATACAATGCTATGGTTCTGTAGAATCAGACTCATTTCAGTGCTGCCATTTGTTAGCTGTTTGATTTAGGCAACAAATTAGTACCCTGTCCAAGCTTCTGTGCTCTCATTCATGAAATGAGAATAACACCTACTTCATAATGTTCATGTGAGTAAAAAATTACTGATGATGAATATGTCTAGTAGGTACCTTGTTACGTCCCTCCCTTTCATAAGCCTTCCCTACTCCCATGTGTTCTCCCCAAACTTCAGTTCTGTTTATCTCACTCTACTCTCTAGTATATAGACATCACTTCTTCATGAGTTTTCTTATGCTCGTCCTAAGTTATTTCACAATGCTTTTAAAGTATGACACATTGTTCCCTTCATCCAATCAGTAACTAGTTATCGAGTGCTTTCTGTATGCCAGGCGCTTGCGTGCAATAGGTACAACTGGATAGAATTTAGACCTAGACTGGTGTGGTTCTTCACCTTGTGGTGCCACAGAAGAAACAGAGATCAGAAGTAAATAATGAAGTATAGTTTGTGAAAAAATGCTGTGAAGGAAATAAACAGAGTGTTGGGGTAGAGGATAATGGTGGGTAGGCAAGGTGAGAGGGTCTGACATGGCATAGAAATCAAGCTTAAAGTATGATTAGAATTTCTTATTTATAATTTTCATCACTTTTGGGAAAAGATGAAAGAATTCTAGGCTGAGGGAACAGAATGACCAAAGACCTGGAGACTTGAAAATTCATGGCTTGTATGAGGAAAAGACAGACTATCAGTGTGGCAGGGCAATCTTCATGGAAGGGCAGGGCCAGACTAGTGTTATCTACAGCCAGGTCACAGACAGCCTAGAATGTCACACAGGTTCTTGGGCAGAAACTGAGAGTAAAGTAATTAAATCATTATTCTTGAGGTTTCAGGAAGAGGGTTTTTGATTGTTTATAGAAAAACATTTTGGCTCTTTGACTAATTACTGTTTATCCTCTTTACCTTTTTAATGCAAACCTATAGTTCTTATAAAATGTCTGATACAGCCCACCTAGTTCAAAACAGACTTTAAATTTATATCTCCTGGTTCTAAATCCAGGTGTCACTCAATGATCCTTATCCAGCTTGATCTCGAGAGTATTCTGTATTGTTGACTGTATCTCCTTAAAACTCTTCTGTCTTAACTACTAGGATATGTTTTACAAATCTTCTCTCCCACTTCTCAGTGCTGACACTGTAAGTATTTGTGTGGACCCTTTTCTCTACATAATATCACTGGGTCATTGAATTCACATCTATGAATTCGATTTCCCACTGAGTGGTCCCAAGTTTGCATATCTTTCCAGACAGCTCCATTTAGATATTCCACCTATTTCCAAAACTGACTTTGTCATCTTCACTTCAAAATCTGCCCCTTCCCTCTGGATTATCACATCAGCTGTCTGTATCATCTGTCCTTCCTCCAGTTATAATGCAGACCTCAGCACGTCATTCCTCTTCCTAAATTCTTCACTGGTTGCCTGTTGTCTTCATGTAAAAAGATACTGTTGCAGACAGTTTTTCATTGTCCCACTTTGCCTGCCTCTGTAACAACACCCATACCTCTTACTCCAGGTCTATTCATGACTGTGACTGCATTGGGCTCTGACACACTGCTGCACTGTGGTAATAGTGTTAATAATAATTGCTCAGATTTATTAATGACTTAGTTGTGTTTGAGGTGCTATGCCAAACCACTTTAAATTCATTATCTTATATAATCCATACATCAACCCTGTGTGGTAGGTTCTGTTAGTGTCTCTATTTTGGAAGAGGACACTGAGGTTTGGAGGTTAAATAATGCACTCAGGCTCACAGTTAATCAGGGATAGAGCCAGAAAGCCTACTGTTCAGCATGATGCTGTGTTGCTTCTCACATGCTTTGCACAAGCTGTTATCCCTGCCTGGAATTTCCTTCTCCCACCTGCTTATTTTGACAGGTTGACTACTATTAATCCTTCAGGATGCCTAAGGTGTCACCTCCTTCAAGAAACCAGGTACTTCTTCCTGTGGTCCCATTGCTTCCTGTGGCACCAGGACTTGTAAACACTGTATCCGCTGTTATCTCATTTCTTCTGCTAGACTTCTAGCCCATGTCACATTCATCTTTTCATACCTAGAACCTAACATGGTACTCAGGATATAGTTGGAACTTCATACATAATTTTAGAATAAATAAGATTTTGATTGAAGCCCTGGTTCCCTCACTTACTGGCTGTATAAATTCATGTAAGAAACTGAATCAATATATCTGGCATTATTCTCTTCATGTATAAAATGAAGAAGTTGAATCATAGCAGTGGTTCCCCAAGTGCAGTCCCTCACCAGTAGCATCAGCACCACCTGGGAACGTGTGGAAATGCAGATTCTCGGGCTCCCAGACCTGCTGAATCAGAATCTCTGGGAGTGGGACCCTGAAACCATGTTTGTAGCAAGCCCTTTAGGTGATTCTGATACACAGCATTCTTTGAGAAATTCTAGACTGGGGTCGAAAAACTATGGCTTGGGGATCCACAGGCCAAATCCCACCCAAGGCCCGTTTTTGTACAGAAAAACTCTAGCAACCTCTGCACTGAATAATGGGATCACTGAGGGCCCCTCCAGTTCTACTGGTTGTGAGTGCATTGTGACATCCCTGATTGATGGTGGACTGCCAGTCAGGAGGCCTGGGTTCTAGACCGTCTGTTTCTCCATGTTGTAAGTTATTCCTGTTCTCCAAAGCTCAGTTTTCTCACCCTGAATAATGACAGTGGGGTAAGGTTGCTGAATCAGTCAGGGTCCAGTTAGGAAAAGAGAAGCCATGCCAGCTGTCTCAAAAGGAATTTAGCACAGGAAATTGGGGTACACAGATGTTTGAAAGTTGAAGGCAGAAAAAGGGAGAACAGAGGCAACTTTGCATGAATAAAACCAGAGCAACTCCCAGCCTTAGAACTTGGGGAGCAGAAAGGAAGCGGCCACAAAGAAGAATTTGGGAATTGGAAGGTGGGTGCTAAGAGACCATAACTTAAACCTCTAAGGTGATGGCATGACAAGCTGTTGCTCACATTCCTAGGAAGGTGATTTCCTGTGGCTGGTACTCGAGGGTGCACAGCTCTATGGCTTCTTGGATTAATAAAAGCATGTAGCCCAGTAAGTGCTTGGGATGTCAAGGAAGCTGTGGCCCAGCAGATACTAGATTAGTCTTGGGGGTGCAGCTCTGAATCCAGAGGCTGCAATGGGACAGTATTTCACTGAGGCAGGTGAGGCCTTGCAAAGCTGCTCCTGGGATTTCAAGGAAAAGCTGAAAAGTAGAGTCGTAACTACCTTTTGCTGTTTCTGCAGTAAAGTTGACAGGTACTGAGGCTGGAAAGGGGCCCCCTCTCCCTTCCTCCCATCTTCCAGTTTCCCACCAGTGCCTTTCATTGGCAGAACCTAACCTGAAACCAGCCAGAAGGGAGACAGGAAATACAGCATACAGAGTCCCAGCCCCAACATCACAGAACAGAGAATAGAAAGGGGGAGGGAGGGTCTTGGAGCTAAGAGGTGGGCAAATAGCCAGCACAGTCAGTATGATGATCTTCCAGGCCCCTCTCTACTTGAAGAATTGCATTATATAAGTATATCGGTTACACATATATGCTATGGGTCAACACATGCCATCCTCACTCACTTCAGATATTATGAGACATAACCATCCTTTAAGCATGGTATTAGTCATTAGGCTCTGAAAGGGCCTGTTTTACCGCTGGAATATTTTAGGTTGAGAGAAGAGTAAAGAAAAAAAAATGCACTTTTTTTTTTTTGAGCAATAGTTATGGCCCAGGTACTCTTTCAATGTTAACTAATAGATTGGATTTTAGTCCTTTCAAGAATGTTCTGAGTCCAGACTCTTCTTTTGTTATCTTTATTCACCCTAGTTCCATTTAACTTCAAGGGAGGCCTACCAGCTTCTAAGGCCTTTGCTTCTGCCCTAGGATACCTCTCTCACCCCATCTTTCATCATCACTCATCCAGACTATCCTGTTCTCTACCTATTTGAGCTGTGCACTAGACTAATTTTTTTTTAACAAATATAGTTCTTACTTTGTGTTCTAAGAACTTTTCAAACACTAATTCGTTCAGTCCTCATAGGAACCTCCTGATGAGGGTGCTGTTATTAGCTGTATTTTATAAGTGACGTGTTCAGACTTGAAAAAGCAAAGTTATTTTCCTACGGTCATACACTGGTGAAATGGGATAGGCAGGATTTTGACTCAGACAGTCTGGCTTCAGACTTTTCTGATCACCACACAATATGGTGGACTCCCTTGCCCCCATCACCCAGCCCTGCCACATCTGAAAGCACTGCCATATTTGCTTCATCTCTCTCTTTCTCTTCTAAGAAATAAATCTGCAATTACTGTTAGAGGCATCTGTGTACCTCTCCTTAATCCTTTTTAATTTTCTTTCCTACCTTGAGAAAACCACTCTCCAAAATTTTATATTCCCATGAAAACTTTCTACCATATACTTTTACTATATTTGTATATATGCATCCACCAAACAATTTAAAGCACTATTACCATGCTGTTAATCTTTACTGGTATGATACCCTATAATATATATACTTCTGCAGCTTTTTTTTTCCCTTTCAGCATATTTCTGAGATTTATTTTTGTTGGTAGATGCATTGGTTTTTGTTCACTTAACTGCTGGATAGTAATTCGTCATATGAATTTACTACAGTTTACTTTTTCATTCTGCTATTGATGAACATTTAAGTTATTTCTAATTTTTCACTGTTACAAACAATGTACACTAAACATTCTTCTATATTTCTTCTTGGTCCCACATGTACATTTATGTTATTTCTGGATTATAGGGTATACGCATCTTCAATTTTACTGTATACTTCAACAGTGCTCTCCAAATTGGGTGCACTCATATATGAGGAGTTAATCCGTATCCTTACTAGGCTTTTGCATTTTCTAAGGGTGATGGGGCTGAAATGACATCTCTTGGTTGTTTTCTTTGGGTTCACACAAGTATGAGTCATACGGTGCAGTTTTGCTGCTTCACATCTTTGTGCTTGCTATTTCATTTTGCCTGGAATGTTTCCTGTTTCCCCATTTTGCAACATCTATTTTTTCCTTCATTACCCTAACTCAGAAATTTCTCTTAACCCCCTAGTGATCCACTGTCTTCCAAACACATTTTACTGCTTTCTCTTTTGTTCCACAGCACTTTGATCCTAACTAGGATAATGTTTATGGCAGTTGTTCTTGCATAATTATTAACAGTGCCGTTTCTGTTCTCAAAAGTGACCTAGTTTGGACAATAAATCAATAGTGACCTTTATGTTAAGTCCATTATGACCTATAATGCAGTTTTTTGACATCCCATGTTTGCCCATTTTTTCCCCTTGCAAAAAAGAACTCTCCTAGACCTCTGATATCTTCATCCAAAATGCCTGACTTCTTGTCATTTCTCAACAGATGTTCCAGCCAGCCACTCCTTTGTCATCTAGAAGGAAGGTTTTTAGTCACTCATGTTTTATTTTCTTCTAATAGGGCCTGACTTGGCCCAAACCCACCTTCTTCTTTCAGAGAAGTGAGGAGAACTGTTTCTCTGCAGCAGGCATATTCCATTTCCTTATTAGCACTCTGCCAAGAGGCAGGCATCATGAAGTCAATAACTAAAGTAAAAGAAGTCTGCTTTATGTTTTTACTTCAAGTTTTATTTAAGAGCTGAGTTTCACAAGATAATTAGAATAAACCGTTGTATTTCTAGCATGTGAAAAAAGTTACAGTCTTATGGGTTAGAATTATTCAGGGAGGTATCACATGGACCTATGCTGGAAGGGAATTTCTCTTCAAAGATGGTGTCTTGAAGAGTGAAAATAATAACAGTAAGATGATATTGATAGCCTCTGGTTGCCATGGAAACTCTAGTTCACTTGCTCCTGTTAGGTATTGGGTGGCTTCATTTCACTATGTTAGGTTCAATATAAAATCACATACCCACCTTTATTTTTTCGTGGGCTATAGCGGTAGTAGATAAGCACAGAATTACGCATTTTATTTTGTGCATTAATATGACTTCCCTGCTGCGTTTAGAAGGCATAACAGTCAGTGCTTTTAACCTAATCCTTTTTATTTGTGTGTGTGAGATTAGAGATGTTTGCTGTGTCTGTGATTGGCACCTGTAATTTTCAGAGTGCTTACAATTTTAAATTCCTTCCCTTCTGTTAAAACTCTGTATTGCAGTGAAAATGCGTTCACCGCAATTATATCACAAAGATTCCAAGGGAGTCAGACATTCTTAATTTATAACACTATGTCCTTTATAAACACATTCTCAATTTATAACACTGTTTGTTCCACCATTCAATCTGTGGTTTGAGCATAGTGCAAAGGGGGATTTTGGGGTAGGGGTGGGGAAGATAGTAGCATTTATTGAACCCATGATATGACCAAGTTCTTCTGTGTGAAGAACTTTACAATTATTTTTGTCTTCAATCATTAAGATATTAGAAACTCTTGATTTTTTAAGAAATGTTTTGTAAAACTCAGTACTAGAGAAAGGAGGTGATTTGCATACATTCTGTCAATATGATTGGTGACAGAATTCAGTGCCATTCCCAGTGTATGGTGGTGAATTGGTGAAATTTTTATATTTTTAAAAGTATAAAAATTTACATTATTGGATGCAGTTCATTAAATTTGTTTATGCTTTGCATCTCAAAGATTTGGAGTCATTGTCAGCCACCTAATTAGAAGCCAAATATTTTATTTATCTTTGATCATGCCTTAATGTATATCTGAGGAATGTGTATATGGAGTAAAGACAGAAATGGAATCCAATTTGTACCCCTTTGCTTCCGTGTGACTTCTCAGTTCCCATAGGACTAAAGCAAGTTACCTTTACCGTTCTGAACGTCCCTTTCTCACTTCTTGCCTTTCCACTTCCATTCCCTCAGCATACACTCTTTCTTACTTCATTCCATTAATGTTATCCAACCATTCTGCAACTTATCATTAAGACAGAAAGGTCGACAGGCCCTACTGCATGATCTTTAAAGGCTGATAATGTCAAGATAAATACATTCTCTTAAATCTGTTTTTTAAGGCCAGACTCACTCATGCATTTCTGGGAGAGGATAATGACATCAAAATTATTACCACAAGCCAGTCCTTGCAATCATGGGGGCCAGCTAGGGTTCATTGCTCAACGGGGCAGAAGCCAGTTTTAGGGTGTGAAGAGGAAGCCATGACTCTGTATTCTGCAGCAATACAGTATGTACTCTGTAATGAATGGACATAAAATTTTTGCTTGATATAATAATTTTTGACTTAAAAAAAAAGTCTTTCTTTCTAAGAGTATGCATATAAAGTGTGTGAGATAAATACACATATAATACTGTGATATAGAATAAATCCACTTTTTAATTCAGCCACATGTCTTTTCCATACTTGGATATAAAGTTGAACCTACAAGTAAGGAGTTGTAAGTTTTTTAGAAATATTTGTGATCAGGTTTTAGTGGCTCATTCCTCTCAGTTTTCTTGGCTTCCCTTCAGAGGTTCAGATTCAAGGTGATTGCAGTGCCCATTGTTGGCCAGACGCCATGCCAGGTCCTTTGTATGTTACTCTTCCACAATAATGACATGATTATTTACATGATAAGATAGGAATCTTTGGTATTTCATAGATGAGAAACAGATGTGGGCTTGAGAAGTTGAGCAACTTGCCCATGGCTGTGTGATTTAAGTCTTTTCATGCCCAAGTTCTGAATTCTATCATTGTACCATTGCTTCAATCTTATTGTCAAAGTAAAGCAACATCATACTCTAAAGCAGTGTTATTCATTCTAGAATCAGAAAGAGTACTTAAAAGTTGTTTGAAATGGTTGGATTTGTTGAGCAAAGGATGTTTTGAAATCATCTCTTGAAAACTTAAGCTTGAAGTGATAGTTATCCATTTCCTACTATGGTCATACCTAAATTAGGCAAAACAGGAGAACTGGCAACCTAACTGGGTCCCTTTTGTTTCTTAGGCTAGAGGAGACATGAGAGAAGGAAAGACTTAAGAGAGCAATCTCTTAGACCCTGACATGTGTAGGCTATTACAGCCCCCTCAGAAGGAATTATCCAGTGGTTCTAAAGAGTATAAATGTACAAGGTTGGGGCTGTGTGTAAAATCAAAGAAAATACGTTCTCCAGGCTGGGGAAAGTTTTAGTGACTGACAGGCTATGTGGGAAAAATGGTAACAAAATGTAAAAGTTAGCCTTAGCCACTTCATGGCCTTAAAAATCATGTCATCAAAGTAGAAGTTTCATGGGCACCCAAAAAGATGGAATTTTGTGGATGCACATTAGAGAAGTAGACAGTCTATCTCATTCAAGGTTATGTCCACAGTCCTGTCTTGACTAGCAAACCCCTTGGCAATTAAGTGTCTCACAGCACAAGTGTGGTTCCCTTCTAATACCCAAGTATTAACTTTAGTTACCTTTATGGGTTCTAAAGCCAGCCTGAGGTAGCAGACGACATTTATAAGTGATGTAATTGGTTGGTAGACTCCTTCCAGGAAAGACCCACTGCTAAAATCTCAAATGGTAACTTCAGTTGTACCTTACTTTATACCAAAGATGTGCCCTTAAAAGGCTTTGTGTCATCATTTTCAATCCCCATTTCACTGAACTGCTACAAAGCATGAAACATATCGAAGAAGAGTTTTTAATAAAATTCAGAGTAGTTGTATGAAAGCTATAAATATAAAATCACCTTTTGCTATACTTTTTTTTATTAATAGGGTTTGCATATAATATGTTTGAAAGCAGGAGCAACCTGGTTGTCAGTTTCATTATTACTAAATACTGATTCCACATCTATGCTTCCCTCTGAAAAAACTGGGGGTCTAAGATTTTGGCCAAATATAACAGCAGGCCCTGCATTTTGTTAGTAACACCATAATACCCCATAGGGCTTTTAGCACCAGTTTTAAGAGGAGCTCATCTGGTTCTCACCTTTATTACTTCATTTGTCTTCCCATCCCTGGGAGGCATGGAGTCACATATTATTACTTGCATTTATAGAGGGGAAATTCTGAAAGGTTAGCCTGAGTAAAGTGATGGTGAGCAAGAGAGTTCCAGGGAGAACTCAGGTGAGCCAAAATCAGTCCAGCCCATCAGTGTCTGTTAGAAGTCTGATCTCAAAGGCCCTTTGCATAGGGGCCCAAGGGAAATGAAGTTTTATCAGGTGATTGCCCTGGTCTTCTGCTTGTTCTCCTCTGCCACTTAGAGACACTGTGACCCGAGACAAATTACTCAACCTCTCTGAGTCACAGCTATATCACAGGAAAAGTGCATAGAATATCTGCCTCATTTCCAGGGAGAGTCTTTTCTAGGAAAGATTAGCACTGACTCTGGGTAAGAGTGAGGGGAAAACAGGGTGGGTAGGCCTGTGCCTTGTTTTCTACACACCATGGCTAGGTCACTCCTGTGCTACCTTGGGGATTCCTTCTTGCCTTCACAGACTTTTTAAAGTTAACTTTTATGTGAGTGTCTTCTCTCCCCATTTTTATTGAGTTCCAACTTCCTCAGTATTTCACCCTAGAACCTAGAGCAACAGAACTTTGAAAATGTATGCTGGTCTAAGAAGGTTGGAGTGATTTTCAGTCTTTGTATTTAACAGGAAGACTCAGAGGAAACATGGGATCCTAGACTCCCAGAGTATCTGGCCGGGATAGACTTCAGAGAATTATAGTCCAAACTCCTCCCTTTATAGATAGAGAAAAAAACTGAGATCCAGTGAGGAGATTCCAAGAAGAAATTAATTGCAGTTAATTGCATTCCTTTCCTCAGTGAGGTTTTCTCCTTTCACCTGCTTTTATTTATGAATAATTGAGGTCACTGGAAGGATTAGAAAAAGAGGTGCAGCAGTAGGTGCTACTGAGTAGAGGACTGTGGGAGCTGTATGAAAGAGGAAGATAGAATCCCCAAGTCTGGAAAGACAGCGTGGTTTGGAGGAGACCCAGAGATGATTTAATTTCATGTAAGTGCACATTTATTGCACACTCCATGTTGTGAAGCCGGATCTTCACCTAACTCTGCTCTACTTCAGTGGGAGATCCTTTAGATTTCTACTACTGTTTCCTTAGTCTTCACTGAGATAAATTCACTCATGAATGGGAACCCATATCTGCCACAATCTTAATCTTGGCCAAATTGGAAAAAAGCTGTTGATTTCCCTCAGTTTAAGAGATATTTTCCCTTACTATATGTACATACACACTATATATACATATATGTGTGTGTGTGTGTATATATAATATTATATATACGTCATATATATATATATATACTTTGTATACAATATTTAAAATATTTATTTTTATGTATATCATATATACAGAAATTTTTACCTTCTACATGACTGTAAAAAAAGAACATAAAAGTACATCTGGTGAAGTTTTGATTTCTCCTTTGTTACCTGTTTCCCAGACACCTGTGTGTGTCTCACCCCTTTCCTATCATCATCCCCCTCTTTATCCACAGTTTGAAAAGCAATCATCAAATCAATTTGTCTCAACAAAGTTGCCTATCACTTTCTGAAAAGGCTGGTATGTTATGCACGTTTCACTTCTCTACAATCAAAAATATTTCAAGATAAATGAGGACAGGAAAGGTGTTCATGAATAGAAATAGCAGTGCCCTGATTTTATCTTTTCCCATCATGGTGCCTTACCTATTTGGTTTAAGTGGCAGTTAGATTTTTTTTCATTATCCCTTTTTTAAAAAATGCAGTATATTAGAAGAAAAAGACCATCTTGTCCTATGTGAATGAGTCTTAGGAAAATTGCTTTCTATTATCGATATTTTTCAGCAAGAGCCACAATGAAGAATGTGTCCATTCTGAAGTATGTGCTGTTTCTCCTTTGAGACCTTACTTATTAATCATTGTGAAATTCTGAGCCATATAAACTAGCATTGAATCCTTCTCTGAGCTCTATCACAATGAATGAGGGCTTTATTCCCTTCCTGTTACTGTTAGTTATGAGGGACAGTGGGGTGGGACCATGGCTGTGACATTTCATGTGTCCCACAGAGACTGGGGTTCTGGGAGCAAGACCACTTTAAGGTAGAACAAATGTTTTAAAGGCAGCAAGTACTAGACTTCCCCTTTTGTCTTAAAAAAAAAAAAAAAGAAAAGCAAATTCAGCTATAAAATGTCAGGACCAGGTATTCTGATATCCTCTGACTTCTTTCTGATAATAATGATAATGATTTTCATTTCATAGTAATCATCACCACAATCAGCAATATCTTCAGCACAATCATCGTTATCACCATCATCATTACCATATCCCCGAATTGTTAAGTGATTACTGTGAAGGAGACACTAGTCTAAGCACTCCGTATATTTATTATTTCCAATCACTACAAGCCTGTAATGTAATTATTTATGATTATAGTCATTTTAAGAAACCCGAACTTTAGAGACAGGAAGCTCTCTCCTTTTAGAGGGAGTTCTGACCTTCACCTGTGGATGAAGAAATAGCTTCTAAGGATCTCAGAGTGCTTTGGGATATCTTCTGACACCTCTCCCTGCATTTCCTTTGACCCTGTTCACTTCCTCTGCTTCTCTTTGGTGTGAGAATTCTGTCAACGGCTTTGCCACACCTGATCCCAGCTTGTGATTTGTCAGCTCCGGTGCCCATGCGGGTCATAGTGCCCTAGTCCCATGTGAATGAGCCTTAGGCAAAGTGGTGACTAGGACAGCGGACAGCCTAAATTTTATTTAATAGGCTTGATACTATTGCTTCCTTAATATTGGCTCCCATTTCACATATGTGAGCATGTCTAAGGAAGAGTAAGCAGATAGTGTGTTCAGTCTATGATTGGGGTTAGTACAGTGTAAGAAGTCATGAGGGACTGCTATCTTTCTGGCTACTGAGGATTAGCTTATATCAAATTGACGCTTTTGCTGGGAATTAGATAACATGCAAAAATATTTTTAAAACATCTCAGAAAGGATTATAGAATGACCTTAGGTCATTTGGACCTTAGGTTGCCAAGACTTAAGAGGCCAAGAGCCTTAACAGCCAGGAGAACATTACCTTTTGAGCAATTTTAGGTAGTAAATACACAGAGCTGTTCACTTTGTGAAAATTCACCAGGCTGTACACTTATGTTCTATGCACTTTTCTGCACATGTGATATATATCAGTTTAAAAAAGAAAGTTAAAGTAATATAAAAGTAAAGACATATGTTTAGATTATTCCTTGCAAAAAAAAAAAAAAAATCCCCGAATAGATTTCAGCTGCTGAAGGCTATTAGTGGGGATTGGCTAAGTTAAACAAACCAAAACTAACCCTTCTCTCCAGTATTCAGAATGACTAAAGCTGTGACAGGTTATCTTTTTGGCAAAAGAATCAATTCAGAAAAACATTTAAAAAAATTTTTATGAGCTACAAAATTAAAACAAAAAACTATACTGAATTTCATGAAAAAAATGTATAATTTTACAACTAAGATTACCTCCTTTATTAAAGAGAATAAAGGCATTAAGAAAATGACCCCATTTTTAAACCACTAAAATGCCCAAATGTTGGCATCTGTAAAATAGAAAGTAGAATTAACTGTTTCCAATCAGTGTGACATTAAATAAATGGCCACTGAAATACCAGGCGCTCTGCTCTGCACTGGAAATATGGAGTAATAAAATGGTGGGGGTGGTCCTTCTTCAAAATAGTTATCCCTCTCCTGCAGTTATAACCTACATTAAGTCATCTGCTTCATGACCTAACCTCAGCATGCTGCCACTACCAAAGGAAAATGTCAGCAGCAAAAAGTAATCAAGCACTTTTCTTATTTGTCTTTAGAGACTTTTTTTAAAACAGAAAATACCATTAAACAACTAAAAACTTCTCAGTTCCATTTTCTCCCCCTTTGTCAGCAGAATAAAGCACTCCACTAAATTTGGTGCATCATTTTTATTCTTGTTACCTGTATCTGTTTATAAACATTGCATCATGTCCTTTTGCAACTTGCCTTTTTAATTCATATTATGTTTTTGAAATATATCCATGTTTATACATGAAGGTATAGTTCATAAATTTCCTCTGATCCTTAGGATTTTATTGTATGAACATACTACAATTATTTATCTACATTCTTCTTTGAAATTTTTTGGCAGTTGATGGCAAAATTTTGCTGATGGATGTGAACTGATACATTATTGTTGTTTAAATGTGCGTTTCCCTGGTTTACTAGTGAAAGTGAGCATCTTTTCACGACTGGATATCCTGTGAATCTTAGTACAAATCCTGCCTAGTTTTTATTAGTGTGTAAGGATTCTGGATACTAATATACTAATATACTTGTATGTAGACTTCTTTCTGTACCTTGATCTAGTGGTCTACAGATTACACTTGTACAAGTCCCAGTGTCTGCCATCATTCCTTATACTTTTTGATTTGTCTTAGTACTTTACTCTTTCATATAAATTTAGGAGCTGTTATTTTATTAATTTAAAATGTATAATTTTGATTTTATAAAAAATGGTATCTTATATACTTTTTTACCATGAAAGTTTAATTCTACTTTTATTTACTATGATTACTGATATATATGGTCACATTTCTACAGCCTTCTAGTATATTTTTGCTTGTCTTGAGTTATCTCTGCTTCCTCTAGTTTCTTAGAATTCTAATTTTTATTTAGTCGTTATCCTCAAACTTATACCATAAATTAACAACATCTAATCAGTATACAGTATTCTACTCCTACATGTTTAAGTACCTTGTACATTGCAAATGTAAAAGTGAAAGTTAGTAAAATATTTATCATCAAAGACATGAGAGGAACAAACCACAAGTATATATCCAAATAGATTATTTGTTTCTTGGAAGGTAATCTCTTTCTATCCTTTATGTCTCTGAAACTCTCTTTGTAAAATTTTTATAGTTTCTCTGTGTGCTGCATTCTATGTGACTTCATCACATCTATTTTCTAATTCTCTAATTCTCTCTTCAGCTGAGAGATCATATTTGTTTAACACATCCATTGAGTTCTAATGTTACTCATATATATTCAGTCTATCATCATTTATTTTTAAATCTGTTGTTTTTCCTTACATGGCTTCCCTACATGATTTCTATCTCTTCTTTTTCTTAATTTTTTTTTTTTTTTGGTAATATGCTATCTCAGGATTTTATATTATTTCTAGTTCTTGCAGGACAAATTCTCACCTTCATTTTAGCTTCTGATTCTTCTCCATGTTGATTCATTTTCTCATAATGTTTCATTGAGTTTAAGAATCTTCTGTTCAGTAAATGCTCTTTTACCTGTGGGAATTTTTAGTGTGGATGGTTATAAAAGTGATTCTACAGATTTTCTTTCTTTCTTTCTTTCTTCCTTTCTTCCTTTCTTCCTTTCTTCCTTTCTTCCTTTCTTTCTTTCTTTCTTTCTTTCTTTCTTTCTTTCTTTCTTTCTTTCTTTCTTTCTTTCTTTCTTTCTTTCTTTCTTTCTTTCTTTCTTTTCTTTCTTTCTTTCTTTCTTTCATTTTTCTGTTCCAGGGGTTTGTTACTTTCTCAGTTTAGCAACTTCTTACCATGCTTAGTGCAAAGTTTGGCTTAAAATTTCTCACTTGACACTGATGTCTATCCATATTCCCAGCCAGCAAACAAATTGCACTGATATTTTTTCAGTTTTCCTACTTCCCTGTGTATGAGCAGAAAAAGCACTAACAGCTACTTAACTTTAAAACAGAATATTTGATAATTAATACATTCCCATTTTCCCTTTATGTTCAAACTTACCATTATTCAATATTCTGGTTTTACAAAGAAAATTCATTTGATATTGAACAATCATTAGACTATTAATAAGAAAACATTAAATTTGATATTGTGAAACTACACATGTGGGTAGGACAGAATAGACTTCTTTGTGTGTGACTGCCATCTGTCCCTTAAACAATTATTAAACATGTTGAACATGGTTTAACTTTGAACCACTCCCTTCTTGTGGAGTATTTTCTCACTAAATAAGTAAAAATAAGTGTAAAGGATAAAAAGTATCAAAGGTCTTTTTCATCTCTAAAATTCTATAAAACCTGGGCCTTTGTGGAAGGAAGAACTCAATTAACATTTCAGCTGACATAACCGCTACCACTTAGCAGCTTCTGGCATCATAAGAAGCAGTATGGTACCCAAAGTTGTAGCATACATATGTATGTGACTCTATGCTTTCTCTTTGGTCTCATGGATCTGTATTTAAATTCTGGCTCTTTTATTTATTATCCATGTGCTCTTTTATGTATTACCAATATTAAGTTACTCAGCCTCTATAAATATTGGTGTTCTCATCTGTAAATAAGATTAATAGCTTTGAACTTACAAGTTATTGTGAGAATTTGGGATTTTGAGAGAATCAGGGCAAGTTCCACTTTGTCCTTGGTTTTCTCATCTGTGAAATTGAAATAATCATCATCACAGAATTGTAAGAATTTGTAAGGATTATAAGAGACATTGTAATAAATTGCTTAGCATTTAGTTTAATAAATGACAATCTACTGTTACTAACTCAGTTCATGAAATATTGGAGCAGAAAAGTAGAAGGTCCTCCTGGCCAGCCTTCTTTCTCACCCCAGGCACATGCTTCCTGATGCAGCCCACTGACTCACCCTAAATGTTGGCTTCCTTTCAGTTTGGTCTGTCCTCATAGGAAGTTCTGGCTTCTTGTCCATGGATGATACTGAAACACAATTGTGTTCACAGCCATAACCTGGGGGCTAGTTACCTGGGAAAACAGTTCTCACTTTTATTGAATTTCCACTTTCATTTCCATGATTCTGAAGTCATTTCTCCATCAACATGTACTTCTGGTCTCTATTCCCTTGAAAACTGTCTTCCCCACAAATCCATAGTCCCTTTTCTGTATCCTGATCCCCTGGAGCTTTTCCTGGGTCATGTCACTTACAATATATCTAGTCCTTGTATAGTGTTTCATGTGTATTTCACTGTATTTCCATTATAAAGTGTGAAACTGGCTATTCCATGTTATAGACTCTTGACATATAGAGAAGGGGAGAGGATAGGAAGGAGAAGAAGGAAGGGGAAGAAAAAAAGGGGGGGGAATCTAACTGTACTTTTGCAAAGTAGTCTTTTTTTCTCATTTGCTTTAATAAAGCATCTCATGTTTTATATATTGGTTAATATAACTGAATAAAAAATTTTAGCATTATCTTTTTTGTTATGATGAACTATTCCACTTTATCATGATCAGCTCTAAAGGAATTGAGAATGTAATATAAATTACCCAAAGAATTTGCACCAGAGCATTGTTCATGACCCTAAGGACAAACTGCCAGCTTCTACTTGATCAAAGCAGAAGCTCAAGTCTAAATTTTTAGGGCTGATTCTGTGGCCTTTAAGCCTATGAGAAATTGCTGACTTAGTGAAAAATTCCCATCATCATCATCATCATCATGTAATGATAAGTGGTCATGATAATTGACTACAAATTAAACCATAAATGATGGGTGCATAATGCAGTGTTAGGAGCCATACATATTTTTCTGTAACCCTCACTAACATTCTGCAAGGTCTGAATTTCAGTTCTCAGTTGTTAGGCACAGAAAGGAAGGCTCACATGGCTAAGCGACCTTCCCTGGTGGGGAGTTAGCCACCCAGGACAGGAATCTTGGTCTTCCTGGCCCCACTGCTTGTGCATTTGTATCATCCACTCTGCATGCTGATTCTCATCATTTTCTACAGAAAGTTTGTCGAAACTAGACTTTGTTTTCTGATCACAGAACTTAAGCTTTATTTCTGTATGTAATGGTAGAATGAATTAGGACTTCACTTGATGACATCAGCTTTGATAAATCTAACTGGAACTGGACAACATGCATTTTCTGAATAAAAATATTAATAAATACTCCTTGAACAAAATATAAAAATCATGTAGCTGGTTTAACATTTTGGTTTCAAATATGAATTTTGAGTCTTAAACCTTTCTCATCCCTCTAAAATTAAACATCTCAAAATTATAAATTCAGAGGAGAAATGTTCTTACAGATTACATTTGATCATTGCTTTAGAGATCCTCTAAAAGCCAGGAGATTGTGTGTATCCCTGCTACAAAGCAACTATTGAGAAGTCAGTTAGAAAACGAAAACAACATTTAACGTCCACAGGGTGTCTTTTCTCCAAGTGACATGACAAATCCATAGTTCAGGAAACTTTATGAAGGCCTTGTAAACATAGTGATTAAATAGTGAAGTGGAAAATTCTATCTTTAAAATTCATGTTTTATACTTTGTATTCAGTAAATGTTTATAATTTGCTTTGCTATGTATAAAACACAAATTAGATACTAGTATAAGTTTTATAGTCCTATAAAAAAGAAAGTCTATCTCCATAAATCACTGTCCTATAACACAGAAAATATGTGGCATAAAAGAGAGATATTAAACTGCTTTACAAATAAAAAGAGAAAAGAAATGATTTCCAGTTGGGAATATTACCCTTGATCTTAGCCAAAAGGCCGAGAAGCGATCCTTGGGAATATTGAGGGCTTAGTAATAGTGGCTGATTCCTTCAGGAGTAGGATTTAGACTTGCAGCGTGTTTATGGTCTAGTATTCATGTTTTTAGGCATGAGATAAACTAATATTGTCAATGGCCATACCACCCTGAACGCACCCAATCCTGTCTGATCTCGGAAGCTAAGCAGAGTCAGGCCTGGTTAGTACTTGGATGGGAGATAGATTAATATTAGTGGCAAAAGGAAGCACTTTTATCTGTCCAAGAAATATTCATTGAACTCTGTGCTAAGAACTTTACTAGGTGCTAGAATGAAAACTATAAGAAGTACTTCCTGTCTTCTAGGAGCCCTTAGTTTAATGTTCAGGTGGGGAATTGGGGAAAGGCAAAAGAGTGTGGACACAGGCAGAAAGCGGTGTCAGCTATTCTTTTTGAGAAGGGAAGGTGCTGCAAA
The DNA here is from genome assembly GCF_036321535.1 of Camelus dromedarius. Lineage (NCBI taxonomy): Eukaryota > Metazoa > Chordata > Mammalia > Artiodactyla > Camelidae > Camelus > Camelus dromedarius. The sequence goes on along the minus strand of NC_087451.1, from coordinate 456,006 downwards.
AGTGTGAGTGAGAAATAGATAGGAAGGCTACTGCATTCATGTTTAATTTGTTTTTAATTTAGTAAGTTCAATGAGACACACATGTATATATATGTATATAGTCTAATGACTCTCAGGACTGAGAGTTTCTTTCAAAATTTCTTTAAGTGGGAGGGAGCTACTGGAAGATCTGAAATAATGTCTCCTACTTGATTTCTAGTCAAGATGGCATTGTAAGTTCATATTTTGAGCCTGCCTTCTGCTTCAAACACATGGCAGTAACACAAAAATATAAAAAGAAAAATTAGAAAGACTTAGACAAAGTCCAATCTTAAATGTTTAACATACTTAAAAAGTAAAAGCCAAAATGTGAATTGTTTAGTCTCTCTACACTGTTACCTCCAAAAAACAATTATGCATTATATTAGACACTTTTTGCACTCCCAGCTTCCTAGTTATTTTTGTTTAAAGCTTTATCTTTTCAATAAAAATAGTTCTTATGATATTTCTGATCTAGTCAAGGATTCTGAACATTCCCATTTAAAGTTTATTTTTAGTTTCCTCTATTATTTTCATTCCACATGGAATGTATTCACATCTTAATTACTAATCTTATTGACTTCCTTTCATTAACTTCCCTCAAGTGTTTTAGAACTTTGCAAAGGAATCCTCTGGAAAGAAACTAATGAAATAGGAAGCAAACAAGAGATGATCAGCAAACCAAAACTGGTCTTTTGAAAAATGAACAAGCCAGATTGGATTACAACATAAGTGAGCAAGACTGATTAACAAATAAGAAGGGCTGGACAAATAAATGGTATGAGTAATGCAAAAGTAATGTAACAGTAGATAGAGTGAAGAGATCAGAGAAAGTTTGATATTATTTGTTCATAGAAAATTATAGAGATAAATGGATTTATGAGTAATAGTTCTCATAAAATACAATACAAACTGTATCAGAGAATAGGAAAATAAGGAAAGCTGCCCAGCTTATTATATGAAGCTAATAAATATTGACACTGAAGTCAGGTTAAAACAGAAGAGAAAAAAGAGTATAAACGATTCTCAAGTATGATCACATATGAAAAAGCTTAAACATTAGCAAATTAAATCCCACATAATATTTAAAATATACTGTATTATTTTTTTAAGTCACTTTTGTCCAGAAAAGTGATAATGGGCCAATATTATTAAAATCCCTCAGTATAATTCCCTACATTGATTTTTAAAAATTACATGGTCATCTCAATAGAAGCAGAAAAGAAGTCTAAATTTTAGCATTTTCATGCATATTATGGATAATAATAAAATTCTTTTTGAAATATGGATCAAAAAAACTTCCTTAATCTATTGAAAGGAATCCACCAAAACCTTGTATCAAATGCCTTACTTATGAATGATATATAAAAAGCATTTCCACTGAGGGCAAGATATTCAGTTCCACTGCTAGCATTTAAATTGTTACTGGAGTTCTCAGCCATGAAAAGACAAGAAAAATAAATAAGCTGTAGAAAGATTGGGAAAGAAGAAAAAATATTATTTGAATATGATATAGCCAAACAGTTAAGAAGAGTATTTAACAGATTTATTGGATATAAGATCACTATGCAAAAATTGAAAGTAATTTTTTATATCAGCCATAGCAAAATAAAGAATATAACAGGGGAAAAATGGTATTATTCACAATAATGACCATAAGGAGCCTATAACTACATAATAACATGTGTGAAAGGCCTTTACGTCAACCAAAAAAATAACAACATATGATTGAGGGACCCAGGAGATTGGATGAAAGGGAAAGAATCACAATGTACCTGAATGGCAAGAGTTAATATAATAAAGACGTTAGTTCTCTCCAGGTGAATTAATTCAATACTATCTTAATCAAAATTCTAAAAGGGTCCAAGAACTGCCATTACATTTTTTTTAAAAGACATGTTTATGCAGGAATACTTTATCACTGCACTTAAAATAAATGAACTAGATATACCCACATCAGCACATAAATCTCAACCAATCTTGTGTGAAAAAACAAATGGCAGGATAAATACTATTTGATTACACTCATGTAAAACTTCAAAAAATATTTTAAAAAACCATCATGAAGGACATAAAACAGGTCTCCAGTGAGAGAGGGGAAAAGTGGGCTTAAAAAGCAGGAAAATGAGTCTTCCACTGAATTTTTGTTTTTTCACAAAAAAATTTTGTTAATAGAATGGCAAATGTTAGCATTTGTTAAATCTGGGTGTATGTAGGGTTATTCTCTGTGTTTTCTATAATATTTGTATTGCATATTTCATAATTTTAGGCAAAAGTATGCCCCAGTCCCTTTTTAAGTTTAGCTGTTTGGCACTAGGGAGCAGAGAATAGAGTAAGTTGTACACATGACTTCATCCTTTCTTCTATAGGGACCTACTGGTTTATTGCTATTGCATTTAAGCTCCACCAACATGGGATTTCAGGTTTAGGGGAAAGCAGACATCACATAAGGTGCTACTTCCTTCTACAGAAATAAAGACTAGGATGTCTAATCATTTTGCTGTTGATCAGGGATTTTGGAGTATGTGCTTTCTGCATCTTTTTCTCTCCGGAACTCATTACTTCACAATCTACATCAGATAATGAAAGCTGCAATCTGACTTTACCTCTAAGGCCCATGGAAACTCTGTGTGGGATAAAAAATTTTATACTTTAGGGCTATTTTTTCATCCTCTTTTCTCCTTGAACCCTGAAATCAGTTTCCCCTTATCTTTCCAATCTCTTCATTTATCACTTTTCTCCATGCCCAGATATTGAAAGTTAACCTGTTTTATGGAGCACCATTTACCAGCCCCTGGTTGTTTCTCACATGACTAGAGTATGGGCCAGGAGAGTCAAGAGATCTGTATATTTTAGAGAAAGTTTTCTGAAACCATTAATTTGTGAGGGTATAAAAGGATATTCTTGGAAAGTTTATCATTACATCAACATTGAAGATCAAATCCCCACTAGCCCCCAGTTTAGCTATTCTGTACGATGAAAGTCTGATAAAGAATTGACCTTCCATGAAATGGCTTAGACAATTGCTCTCCAAACCAGTGAAATAGAACCAAACCAGTGAAATGGAACACTCATCATGTTTACTATTAGCAAAGTGCCCTAAAAAGCCATAATGTTTGATGAGTATAATGCCAAGAAGTATGGGGTAGAAAACACACAGTGTGTATCTAGCAGTGGAGACAATCACTTGGCTAGGAAGTGGCCCTGGTAAACTGCTGGCCCTTTTCATTTCAGTGAACCTTGGAAGTTATCTATTACTTACTGCTTAGAGAATAATTCTCAATCCCTAATGGAGATAAAAAAAATTTCTTTTAAGATTCCAGTAAGTTCATAGATAATGTTAGGACGGTAGCATAGAACTATAGCATAGAAGCATAATGAAGTGTAAAATTCATTTTTAAAGGAGAATTTATTTCTATGGCTTTATAAGTGATTTTATAGATGTGTTTATAGAATCATTAAGGTTCTGAACAGTTAACTAAATTGTTTTGTTATACTTTACTACATTTTATGGGGAAAAAGATGTACTGTGGCGATATTCATAGCTTTGGGGATTTATGAACATCCAGTTTCTTAGTTATACACTTCAGAGTAACTTGCTAATATACCAGTGAAGTTCAATGCATTTAAGTATTTGAGAATCTTAAGGCTTTTTTTTTAAAGACAAGTTTGGTATTTGAATAAGAAAAATAAGAGCCTTATTTTTGACCTGGCTTTGAGATGTCTGGAAGCAATTAGCAAATTTCTTCAAGACTAAAAATAAGTTAGTATTTTAATAACTTTATACTAAAAATAGAAAAATTTTCATTATTGAAGTGTTTTATTTATCTGTTATCTTGTAAAACAAGAACCAGACTGATTGACAATAAATGCTATTTTTTATCACTACCTCATTCTTGTTTCTTGAGATATTTTCCTAAAATCTTCATGCTTCAGTTTCTCTAAAATATTGGGAATATATTTATTAGTTATTGAAATATTTATATATCTTTATAGAAATAGTGTTAAAGTAATGTAAGGTGGTGGCATGTCAATTAATGCAAAATTCATAATTTTATTCTGGATCTTCATGTCACTTCATTTCAGTAGCTTTAACTTTTTTGTTAATGTCTAAGGCATAGAATGGCTAAACTAAAAACTCTATTGTCAATTTCCAAGAAAACACATACATGTGTCTTTTCCATAATATTGAAAATAAATCACAATTTTGTTAGAATCAGCAACATACTGCAATTATTTCAGAAATATACAGCTGGCTTTATTGTTAACTGGACAGGTTTCTTGTTCTGATTCTAAAATAGGTTAGATACTACTCTTTGTACCCTTTGACTTAATAAATTGTGATGTGAGAAATTTGTTTCATTAACTCTTGAAATGCATGTGCATATATAAAATTCATTGTCTGCAATTGACTGCTAAGGGATAACATAGGGAAATTATATACTAATCATGGGGATTTATTCTGGTGCTGAAAACAAGATGTTAAATTATACCATAAGAAGAAGCATAATTCAGTGAATTTTTATGATCTGTAGAGATGGGCAAATTGCATTGCAAATGATAAATGAATTTTCAGCATCGAGATCTACAAATAAATCATCATAAGTAGATATCTTGATTTATTAATATAACTAGGAAGCAGCCCTTTGGGATATGCATGTTATTTTCAGTGGTTATCCTAGTAAAAGACAGCTAACTTATTTATGTGTTGTTTTGTGTTTTTTCCCTATAAGTAACTACTCTGAATATTTTGAGGGAAGAGTTTATCCCCTTAGAAATAAGATTCCTTGCACAAGAAAGTGGGAATGGATGCTAATTTGATTAGATCAGTACTAACACATTGTTCACAATTGATAAATCCAACAGGGCGATTGGGAGGTCTTCCTCTCTGATTTATCCTTAAAGGAAGTCATTTTATCTAAATGCACCCATTTTCCTTATGAGTAAATTCTGGGTGTTTTCTTTTCTACCTGAGTTGCAACGTTCCATATCCATATCCATACTCAGTGTCATTGGAAGAATAATGAGCATTCAAATGTGTGTTTCCTTCATCAACTGCTATCCAAAACTGTGTCCTAAAAAATCATTAAACAGGAAAAGAAAAGTTTTCATTTACTCATTCTTTTAATAGATACTAACTGACTGCTTATAGGTCAGGGACTGTGCTAGAGCTTGGAGGAACAGAACAAACAAAATACAGCCCCTGCCTTCAAGGAAGTGACAGTAGAGTGAGAGAAAGAAATATCCAAACTGGCTATTATATTGTACTGTGGTGTGTGCTTGATAGAGAGAGGACAAGGCACCATGGGACAGACATGTAAACTGGAGGGCATTCTTGAGGGACTGGGGTTGTTGCCACGATTAAAAGGGTGATGAGAAAAGACTTTCAGGAAGAGATGTTGCTCAAGCTGAATCTTGAAAGATGTAAAGAGCAGTTAAGGATATCCCTGCAAAGGGAGTGGTTATGCCATGGTCCATAGGTTAAAGGGAATACATTCAGGGATCAAAAAGGAGATCAATCTATTGAATGGTCCAGAATGCAACCGGAAGAGCGAAGTGAAAGTGTCTTGGAATCTAGAAAGAACAAGAGACTAGGAGACAGCAAACCTTCCTTTTCTAACCTCTCTTTCCTTATTTTTGAAAGTAGGATAATCCTACAGCTCCTCCTTGTTCCCTATACAGGGAAAAAGGGTTGTCATATGGCAGTCAAATTCTACCTTTAGAAACATGCCCAACCTTTTCAGCCTCAGCTTTCTCATAATGTTAGAAAACAATAACAATAACTAAATACATGGCAATAAGACATAATGTTGGGATGCTGACATGAAAGAATGTGGAACTGTCTAGATAGTGCATGACACATCCAAGTTTCTTAATGCATTTTAGTTTCCTTTTATTTTTGTTTTCTGATTTCTAAAACAGAGGACTTGATTCTTTCCCCATAGACAGATCTTGAAGATCAAGTAAAATTATGCGTGGAAAATAACCAATAAATTAACTTAGATGCATTGCATATTCATTATTTATTTATGTGTATGGGAATAAATTTAGAGCATGACAGGTAGAAGATCCCTATAAAAATCTACTCTTCTACAGTTATTTATTCTCTAATAGCTTACAGCAATGTGGGACAGCAGTAGGGTTGCTGTGGCAGAGCACATCTGGTTTCTTATTCATTTTTGTTCACTTCACTGAAAAATGCCAAACAGAGCTTTCTTCTGCCTCTTTCACTCTTCCCTTCTGCCTTCCATGATCTATTCATTCTTTAGGTTGGAGTTCCACCTTTTTTTAGAGTAAATCAATGTTGCCTTTCTGGCTCTTTCAGTTCTTTACTTCAAGGTCAAAGCAGCAGCATGATATAAGACCATGGGTTGGCAAACTTTTCTGTAAAGGGCTGGATAGTAAATATTTTAGAGTTTGTGAGCCACATAGGTCTTTGGTTGCATATTCCACATAGGTTGCATATTCTTCTTTGTTGTTGTTGTTTTTGCAATCCTTTAAAACTGTAAAAAAAAAAAAATTTTTTATCTCATGACTTATACAGAAACAGTCCTCAGGGTGGATTTGGGACAAAGGACATAGCTTCCTAATCCCTGGTATAAGCAATGAAAGAACCACCTGCACTTAGACTGAGTATGGTCTGTTGGGTGAAATTGCAGACAAAAAAGGAGTTCTCAGTATGATATAAGCATCTTACGCATATTAGCTTGTTCAGTCCTCAGAGCAACATTATGAGACAGGTTACTATACAGACACACTATTAGAAAGCTGACGCTGGGAACATCATGCCCACGCCACCCTCAGCCCTCTGGTCATCTACTGTTCAGATTTTAGTCCACATTTACCGCTTACCTGCTGTATAACATAAATTAGGTAATGAAACCTCTCATAATCTTTATATTTCAGTTTCCTAATCTGTAAATAAGGAATAATATCGTTGCCTTTCTAGGTTGTTTGTTTGTTTGTTTCTTGGTAAGTATTAAATAAGCTAATATGCATTGGCAATGTCAACACGTCATATGTGCTCCATACGTATCAACTTTCATTATTTATACATATCAACATACATATTATCATTTCAGGAGATCAGGTCCTTGTTCTATCACTTGCTATTGGTCCTTGTGAGCACTTGGGAGCCATATGACCTTCATCAAGATATTTATATGCTTTGTGTTTATTTCTTCTTAAATAAAGTAACAATATAGCATTTCAATACCCTGAAGATCGAGTGAAGAGAGCTAGCAAATGTCAAATAAATATACAAATTTAAAAAATAAAAATTACCACTTATTCACTATTATGTGCCTAGCTTCATCCTGAGGTCTCCATATCTGTTATCAATGTGTTTCTTATAGCAATTCTATAGCAGGCATTTTGATAAATGTGAGTACTAGCTGTAAAAATACTTGAAAGAAGTGAAGTGTTAGACACATGTGTGGATTTATTGCTTTCACTGAACCTACACAAAATGAGGACACTCATCAACCACAAATCTTGCTCTCAAACTTCATCTTCATCACACACTTCTTCACACAGGTGGCACAGGGCTTGAGGACTCCCTTGAAATGTTATCCACATCATGAAGTTCAAGACCTAGTTCTGAATGATGACTCTTATCATTACAATAACATCACCTTTTAATTTAGTTCATGATTATCCATAAATAAATTACCTATTTTGTGATTTATCTGTGAACAAAAACAACAACAAGAACAAACCCTGAGCACAATTCTGAGTCACTCTTTGATTTCACCATAGAGCCAGAGGGGCTATTTACTGATTAAGAAATAGTGATCTGAAGAAAGGAAGTGATTTCCCTAGGATTGTTCAGTGATTGTTCAATGATAAGAATTTGATCAAAGAAGCAGACCTAATAGAAGCTGTAGATAATAAGGGATTATTATAGGGATTGGATCTTATGAAACTATGTGGGCTGGTTAAACAGTTCATGTGCGGCTTCTGCTTCTGTGTCTGGTACTGGAGCCTAAAGTCCACATTTAAAGCAGTAGAGAAAGAAAAATGAATATGAAGTGGGGGAAGCAAGGACAAAAAGGGCGAGCTCGAACACATGAGGATAACCTGAACCCATATCAGTCTCTCACCACCACAAAGCTTTCAACTTTGATGATGGAATTGTCTGCAGGAAGAGCTGGCATTCTTCTTCATGGAGCTAAACACACATACAGTGTCCAGTAGGAACTAAGGTGGCTGCAGGTCTGTCTATCGCCCCATGCTAACAACTCAAGCCAGCAGATAAGCAAGTGTTTGAGCCACAACTGTTGCCTCACACTGTGCACTAACCCTGCCCACATAAAAAGAACATGGTTGCTGCTTCACTTCTACCTTCCACATCCCAACCAAAGTGTCCCCTGTGACCCGCGCTAACTTGGAACTCTGCAGCAAAAGGAATTTTGGGAAACAATTTAGCTCAATACATATCCTCCAATTTCAGTAAGTATATGATAATACAGAACTTGAATCTGTTTTTTCCCTTAGTCCTGAGATATTCCCACAATGCTCTGCTGCCTCTGAATTTCATTCTATATAAACTGGAAGTCATGATGTCATCCTCAAAGAGTGATTGGACAAGATAATATTTATAAAGTACCCCAAACAATGCCTGGCATTCTAAAAAATGCTATCTCCTTTTTCTTGATGTCTACTTGGGGACCAAGAAAACATAATTAATAAGAAAGACAAATCTTTTGAGAGGGAAAAAAGTATATACTTACTGTATTCCTCAAGAAAAATATGATTGGTTTGGAACCAGTCATTGTTTTAGATTATTCCACTGATTCCCAATACTAGTAAGGATAATGGAGATTCAGGTGACAATTTCACCAGAGCAATTGAAAACCTGGCTTTCACGCCAGTTTATGTGGAGTGGAAGAAATATGTTATTCCATATGGAAGAGAGAGGAAACGGGGTGGGGGGGATAGATTCATTTGGTTACTCTCTGATTACAGAGACTACCTGACACCACTGGATAATTACTAAGAATTATTCTGTGACCAAAATAAGTTGATTAAAACCAGAACCTGCCCCTGAAGTGAAATTAAGCTACACAGTGTGATTTAATACCAGGCTCTTTCCTTGTGGTGTGTTGCATAAGAGAAACCAATAGAAAATATAGATTAGGACAAATAAACATAAATAAATTGATGCAGTGTGCAGACAGTGGCCCAGGGGTAGCCTGCAGTGAAAGGTGGTACTTTCAGGGTTGAGAGCAGTGTTTTTTAATTGATAAAAGGGAAATAGGAAGGAAGAGAAATACATCAGAGAAAGATGGGATGGTGCTGTAACTCTGTGAAGTTGGTGTTTTACGGGATAAGGAATTCCCAGGGACAGGCATTAAAAGATAGTAAAGTGAAATTTATCCTTGGCTGACTCACTCCATTAAGAAATGCAGGAGAACAAACATTTGTATCTGATCCTTTTCTGGATGTTCTTTCTGCCGTTTCTGTAGGACCTGTAATCTGTAAATGTAATTGAGCACAAAATTATTTCACTTCTTTTCTTGTTCCTTCATTTTCTCTAATGGTATATCTTCAATCCTTGTTCCTCAGAATACAGCCATCTAGGGTAGATGAACAAAAACATGGGCAGCTATATCCTCTGTAAAGAACTTAGGCTTTGACCTGAGTCTCCACCAAGAGGAAAACTGAACCTCCAAACTCCTTCTTTGTCTTTCTTCACCAGGCTGAGTGACCAGTGTGACCTACCTTTTACCTTGGCAGATATTATAGTTAACATGCTGCTCTCCAGTTTCCTATTTGGTGACCATAATCCCCAGATTCTTCTGTCCCTGTGGTTCCCACCAGGAAGGTGACCTTGGGTTTGCCACTGGAGGATGACTGTCAAAAAAGCTTTTTACTCCCTTCTGTTTCTCTGAATGCTTCTCTCATAAAGAATTAGGTGAGATATTTCCTCAGTGGTGTCAATTTTGTTTGGGGATCCCGAAAGTATTGCCCTGTGCTTTGAGTTTCTTGGAGAATTCTGTTTTAAATATGAGAGTGTTTCTTCCATGTAGGGTCAAGTACTATTTAACTGTTGCCACATTGGTACCTCTAGAAATATTTCTTCTTCACATAAAATCAAAATGTTTTATGGAAGAAGCCAAGGCAGCTTGACTGTCTTCTACCTCAGGATGGATTTCTGTCTCTGGGAGAGTTTGGGAATTATTTTGCTGAGCTTGATTGCCAATTTCAAAGTTCTTTTGCCCTTATTTCTCTCAGGATTTCCATGGGGTCATCATACAGACAAAACTCTTGAAAAACCACTTATCTGTCCTGATTTGTGTAGATCTTCATCAAATTATTGATTTCTCCAGCAACCAGAATATAATTGTGAGGGACATATAATCTACTTTTTATGTTTTCATGTTATCATGTTATGCATCGTGTTATCATGATGCAACATGGAATTGTAGTCATTCAACTCATATTTGTTGAGACTCTGTGCCAGGCTAGTGCTGGGTGGGTTTGGATGAGTAAAACAAAGGTAGTCCCTATCATTATGGACTTTACCAACTTGTACAGAAAAAGACAATAAATAAACAATAAGTATAATGATAAATTACAGTAAGTGTTATAAAGGAAAAGAACCAGATTCTATGGAGAAAATGATAATAAGGATGACCTGAGAAGGACATTTAGAGAGATTTCTTGGTGTTTGAATATGAATTGAAATTTGAAGGATACGTAGGAACTAGCCATGCAGAGGAATTGAACGTCAGGAGGTTTAGAGAATAATTCAGTCCTTGTCACCTAATAGCTCTGAAACCCCAGGATGCACCTGTTGGCTGTGAGAAAGTTACATATTTTGAAAAATGTATTAAATCCATAGAAAATAGTTGAGCATTTTATACCAGCTGTCTTGATGATATTTTTACCACTTGTGAATGTTTTGCATTTTGCCAAAATGTGGTCCTCAGCTGTTATTTAAAAATCATGTTTTTGCCCTCATGGCCTGCAGTTGTTTGGTGAGTGGTCATCTGGTATCCCTTTGCAAGTTGGGTACTGAAGTGCCGAGTGAGGGTGATTTTTGTTATAAGGATAAGGGTTTTCCCAGGAAGGTGGAGTCAGAAAGAAAGGTATGCCAACCAGAGAAGAGGGAATGCTCAAAGCTACAGATAATAGAGAGAACATGGCAAATTGAGAGACCAGAGAAGTTTGGTGTAGCCTGGAGACTGATTATGGGATATGAGCTGGAGAAGTATGTAAGAGCCAGATTGGGAAAAGTTACATGGGCCATGCTGAAGATATTGAACTTAATTTCATGGAAAAGTCAGAGCCAATGGCAATTTTTGAATCAGTGCATGTTAAAATTAATAGTAATAATTATTGGAGGGAAGACAGTAGTGACAAAAATGTTATTGTAATTGTCCAAGCAAGCGATGTTGAGGGCCCAGTTCACTGGCAGTGAAAAGAGATGCCAGAGAGATTTTAAAATTAGAAATTGCACTTGATATGAGAGGTTAGAAGAGAAGAGGGGTATGACTTTGAAGTGTTGGGGACAGGGTAGGTGATGACACCATGAATAAGAGTTGTGGGAGAGTCACCTCTCTCCCATTTGAATGAGCTACTTCCTTTTCTATGCTCTTATAACACAAATCTTTCTCTTCAGTGAACATCTGCTTACATGTTTGCTTCTCTTGGTTGACTGGGAGCTCCTCAAGGGCAAAAATGCTTAATTACTGAATCCCCAGCACAGCTGGCAAGACATATTTGAGGAGTTCAAAACATAGTAGCAACTATTATTATTAGGCTTTTAATAGTTGTGTTTTAGTGAATGCATGACACATTTTTGACAGTATAATGGTGTATTCTGAAGGCTCCATAGAGAATGATAGGGAGTTGATTGAGAGAAATGACTTTGATTCTTTAGGTGAATTTATTTCAAGGAGAAGAAAAGTGATGACTCCTAAGGGAAGAAGAAATGTAATACATGAAGGAACATAATAGCTGACCTAGTTTGGTTCCATTGCTAAAAGGAAGCCATGGGAGAGGTTTTAAAGCAAGAATAATACAGGAAATGAGTTCTGAAAATCTGACCATCTCGGTTGGGTCATTCTTAGCCCTGGATAGGCAGAGAACCTTTTCACAAAGGACACACAACTTTCTCAGGTATTACAGAAATTTTAGAATTAACCTCAGCTACACTTTTTTCCATTTACATCCTCTTTTTGTTAGACCCAGTTCCTTTAGTTAGAGAATGTCAGTGAATGTAAGGATTGAATATTACTTTAATAAAAATGTTTATTTGGTCTGCTGAGGGTTTAAATTTTTTTGAATGGACAAACAATGTCTTCTCCTAATGATCAAACTTCAATTATTTGGTTAAGCCATTATTTGCCTAAGCTTGTTGTTTTGTTGTTGTTTGAGTAAGAGAATTTACTTAAAGCTTTCACTTAAAGCAAAGCTTTTAGGAGGAACTGTTGATTATATCAAAACATAGAAGAAATCTAAAAATATTATTAGATATTCATGCTCTTACATTTCTTTAAGAATTCTGCTGTGTTGTTCAGCTACCCTTCCTCTCTTCTTTTTCCCTTGAGAAATGAAATCTGATGGCTCTGCTTTGTTCTCCATTATTTTTTATCTCCATGCACTCCCAAATTCTTATTAAGTGAAATGTATAGGTAAATACATATACACATAAATATGTATGTGTATTTCTCTATCAACTCATAATTCATGCCATCAACACAGCATCATCTATTCCAAGAAGTTTTCTTATATGTATATATAAATTTATTGATATATAGTCAGTTTACAATGTTGTGTCAATTCCTAGTGTATAGCACAATACTTCAGTCATATAGAAACATATATATATATATATTCATTTTCATATTCTTTTTACCATAAGATACTACAAGATATTGAATATAGTTCCCTGTGCCATACAGTATAAACTTGTTTATATATTTTATATGTAGTAGTTAATATCTGCAAATCATGAACTCCCAATTTATCTTTCCATTCATTTCCCCCACTAGCCATAAGTTTGTTTTCTATGTTTGTGAGTCTGTTTCTGTTTTGTAAATAACTTTGTTTGTCTTTTTCTTTAGATTCCAAATATAAGTGATATCATATGGTATTTTTCTTTCTCCTTCTGGCTTACTTCACTTAGAATGACATTCTCCAAGGACATCCATGTTGCTGCAAAAGGCATTATGTTGTCATTTTCATGGCTGAGTAGTATTCCTTCATATAAATATACCAAAACTTCTTTACCCAGTCATCTGTCGATGGACATTGTCTTGGCTATTGTTAATAGTGCTGCTATGAACAAGGGGTGCAGGTGTCTTTTTGAATGAAGGTTTCCTCTGGATATATGCCCAGGAGTGGGATTGCTGGATCATATGGTAAGTCAATTTTTAGTCTTTAGAGGAATCTCCATACTGTTTTCCCTAACAGCTTCACCAAACCACAGTACCACCAAGAGTGTAGGAGGGTTCCCTTTTCTCTACAGCCTTTCCTGCATTTATTGCTTGTGGACTTTTGAATGATAGCCATTCTGACTGGTATGAGGTGATACCTCATTGTAGTTTTGGTTTGAATTTCTCTGATAATTAGTGATATTGATCATTTTTCCATGTGCCTATTGGCCATTTGTATGTCTTCATTGGAGAATTGCTTGTTTAGGTCTTCTGCCCATTTTTGGATTGAGTTGTTTGTTTTTTTCTTACTAAGTTTTATGAGCTGTTTATATATTCTGGAAATTAAGCCCTATTCAGTCTCATCTTTTGCAAATATTTTCTCCCATTCCATAGGTTGTCTTTTTGTTTTGCTTATGGTTTCCTTAGCTGTGCAAAAAGCTTATAAGTTTAATTAGGTCCCATTTGTTTATTCTTGCTTATATTTCTATTGCGTGGGTAGATTGCCCTAGGAGAACATTGCTGAGATTTATGTTCAGTAATGTTTTGCCTGTGTTTTCTTCTAACAGGTTTATTGTGTCTTTAAGCCATTTTGAGTTTATTTTTGTGTATGGTGTGAGGGAGTATTCTAACTGCATTGATTTACATGCAGCTGTCCAATTTCCCAACACCATTTGCTGAAGAAACTGTCTTTATTCCATTGTATGTTCTTGCCTCCTTTGTCAAAGATTAATTGAACAAAAGTTTGTGGGTTCATTTCTGGGCCATTTTGTTCCATTGATCCATATGTCTGTTTTTGTACCAAAACCATGCTGTTTTGATTGCTGTAGCTCTGTATTATTGTCTGAAGTCTGAGAGGGTTATTCCTCCAACTTAATCCTTTCTCTTCAGTAATGCTTTGGCACTTCTGGGTCTTTTGTGATTTCATATATTTTAGGATTATTTGTTCCAATTCTGTGAAAAATGTCCTGAGTAACTTGATAGGGGTCACATTAAATCTGTAGATTCCTTTGGATAGTATGGCCATTTTAACAATATTAATTCTTCCAATCCAAGAACATGGGATATCTTTCCCTTTCTTTAAGTCGTCTTTAATTTCCTTAGTCAATGCTTTGTAGTTCTGCACATATAAGTTTAAATGAGATTGTTTCTTTACTTTCCTTTTCTGATACTTCATGGTTAGTGCAGAGAAAAGCCACTGATTTCTGTATGTTAATCTTGTATCCTACTACCTTGCTGAATTATTTTATTAGCTCTAGTAGTTTTTGTGTTGAGCCTTAGGGTTTTCTATATATAGTATCATGTCATCCACATATAATGATAGTTTTACCTCTTCTCTTCCAATTTGGATCCCTTTTAATTTTTTTTTCTCATCTAATTGCTATGGCTAGGACTTCCTATTCTATACAGAATAGAAGTGGTAAGAGTGTGCATCCTTGTCTTGTTCCAGATTTTAGTAGGAAAGCTTTCAGCTTTTCACTGTTGAGTGTTATGCTGGCTGTAGGCTTTTCATAAATAGCATTTATTATGTTGAGATATGTTCCCCCTATACCCACTGTGGTTAGAATTTTTATCATAAATGGGTGTTGAATTTTATCAAATGCTTTTTCTGTCTCTATTGAAATGATCATGTGGTTTTTGTCCTTTCTCTTGTTGATGTGATAAATCACATTCATTGATTTGTGTATGCTGAACCATCCTTGTGTCCCTGGGATGAAACCAACTTAATCATGGTGTATGATTTTTTTTATATGTTGGATGCTGTTTGCTAATGTTTTGTTGAGGATTTTTGCATCTATGTTCATCAACGATATTTTCCTGTAATTTTCTCTTTTGGTAGTGTCTTTGTCTGGTTTTGGTATCAGGGTGATGGTGGCTTCATTGAATGAGTTTGGGAGTACCCCCCTTCTTTTCAGTCTTCTGGAAGAGTTTGAGAATGACTGGTATGAGTTCTTTGTATGTTTGAAAGAATTCCCCAGTGAAGCCATCTGGTCCTGGACTTTTGTTTGCAGGGAGGTTTTTTTTTTTATTGCTGATTCCATTTCATTTCTAGTGATTGATCTGTTCAAATGATCTATTTCTTCTTGATTCAGTTTTGGTGGAATGTATGTTTCTAGAAACTTGTCTATTTCCTGTAAGTGATCCAATTTATTGCCATATAGTTGTTCATAGTATTCTCTTATGATTTTTTTTTTTTTGTATTTTAGTGGTGTTGGTTATAATCTCTCCATTTAAATTTCTTATTTTATTTGTGTTCTCTATCTTTTCTTCTTGGTAAGCCTGTCCAGAGGTTTGTCAATTTTGTTTACTCTTTCAAAAAAACAGTTCTTGGTTTGATTGCTTTTTTCTTTTATTTTTTTAATTTCTATTTTATAATTTCTTCCCTGATTTTTGTTATTTTTTTCCTTCTGCTGACTTTAGGTTTTGTTTGTTCTTCTTTTTCTAATTATTTTAGGTGGTAGGTTAGATTGTTTACTGAATTGTTCTTTTTTGAGGAAGATCTGTATCACTATGATCTTCCCTCTTAGGGCTGCTTTTGTTGCATCCCATAGATTTTGTGTGGTTGTGTCTAATATTGTTTTTTTAAGCAATGCACAAACAGAATTCTTAGTTGAAAATTCAACAATTGTGTTTTGGGCAGTTTCCTGAATAATTTTATTTATTTGCAATAAGCAAAGACCTGCATAAAAGCAATTAATTTTAATTAAAGAATGACTTTTTTTCTAATAATACAAATGCTAAGTTTTTATTTTCTTCTCTTGAGGCATTGTTTATATTATTTTATGAACTTGCAATTTGAAAGCTAAAACACATTACATGATTTTACTCCTCAAAGACAGCTTTGTGTATCAGTCATGATCTTGAAGTCTTATCAGCTTTATTCCCTTTCTTTTTATATAACTATGCCTATTTATTGATTTCTGAGTTGCCACATTCAATTCTATTCAAGCATCTTCCATAGGTCTATTATTTTGCAAACCATGGGAAGATAATTTGTTATATGTGTTAGAATCCTAGTATTAGAAGATGTAGGTTGGTAAGTAGAAACAAGGAGCTTCTAAGAACTTAGCTATATTCAAAGTAAGATTGTCCTCTCCAAATTTAATTATCAAATCAACTCATGGACCATTAGAAATAGGCAGTTATCTTAAGAAGGAATGCCCCATAAAGTTGTGGAGAATTTATTGAGGGGTCATTATCTGTAGACAATATATATTTACTGAGATCTATAGGAAAGAGAAATTGGTGAGTAATAAAAGTTTAGAGGAAAAGAAAGTCCGGGAGTTGAAAGTTGTCACTGACTCTTTAACATTGTGCTTAGGAAGGGATTCCTGGTCCAGCCTAACTAAACCAGTTCCCCTTGGTGCACTGAGATAGGTGCTTTCAGGACACAGTGTCATAAACGTTTAAATCATTCAACTCCCTTCGCTTTGAATCCATGCTTAAATAATCTTTCATTATAATCTAGCTTTCCCAATAGTTCTCCTATGAGAAAATTTCAAGGTAGGCTGAAAAGAAGATATATTATAAATCAATAACTTTAATCTCATAAATTTAGTCTGTGTAAATCAAGTTCTCAAGTCCAAATCCCTGTAGCACTGATAAAAGGAAGTTTGTGGACTTGCAAAGTGAGAAGCCAAATGCTGATCTCTAGTAAATTTGCCAAGATGGCTTCCAGCTTACCTATTCTGAAGACAGAACAACCTCATACCCCACTATTAGTCAGAATGTCTGCAAACCTTCCGTAGGATGTGTCCTGACCAAACTCCTTACATGAAGGTTGAAGAAAGTAAAGCCCAGACTAGGAAACTGACTTGGCTAAGGTCACATCCAAATTTGGCCTGTTGCCTTCTTGCTTCATTGTACCATGTCACCTCATAATACACCATCATCCTTGGAGAACTGATCTTATTCAGCAAATCTTATCTAAATCAGAGGGGAAAATAAACTCCTGAATTATTTATTAGTCTTATCCCCACTCCAGTACCTCAATGGATGGTGGGTCTACATGCCACTAAACTCACCCCGTACCCTTTTCCTTCCCTTTGATGGAATCAGGACCTGAAAAATTCCTACTCACATTTCAAGAGTCACCTCATTTGTCACTTCCAATTTCTAAGCCTTCTCAACTTCCCCCAGCAGGATTTGTCACTCCCTCTTCTGCACTATTCATATGTGTGCCATGAATTATCACATGAGATTTAAAAATATGTATTTTATTGCCTATTAAGATGTGAGCTTTTGTAAAAGAGTAACCACAGCTTTTCTATCTCTGTATACCAGCACCCATTACAGCATCAGGCACCTGGGAAATTTCAAAATAATAAGAGAGATGACTGAAAAGAAAAAAAGAAGGAAAGGAGGGCAGGAGAGAGGGAAGAAACTTGAATGTATCTTTTGTAGGGAGAGGCTTTGTTTCCTAACAGATGTTACTGGGATTGCATGAGAAGAAGGTGTAGAAAAATGTACACAGAACCATAAACGCAGCTCAAAAAATAATTTTCCAAACTGACTAGGAAGACCTTGAGTTATTTTCGTCCTATTATTGTACAGAATACAATTATAAATTTTAGACTTTTTCTTCACATTCTGCAATGGATTTAAATAATAATGCCCTTAGAATACTGGAAGCATTGGGGAAGATTTCTGCTCATGGTTACACAAACGCTAATAAGTAACTATCAGTTCTCCAAAGTGACCTCATGTCAGAGCTGAAGAGTATTTGGTTCCAGTAGTAACTGAGATGCTACATCAGTCAAACAGATGGAAAAGAATCAAAATGCATGCTTAAGAAGAGGTTCTTATGACATTCAGTGTCAGAGACAACAGTGGATGTTAATCCAGCAGAGCTAATTTTATAGTGGGGAGTGTAATATTATTTAATCAGCAGTGCTTCATACATAATTCAATTAACTGCCTTCACTCATCAGTATTAACGAGAATGGAAGCCTGGATTAATGTGCAAGAAACTCATAAAGGAGCTCCCAACCTACCTAAGTGCTGCCAAAACTTAATAAAGTACTGCCAATCAAATTCTGGAATCTGGACCCAATTCATCAGTGCACTGATATTACAAATTATTCTGAGCACTTCTCATTGTTTTCTAATTCTTTAATTATGCTGATCTTTTCACTAAAATGTTTAATTAGTGTATGGGGGGAATGAGTGAGAGCTTGCTGCCTTCTTGACTGTTGGTATTCAATGTCGAGTAAACAAAGGAGAATTTTATTGCAAATAATATTAAATGGCAAGTTCTGCTTTTTTGTGTCTGTAAATCTCAATAAATGAATAGGAGACAGCACATTGGGTTATAAAAAATGAAGGACCTGCTTTTATCTTAAGAGGATATTGAGACTACTGGGTGCACATCTGTTCAATACATGGTCATCTTTTAGCTCAGCTTCTGAACTTCAAGAACCTTAAATTTGTCTCATTCTCTTCTGGAGTCAGATATTGGAGAAGAATAAGTGATACTAACAAACAAGTAATCAGGAATTAAGAAAAAGAATTGAGAGATTAGCACTATCCTGGATTTTTCAAGATGAAAGAATACTAATCTTCATATTATGGTTAAATTCCTGTTTTAGACAATTGGTAAAGGACTGTGCCTAATGTGTTTTAAGGCTGCCTGAAATCTGAGAGTGGATGGCCATCATTCCAGTCTTTGTAGCATTCATTTACTTTACACATTTTTTGTGCTGGCTATGTATCATGAACTGGGTTAAGCTGTGGGTATATAGGTTTTGAAAGTTCCAGATCTCAAAAAAAACCAAAACTCTACTGAAAGAGACAGATAAATTTGCAGAGAAAAGACAACAGTAGGGAATAATAGTAAAGAAGAAGGAGGAGGAGAAGAAATAAGAAAATGACAATAATGATGACAACGATGATGGTGATTATGAGAATGCTAAATCTAACTGCTGCACATTTAACTCATTGTCAACCACATTATATATTTTATTTCATTCTCATAACCCTGTAAGACAAATATTATTACTAAATTTTTACACAAAGCAAAAAATGAAAGTTACAGACATTACAGGACAGTGGTTGCCTTGGGAGAAGAAGGAAGAGAAATAGGGTTAAACCTATTTAAACCAGAACTTGAATAATATATGACAAAAGGTCAACATGTATGAAATCTGAGTGGTAAAGACATGGATGTTTTACTTCTCTGTATGTTTGAAATGTTTTATAATAGCACCTGATTCACAGGAAGTAAGATGAGATCTGTGATGGAGGACAGGATGGTGGGATGAGAAGGTAGAGCTGGAGTAGTGACCAAACTGAGGGGTTCATGGAAAGTTTTCCAAAGACATTGGTGATACTTGTCATCAACAACAGGGCTTTAGTAAGTGCCCATTTGTTTCTGGAATTGCATTAGATGACTAAGAAGGAAGACAAAACTGACCCAGATTCCATCCTAGATATTTCACAATATGGTTGTTACTAAGTAAATAAAGTAGAGCACTGCATACAAATATTATTTCACATGAATTGCATCTGAAAGACAAATGCATCTTGGAGGGAGGGGACATGGAAATATTTCTGTTAGCAACTGGAAGGTCTAAAAAGCTGAAGGCCAAAACTCGTGTGGGTAAGTAGGAAAAGGATTGCAGGAGAATGATTATATTATTTACCCCGTGCCAGGCTCCACACTATATTTTTTCATATATTTTATTCTCAGTTAATGCTATCAGACACCCTAGGATGTAGGTTAAAATGCCACATTATTGTAGATGAAGTCTGAGGTTCATAGTGTTTAAGTATATAGTCCAAGTTTACACAGATAAGAAAAGTAAGATTGAGAGTCTGAGTAACATGCCTCTGGGAACATAGCTTTTAAGTGACGGGAAGTGTATTCACACCATAGTCATCTCTATATCTTATAAAAACAGACTCTTCTCCGTCTTGATGGAGTCACCTTTTCTTGGGGTAGATACTGGGACAATCTCTGATGGTTTTCTGACTTGGCAGCACCTCCTTGGAAAAGCAGCTGGATCTTAGCAGGTAGCTTGAAAAGGTAGCAAAAGGCACAGGATTACTTCCCTACCCATGACTCCAAGTCCTTGAGAACATCCCAGCTACTGCACTGTGATCAAGTGAGAAACAGAGAGTTGAAAATTCCAAAGGAAGAAATTAGAATTGGACATTTTCCATAGGTCAGAGATGTTGACTGAGGGGAAAATAAAACATAATTAGATTGATTAGCTTAGAACAAAGCAAGAGAATGGATGTGCAATAAAAGTCATCACCTAAATATCAAAAAGGCCAAGGTTGCTTGGATTCGGAATTATCCAGGCTTCTTACTTTCTCCCTTAAATCTCATTATTATTCTATGGTCATTTCATTAGTTTTCACAACTTCCTCTTAAAGAACTCAGACCTATTAGATTATCAACTAGATAAAATTTATCTTTTAAATATTTAGGAAAAAACTTTTTTAGCAAAAAATGGGTTTGGATATTATCCATGACTTTCATAAATATCTGCATAATATTAATACAAAAGAATAGAGGCAAAACTGGTACCTAGAGGGTGCTATGGCCAGAGCCTGTCACACAGTAATATGTCTACTGGCAAACATAAAATGGGGGTCATGCATTATACACCAGGGCATTTGTTCCTGAGGAAAAATCCTAATAGAACAGATGAGTTCTCCCCTTTTTCCTTCCAAAAACATTTAGTGTTATTATATAGTTATTATGGAGCAAAGGTGTGTAAGATACAGTATATGTCTTTGAAGAGCTGGAAGTATCTCAAATAGGAGAGACAGATATGCAAACAGAAAATTGTTAAGACACGGGACTCTAGGGGCAGATTACTTGGTTTCAACTCCCAGTCCCACCAGTTACTAGATGGTCTTGGGCACTCTGACCAGTATGGGTCTTGGGCTGGGAGATCTTGGGTACATTACATAACTTTTCAGTGTGTCTGTTTTCTCCTCTAAAATGAGCATGATAGGACTTGCATAGCACATAGTAAGTGCTGTTTGGAGAAATGATAGAGATGAAGAGAAAGGAAATAGTGTTAAGAAACAGGCTAAGGAACCACTAAGGCAGAAATTCTAGAGGAAGTTTGAGTTGGACAAAAATAGTCTTGCTACTCAGTGTGTGGTCTGTGGACCAGCATCATTTGACAAGCTGTTAGAAATGTAGACTCTGATTCGGTCGGTCCAGGGTGAGGGTTGAGATTGTGCGTTTCCTGCAAGTTCCTCAGTGATGCCAATGCTGCTTCTCTGTAGAGTATACTTTGAATAGCAAGGATATAGAACTACACTGTCCAATCTGGTAGCCAATATTCACATACAGCTATTGAGTATTTGAAGTGAGTATGAGTTTAGATGTGGTACGATGTGAAATACACACCAGATTCAAAGACTAAGGGAAAAAAGATGAACTAGCATAGTTATATTTTTATATTGGTTATGTGTTGAAATAATACTTTTGATGTATGGGTTAAATAAAATGTTATTAAAACTTTAATTTTATCTGTACCTTTTAATGTTTTTCAATGTGCCTACTAGGAAATTTAAAATTATATATGCTGCTTCCATTGTATTTCTATTGGGCAATGCTGCTTCATAACATTGTTGACAACAGGTTTTCCTATAATATGTGTAGCTGACACTACTACAAAGCTAGACATAAAAATGTATATTCTTGAGTAAGAGTAAAGGGTCTGATATTTTAAGAATAATGTTCATCATTTCATTTCTTATTACAATGGTGTTGCATACTTATTGCAGAACAGTTAGGAACATAGAAACAGAAAACCCAAAATTAAATTACCTATAAACCAACTGCATTGAAACAACTACTGTTAATATTCTGTTGTAGATGTATTCAACATTTTGTTTGCATTTTTAAATATACATTTTACTCTTCTTTTATGAGACTCTTCACTGGCATTTTGGAAACTGTTTTCTCTTTGTTTTTCTACCTCACTGATTGCTACTTTTCATTTTCCTTCCTGATTTCGCTTCATCTTCCCCACCTACTGGACTTGCACGTTTAAAAAGTTTCTCAAAGTTAGTGCATCTAAAACCCAGCTATTAATTCTTGATTTCTGTCATTATCCAGAAAATTTAATTTTTAAAAACTTTTTAGTAGTTGCCCTAGACTTTGCAAAATGCATTTACAATTAATCCAAGTCCACTTTCCAATAACACTTATACCACTTCATGGGTAGCGCAAGTACTTTAGAGTATTCCCAATTCCTCACTCTTATCTGTTAACATTGCTATCTGTAAAGTCACTTATCCATAAGTTATAATCATTGAATACATTATTTTATTACTCTGACCAAACTATTATCTGTTAGAGTAATTAAGAATGAGAAAAATAAAAGGTTTAATTTTGCCCTCATTTATTCCTCTCTAATGCTCTTCCTTTCTTTATGTAGGTAGATCTGAGTTTCTGACCTATATCACTTTCCTTCTTTTAAGAACTTTTAACATTTCTTGCAAGGCAGATCTGTTGGTGACAAATCCCTCAATTTTTGTTTTCCTTCTGAATTTCAGTTTTTATGTATTTATGCTTTACTTCTTCCCTTTCTTAATTAGCTTGGTGAATAGTTCATCCATTTTTGTTTTGCTGTTACTTTTTTTCTCCCTTTGAACAAAAGTCTCAGGTCTAGTCCTAAAATCTGCAATTTTTCTGTCCTCTATTTTCTTATTTTATGCTTTTGTCTGGCACATAGAAGATTCTAAATAAGCATTTATTTTATGGATTCTTAATAAATCTTTCTTCATGCTACCTATTTTTTGTTCTTTTTATATCTTCTTAGGTTGTGACTTATTGATTTAATTTTCTAAGCTTTAAGTAGATCTTAAGTTATATTTCATAGGTCAAATATGTAACATTTCAGCCATTTTATAGGTAATCTTTGATGAGTTTAATTTCCTTTTGGACACAAGAACGAGTAGAGGAATTTAATTCTAAATTGCTTGTTGTCTCTTTTAATCATTTTTTACATTAAAAAATTTTATTGATGGTGTTTGTGGTCTAAAAATATGTAAAAAATTAATTTTCTGTTGGGTACTCATAAGGTACAGTATAGAATTACACATACAAGAAATGCAAACACAAATTAGATCAACTGTTAAAATTATGTTAGTTTGATGTTTCATTTTCTTCCTTTGCTTTGCCTTCATAATCTGTCAAAACCAGAGAAAGAAATATGAAACTCTCTTACACCAAATAGTTTCCTCAACTTTCTCCCTAAAATTTTCCTATATTATCTTTTTATCATCAGTGTTTCAATGCAATATTATTTAGTATATAAAAGTTCAGGGACAATCATGGTTCTAATTTATTATTTTACACATGAAATTATTTCCTCTTTTCAGTTGAATGCTTTTTTGCCTTGAATTCAACTTGGTTGGCTTTTCATATTGTGACACTGAATTTCTTTTTGTTTGCATTTTGCTTGTGTACTTCTGTCCATCATGTTATTCCCTAAAATTGTACACAGAATTATAGATGGGTACCTGTGCATTTTTGGTGTAAAGATGCAGTGCTTCAATTAAATTAGCCATCTAATGAATCTAAACTCCATTATAGGTTGAAGAGTGCCACCATAATAGGAATAATTTGAGGAAAACTAATTGAAAGGCAAGAACTATGATAATGTACTATTCACAGTTAATTCTCATGTAGAAACTTCAGGTTGGGAATATTTGCCAAGAAGAACAGAAGTTAAAACACTCTTACCCAAGCAGCTGAGGAAATTCTTTCATTTCGCTATGTGGTAAACTCCCCGTCCTTTTCTGAGCCCTAGGCTTAAATAATGGGCTGTTTCTCCTGGTGTAATTGATTTCATCTTTACCCTTCCCATCACTCCAGTTTCTTTTTAACATAGGTGGTATTTTGCTTCACCTGCACATGCCCTTTTTCGCTTAATCATATTCCACTGTATTCTGTATTCCAACCACAAAACTCCTATAATCACAGTGGTAAGGGGACCCTGTGATGAACAAATAATCCAGGGGAACATGGCAAGACAGATGCCCCCCTGAAAATTGGCCTCCAAAACATTCTTTTGCCCTTACAGAAGAGGCCCTACTATTAAATGTTCTTTATTTTTTGGCATAGCTTTTTTTTTAAATTAGATACAGATACATAGTACAGCTATATATATCTTCAATTATGAAGGTCTCAGTGAATAACAAGTAGTCATTGACTTCTGTTTCCATTGTTGAGTAACTAGACCATCTTATTGCTGGAGCTTTGTTTGCTGAAATTTTATCTAATTATAGTATTCTTTTCATGCTTGATACACAGCCACAAGCAGTGTCTTGTTTTGCTTTTGCCTAAGATTTTAAATCAATAAAAAGTAAACAAATAAAAGGTGAAATACACATGCAGTCATCTGGCAATAAACTAGAAGAGCTGGGATCCATGAAAACAAATAAGGCCTGTCATCCATTTCTGAAGTTAAGTAGAGTATATTATTGCTTTTGAGAGGCAAAGAGGCACTCTATGTGCAGATAATTTATTAAAATGTCCATGTTACTTTTGATGTTGCACAGTATAGTGGAAGAAATCAATCAAGAAAATCAGAAAGCCCAATGTGAGAAAGATTGTGTACATTAAACCCTAATTTGTTTTTAGGAGAGAAAGGAAAGTAATTTGTGATGGTAGAAAGCACTCTCTCTTATGAATATCCTGGATAGGAATACAACTTGAGAAGTGCTCAGGTTTCCTGATGCCCAGAAAAATGACAGGGAACATCTAACAATGAGTAATCTGGACAGAGTTAGTTTCATGGTGGATAAATGACATACACTATTAAGGGTAACCAGATATAAAACACAAAAGAGTTTGGAATCAAGAAAATAGAAAAAATATATATGTCATTTCCTTTGGTGAAAGTGAAAGCTGATTCAAAGATGTGAGACCATATTAGGCTGGAGATAAAAAGCAATATTACTAGAGGAAGACTCAATTTAAAAAGAATCCAAAACAGTTAAATATCTTGAGCTGAAAGTATCTTCATGAAGTTGACAACAAATTATAAGGGTGATGGTGTTACAAAATCTCTGCTTCAGATAAATTCATTTTGTCCTTAGTCAAACAATTATTTAACACTTACTGTGAGCTAGACCACAAGGACACAAAGATTAATATTTCAAAGTACATTTCCTCAATGACCTCCCTCATTTTCGAGAAGAGAGAGAGATTCGAGCAATTACATTTAAAATGCCTAAAGATGGTAAGATAATTTGTTGGGCAGAGGCTGTGATATTTGCACAGCCCTGAGTGAAGAGTAGGACTTTAACCAGCAGAGAAAAGGAGAAAGAACATTCCAAGTAGAAGAAAAGAGATGAAAGAGCACAGTGAGTCTTGAATACTGTGCATAGCTTAGAATGGCCTTTGCAGTTATAAATTAATCCAAGCATTATCTTCTCTGCTTAATGCTTTATCCTTGAAGGTTGGCATTAATTAAGGCATTACGTTTCTTTCCCCTGAACTCTTTTAACTCATAGATGCAAGACACTTCATAACATTTGATAGCTTATAGCTGAATATATGCACAGACTCTATATGCTGTTGACAACAGTGATTTGAATCCTTCCTACTTACCTGCCTTAGGTGCCACCCCAGGGGAGGTTTGTACACAACTGATGTGCTGGTTAAATACCAGGAAAAATAATCACTGAAGGACACAATGCCTGTACTATTTATGCATTGTTTTTCATTAACGTTTACCTAAGCCACCATAGTTCAGTGTTGGAGGTAAGAGAGAGACGTAAAGCTCAAAGGAATTTTTATAGCCTACCAGTGAATTACAAGTTAATATTCATGATTGGGAATCTAGCTCTACATCAGGTATTTGTTTAATTGCTTGTAAAGCTGAATGGAAATTTTCCAAGCATGCCTTAAGTTCTAACTATCTTTACATATTGTATTCTGCTTACCTGTGGAATATGTTAGGGAAAGGAGGTGATAGAAAATTCAGTTGACTCTCTGAATTCAGCCTATTCCTTCTTAACATTTAAATGAGTTATTTTGTCTTAAGAGGTATATCCCCAGTAGGTCAGATCAATTTCAGAATTGTCATAATCTGCTATTTTTATTATCATTTGATATATATCTCAGCAACAGAAAAAAGAAAGAAGAGAAATTAAGTTCTGTCTTAGGGCAGGCAGAAGCAAATCCAGGTTCTATTATTAATCATGTGTGTAGCCTTTAAAAGAACTGAGATATAGTATACTTAATGTAAAATGCATATACCTTAGCTAAATTTCAATGA
Source organism: Camelus dromedarius (assembly GCF_036321535.1). Lineage (NCBI taxonomy): Eukaryota > Metazoa > Chordata > Mammalia > Artiodactyla > Camelidae > Camelus > Camelus dromedarius. The sequence goes on along the minus strand of NC_087451.1, from coordinate 429,350 downwards.
GTTGTGATAATTGTAAACACTTATATAACAAATCCCGATCAAGGTATAGAAAATTTTCATCACCCCAAAAAGTTTCTTTGTGTATCTTCCCAATATTCCCCCTTAAGAAAGAACCTACTTTCTGAGGCTTTTCTTTTTTAAAATTAAGATATAGTTGATTTAAAATATTATATTAGTTTCAGGTAAATAACATAGTATTAAGTATTTTTATAGATTATGCTGCATTTAAAGTTGTTATAAAATTTTTGCTATATTCCCTGTGTTGTTCAGCATATCCTTATATCTTATTTATTTTATACATAGTAGTCTGCACCTCTATCTTGCCCCTTCCCCCAACCCTCTCCCCGTTAGTTTGTTCTCCGTATCTGTGAGTCTGTTTCTATTTTTTGTTATATTCAGTCGTTTGATTCCTCTCATCACAGATAGTTTTCCTTCTTCTAGAACTTCATATAATGGAGTCATTTAGTAGGTACTCTTTTCTGTTTGACTTTAATATTTTTGAGATTCATCCACGTTGTTGCATGTATCAATAGTTCTTTGCTTTTTACACTTGAACAAATATCCCATTGTATGACTATGTCACAGTTTATTGATTCTCCCAACATTTGTGTACAAATCTTTGTGTTGACATATATCATTTTTCTTGGGTAAATACCCAAGAATGAAGTCCGGATCATATGGTGGATATCTAACCTTTTAGGAAACTGACAGAACTTCTTCCAATGTGGTTGTTATATTTTATACTTACACCAGCAATGTATGGGTGTTGAGTTGTTCCACCTTCTCACCAGCATTCATTGCTGTCACAGTTTTAAATTTTATCTATTCTATCAGATGTATAGTGGTAACCCACTGTGTTTTGTATTTGCATTTCCCTGATGACTATTGATGTTTGTCATTATGATAGTCAACATCATAATGATGTTGAACTTTCATATGCTTATTGTCCATTTGTATGTCACCTTCTATGAAGAGATTATGCAGATCTTTTGCACGTTTTTTAAAGTTGGGTTATTGTTTTGTACTAGTGAGTTATTTACCTATCCTGGATACATTAATTTAATTACATTAATAGAATTTTGTATATTTAACTTACCTGGAATTTCTGGTTGAATTTCTAAATATTTCATTGAACTTAACCCTAAATGTTTTATGTTTTCAGTGATACTGCAAATGACCTTATTGTTTTTAGTTTTTCAAATGTTTATTGCCATTAAATAGGACTCTAATTGGTCTATCTATATTGGTTTTATCTGTGATATTGATAATTTTTTTAGTTTGTCAGAACTAAAAAGTCCTTTGTCAAGATATATGTTTTGCAAATATTTCCCAGTCTGTTACTTCCCTATTCATTTTCTGCCTTTTGATGAGCAGAAAATTTTTGTTTACATAAAATATAATTTATTTATTTTTTCTTTAATGATTAATTGTTATTATGGACTACTTTATGTTCAGGAAGATATTCTCCTACATTTCTTCTCTAATTTGTATAGTTTTAGCTAGTTTATGGTTCAGCTAATACTAATTTTTGTTTATGATATGATGTAGAGGTTGAAGTTTACTTATTTTTTCCCACTTGGATATCCAGTTATATCAGTACCACCTGCTTAAAAGAGTTTTTTTTCCCCACATTGTATTGTTTTAGTGCCTTTGCAGAAAAAATCAGCTGAACATAAAAATGTGCGTCTAGTTTTGGAGTCTCAATTCTGTTTCATCAATCTATTTGTTTATATTTATGTAAAAACCTCTTTATTTTTATAATTGTGGCTTTATACTAAGCTTTAAAGTTCTCTAACTTTGTTCTTTCTCAAGATTGTTCTAGTCTAGATTCTTTGCATTTCTGTATAAATTTTAGAATCACCTTGTTTATTTCTACTACAAATATTAGCCTGCTGGGACTTTTGATTAGAAATGCATTGACCTTTTTTACTGCTGCCGTGTGCCGCGTGTCTCAGCTCCTGCAATTCTTGGCCTGCTGAAGTCCACGCCCATACTCTGTCACACCCGGCCTTAGCCTCGCAGCCACCGGCGCCACACTTGGCCGGGATGCCTCCTGAGGCTGCGGGATGTTAAGCGCAGCACGGAGGACCAGGCCTGCCAGCCTGGTGGGGCCGAGGTGGGAAGGCAACGTTGGCCGCATGCGCGGTGAGAGCAGCCCCAGCTCGTGAGGGTCGTGCCCTGCTCGCGTCTCGGCCTGGGCGGTCCTGCGCTCTCGTCTCCAGAATGTCCCAGTAGATGTATTGGTGACACGTCCTGATGCACAGGATTTAGCTGTGCCAGATGGAGAGTCCACAATGACTGAAGTTGGTATTTCTGGTGAGTGAAGACTCGTCATGACAGTGATGACAGAGACTAGAGTCTCAGGACCTGGTTCCCCCCTGGATTTTACCTGCAGTGCCTGATACTAAATGATATCAGCTTGTTTCTGGAGCTGAATCTCTAGAACAAGTGAAACTGTCTTCATCTGTGATTGTGGATGTGCAGAGTTGGGGGAGAAACACTATGGGAAGAGACAACAGGCTCTTTTAAGTGGAAACCATGACATTTTTTGGTTGATATTTGTACCTGGCATATAAGTGACCAATAAACTCCTGCATATCTTGCTGGTTTAAAATGCATGCACACCCATTCATGGAGACAATTTAAAATTAACTGGAGAGATTGAAGAAGACCTTAATAAAATATAAACACATCTCTTGTACTTGAAGACAAATACAGATGGTCCTCGATTTACGATGGTTCGTCTTAATTTTTTTTCAACTTTACAATGGTACAAAAGTGATACACATCAGTAGAAACTGTCCTTGGAATTTTGATGGTTTCCCAGGCTGCAATACGTGGTACAACACTCAAGTGACGCTGGGCGACGGCAGCTCCTGGTCAGCCACGTGGTCAGGCAGAAATTGACAAGCTGATCATAAAATATATATGGAAATACAGGGGACCCAGAATAGCCAAAACGATCTTCAAAGTTCAAGGACTCATATTTTCCCATCTCAAAACTTACTAAAGCTACAGTAACAGACTGGCAGTAGCCTAAGCACAGACATACAGATCAGAGGAACAAGATTAAGAATCCAAAACTAAACCTATACATTTAGAGTATATTGATTTTCAACAAGGGTACAAAGACAACTCAATTTGTAAAGAATAACTTTTTCAACAAATGGTGCCAGGACAACTGGATAACTACATGCAAAAGGATGAAGTGAGACCCTACATCACAACTTATACAAAAGTTAACTAAAAATGGATCAAAGTCCTAAATGTAAAACTATAAAACTCTTAGAACCAACAACTCAACAAAAACAAAAACAAAAAAATAAATAAAAAAAAAATCTCTTAGAAGAAACAGGTATAAACAGGCAATGGTTTCTTAGATATGACACCATGACCCCAAAAGAAAAAATAAGTGGACTTCACATAAATTAAAAACTTTTGTGCTTCAAAGGGTATTATCAAGAAAGTGAAATGATAATTCATAAAACTGGGGAAGTAATTTCCAAATCATATATCTGATAAGTGACTAGTATACAGAATAGAATATAAAGGATTCTTACAATTCAACAATAAAAAGACAACCCAATTTGAAAATGGGCAAAAGACTTGAATAGACATTTCTCCAAAAACATTTCTCCATACACATGGCCAATAAACATGAATGAAAAGACACTCAACATCATTAACCATCAGGGAAATGCAAATCAAAACCAGAATGAGATACATACCAGGATGGTTAAAATGTAAAATAGTAACTATTGGTGAGGATACGGAAAGACTGCCAAATGGCTCTGGCTGAGTCTGCTCACCAAGGTCCACCCTTGCTCCTAACTCACAATGGAACCCTGGGCAGATGAGGTGATGGCCAGCTCCCCATCTGTCAACTAGAGCTCCTGTATCTTGCCCAGCCCACTCCCCAAGGTCACTGCTGTTAGAATCAGAAGACAGCATGTATGTGAAAGAGCTACAAAGCAGAAAGCCTGTTCTTTCCGGGTGATGTTTCTCTGAAGGATATTTGCTTACAGATCACACTTTCCCTGTGACCTCTTGAAGAATAATTCTTAAAATAGATTTTAAACTTTGAGGCTTTTACCTGAAAGTTTTATGTACACAGAAATCAATAATGTCTGATTTTACGACAACTGTTATTTTACTTCTTTAAGACTTAACATCTGTTCAGAAACATGGTGAAAAAAAACCTTTTAATTGGTTTTTATAGTTTTCCCAAACCGTAGTGAATCCTTTAAGGTGTATGAATATCTCTTTTGGAAAAACATTTGTCTGAAGGTTAGCAATTCTTTCAGTTTTACTTTTCTTTTTCTTTAGTTAAATTCAGTAAAAATGATAAATACTTTTAATTAAAAAAAAAGAAATGCATTGAATACTTATATCTATTTGGGGAGAGAAATTTCTAATATTGAGCCTTCTAACTCCAGAGCATGGTATATCTTTCCATTTATTTAGGCCTTCTTCAGTTCCTCTCAGCAATATTTCAAGTGTCAGCATAGAACTCTTGTATAGCTTCCATTAAATTTAACCCTAAATATTTTATACTTTGTATGATATTGTAAATGGGATTTAAACTTTTTTTTAATTGTTTATTGCTAGTATATGGGAACCCAATTACTTTTTCTATATTGGTTTTTATCCATGGTATTGATGAATTCACTTTTTCTTTTGTCAGGGTTTTTTTTTTTTTTTTTTTGGTTTTTTGGTAGATTTCTTAGGATTTAAATACACACAATTATGATATCTACAAAGAAGGCTGGCTTTACCTCTTCCTGTACAACCCATATTGCCATTTGTTTGTCTTTATTGCACTGCGTAAGATCTGTAGTAACACGTTAAATAGAAGACCTGCCAATGGACACCTGTTCCTCTTTATAGATCTTATGGGGAAATATTTAAATATTTCATAATTAAGTATGCTATTAATTGTAGGCTTTGAGCAGATGCATTTTGTTAGGTTGAAGACATACCCTTACACTCATAGTTTACTGAGAATTTTTCCACGATTGTGCTGAATTTTATAAAATTAGTTTTATGTGGCAATTGAAATTATTATGTACTTTTCTCTTTTAATCTTTTGATGTGAAGAATTACACTAATTGAAGTTTGTGTATTTAACCAACCTTGAATTCCTGGACTAAATGTAATTTTGTTATTACATATAACCTTTTCAAAAAATGTGTTACTATGTTTGTTTACTAATATTTGGTTAAGGACTTTTGTTTCTAGATTCATGAAAGATATTGGTCTGCATTTTTTTATAATATCCTTTTCTTAATTTCTTATTAAAGATATGCTACCATCATAAAATGAATTAGAAAGTTATCTCATATCTTCTATTTTTCTGAAAAAGTGAATGTAAAATTGATACATACAGTTTTTAAACATTTGATAGTATTCATCAGTGAAGCCATTTGTGCCTGAGTGGGAAATTTTTAATAAAACTTGTTTCATTAATAGATATAAGAATGATCACACTTTCTATTTCTTATTGTATCAGTTTTGTTTAGTGGTCTTTCATAGAATTTGTCCATTTTATATAATCGTAGAATGATTTGTTGGCACAAAGTTGTACATAACTTATCTTTATTGTCTTTATAATGTCTATGAAAATATCTCCTCTTTCATTTTTGATAAAGGTGATTTTTGCTTTCTCTTTTTTTTTCTTGATTAATCTTATGTATAAATTTTATTAACCTTTTCAAGAACCAAATTTTGATCTTTTTTATTTATCTGTCTCATTTCACTCTTACTTTTATCATTCTCTTTCACTTATTTGAGTTTAATTTGTTCTTTTTTCTATCTTCTTAAGGTAGAAGGTAGATCATTGATTTTTATGATTTTTTCTTTTCTAATGTAGGCATATAATACTATACATTTTCTCATAAGAATTGTTTTAGCTTCATCTCACAAATTTTGAAATATAGTGTTTTTATTTTTACTAAGTTCAATAATTTAAAATTTTCCCTTGGGATTTCTTCTTTGACACATTACTATTTTAAGACTATGTTGTTTAGTTTCTAAGTATGTGTGGATTTTTCTCAAAATAGCATTGCTATTAATTTTCTAGTTTAATACCACTGTAGTCGAATAACATAATCTGTACAACTTTGAGTTTTTGAAATGTATTGACACTTATTTTTAAATTAGTACACAATCTATCTTGAAAAGAATATTTTGCTGTTGTAGGATGTAATGTTTTATAAAAGTTAGTTAAGTCAAATTTATTTATAGTGCTTTTTAAATTTATATCTTATTGAATTTTGTTCTAACAAGTACTGAGTTAATGTTTCCAACTATGATTGTGGACTAGTCTAATTCTCCCTTTAGTTAAATCAATTTTTGCTTTATACATTTGAGAGATTTCTCATTAAGTGAAATATTTATAATTTATGTCTTCTTGATGAATTATCACTTTTAGTATTGTAATATTTTCCATTTTGCCTGTTACTACATTACTTGTTGAAGTCAAACTTTTTAGATACTGATGTAAGTACATTGGCTTCCTTACGATTAACTTTTGTACAATATGCTTTTCTCCATCCTTTTACTCTCAGCTTTTCTGTGTCTTTATGTTTAAAGTGATTTCTCACAAAAAGTAAATCATTTACTCTGGTTTTTTTATCCAGGCTGACAATCTTTGCCTTTTAATTATAAAATTTAGTCCCTTTACACTCAATGTAATTATTTATAAGTGTAGATTAAATACACTTTGTTTATTTTTTCTAGTTATTATTTCATGTTTGTTTTCTATTTGTCCTATCTGCTCTTTTATTTCACTTTCACCATTCCTACCTTTTTTTTTTTTTTTTTTTTTTTTTTTTGGTGAACTAAATAATCTTCAGTATTCCATTACATTTCTTACGTTGACTTTCTTGCCATGCCTCTTTGTGTTATTGTTTAGCTGGTAATCTAGACATTATAAAATGCATCTTTAACTTCTTGCAGTATATCTTCAAAAATCTCAATTATCAAAAAGCAAAAAGTTCTTTTTACCTACGTAGTTTGCCATTTCTTGTGCTCTTCACTCTTTCAACTAGATCTGTGTTCCATTATTTTTTAACACAAAAATATTTAACATTTTTTCTTTTTCAATTTTTCTTGACTAGCTTTTCTGGAAATATCTTTGTTTCACCCTCATATTTGAATATTTGGTTAATTTTTTTTTCCTGCCCATTAAATGTGTCCCATTGTCTTCTTCCTTCCATTATTTCTAATAAGAAGTCAGCTATATTTTTTATTTTCCCTTGTATGTAATGTGTCTTAGAAAAGACCCTGACTGCTTTTAAAATCTCCTTTTTATCTTCAGTAAAATAGGTTTTCATTATCTTGACTATAGTGTGCCTATGTCAAATTTGCTTTATGTTTTTTTTAGCTGCAGTTTTATTCAGCTCATTGCATTTGTGAATTGAAGAATTTTTTAAATTAAATTTGCAAATTTTTAACCATTATTTCTCCAAACATATTTCTGCCCAACTTCTCCCTCTTCTCCTTGTGGCATTTCAGTTATACATGTTAGATGCTTGATAATGTCCAATAGGTCAATGAGGCTCTATTCCTTTTTTCAAGCTTTTTTTTTTTTTTTTGAGCTTTAGTTTATATAGATTCTTTCATCTTGTCTTCAAGCTCACTGATCTTTTCTTTTTCATTGTCCATCAACTATTGAGGCTATCCAATAATATTTTCATTTCAGCTATTGTAATTTTCAGTTTTAGAATTTCCATTCAGTTCTCTTTTGTAGTTTCTAATTTTTTACTGAGACTCTTTTTTCATTTATTCAGTCTTTTAAAAACATAATATATTTATAATGGCCACTTTTTAAATAATAGCCACTTTTAAAATCCTTATCAGCTAATTTCAACATTATTGTTATATCTGAGTCTATTCCTATTGACATTTTTGTTCCGAGTTATGTGTCATATTTTCCTGCTTCACATTCTAGTAATTTTTTATTGTATGTTATATATTGTGGGTAACCTCATGTTTAGAGTCTAAATGTTATTGTCTTTCTTTAAAGATCATTGACTCTTATTTTCTGGAAAGTAGCTTTATACTGCCAAGGCTGTTTGGGGTTTTGCTAGGATGGATCTAAAGGATAATTTAGGGCTAGTGTATCCCTACTTTTATTTGAAATTTGTGTGAAATTTTAACTGAATGCTTGGGGCAGTTAGTGAAACCTTCCCACTCTGAATGACCAGAACTACCTTCAAACATTCTGTTAAGCTTCAATTTCCCAGAAGTTATTCTCTGCCAAGCCTCATGAAGTCTAACCAACCCTTTGCATGCCTAAGTGACTCCAAAGCAAATTTCCGGGGCTCTTTATCTGCAGAACATCCTTCACTTCACCTTGCCCTAAAGATTCCAGCCTTATCATTCACGTAGACTAATTTCTCTTTCCTTCACCCAGTTGAGAGTGCTATTCTTTGCTTTGTTCCACTTCTGTATGTCAAGGCTTGGAATATGCCTTCTGACAGAAATTTTGGATAAATGTGGAGCTCACTTTGTGTCTTTTGCTTCTCTCAAAAATCACAGTCTTGGGCTCTGTACTCTCAAGGCCTGAAAATGGTTGTTTCCAGATGTATAGTTGTTTATGGCAGGAAAGTTAGATATTTATTACTCTGTCATGTCAGGAACTGAAAGTCCTGAAGCTTTATTAGATTTAGACCCTGTCGAATACTACCTCATCAGTTGGTCAGTTTTGCAGGATTTTCTATCCTATTTGGCCAGGCAGTGCTGAGCCATATCAGCCTGAAGTGAGGTGAATGAAAGTCTCTCCTTGTGATTCTTTATAGCTATATTTGCAGTTTTCTTCCTTTTTGTTTAGGTGGCATTCGGATGGTTCCTTGATTTAAACAATCACATGCCATAGATGATGTCACACACAAAAAGATTAAGCTGGTCTTCATGTTTTGACTCCTTCAGTGCTGCCTAACATGTTTTCATTTTTGTGAGAGTTTTCTTGGGTTTTTTTGTTTTCTTTCATCATTTTTTACATTTATTTTTTTCTGTTGTCTTCAGAGGTGGAAAGAGCAAACCTTATGCTAGATAATACTCTACTTTTTGATCACCTGCTTTAAGATGGTTTTCAGGAATGCATGGTAATTTCAAACAACATCCTTCTTTTGCTCCCTTAGTACCTTGTTCTCTTGTCACAGAATGTTAAGTTTATATCTGTTTATGAGCTTGTTTCCTTTAATTTATGCCAAAGAGTCTTGTTCTGTTAATCTCTATTATCATTAGCACTACTGTTGTCTTTCAGATATTTTAGCTGTTCAGCAAAGTACCTTATACAGCAATTCAGAATTTATTTATAATCTTGAATATTCAGAAGTATAGATACAGACTCTAAAGACTGAGGATTCATAAATATCAGTGAACTTAAAGAGAATAAGACAAATATGATCACAGCATTGTTTTTCAGTTGGTCTCCAGAAAGTTTTACAGCCTTCAGTATGAACCTTTCCAGGATCATGAAAAAAGAGAGGGCCCAGAGTAAATCTCACATCTTTTCTGAAACATTTCTTTTTCTCTAATTCCCCAAATAACATCCTTCTCTTATATAACTTTCATATCACCTTTTCTATAATTCCTGATTCTACTTGGTTTTATAATTGTACATGCCCATCTCTTTTTCTTCCTCCAAAACTGTAAGGTGTTTGATATAGACAATGAGCTTAGACTTTTTATTGCCCCTCTACTTTGATCAAATGTATAGTCTGAAAATCAATGGAAAGTCAATGTTACTTGGTAGACTAGGGAATAATTCATACAAACTGAGAGATAGTTTTAACTAATGAAAATTTTCAATTTAAAATACTTTTTACAATTTTTAAGAAGAAACATTTAAAATTATTTTAATATGTGTTATACTAATTTAGGATTATAAAATAGATCTATACTGGCTTTATTCTATAATAAACATGCAACAATAACTTTTTAACATAAAACTATGTAAAATATGAGTTCTTTTTAAAGTGGTAGAAGTGAAAAGCTCAAAAATACATCAATAAATCTTTTAAATTGTTCCAATACTGTGCTAAAATTCTCTGTTTTTATTAGTACTAGAAGTTAGCTAGATAACTTTCACTCCCACATCAATGTTAACTGAAATATCATAAATTCTGATAAGCAAATGTTAATTTTCTATTGTGGTTGCTGTCAAGATTGATCATCCCCAAGTAATGTTGACTAAGCTTGCTCCTACAGCAATAACAAAAAAAGGTGATAGACTTTCTGAACACTCTGTAATAAGGGGTCCATATCACAGATACATTTTTTATTTAGCATGCCCAAGGATAGATTTAAACATAACCTCACTAAGCAGTTGTGCTTCTTAAAAAGAAATTGTTTGGTAGGTAGAAGTATGGTATGTTTTTTCTGTTCCTAAGGCTGTGTAGATAATAAGCGTGATGTTGCCATCTATGGATAGGAAACTGTGAGCTCATAGCTGCCTGTAAATATGAGTATCATTATTTCTAGGTTCATTTTTAGACTCTCCTCATTATTGGTCTGAGACAAATGAACAGCTCTCTAAATCATTTATGACAATTTCCCAAATGAGCGGATAAACTTATCTAGTACTTATTTTATAGTGTATTTTTAAATCCATATTTAGATAACACCCATTAGCAAATTAACTTCAATTACCATATAATACTGTATAATACATTAACCATATAATATATTTATAATACATTTCAAATATGAAATGTTTAGAGAAATACTTCATGTGCAGGTTTATGATGTAGTCAAGTAAAGTTTCATCACTTCTTGTCCACTTTCTCTATGGCTTCTCCTCCCAGCCTCAAATCCACTTATTATTGCTGGTTGCTTCTTGATTCCTCTCTGTTTCTATTTCCTTTCTGGAATGTAGATGTTTTACCTTCCAATACATGTATTACTTTATTTTTAAAAGGATCTAGTAGCAGAGCAAATGAAACTTATTCATGACATTTGATAAGTAGAAATAAACAAAACAACGGAGACTTTTAGAACAAAATTTGAAAGAGTCTTTGAAGAATTTGCCTTAGTAACTTTGGAAAGGCTGACAAATTAGATCACAAAGAAAAAGATTATCCTATCATGCTTATCCTATGTGGGCTAATAGTTCAAATGATTCTGAATAAGCCAAATAGGCATTTTAGCATTGAGCTGTGCAATACGTCTATGATTTCTCTACAAAAAAATGATCTGGGTGATAGTAGAATCACTTTTCCTCTGTTAAAGGTACATAGCATAACACTTTTTTAAATGTGCTGCAGTGGTAGCTTTTAATTCAGATTTTAAACTTCCCATTCTTGATTCCCCATACACAAGAGGGAAAAATAATAAAACTAAAAGATTCCTTTTACTTTGTGGAGGGCTTTTTCTTTCTCCCTGAAGAAAATGCTTTTCTTTGGGTAATCCCTTCTGTCTTTCATATTCATTTTAACCCATATTCCCGTAAAATTAAATTGAAGAATTAAACTTTCTAGATATCATAAAAGGATATTTGAGAAGATTGTACTTTAAAAGGATTTAAGTGCAGTTAAGATTTAGCCTGGGTAGCTTGGAGGTCGACAAGTTTTGCTCAGCCTTGCACAGTAATTTTTTAAATTAAAGATGCTGGAGACATTTCATTTGAAGTAAAAAGAACTGCACTGGCCTGAGATATGTGTTCTCTCTCTCCCTTTCCCACACCTTGTGTTGGCTAGCTATTCCGTGTACTTCTATTACTCTACCAACAGCCTACTCAGTAACTCTGTGCTTTGGCTGCCTCACCACAGTTAGTTCACCCAATCCCCACTGTTGGAGACCTGGAAAGGGAAGCAAAAAGAATTTAAGTGGCAGAAAGGATAGTTTCTCAGAGCAAATATTTCTTGTTCTTTTTCCATTTCTTTGTTTACACAGTTTCCCTCTGCCTGGAATGGGCTTTTATGCTTATTCCCTACTCATTCTCTAAGATCTACACAAAAGTTCCTTAAAGATTCATTTATTCATTTTAATTTTGGGTCTAATCTTTATTGCTTGACACAATTCCTGGCTCTGAGATAATAGAAGAGAAAGAAAAGAAAGAAAGAAAGAAAGAAAGAAAGAAAGAAAGAAAGAAAGAAAGAAAGAAAGAAAGAAAGAAAGAAAGAAAGAAAGAAAGAAAGAAAGAGAGAGAAAGAAAGAGAGAGAGAGAAAGAGAGAGAGAGAAAGAGAGAGAGAGAAAGAGAAAGAAAGAAAGAGAGAGAGAGAAAGAAAGAAAGAAAGAAAGAAAGAAAGAAAGAAAGAAAGAAAGAAAGAAAGAAAGAAAGAAAGAAAGAAAGAAAGGAAGGAAGGAAAGGAAGGGAGGAAGGGAGGAAGGAAGACAGGAAGAAAGAGAGAAAGAAAAGAGAGAGAGAGAAAGAAAGAGATATAGATAGATATAGATACAGATGTAGATATAGATACAGATGTAGCTGTAGCTGTAGATGTAGATAGATAGATCTGCCCCCATTCCTGGCACAGAGCTCCTAAAACCCTTGTAAACTCTTAACTGATAAGAGCCCTAGGAGCATCTCTTGTTCAAATATTAGTCTTTGACCTTATCCACAGAGACAGAACCTCCTATGCTTCCCAGACCTTGCCCTATGTATCTCTTCATCTGATTGTTCATCTATATTCTTTCTCCCCTAATAAACTGGTAAATGTCGTAAATATTTCCCTGAGTTCTGTGAGCTAATCTAGCAAATTGATTGACCTGAAGAGAGGGTCTTGTGAACCTCCAATTTATAGCCAAATCTGACAGAAGTTGTGGGTAACCTGAGGGACCTACTATCTGTGATTGGCATCTGAAGTTGTGTGGGAATAGTCTTATGGGGCTGAGCCCTTAACTGGTGGGATCTGACAGTATGTCAGGGTAGATAATGTCAGAATTGAGTAGAATTCTAGGACGCTCAGCTGGTGTCACAGAGAACTGCTTACTGTGGTGGAAAACTACCACACATTTGGTAACCAGAGTCAAGTGTTCTGTGTGAGTAGTAAAGGAGTTACACAGGGAATAAAAACATGATAAGGAAGAACTGAATTTTTCCCTACTCAGAAGGAGGAAGACTGAGTTTTTTTCCTAATTACACTGGCATATAGTGGGTGTTCAAAAAATATCCATCTAGGTGGAAGAATAAATGTATAGTTGAGTTCAAGTAATAACTAGGCTGTTTCTTATGGTTCAAATCTATTCTTTCATTCAAAATGCTCAGCACATTTCAGGGAAGATATTTTAGAGGGACACTGTTCTAAAATATATTTATTAGCCTTTCAACTAATTAACTTTCAACTAATAATTAGCCTTTCAACTAATTAACTTTCTTGCTTAAATAAAATGACTTATAGACTTGAATCATATCTACTTTGCAGCAGCATCTAGATTCATGTTTGATTAAATAATGAGGACAGTAGCCTAGCTAAGTTGACTGCATTACATGTAATGTTTTCATTTTCATTTATTCAAAATATTTTCTAACGTTCCTTGATACCCTCTTTGACCAATGTATCATTTAGAGGTGTTATTTAATTTTCAAGTATTTGGGGTTTTTTTCCCAACGTTTTCCTGTTGTTGGTTTCTAGTTTAATTCCATTATGGTCAGATTCCATACTTTGTGTTATTTCAATCACTTACAATTTGTTAAGATCCGTTTTATGACCCAAGAGATTGTCTATCTTGGTGAATGTTCCACATGCATTTGAAAATACTGTATATTCTGCTGTTGTGTTGATGTTCTATACATGTCAACTCAGCTGAATATTGTTCAGATCTATATCCTTGCTGATTTTGTGTTTACTTGTTCTATTAACTACTGAGAGGGGTGTTTACAATCTAACTATAGTTTTTAATTTGTCTATTTCTTCTAGCTTCTTCAGTTTTTGCTCTGTGCATTTTGAAGGTCTGTTGTTTGGTGCGTAACATATAAGATTGTTATGTCACATATAAGATTGTTATGTCTTCTTGGTGAATTGAACTTTTCATCATTGTGTTGTGTCTTTCTTTATCCCTGATAATTCTTGTTCTGATATCTGCTTTATCTGATATTAATATAGCCACTCCAGTTTCCTTTTAACTAGTGTTTGTATGGTATACCGTTTTTCCTTCTTTTTACTTTTAACCTATCTATATAATTATATTTAAAGTTACTTTCCTATAGACAGCATATAATTGAGTCTTACTTTTTTTCTCCCTCAATTTGGTCTTCTGTCTTTTCATTTTGCCTGGTTCATTTGCTTTAATGTAATTATTGGATAGATTTAGGTCTGTAATTTTACTATTTGCTCTGATTTTTTTCCTTTGTTTATTCTTTTCTACCTTTTTTTGGTTATTTGAATATTTTTAGTATTCAATTTTAATTTATCAATTTACTTTTTGACTGTGTCTTTCTTTATAGTTTTTTTAGTGGTTGCACAAATTATTAAAATATATATAACCTATCTTTTCATAGTCTACATACACTTAAAGAAAAATATGCAAACATTACTCCTGTAGGAGATCCTTTATGCTCCCTCATTTATGCTGTAGTTTCATCTATACAAAACTGAAAACCCCATCAAACAATGTCATAACTTTTACCTCGAACAGTCATACATATTTCAAAGAACTAAGAGAGGGGGGGAAAAGGCTATTTTTATTTACCCAGATAGTTAACATTTCTGTTGTCTTCTTTCATTCCTGGGGTTCCAGGATTCCCTGTAGTATCATTTCTCTTCTGCCTGAAGAAGTTATTTTACATTTCTTTTAGGGCAAATCTGCTGCTATGAATTCTATTAGCTTTTTTTTTTTTTCCACCCAAGAATGTCTTAATTTTCTGAAGGATATTTTTGGTGAATATAGAATTCTGAATTAACTATTTTTCTTTGCTTTCAGCCATTTAAATTTAAGTTATTATACTGCCTTCCTACTTCCATGATTTCCACTGAAACATGCTGTCATTTGAATTGCTCTCCTATATATAAAGTGTAGGAGTTTTTAACTTGTTGCTTTCAAGAATTTTTTCTTTATCCTGAGATTCCAGCAGTTTGATTATGATGACTCTGTATGTTGTTTTCTTCCTTTGGGGGATTCTCTCAGCCTCTTAAGAGTGTACATTTATACTTTCACCAAATTTGAGAAGATTTCAGCTATATTTTTTCTTCATCAATCTTTTTTCTCCTCTTCTAGGACTCTAGTGACACAAATGCAAGATCTGTCCTACATGGCCCTAAGGCTTTGCTTATATTTCTTTCAAATTTTTGTCTCTTTTATTCAGAAGAAATTATTTCTATTGATCTGTTTTCAAGTTCAGTGACTCTTTTTCTGCCACTTCCACTCTGCTCTTGAGCTCATCCAGTAATTTTTTTTTTCAGTTTTAATATTTTTAATCTCTAAGATGTCCATTTGGGTCTTCTTTATATCTCTTATTTTCTTTCCATTCACTTCAAGTTTTTTTTTCCTCTCACTTAGTAAGATATAGTTGAAGTATTATTTTTAAAGTTTTGTCCAGTAAAATTTCAATGTGTAGGTCATCTTAGGTATTTGTGTCAGTTGATTATCTTTTCTCTGGAAAGTTGTTGAGGTTTTCCTGGTTCTTATGTCTAGTAATTTTGGATTGTATCACAGAAATCTGGTAATAACTGGTAAAAATCTGTTAAGAAAGTGTGAGGTAATAACTCATCATGGATTTGGTTGCATTTCTCTAATAATTAGTGATACTGAGCATCTTTTCAGGTGAATGTTAGCCATCAGTATGTCTCCTTTGGAAAAATGTCTATTCAGGACTTCTGCCCATTTTTTTATTGTGTTATTTGTCTGATATTGAGTTATATTAGCCATTTATAAATTTTGGATATTAAGCTTTTGTCAGTCATATAATTTGCAAATATTTTCTCCTACTTTGTAGATTTCTTTTTGTTTTGTCAGTACTTTCCTTTGCTATGCAAAAGCTTGTAAATTTAATTAGATCCCATTTGTTTATTTTTGCTTTTATTTCTGTTGCTTGGGAGAGTGATTCAAAGAAATATTGCTAAGATTTGTGACAAAGAGTGTTCTGCCTATGTTCTCTTCTAAGAGATTTTTGTTTTCAGGTGTTGCATTTAGACCATTAATCAATTTTGAGTTTACTTTTGTATATGGTGTAAGAAAATGTTCTAATCTTATTGATTTACATGTGGCTGTTCAGTTTTCATAGCACCACTTGTGGAAGAAACTGTATTTTCTCTACTGCATATTTTTCCCTCCTTTATCATAGATTAATGACCCTAGGTGTGTGGGTTTTTTTCTGGGCTTTCTCTTCTGTTCTATTGATCTATGTGTCAGTTTTTTTGACAGTACATGGCTTTGTAGTATAGTCTGATGTCAGGGAGCATGATCTCTGTTTTTCTTTCTTGAGATTGCTTTGGCAGTTCAAGATCTTTTGTGGTTTCCATTTGAATTTTAGGATTACTTATTTTAGTTTTGTGAAAAATGTCTGGGTGTTTTGATAGAGATAGCATTGAATATGAAGATTGCTTTGGATAGTACGGGCATTTTAACAACATTAATTTTTCCAATCCAAAAACATGGGATGTCTTTCCATTTTTAAATATATCTTCAGTTTCCTCTATCAGTCTTATATGGTTTTCAGAGTACGTATCTTCTACATTCTTGGTTAACTTTATTCCTAGGTATATTATTCTTTTTGATGAGATTTTAAATGAACTTTTTTGTTTTGCTTTGTTTTGTTTTTTCACTTTCTCTTTCTGATACTTCATTATTGTCTATAAAAACTATAGATTTCTGTGTATTAATCTTATATTCTGCAACTCTGCTGAATTCATTTAGTAGTTCTAATAATTTTTGGGTGGAGACTTTAGGGTTCACTGTATATTGTGCCCTCTACAAATAGTGACAGTTTTACTTCTTCCCTTCCAATTTGCATGCCTTTTATTTCTTTTTCTTGTCTGATTGCTGTGGTTAGTTCTTCCAATATTATGTTAAGTAGAAGTGGTGAGAGTGGGCATCCTTATCTTATTCTTGAATGTAGAGGAAAGGCTTTCAGTTTTTCACCATTGAGTATGATTTTAGCTGTGAGTTTGTCATAAATAGCCTTTATTATGTTGAGATATGTCCCCTCTATATCCCTTTGATGAGGGTTTTTATCATGAATGGGTGTTGACTTTTTTCAAAAACTTTGCCTGCATCTATTGAAATGATTACATCATTTTATTTATTGTTTTGTTAGTGTGATGTATCATATTAATTGATTTGCAAATGTTGAACCATTCTTGTGTCCCTGAAATAAATCCAACTTGATCATGGTGTATAATTCTTTTTATGTAATGTTGGATTCAGCTTACTAATATTTTGTTGCGTATTTTTGCATCTATATTCATCAAAGATATTGGCCTGTAATTTTCTTCCTTTTTTTCTTTTTTTGTTTTTGTTTTTTGTTGTTGTGTCATTGGTTTTTGTATCAGAGTAATGGTGAACTCCTAGAATGAATTTGGGAGTGTTCTATGCTCTTCAGCTTTTTTGGAATAGTATAAGAAGTATAGGTATTAGTTCTTTATGTTTGGTAGAATTCCTCTAAGAAGCTATTTGATCCTGGACTTTTGTTTGCTTGTAGTTTATTATTTTATTATAAATTCAATTTCACTACTGTGATTGGTCTATTCAAATTGTCTGTTTCTTCTTGATTCAGTCATGGTAAGTTGTATCTTTCTAGAAATGTGTCCATTTCTTCTAGGTTGTCCAATTTGTTGGCAAATAACTGGTTGTAGTATTCTCCCATTTTTTTTTCCTATATCTGTAGCATTGTGGTTTTTACCTTTCCTTTTTCATTTTTTATTTTGTTTATTTAGGCACTCTCTCTTTTCTTCTTGGTTAGTTTAGCTAAAGGTTTGTCAATTTTGTTTACCTTTTCAGAAAAACAGCTCTTGATTTCATTAATGTTTTCTATTGTTTTATTGATCTTGATTTTATTTATTTCCTCTCTGATCTTAATTATTTTCGTTCCTCTGCTGACTTTAGGTTTTGTTTGTTTTTCTTTTTCTCATTTCTTTAGGTGGCAGATTAGGTTGTTTATTTGAGGTTTTTCTTGTTTTCTGAGGAAGGCCTATATCGCTATAAACATTCCTCTTAGAATTGTTTTTGCCACATCCCGTGGATTATGGAGTGATGTGTTTCCATTTTCAATTTTCTCAAGGTGTTTTTCAGTTTCTTTCTTGATTTCTTCATTGATTCATTGGGTTTTTAGTAGTGTGTTGTTTAGTCTTCTACAATTTTTCTTTCTGTAGTTGATTTCTCATTTCATGCTGTTATGGTTGGAATAAATGATTGATATGATTTCTGTCCTCTTAATTTTCTCCAAACTCTTTTTGTGGCCTAACATGTGACCTATCATGGAGAACATTCCATGTGCACTTGAAAAGAATGTGTATTCTGCTGTTTTGGGAGGTAGTATCTTGCATATATCTATTAAGTCCAACTGGTCAGTTGTGTCATTTAAAACCACTGTCCCATATTGATTTTCTATCTGGATGACCTGTTCATTGATGTAAGTGGGGTGTTAAAGTCCTCTACTGTTACTGTGTGTTTTCCAATTTCTTCCTTTATGTCTTTTAGTATTTGCTTTAGACAATTATGTGTTCCTGTATTGGATGCAAATATGTAATGAATGTAATGTCCTCTTACTGTATTGGTTCCTTTATCATTAAATAATGCCCATCTTTGTCTTTTGTTATAGCCTCTGTTTTAAAGTCTATTTTGTCTGACATGAGAGTTGCTACCCCTGCTTTCTTGAATTTTCATGTGTATGAAATATATTTTCACATCCTCTCACTTTTAGTCTGTTTCTGTCTTTAGCCTGGAAGTGGTCTCTTATTCGTGGTGTATTGAAAGGTTTTGGATTTTATACAATCAGCCACCCTGTGTTTTGATCAGAGTATTGAGTCTGTTGATATTTAAAGTAATGATTTATATATATGTACCTGTTGCCATTTTACTACTCATTTTCCAGTTGTTTTTGTAGTTCTTCTCTGCTCATTTATTCTTATTTTTGTTTCTTGCAGTTTGATGATTTTCCTTAGTAGTATGTTTATATTCTTTCTTTTTTTTGTTTTTCTATATCTTTTGTAGATTTTTGATTTGTGGTTAACATAGGGTTCATACTTGTTGACCTATAACTTTATTTACTTGTTTTAAACTAGTGGTTATTTAAGTTCAAACACACTCTAAGAAATCTACATTTTTATTTTACTCCCTCACATTTTGTTAAAAAATATTTTTTTTAAATTTGGTTAGGGTACAGTTAGTTACAATGTGTAAATTTCTGGTGTACAGTACAATATTCCACTCATACATATACATACATATATTCATTTTCATATTCCTTTCCATTAAGGATTATTACAACATATTGAATATAGTTCCCTGTACTATACAGAAGAAACATTTTTTTAAATCTATTTTTATATATAGTAGCTAATATTTGCAAAACTCCCAAATTTATCCCCTCCCACCCTCTTTCCCCAATAACCATAAGATTCTTTACTATGTCTGCAAGTCTGTTTCTGTTTTGTAGATGAGTTCATAGTGTCCACTTTCTTTTTTTTTTTTTTTTTAGATTCCACAAGTGAATGATGTCATGTGGTATTTTTCTTTCTCTTTCTGGCTTACTTCATTTAGAATGACAGTCTCTAGGTCCATCCATTTTGCTGCAAAATGGAATTATTTTATTCTTTCGTTATGGCTAAGTCATATTCCATTGTATAAATATACTACAACTTCTTTATCCAGTCATCTTTTGATGGTGCTTTAGGTTGCTTACATGTCTTGGCTATTGTATACAGTGCTGCTATGAACATTGGGGTGCATGTATCTTTTTGAATTGGAGTTGCCTCCAGATATATACCCAGAAGTGGGATTGCTGGATCATATGGTAAGTCTATTTTTGGTCTTTTGAGGAATCTCCAGACTGCTTTCCAAAATGGCTACACCAACCTACATTCCCACCAGCAGCATAGGAGAGTTCCCTTTTCCCCACACCCTCTCTAGCATTTATTGTTCATGGACTTTTGAATGATGGACATTCCTACTGGTGTGAGGTAATACCTCATTATAGTTTTGATATGCATTTCTCTGATAATTAGTGATGTTGAGTATTCTTTCATGTGCCTATTGGTTATTTGTATGTCTTCATTGAAAATTGCTTGTTTAGGTGTTCTACCCATTTTTGGATTGGGTTGTTTGTTTGTTTTATTATTAAGTTGTATGAGCTGTTTATATATTCTAGAAATTAAGACTTGTCAGTTGCATCTTTTACAAATATTTTCTCCCATTCTGTAGGTTGTCTTTTTGTTTTGCTTATGGTTTTCTTTGCTGTACAGAAGCTTATATGTTTACTTAGGTCCCATTTGTTTATTTTTGCTCTTATTTTTATTGCCTTGTTAGAGATAAGTCAATTTTATTTACTGTTTCAGAAAACCAGCTCTTGGTTTGCTTAATTTTTTTTTTTTGCTCTATTTTATTTCTTTCCTCTCTGATCTTTATTATTTCCTTCCTTCTGCTGACTTTAGGTTTTGTTTGCTCTTCTTTTTCTAATTATTTTAGGTGATAGGTTAGGTTGTTTACTTGAGATTGCTTTTTTTTTTTTTTTTTTTTTTAGGAAGGGCTGTATTGCTCTGAATTTCCCTTTTAGGACTGCTTTTGCTGCATCCCATAGATTTTGTGTGGTTGTGTTTTCATTGTCATTTGTCTCAAAGTATTTTTTAATTTATTCTTTTATTTTATCATTGACCCAATGGATTTTTTTTGTAGCATGTTGTTTAATCTCCATGCTGTCATTTATTTTCTCCTTTGATTTTCTGTGGTTGATTTCTAGTCATGGCAATGTGGTCAGAAAAAATGTTTGGAATAATTTCTATCTTCTTAAATTTGTTGAAACTTCTTTCGTGCCTGAGTACATGATCTATCCTAGAGAATATTCTATGCACATTTGAAAAGAATGTATATTCTATTTTCAAGGAATGTAATGTCATAAAAATATCAACCAAGACCAACTGTTCTATTGTGTCATTTAGTCTCTCCATTTCACATTGATTTTCTGTCTTGATGATCTGTCCAGTGATGTTAATGGGGTGTTAAAGTCTCCTGCTGTGATGTGTTCTCATCAATTTCTCCCTTTGTTAGTATTTGCTTTATATATTTAGGTGCTCCTATATTTGGTGTATATATGTTAATGAGTGTAATATCCTTATTTCATATTGCTCCTTTAATCATTATATACTGTCCTTCTTTATCTTTCTTTATGGCCTTTGTTTTAAAGTCTATTTTGTCTGATATGAGTATTGCTGCTCCTGTTTTTTGGTCATTTCCATTTGCATGAAATATCTTTTTCCATCCTCTCACTTTCAATCTATGTGTGTCCTTCTGCCTAAAGTGTGTCTCTTATATACAGCATACTGTCATTTCTTGTTTTATTATCCAGTCTTCCACTCTATATCTTTTGATTAGAGCTTTCTTTTTTCATTGACATTTATGGTCATTTTTAATAGATATGTGTTTATTGCCATTTTTTAACATTTTTTATTGATTTATAATCATTTTACAATGTTGTGTCAAATTCCAGCATAGAGCACAATTTTTCAGTTATACATGAACATATATATAATTCATGCTTTAGACTGGTAGTCATATAAGTTCAAATGCATCCTAAAGAGAAAGAAAAAAAGAGAAAAAAATCTGTATTTTCTTGCTTCCCTCTCCCACCCTTAATGATTTTGATACCTTCTTTTACATCTTTATGTTTTTCTGCTGCAACTCAGTGTAGTTATCACATTTCCAGTTGTGGTTTTCTCATTTCTATATCATCATACCTCTATTCTTTTTAGGGTAGACCTTTCAGTATTTCTTTTAGCATAGGTTTTGAATTGCTAAATTCTTTTAGTTTTTGCTTGTCTGTCAAATTCTTTATCTCTCCTTCTATTCTAAAGGATAGTCTTGCTGGATACAGTATCCTAGGTTGCAGCTTTTTCTCATTCAGATCTTTGAGTATATCTTGCCACTCCCTTCTGGCCTGCAATGTTTGTGCTGATAAATCAGCTGAAAGCTTTATGGGAGTTCCCTCATAACTAACTGTTTTTCTCTTGCTGCCTTTAGAATCATTCCTTTATCTTTAACATTGGACATCGTAATTATTGTATGCCTTGGTGTAGGTCTGTTTGGGTTCCTTTAGTTGGGGACCCTCTGTACTTCCTGTACTTGGATATCTGCTTCCTTCTTTAGGTTTGGAAAGTTTTCAGTCATGATTTCTTTAAATATCTTTTCAATCCCCTTTGCTCTTTCTTCTCCTTCTGTGGTCCCTATTATATATAGTTTGGTACACTTTATATTATCCCATAGGTCCCTTATATTGCTTTCATTGATTTTTACTTGCTTTTCTGTCTGCTGTTCTGATTGTGTGACTTCTGTTTTTCTGTCTTCTAAGTCATTTATTCCTCCCTCTGCATTATCTAGTAGGTTTTGACTTCCTTTAGCTTGGCTTTTATCTCGGCCATTGTTTTCTCTCTTCAATTGGCTCCTCTTTATAGTTTCCACTTCCTTTTTGTAGTATTCTCTGTCTCTATTCATATTCTCTTTTATTTGCTTCAATGCTTTTATGACCCTGTTTTTGAATTCATGATCTAGTAGACTACTGATATCTATGTCATTGATCATTCTTTCAGGGGACTTCTCTTATTCTTTTAATTGGGGATAGTTTCTTTTCTTCTTCCTTTTACTTATATCTCTCTGGCAGTTAAATTATGGAGTATCAGTTATCTACTGTGGTCCCAGAGGACTTTTTTTTGTTGTTTTAAAGAGAATGTGTTCCTGTGTAGACTATGCACCTCTAATAACTTTTGTTGTGAGGGCTGTTCTTAGTATGGATAGTTGTCACATCTTTCTTTCATGTGTGATGGATGCCATCCCTTTGATTCGGGGTATGGCCAGTATTGTGGTGATAGCCTGCCCTAGTTGTTGAGCAAGGCCTCCTTTTTTGTTCTGTGGTTGTCACAGCACTGACAGAAGCTTGGTCTATTCTTCTTTTGTTGGAATGGTGGCTGCCAGACCCATTTCTGAGCTGTGGTGCATGGTAGGTGGGGTTGGAGTGCTTTAAGTGTTCTTTGTTGACACTGTCATTGTCCCTGCTTTAGCAATGGGAATGTCATTGCTTTACGCTGGTGTTCCCCAGGTTCTCTGCCCTCAGAGCTACCAGTGCAGCTCCACCAACTTCTGGGTCACACACCTGGATCATGGGGCACTATTGGGTCAGCGCTATCCCCAGCACCAAATGCTCCTCCTGCACTCTCCCTGTGTGTACTCTTAGAGCCCTGCACTGGTAGATCCCCCAGCCCTGCAGCAACTGTACAATCATACTACCAGGTCAGTAGCATCCCAAGCACCACATCCACATTCAGAAGGAGGCTGCTGCACCAGCCCTCACCCCTGCTCTGTGCCAGAACACTGCTCTTCGCTTGTTTGTCTTAGCGGCACAGGTATACAAAGACACCCATTGAGCAAAATGGCCTCCTTGGCCTGGGGCTCTAAACAAATCTCAGTCTGCCCTATGAAGTTGCAGAGCCCCTGGGTAAGGATTCAGGTTTCAAGCCCACCTCTACCCAGGAGACTTACATCAGTGAATATGGTGTTTATGGCCAAGCCTTACCTCTCTTCTCCTGTGAACATGCCAGTCCCATGGAGGCAGGGGCTATGGCCCAGCCACATTGTGCCCTATCCCCCAGTGTGCACCAGCAATGTTATTTTCTTTTTTTTTTCCTGTGGGTACTCAGGCTATTCTGTCCTGTACACACTCCCAGCCACAGTGCACAGCACACTCCAGTCTCCTGAGGCAGCCTTTGTGCAGTTGGCCTCAGCCCTCCCCCCAGCTCTGGCAGCCAATCCCAGTTCACTGCCACTAGCTCCTGTCTAGGGCTGGCAATCACAGGGATCCTTTGTGCCCATTTCTCTTAGTTCTATCAGCCAAGGGCTGCTGTGCATATATCCAAGCCTCAGAGGGACCCCTGCCTCCCCACTGATCTCTCCATTGAATAGAGTGAGTCCCAGTGTAAAAGCACTATTCTGCCTTTGCCACTCCCTTCCCATGGGACAGGTCCCTCACTGATTTATTTTTCCTAGTGTTTTTTCCCCCTACCAGATTTGTGAGGAATTTTGTCTTTTGAAGAAAGTGATTTTCTGTCAAAGTTCAGCAGGTGTTCAGAGTGAATGGGTGGGTCTTTGGATGTCTCTCTTGGTGTATTTGTGGGAGAGAGTGAGTTAAGAGCATCCTTCTACTCCACCAACTTGGCCACGCCCCACCATTTTGTGTTTTTGATATCATATTTTACGCCTTCATGCTTATTTCTTAATATTTTATTATACTTGCTTTTACAATTTTTCTCTTTTAATCTACATACTGGCTTATTTAAGTGATCGATCCTCAATCTTTATATTAGCTCAATCCTCAGTCCTATATAAATATATAGGACTTTCTAAGAGGAATTTTCCCTTTCCTATAGATGTTTAAAATTTATTTTTAATTAAGTATCATCAGTTTACAATGTTGTGTCAGTTTCCAGTATACAGCATAACTTTCAGTCTTACATATACATACATATATTTGTTGTTATATTCTTTTTCATTATAGGTTACTAAAGACATTGAATATTGTTCCCAATGCTATACAGTATAAATCTTTTGTTTATCTATTTTATGTATAGTAGTTAGTATCTGCAAATCTTGAACTCCCAGTTTATCCCTTCTCACCACCTTCCCCTACCAGTAAGCACAAGTTTGTTTTCTATGTCTATGAGTCTTTCTATTCTGTAAATAAGTTCACTTATGTCTTCTTCTTCTTCTTCTTTTTTTTCCTTTGGAGTCCACATATAAGATATATTCTTACTTCATTTCCATTTGGAAAAGACCCTTCAACATTTATTTTAGGGTAGATTTAGCATTGACGAGTTCTTTTAGTTCTTACTTGTCTGAGAAGGTCTTTATCTCACCTTCTATTTCAAATGATAATCTTGCTGGGTAATATATCCTACACTGCAGGTTTTTCCCTTTCAGCACTTTGAATATATCATGCCGGTCCCTTCTGGCCTGCAAAATTTCTGCAGAGAAATCAACTGATAGTCTTATAGAAATCTCCTTGTATATGACTCTTTGTTTTTCTCTTGCTGCCTTTAGAATTCTCTCTTTATCTTTAACTTTTGTCATTTTAATTATGACATGTCTTGCTGTTTGTCTGTTTGGGTTCATCTTGTTTGGGACCTGCTGTGCTTCCTTTACCCAGACATCTGTTACCTTGTTCAGGTTTGGGAATTTTCAGCCATAATTTTATAAAATAAATTTTTTATCTCCTTCTTTCATTCTTCTCCTTCTGGAACCCCTATAATGTGAATGTTGGAATGCTTAATGTTATCCTAGAGATCTCATAAATTGCTTTCACTTTTTAAAATTTGTTTGTTTGTTTTTTTTCCCTGCTTTTCTGATTGGGTGATTTCCATTATTCTGTCTTCCAGATCATGTATGTGTTCTTACATATCACTCAATCTACCATTCATTCCTTCTAATTTTTTAAACTAATGAATTCTTCATGTTTTATTGGGTCTTTTTTATATTTTCGATTTCTTTGTTTTAATATTCATTGTTTACATCAATTCTTTTTTCTAATTGAGTTAACATTTTTCTTACTGTTTATAATATTAATGATATTATCATTGCTGTTTTGAATTCTTTATCTGGTAAACTGTCAATTTCTTTTCATTATTTTTTTTTCTCTTGCCCTTTTAATTGAAAGTGGTTTCTCTCCCTTTTCATTTTGCTTAACTTTCTCTGCCTCTATGAATTTAGGTGAAACTGTTACCTACTGTGATCATGAAGGAGTGTTCTTATGTGGAAGCATCCTTATATAGACTGCATGTGTATGATGTCTTTGGTGGGAGAGTTGGCTTTGACATGGGTGCCAGTCACGTCTTTCCTCAGGGTGTGCTGGCAGGTATCACCTTGGTAGGTGGTGTGGCTGGAGGGGTGAGAGTTAGTGCACAATGTGAGGTGGGACTTTCTCTCTGGTCATTGGCTGTTACCACACTGTCATGGCATGATCTGATCTCAAGTTGCTGGATCAGAAGCCCTGAGGGTTGGGCTCAAGCTGGCTCTGTTCCCTTTAAGTGCTTGTTTTTCTGCCTCTTCCTGCACCAGAACTTTTGCCCCAGAAGAGGAGAGTGCCTATATAATCTCCATTTTCTTCTATAAGTCTTCTCTAGGGGTACAGGTCTGACCCAATTGCTTCTCTTCCCTTCCTACACATTTATGTGTGTATCTTTATTACAGACGTAGTTGTCCAGGAGTCCTGACAGGTTCCAGTTAGTTTTCAGTGAGGAGTGTTTCCTATATATATGTATTTTGATGTGTTCATGAGAGATAATGAGCTCCATGTCCTCTTACTCCATCTCTTGATCTCACCTCTCTGCAGTATAATGATTTGACTTACATACATTGTGAAATAATTATCACAATAAATTTAGTGAACATTCATCATCTCATATAGATACATTTAAAAAAATAATTTTCCTTGTGGTGAGAACTCTTAGTATTTACTCTCTTAACAACTTTCATGTGTTACATACAGCAGTGTTGATTATATTCATCATGTTGTACATTGCATCCTAAGTGCTTGTTTATTTTATAACTAGAATTTTGTATCTTTTGACTATCTTTATCCTGTTATCCCCTGACCCCTCACCTCTGGTAACCACAAATCTGATCCCTTTTTCTCAGTTTGTTTGTTTGCTTTTGAAGTATAATTGACCTACAACACTATTCCTGTTATACAATATAGTGATTTGATATTTCTCTTCATTTCAAAGTGATCACCTCAATAAGTCTAGCTACAATATGTCACCAAAGATACTACATAGTTATTGACTATATTCCCCACATTATAGATTTCATACCCATGACTCATTTATTTTGCAACTAGGAGTTTATACTCCTAATCTCTCTCACCTATTTCTTCCCCCTCCCACCCCATTCCTTCTAGCAACCACCTGTTTACATGTTTATTCTCTGTATCTATAACTGTATTTCTCTTTTGTTATTTTTGTTCATTTGTTTGGATTATTAGATGCCACATACAAATGAAATCATATAGTATTTGTCTTTCTCTGTCTGACTTATTTGATTTAGCATAGCACCCTCTAGGCCCATGCTGTTGAAAATGAAAAAAAAAAAAAAAGCCCTTAAATCTGTATAAAATAGCAAGATTTCATTCTATTTTTATGGATTCCATTGTATATATACACCAAATCTTCTTTAGCCATTCATTGATTGATGGGCACCTTGGTTGTTTCCATATCTTGGCTATTGTAAATAATGCTACAATGACAAAAACAGATGGAAAGATATATCATACTCATGGATTGGAAAAGTTAATATTGTTAAAATGACCATACTACCCAAGGCAATCTACAGATTCACTGAAATCCCTATCAACATTCCAATGGCATTTTTCACAGAGCTGAAACAAATAATTAAAAAATTTGTATGGAAACACAAAAGACCCCAAATAACCAAAACAATCTTGAGGAAGAAGAACAAAGCTGGAGGTATCACACCACCTGATTTTAAACTATACTACAAAGCTACAGAAATCAAAACAATATGGTACTGGCACAAAAACAGATACATAGATCACTGGAACAGAACATAATGAACTCACACTTGTAATGGCAGTTAATCTATAGCAAATGAGGCAAGAATAAACAATGGGGAAAGCCAGTCTCTTCAATAAATGATGGACAGCTACATGCAAAAGAATCAAACTGGACTAATATCTCACACCATATACAAAAATAAATTCAAAATGGATTAAAGACTCAAATGTAAGACCTTAAACTATAGAACTTCTATAATAAAACATAGTGTGCTCTTTGACATCAGTCTTATTAATATTCTTTTTGATATGTCTCCTCAAGTAAGGGAAACAAAAGCAAAAATAGACTAATGGGGCTACATCAAACTAAAAAGCTTTTGCACAGTGAAGGAAAGTATAAAAAAATTAAAAGGTTACCTATTGAATGGGAGAAGATATTTTCAAATGGTGTATCTAATAAAGGGTTAATATCCAAAATACTCAAAGAACTCATACAACTGAACTTCAAAAAACATCAAACAACTCAATTAAAAATTAGACAGAGGATCTGAATAGACATTTTTTTTTCCTAAGAAGACATATAGATGGCCAACAGACACATGAAAAGATGTTCAATATCACTTATCATCAGGGAAATGCAAATCAAAACCACAGTGAGCTGTCACTTCACATCTATCAGAATGACTATTATCAAAAAGACAGCAAATAACAAGAGTTGGTGCGGATGTGAGGAAAAGGGAACCCTCATGCACTGTTGTTGGGAATGTAAATTGGTGCAGCCGTTACAGCAAATGGTATGGAGATACCACAAAAAAATTCAAAATACAACTACCGTGTGATCCAGCAATTCCACTCGGGTATTTATCCAGAGAAAACAAAAACGCTAATTAGAAAAGACCAATGCCAGTTTAGTTTTAAAAGCATCCATAGTGATTTTCTGTCTACTCTATGTGTATACCATCCAGTGATCAACCTGAGCTTTTTTTTTTAAACATCATAATTCAGTTCTTGAAGTATTTGCTATGCTACCTCAGGTAAGTTCATTGCATGTGCAACTCAGTGGTGAGCCTAGGAATTTATACACACATTTAGGAGCACTTCTTCTCTATTACCTTCCTCTCCATAGCTCCTCTTCTCTCTCATGTCCCCACGGGTTCTTCTCTCAGGTCTTCTAACTTAAAAGTCAAGATTTTAGGTTTCTTATGTCATTTCATGCTTCCTATCACTTGGTTCACCTTGGGGGCAAAGCAATGAGAGAGAAGGGGTGAAAAAAATTAACAATGATTTCACACACACACACACAAACACGCACTTTGGATCACAGGGACTTAGCTTTCCAGTTCTTCTCAAAGAGAAAGAATTTCTCTCAGTTTTAGATATATGAATGGCTGCTCTATGTATAGTTTTGTGACTGAGGTTTGTCTTTGATTGAGTAAGCCAGCTGAGCAAAACAAACAAACAAAAAACAAAGGGAGGGATTTCCCTCTACAGTCTCCATCCCACATACCTTCCTTCTCAGGCCTCTGGACAGAAACGTAGAGAGTAAATTGGGGAGATTCTTTTGGAGTTTTTCCTCCCCAGACCTGATATGCAGTTCTGGAATTTGTGTGCCCTGGAATCTAAGCTGTGAGATTATGAAAAAAAAAGAAAATATCAGTAAACTCACTGCCATATTGATCATAGTTTCAATTTTGATTTCTTTCTCCAATTCATCTGCTATTGTTTATTTTTCTGGGTCCTCAGATAAATGTCTTTATACTATGAGTAGTAATCAATGGGAGATACAGAATGTTGTATCACCAGCACTGGAACCAACCAAAATTACACGTTGCCATTCCTTCTATGGGCACTCTCATTTATCTCTTCTGATTTTGTTTTGTTTTTGCCCATCTCTTTGTTTGCTTCTTTTGCTTTGTTTTGTTTTTATATTCTGAATATATTAGCCTGATATGTTTGAATTTTAAAATAATTTTCAGCCTTCCTTGCTAAGGTATGTTTCTCTTTTCCTATAAATTTTCTAGAGAAAATAGGGGGAAAAAAACAAACAGTACTAAAGAAAAAGCCATTCACAGTTGTTTCAAGAAATGTAATAAAGCATAAAGCTGAGGGGCAAGTAATAGTCTTTAAGCTGTCTAGTGTTTATCTTCTTGCCTTTTAAATTTTCTTTGGCATACTTTTGTGCTATTTATTTACTTTAATAAAAATAAACATTTCACCATATGCTATCAAAGGAAGGGGAGGAATCCAGCAGGAAATGGCCTACCCTGAACACAATTTGTAAAAGAGATCCGTGAGAAATACCCTCATACACATGCTCAAACATACACCACTTGGCTTTTGGCCCAGGGAATTGAACCTAGGACTTCTAGGTAGAGCTGAGGGACTTAGTGGCAATTATAATCAACAATAACAACAACAAAAAAATTCCACAGTTACTTTCAAAGGAATTATATCCACTTGAAGTTTAAGGCAATGGTACTACTAGGACCCACTGATTACTCTAATTCCCAATGCCAACTTTCCTTTTCAGCTATGCAGCTCATTTAATGGACTTCACATTGAACACTTGCTACATGTTGGCACTATGCCAGGTACTGAGGGGAGTACAAAGATGAATTAGTTGAATTCCTGTCTTCTCAGAGCAGAGGACACAGAGCCGCACACAATTTATGAGGCTATTTGTCAGACTGTGCTGAGTGCTGTACTTTACAGACGCAGAAGCCGCCTTCTCTGGGGGAGCGCACAGGGATGATTCACCCCCTCCAGAGGGGAGTGAAGGAGCTTTCCTAGAGAAGTGATGCTTAAAATGAACTTTAAGAATGCGTGAGGCCACAGAGAAATGGAGCACTCAGAGAATGTCATCCAAAGTTAAGGGTATAAGCAAGGCTTGGAGACTTGAAAATTCAGGGTATTCTTAGGGATAAACTGTAGCTGGTGTATGGCACACTCCATTTTGTTTTATTCTCTTGAACCAAGTTGTGTTATTTCTCCTATATCACAGTTTGGGTAGTACTGGAATTGACAAAACTATGGAAGATGGGATTTAGATTCCAAGCAGATCTACTACTGAAGGTGTTCCTTACAGGCAGTGATTGTTACTATACCACGCCTTTACTTAAATGCCCCCTCTATGTAGAATGTACTTCCTTTTAGAAAAAATAGGAAATTTCAATCCCCTGCCTCCCCATGCCATCTCGCTTTCTCTCTTTATAAAAAGAAAATTATGTTTTCACATATTCAAGGAGTGGCTAGGAGCCTCTTAAGAGCAGACACTGCCTTATTCACCCCAATGTCCCCAATCCTACCACCATGCTTATGAGATTAGATGCATTAATAATAACAAGAAAGAAAAAAGTGATAAATACAAATATTCCAGGGGAACCAAGGGGAACTCTGAGTTTATACAAGGCATATATTTTTCTGCCTGAGCACCTCGTAATAACATTTCTCACCTTCCTTGCAATTTGTATAAAGTCATTAAAAAATAAAATCTGAGTTCTGCTTTATAATTAGCTTATAAAATAGTTGAGCTGGTCTACTCCCCTCTTTTCTGTAGAATTATTTATAGACATATTTAAAACTGTTTTTGGAAAAAACAATCATATCAGGTGTATCCTGGGCTTGTTTTTTTTTTTTTTTAAAGAGCTTATTATTTCAACAGAAGATTGAAGCAATCTGGGCCAATGTTGGATACTGGAAATTAAAATTTAGAAAGCTAATACTCCAGGTACCTTTTGGACTTAATTATATCATTGTGTATAATAGAATAAATGACATCTTCTACCCCCATTCTTGAGATTTAGAATTGCTTGGCAGAGGTTAAAGGGACCTCTGTCAGATGTGTAATTCCCTGAAAAACACTGGTGGGTTCCCGTTTGCTTTTTATGGACTAAAGAAAAAAAGGACTTTTGCTGAACCAAGAAGAACAAGAAACCTCTCACCACTGCCAAAAGTATTATTTTGATGTTTCTAATGTTTTCCTCCTGTCAGAGCTTGAATGGTGCTCCAGAGTGGGAAAGTTTAAGAGTGATGGGTTAATCCAGATCCACTTCCTGGTTTTGCTAATAAAATCAGCGTTTCAGTGTACGTTGTGTTTTTCTCTTTGTCCACACAAACAAAACAAATGGGAAACTGAAATTTCTAGCAATGAGTAGAGTAAATGGTTGTGCATTCATATAATAAAATACTATACAGAAGATTAAGTGAATGAGTTAGATCTACAAAATCACAAACACATATTAAGTGAAAAAGCAAAATATGTACAACTGATTGATGTATACAGAATGATGCCATAGATGTAAAGTTTGACAATGTACAAAGAAATCATATATATCTTCTGGGATACGTATATATGTAGTGAACATTTAAAGCATGCCAAACAATAACAAATGCCAGATAAGGAGAGTGATTAATTTTGAGGCAGAAGAAGGATTGTGATCAGGGAGAAGCACACAGAGGACTTTACAAATAACAGTGATGTTTTGTCTTTAAAAAAAAATCTGAAGCAAGATAGCAAAATGCTGAGATTTGGTGAAGATAGGAGGTGAGAAAAGTATTTGTAACACTACTCTTTATATGATCTATAAAATATTTCATAATTCTACAAAGCATTCGGTGGGGGGTCTCTGTACCGTCTCTGCAACTTTCCTGTAAATCTAAAATTAGTCCAAAATAAAAAGGTTTTTTTTTAGTTACTATATCTGGTATTGGTTTATAAATGGCTTTGTCTTTAGATCTTGTCAGAAGAACCACAGCTTAAAATAGAAGGCTCTGAGCTGAGCCATAAGGAAAGAGCTCAGGTTGGGGAGTGGTTCATTCTGACTGGAAGATTTCTCACAGAAGGAAGCTTCTGAGCTGAACTTTGATTCTCAGGAGAATTCTGATTGATGAAAGAAAGAACAAAGGATATGCCCAAGGCAGTGGCAATAAGCAACATGTTTGTTAGGTGACAAGTGGCCAAGTGTGGCTGAGACATGAGTTATCTGGAGCAGTGAAGCAGGAAATGAGGGTGGAGCAGAAGCCGGGTTTCCAAGGACCTGGCATGCCATGCTGAGGAATGCAGACTTTACAATGTGGAAGTAACAAAGGTTTCCAAGGGTGAAGACAAAGCCTAACCTGTTGAGCAGTGTGGACAATGGGTGAGAAGAGTTGAGAACATCAGGAAAACTGTCAGAGGTAGTGAGGCCCTGAGGTGAAGAGATAGCCACTTAGAGGTCCAGAAAGAGCCAGGAGCCGTGAGACCAGCTTCGCCGCCTTTTCCTTTCCTGTCTCTTTTCTACTCTTTATCCCTTTCAAGACTTCTGCCAAAGCTTTCAGTTTCTTTATGAAGGCCATCAAATGCTCCACCCAGGAGTGAGGCTATTTTTAAAAATGAGATGTAGCATATTCTGTGGGAAGGTCATCAGTAATAGAGCCTCAAACTTCCTATCTCTTTTGTGAATCTTAACAGCCAGAGAAGAGGCATACGTTATCTTTCACACAGACTCCCTGGAAGGAACTGATGTTCTTTCCTCTGGAGCTATAATGGGGTCTCTGTAGAAAGAAGCCTCTCCCACGACACACGACCTCCTTTCATTCCCTTACAGAGGAGCTCTTTTGTGCATGCGAAAGGCACTGGGGCCGCCAATTTAATAATTTTGAATGTCACCGTTGCATAGAATTATACTCTTTGCAATCTCTCTCGTGCATCTTTAATGACCTTTCTTGCTTTCAGAGAAAGTGGGGAGCAAGCAGTCTGATGAACACTTTCTTTCAGCCAGTCATTTTCATTGAAATGTTGACAGGTGTATAATCATCAGAACACTGGGCTGAGAGGATACTGGGTTTTTAACTTGCTCTAGGACCTAAGGTTTTAGTTTCCTTATCTGTAAAACAGAGGGCATTGTTTAGAAACCCTCTAAGCTCATTCAGATCCTGAGCTTATGTGATTGTGACTCCCTCAGGTCTGAAGAGAGACTGTCATCATTTACTCACATTTTATGACCATCTTCTGAGTGCAAAGCAGTGGATGCCTCAAGTACTTGGAGGTGCTATTAAAGAAAGAGGGTTGGCCTGTGAGAAATTCTCCCAAATTTACATTTCAAAGGAGAAGTAGAAAAAAGTTGAAGGAAAATGCTAAGAATGTTATGAGCTTTAAAAAGAAAAATAAGAATTTAGTTAAAAAATAAAGCACTGGAATTTGAATCCAAACTTGAAATAACATATACGCTTCATAAAGTCAGGCTGTAATACTTTAGTTAAAAAAAATCATTTATCTTTGAACCTCAGTTTCTCTTTCTGTCAAATAGAAATGATGCTTGTCTCTCAGAGTTTGCAGGGGACATTAGAGGTAATGGATTTGAAAGCGTTTTATGTGATAGAAGCTCTAAATGCATGTAAATAATTCTTTTCACTGCTGAAATTAGTTTAGCTTATTAATTCAGACTTTTTCAGAGTGCAGGGGAAGTGCCAGGTACCATGTCTGGCACTCAGGTTTATTTTTCAGTACTCACACCTAGCTTTTCCTGTCTTAATTTGTTCTTTATGGATGACCCTCACAAAGCAAGCTACATCAGTTTGGGGCAGGTTTTCCAGATTAGACAGGTCACTGCTGCTGCTGCTCCCCACTCTATACATGCAAAGGAGTCTCAGCTTTTGGAAGAATAAAACTAAATGCAGTGTCATGTGCTTATGAAAGCTCCAGAACCAGAGCCAGAGCCCTGTGTCCTGGGTCTATGTTACTAACTCTTCAAGAAAGCCCTGGACAAGTCACTTTATCTTTCTATTTTTCACTAAAAAATAAAGGAGTTTAATACAATGGTCTCTTAGCATCTTCTTGACCATTTGTTATGGGTTGAATTGTCTCCTTCCACCCTCCGCCAAAAAACCTCCTGTTGAAATCCTAACACCAGTGCCTCAGATTGTGACCTTATTTGGAAACAGGGTCATTGCAGGTGTAATTAGTTAAGTTGGGATGAGGTAGGGTGGGCTGTAATCCAACATGACTAAGGGAATTTATAAAACAGAGGAATTTGGACACAGATATGCACACCAGGAGAATGCTACGTGAAGGTGAAGGCACAGATAGGGATGATACAGGGAACCCAAGGAACACCAGCGGTTTCCAGCAAACCACCAGAAGCTAAGAGAGAGGCAGGGAACAGGTTTTCCTTCATAGCCCCTCATACTTTGGAAAGAACCAACCCTGCTGACATTTTGACTTCCAGCCTCCAGAGGTGTGAGGCAATACATTTCTGTTGTTTAAGCCACCCAATTTGTGCTTTGTGGTACTTGCTACGGTCGACCTAGAAAACTAAAACACCACCGGAGAGTCAGACCACTGCTAATGGTGGGAAAATATAAATGTTGCTGAAGTTCAAGTGAGAGAAAACAATATCTTACTTTATGAGAGCTATTTGGGCAAGCTAATATATTTTGGTTGTAACAGAAAGCGGAGTTCCATTTTAATACCACTGGCAGTTAATTTTCTCTTTTTTCCAAAGACGGTTTGAACATCACAGTGTTTTGACTCACAGCTCAAGAAATTTAAAACCACATGAGAAAACTCTTACTCATGCCACTATATATAGCCAGAGATGAACACAGCATTTAAAGATGGAGCCACATGAACGTCTAAGTTATTGTGTTTACAAAATATTTCCTCCTCGATGCATGATTCAGCAGTTTCTTGCCACTTATGTTCTCCCTCCAGAGCAACCTCAGCAGGTTCCATAAGGTTGGCTTGAAGATCAGGTTCTGTTCAGTACAGTAGCGACTCTTCTTAGAACCCAGCTGCATTTATCGATTAATGCAGAGGAAGAAACTCAGGCATGTGAAAGCTGATCTGGTTTATCCAAAAGTAAAGTACTGGGCATGTTTAATAGTCATAAAGCAATTCAGTGAGAAGTCATCACAAAAATTCATACTGAAGGACAAAAAGAGATTTATGTGTTTCTGATTTT
This sequence comes from Camelus dromedarius, assembly GCF_036321535.1. Taxonomy (NCBI): domain Eukaryota; kingdom Metazoa; phylum Chordata; class Mammalia; order Artiodactyla; family Camelidae; genus Camelus; species Camelus dromedarius. The sequence goes on along the minus strand of NC_087451.1, from coordinate 393,763 downwards.
TTTTTTTAAATCACCTTCTGTTTAATTAGCTATTCTGCTATTAGGGGTGTTGCTACTAAAGACAACTGTTAAGTCTGATCCAGGCAACTAAGCCCTAGAAGTTATAAGTTAATTAACTACTCCAGCACTGTATGCAAATTAAGTAGCCTAGTAAGGAGCAAGATATTGAGTGACTTTCTCCTGTTGTAAATCAGGAGGGAGATGGCCAAATCTGTTAACTCAAAGACATCACAGGAAGGTAAACTAATGAAGTCTTTCCCATGATTGCCTCAATATCTGTCAGGGCCATTATTATAGGAATCTTGTGGGAGGCAAGTATGATCTTCCAGGAAGATTTGATACTAAATTACATTTTTAATGATTTAAAAATAAAGCTTTGTATTTGATGGGAATTAGACAAAATTAGTCCAATAGTTAGTAAAATCAGGCCAAGAGCAGTATATATTTGAATCTTAAGCTAGTGCTTTCCAAAATGGAATGTGTAAGTCAAACCATAGGGATCCAGGAGGGAAATATTATTCATTTATTTATTTGACAATTACTTGAATACCTATTATGAGCTGGAAACTGAGGGTGTAGCAGTGAACAGCAACAATAAAAACAGATGAAAAAAATCTCAACCCTCAGGAATTTTGCATTCTAATGAGAGAAAGCATATTATCAATATAAATATTGGTAGTAAGGGTCCTGGAATTAATCAGTTGGCACACTCAAGTAAGTAATTGAGCAGAGTTTAAAGAAGAACAGTTTATAGAGGACTAGGCAGGGTTTAAGAGAAACCAAAAAGAAATGGTGAAACTCCCCAGGGGCTACCAAGAGTAGGAAGCTACCTCTCCCAGGGGAGCAAGCAGCGTCCCAAATCACCCCAACAGCTGTAGATGTAGGACACCCATTAGGAGGTGTGGCTTTGGGAAAGGAAAGTAGCCATTTCCAATCTGCAGCCCAGCAGGGATGGTTGCTGAGGGGATAAATGTCCACGCTTCTCTCTCCTCTCACCCTCAAGTCCCAGCTGGTGCCTCTCACTGGCAAAACTCAACTGGAAGCCAGAGTGTGTAGGAGCCCAGTGGATGTAATCCATGAAGGACAGCCTCCCAGGTCACAGAAAAGGATGGAGAAAGGGGAAAAGGCATCCCCAGGGTAAATGGAGAACACCCAGCAAAGTGCTCTGGAGAGAAATAAAGCAAGAAGAGGGAGAAGGAAGGCAAGAGAAGCACGGGGAAAGATTTTAAATTTAAATAGGGTGGTCAGGAAAGGCCTCTGAGAGCCTGACATTTGAGCAAAGATCTGAAGTAGCTGACGGTGTGAACTGAGTGGCCCGCTGGAGGAGAGGGATCAAGGGTAGAGACCGTGAGGTAAGGACATGTTTGGCAAAGTCAAGAGTCAGTTAGGAGGTTGGTGTGGCTGCAGATGAATGAGAGAGGATGTTGGCTGATATCCACTGTCTTCAGAGGTACCCAATATGTGTAATAATCAGGACCATAGCATATCTATCTAATTTATGAATAAATATAATATTTATAATTTTTCCACTGATAGGGCTCCCCAAAATTTTGGCAACCACTGCTTTAGACTAAGTTGCTTTAAGATGTTGCAGGTAAATACACTTACTATTATAATGGCAGGCTTCTGGAGGGCAACGATGTCTAATAGTCCAATGCTCATTTTCAGATTATGATTAGCCCAATGTTACACTAAAGAGCATGGCCTTGGACTCAGGTCTCCTAAGTTCCTGTTCAGGACTTGCCTCCCTACATCATGCTTTCCTCCTGTTTTATCATATGTTGAAGGTCAACTAACTTAATAAGGAGTTCTATTTTGGCTTACACACTAAACGAACATTCTCTGGATGTGGAATCTTGGCCACATTCAGAGACCAACCCTGTTGCTCCTGCCTTAGAGCCTCACCCACACAGCTTTAGTTGAAATTTTGACAAAGGAATCAAGATGTAGAAATTTCAAAGCTAAGTGCAAATATTCAAACACTGTCATTTTCTGACAGGTGCTTACAGCTTGATTGAAGGCAGAGGCACAGAGTTAAAATTAATTCATGAATGGGCTTGGAAATAGAAGTGTAAATGAGACCATAATTAAAGTTCCTGCTAATTTTTCTTCTCAGCTATGGACTTTAATGTGGGTTGGTTTTAGCTATATTTAGCCCCAAAGTTAAATTTTAGAAGCAGTAGCATGTATGCCTTTAAATTATTCATATTATATAAATATTTAGGGTTTCAAATTGTGGCAAAAGCATCAAAAATTGCACCTTAGTTTTTTATAGTTATTACAGTTTCAGCTAAATATGGGCAAAATATGTGTGTGTGTATAATATACACACATATATATATATATATATTTCTGTTCTAATTATATATGTTAAAGATATTTGAAGAGTTATTTTAACAGGAATAATATTCTTTTAGAGACCATAGAATCCTTTTTAATCATTTCCTTTATTTTTCTCTAATTATAAAATAAATGTTTGCCACTTATAAAAGCATTTGCTTTTATCACTCAGTATATCATGACTATCTTTCAGGACAGTAATAACAATCTATAATGTTCTGTTTAACAAATGCAGATTACCTGTGCAGTTTTAGCACATGAATGAATACACCTTCCAAAATATAAACATAACAGCAACAATAGAATAAGAAGCTCTGGAACTCCATTATAATTCATAAATATCAATTAGGGCCCAGTAAAGAAAATATAAACCACATAATCATTTCAATAATTTAATAAAATTATAGTTAAATTCAATTTAATAATTTAGTATAAAATAATTGTTTAATCAGAGTTGGAAAGGGGAATAAAGGAGCCCTGGTGTCTCACAGGAGTCATAATAATACAAATGAGCTAGTAACCCAGGACTAGGAGAGCAGGAGGAAGACAGGATGAGAATTTGGAAGCCTGGTGGAGGAGGCCACCTAACGGGGTTCGGAGTAGGGCAGCTGTTAAGGGCTTTGGAGCTCAGAGGAGGTCCCTGCAAACTGGGACCCCAGACCTCCAGGGAGTGCTACCAGCTGGCTGATGTTGGTGTCTCAACGGAGGTGTAATGAAGCTGGCTCTGGGAGTATGGGAGGGAAGACCTGCAAAATGGAACAAATGCTGCTGCCAGAGTGAAGCCCCATCCCCGGCGTCATGCTGACAGGAACAAAATGCAAAGCAGAAGGAGCAGGTCCTCATGTCAACCTTCCAAGGTCCCTTTAGATCTCCCTATTACACTATCTATAGAAGTGAGCTGGTGAATCATCAGTGTGGCTACTGAAGCCCAGCAGTGACCCCACAAGCAGAGTGGAAGCTGCCAGAACCTCACATGGGTGGTTGTCTCATGTTAAGTCCCAGGGTTGTTGGGATTGTTGCTCAGTCCCTGCTTTAAAAGAAATTCCATTGTGCCTAAGTTCAGGCCCAGCTCAGTTTCCTGGGCCCCTTCTAGTTGAAGTTCTGAAGGACAGTTATCTGTGATCACCACTAGCAGACAGATGGATCTGTCTATTGAATGCCAAAGCCCCCAAGAATAATTCTAGATGTCTGTTTGTTGTCTAAAACCCATCCACCCATTTCTTTTTCTTTGAATTTCTTCAGCCTTCCTAATATCTTTGGAAAAGGCATGGTTTCTATTCTTCTGTGAACAGACTCCTATACAATTAAAAATAAGTCATGCTAGGTTATTCTGTAGGGATTTGCAAACAAAAGCGTTTAAAAGTTCTCAGAGAGGCTGAAAAATGTCATCACAGACACTTTCCGCATCATCTCATGATTACCAAGGTCTGCTAGGTAAACCATGGCTCGGCAAATGACATTGCCAAAAGGGGCTTGAAAGAAACAGCAGAAAGTTTTTATTCAAAAAGTGGTAATGACTTTACACTACAAAGTGCTGTATTGTTAAAATAAGCATACGTGTTTTTACTCTATCTCGAGAAAGGACCCCCGTCTAACATTAAGAATTCAGGCTATAGTGTCATATTAAGTGAAGTTGAACATCTGTCTGTTTGCTGGGAGAATAATTTCCCTGAGTATAATGTGCCTTTACAACTGAGAACGAATATTTGCACAGCCCTAATATAGTCTGCAAAGAGACCCTCACAAGGTCATGTCTACACCGACGAGAACCTGAGCTCCATTTACAAACCTTAGGTAGGTGACCCTCCAGGAGGTTTAATGAGGTCCTCCCAGTTACCACTCTACAGCAATCTGGGCTGCTTCTTCCAGCCTTTCACCACTACACAGAAAAATGTGGCTCAGGAAGTCTAAGAAAGTCTTTGACTTACTTTATGCCATGTGAAGATGTATCCTAAAATCAAGATTTTGCAATGTAATAAGTGTCTCCCTCTGTGGAACAAGGTAGATTCTATATATAGAAATTCATAAATAATTACATTCTAAAGGCTAAGTAGAAAAAGATCTGTCCTATTTGAGAGAATGGAGCATTAATCATATGAGTTTGTTTTTACTCTTTTTCCTTCTGCTTATCAATCTTTTACTTTCCAATTAAGATATCTGAATTGTTCCTACTGGCAGAAATGATGTGTGTATATGTATGTGTGTTCACAGGGGAGCAAAAGGGAGTCAGCAAGAAAACGAGAAGGATCCATCAGTGTTGTGTGGTGGCATTCGTCATCGTTTGTGTTCAGGATTCCTCATTCATTCATCAATCAATTGATATTCCATTATCACATTATAAACTGCAGGGAGTGTTAGGACATAAAAACATAGTTTCCACCAGTATTATAAGAGATATTATAAGAAATGGTATACGAGAGACATTGGATACAACAGTAAAGAGTAGAACTTCAGGAGGCATGGATGGAAATTCCGAGTCCAGCCTTGGAGAATGAGTAGGATTTTAATGAGTAGGCATACCAGGCAAAGAGCATGGTATGATGAAGAGGGGAAAGCCCCAGGACACACACAGTTCTTGCTCAGCTGAAGAGCAACATGCATGAAGAAGAACAATGGGAGATAAGCCCCAAGGACAGGCTGCCTCCAGACAGTAGAGGATCTTGAAAGCTACACGGACGAGGTCCCGGTGTGCCAGAGGCAATGAAGCGTTAGACCCAATGCAGGGAAAAGGAAGCAGGGAGAAACCAAATGCCGTGCAACCTCTTAGTGGATGATTGTTTTAGATTTTCAGGAGGTTAAAAAAGACGTACAGAAGCAATGGAAGGGAGAAATATAGAGGAGACTTCATTCTTAATTTTTTATAAATCCTGGGTTCTTCCCTCTGCTGTCCTTGGAGTCCTTTCATTTGCTGTAATGGGAGAATGACTCGAGCTTTGGGGTCTTTGTCAGCCGGTTTTGAGGTCAGTGTTGATGGTATGTTACCTCTTCTTCCCATACGCTCTTTCTTTTCTTATTCTCTTCTATTTTTTCTATTTATTTATTGATTTATTTATTTATTTTACTTTTCCTGCCATCATTTTAAGATAGTTTGGATACAGTCCTTATCTGGCCTGAATTTCTGATCTAGCACCAGTTTCAAACATTCTGCCACCCCTCCTAAGAGTGTGTTTGGATGTGTCTAATAGGTGCTGAGTTGTAGTTCAGACCGTACGTAATAACTGTTATTGGGAGCTGGAGAAGTAGTCTGAAAGGAATTGAGAAAGGGAAACACAGACTGCCTGATAAGGAAACAGGGCAGAAGGAGGCTTAAAAGACGGGTGAAAACATGTGAAAAACCAGTTTAGCCTACCTCAAAATTTTGCAAAGGGGCTAGCTCCACAAAGTGATTTAATTCTGTTACTTGGATGACAGTCCAGGAAATGGGATGTTAATCCCTACGTTATATGGCAGAATTAATTGGTTTGGGGAAAGAAAGAGAAAACTCAGTTGAGATGAGCTTAACTTGCACCTTCCAGAAGGCCCTGATACTCACATGGTACAAGAGCCTCAGCCATGCTGAATATTCAGTTCCCAGCCTGGAATGAGTCTGCATTTGCTTAAGCTGAATTCAGTATTGGATGACAAAATTAAGTGTGTGCCATAAGTTTCACTTTTTCTTCAAGGAGGAAAGCCTGGTGTGTTCAGCAGGACACTTACCCCTTCCTTGATGGAGCCTCCACTTTCTGGGGAGCTAATTCTCTGTGCCTAAGGACCTCTGACCTCCAGACACATAAAATACAATCTCCTTGAAACATCAATTAGCAGCTGAAACCTCCTGTTGTTTGTTTCTTCCTCTTTGGTTTTTCTTGAGATTAGAATAGATTTGTTAGCCAATTAGGATGAAAACCACTCAATTAACTAAACCCCTATTAACTTCTCATGTCTAAGGACAAGGATGAAAGGAAAGAGTTCTTGATCAATATGTTGAGGTTTCTCATGTCTCCTGTTTGGCAATTGCTAAGTATGACCATTGACCATTGTTTTCTTCCTTACAAGGGGAAGGCTTATCACCTGTATTTAATTCCCAGATCATCCCAGTCAGCCAAGAAATTTGGACAGTGTGTGCATGCAGGGAGGCAGACATCATTCCCACACTGAAAACAGATGTTATAAGAAAATTAGTCTCAGTTTAACAGAATATAATTCTTCGGAGGGTTAAAATTTGGCCCAAGTAAGCAGTCTTTAAAAAAATTTTTTTTGAATTGTGAAAGTACTACCTGCTCATTGTGGAAAGCTTAGACTATATAAACACGCTTGTATATACATCAGTATTTGCCGGTAATTGCATTATCCAGAGATAACTGCTGTCCACATTTTGGTTATTTTCCCTCTAGTGCTAAAACATTGTTTTATATATTTGAAACAATAGTCTATATAAAACTTTGCTTTATAGTTAAAATTAATGTTAATGACTGCACAAATATTCTTTATGTGAGTGTACCTTATTTATTAAACCATTTCTCTATTGTTGCACATTTAGGTTGCTTCATTATTATAAATTATGTTCTGGTGAACATCTTTATGCACAAATTATTTTTGCTTTTTAAATACAATTCATGGTTTCTAAAGTAATGATAAACATGGGCTCTGTTTCAGTAAAGTGGAGGGTGGGGGTTGCTACAGATGTAGGCCATTGAAAGGTATGGTCTGGTTTCTGGCAGTGCCCGTCAGAGGCCACATGCTGGTCAAACCTTCATCATGGCCCAGTGTCTGATACACAGATTCTCAAATCAAGAAACAGGGTGTTCTTAATATATCCACAGATGATCTGGCCCTTGGGGCTTGTTGGTTCTCATTAAAATAGCACAAGATGATGAATAAGCCATCATAGTAATTTACTTTATAATGGGGAAATTGAGAAGCCCACTCCCCAACCCCTGCCCCCAGTAGCTGAACTATTTCTGGCCTCCTTCTAAAACAACATTTTTCCTTTTTGAGATTACAATACTTGGGAATGTTTATCTGAGATTTGCTTGGTGGACAAGAATTAGAACAAAGAAGGTGAATAAAATTGAGGGCTATAGTGAGTTCTGATGAAATATTCCTACGCTTACCAAGAAGCACCTTTCTGTGCCTCTCTCATGTGACAGAGCAGGAAGCAAAATTCAGATGTTTGTTTCTCTGTTTTATTCCTTCTTATCAATTATTTGATTGATATTCTTTTTTCTTTAGATGTGTCATTATTCAGGTCATATTTCTGAACTTGTGAATCTGGGAGACCTGCTTTCTCCCAACATATGTCAGCTTTATCAGCTGTTATTTTTTAACAATTATTATGGTCTATGAGCAACCTGCACTGGAAGCACCTGGGCTACTTGTTAATAATGTAAATCCCTGGATCCCACATAGAGTTACTTAATCAGAATCTTTGGCATGGGGTCTCTAATCAGCTCTTTTGACAACCTCCCCCCATTTGATTGCTGTGTATATTTAAAGAATCGAGTTGAATAAGATCACATGGAGTTTCAGGGGTGTAAGTTCTGGAGCCAAATTGCCTGGCTTTGAATCCCAGTCTGACTTCTTACTGTCTGTGAAACTTAATATAATCTCCGTGAGCCTCAGTTTCCTCACTCATTAAATGAGGATAATATACGTGATAGGACTGTTGTGAGGATTAAACTGGAACAGGGCCTAGAATTGAGTTAACACTTAATAAAGCAGCAGGTCAATTCTCCATTTAGAACATCCTACAAAGACCTTTGGCCCTTTAACTTTCTTTCCTTGATCTTTCTTTTCAGTTACTAATCCTCTCCCTCATTTCCTCACTGAACCAGTATTATCTGCATGCCTCCTATGCTCATAGCTTCTTGCTATTCTCTGAAATTAACACTTCATCACTACACTAAGCTCCACTGGTGTATGTTTATAGCTCTCAGTAATCCGTCACCTCTGATTACTTCTGGATTGTGGTTTTCTTCCTGCTTTCTATGAGATCAAAGAAATGTAAAGAGTCGCCTCCTCCTGAGAGAAGGGGGTGTACATTCTCATGTTTGGTGACCCGGATTTTGCACAAGGGATTTTTGTTGAACTGAAATTATTGATGAAATTGTGTACAGCTACATCAGAGAGCACTGGGATTGTGTGTTTCGGTGAAATGCTGTGTAAATCTTAAAGTGTTGCAAAAGTGAGGGCTTTGCCAATTTTCCTTGATTTCCCAACTCATAGACAAAGGCAGAAAGGTAGGAGGGGTGGCCAGAACTGAGAGGTGAGGCACAGGCTGCTTACAGAAGAAACTTTTAAGGATCTATTCACTATTGATTAAATTTCTGATCAGTCCTTGCTGCCTCTCCTAGGCACCTGGGCCTTTAAAACCCAAATGTTCTTTTAATCTCCTGTCACCACAAACTGGTGTTTCCTTGGGGCACTTCGAGTTCTTCTCAGCTAAGATGAGGGAAGAAAGTTCAGATTCTTGCTGTTTCAAAAAGATGCCAGACTCTAATGTCCCAAGCCATTGATTTGAGAGAGTCTTCTAAGCGGGATTAATCTCTAAAAGAATGCTTCACTTATATCAGCATGAATTTATTTTGCTTTGTTGCTGTCGATTTCCTGGGAAGGCTGAAAGTTGGAGTGTGGTTTATTAAGCACCTCTAAGACATTCCTTAAACAATGCTATCTGTTTGAGCAAGCATTACCACAGAGATCTATTCCTTGTACTTAGTACACAATCTTGAGTTGTCCTGCCAAGGGAGCAAAAATTGTACTGAAACACAGGGACCCAACTGACCAAGAAAGTACTGGTCATTGAAAGCATATTGCAACTTAAATAAGAATAATTCAAAAATTAACAATGTACAAAAAGTTTACAAAGCACTTCTACATTCATTATTATTGAATCTTTGTACAGTGCTCTATGAAAATGAGAAATATCTTTAAAAATGATAACATAAGTAACAGCATGGGTAAGCATTCTTTTATGTTCTAAAGCCATATTGACCAATTACATGGTTTTCTGTGGTGGTTTCTAGTTGTTCTATTTTACCTCTTCTTTTTTCAATATGATCATTTAGTCTTCAGTGTGCCTTCCGTGGATCCAGTGTCTGCCCGGGCTATACTTTTGAAAGCTCAGAGCATACCACACTCATGGACAAAGAAATGAATAAAATGCTTCTCTGTCTCCTTACTGTCTGACTCATGAAATTCCTTTATTCCTCTTCCTACTGCCTGCTGCAAGACTCCTCATTCATCTACTTTATTCCTTTGATTTTTCATATTGAATCATTCTTTTTTCTTGATTCCATTTGGTAACCCAATTTTGGATTTTTGCACTGAGAAGAATGTCATCAAATCTCCACCTTGTCTGATAGTTTTACTTCACAACTTAGATAAATAAGACTATATATCCCTGGGGTTTGGGCCTTGTCTTCACACTTCATCTGGGGAGAGTGATCAGACATTAAATAGACATCCTGAGTAAATGCCTGATACTGGGCCTGACACAAAGTACATACTCAGTAAAAATGACAGTCCTCCCTGCTTTTGCCTCTTCTTCCACTAGTGCATATCAAGTCTTTTTTTTATTATTATTATTTAAACAGCATTACCTATGAATTTATTATATACTGGGCACTGTGTGTAACAATGGTGATTTAGAGACAGAAGTCTCTTTTCAAACAATGTCCCTTGTAGCTGGGGAGACAGGCTCATACAAAAGTACACTATGTGAGCATTAGAATAGAAGCATGTCCAAGCTGCACAAGGGAGGGGCATGTGATCCATCAGAAGGAGTGGAGAGTGGAGGGAGTAGTAGTAACAGATGGGGAAGCTTCCTAGAGGGAGTCTCTTGACCTATATCTTGAAAGATGAGAATATACTTCCGCATGGACTGTTAGGAAGGGCATTCTAGGCAGTGCAACCACTGTAGGCAAGACACATTAGGGAAAATGCAAAGAGCATCATACGGCTGGGCATATGTTTGGGCACCAAGTGGTGAGAAGTGTCAAAATATCATTAAATCCATTTCACTGCTGGTGTCTTTTCAAACACAAATGCTTTTCTTTAAAAGCCCCTTAGATTTAATCTTGGTCAATCACTTCATGAATTATCTTTTATAGGCCGAGGCCGTATAATCAGGTGCTGTGCCATGTTCAAGTCTTGGTTCTTGAGGTGCTTGCTTCTGCTTAGAAAATGATACTAGTGAATTTGCAAAACAATGAAGAATATAGCCCTGAATGATTAAATATGAAATTACATGGCATCTAACCAGCATCTCTAGAAATCCAGACAGATGACTTAACCAGTAAAGGATGACTTAACGGCTGGACTGGGATTTAAATTAGGAGTTATAGGATGTATAGGATTTGACTAGGGGAAGGTCAAGAGAGAAAAGAAGAATAAAAATGTGGAATCTAAAATTTAAAACCTATAGAACTAGAGAGTAGAATAGTAATTGCTAGGAGCTGAAGAGTGGGTGTGGGGACATGTAAGACAAAGGGTACATGCATACAGTTATAAGATGAGTAAGTTCTGGAGCTGGAATCAACAGCATGGGGATTAAGTTAATAATACTGTGTTATATACTTGAAATTTGCTGAGAAAGTAGGTCTTACGTGTTCTCACCACAAAAAGAAAAGGTAACGATGTGGTTGTGTTAATTAACTTGGTTGTTGTAATCATTTTACAATGTATATGTATATTAAATCATCACATTGTACACCTTAAAAAATCCTGTTGTACAACGTAAATGTATGAGTTTTTATTTGTCAATTATACTTCAGTGAAGGTTGGTGGGGGGAAAAATGCACGAAACTAGAAATGAGCACACTGTGTCGTTGAGGGTATGGAAATGAAACAGAAGGATGTGCATCCATCCATTCCACAAACTGTACTGAAGGGCTACAGTATGATAAGCACTGGGGAGAAAAATAGTATGCAAAGCAGACAGCATTGTCCAGCTTTCTGTCACCCATCCATCCATTTATCCTATCTACCCATTTGATAAGTAGTTGTTGAGTGCTTACTCTGTGCCAAGCACTGGAATGGTGGTATCAAACCAGAGCTCTAGGGCTATGAGGGAACCCAGGTCTAGAGTGATCTAATTCTGACCCTTTCTGTGCACCAAATTCTGCTGCAGGCCACAGATGTAGCCCACTTTTCAGTCCTGGTTCTTCCTTGCATGCTCTGTTCCCATATCATTTGCGATATGGAACTTACCCTGGAGTTGGGGAATTTATCTAAGGAGTTGTTGCAGAAACAACTGTTTGTCCTTTATGTACTTTAGTACATGGAATTGGGAATGTGGATTAGGCTAGTGGTACTGAGGTTGAACAAGAATCATTTCAAAGCAGAGACCTCACCCAGATTTGATCTTTGATAAGACTTTGAGGATGACAGAGATCTACAGTGAGTGAGATGCTGCGTGTTTTCTTGTCTGCTAATAGGAAGCATGTTGATGCAAAAGTCAAAGAGGAAAGTTAAGAGGAGAAGTTAAATGTGTTGGTAGAAGTCACTATGTCCTAGAAGCTAAATCTAGTATCTCAAGAGAAAATATGCTGCAGGCTTATTGGACAATTCACCCCAGTGCAGAATTGGGAAAAGACCAGCAGATCATTTGAGTGTGTTTGTTCCCCATTTAGTGACTGATTCTATTGTGCTTGGGCCCCAAGACTCAGTGATGGCATGAAGATTATTTTTCCTGATGTATCATGAGGATAACTGAGCCCTCAAGAAATTGCCTTAAATGCATGTCAAAAATAAGACAGACTGAAACATCTGGAGATTTCTGTGGAATTACACAAATGTGAACACACTAAGAAGTTGCAAAAGGCCAAGATGCCCACCGCTAGGATGGGCTGTGAGGCTGGGCTAAGCTGATCTCCACACACATCTGGGTGGCAGGGCTTTTTCATCATTTGTCTACTTTTGACATTCGTGTAACAGAATAATTTTGTGCACACATACAGAGGGAGTGAGAGTTAGAGGGAGAGAAGGAGGGAGATGTGTACATACTCAAATACATATGGATAAGGGACATTGTATCCCAAGCTATCCACATGTTTTGCAGGACTTTAAGTGTTTCACCAGATGTTTGAATTTGTAGGTAATTGTTGCCTAATACTGTGTTGGTGAATTTTTCAGAATTTCTGAAGGCTGAAGTTCATCTACTTTCAGTGGCTATATGCTTCTTCCTTGGTGGTTGATTCTCATGCCTCAGGTGGTTTTAGCATTACTGATATGTTCTTGAATCCAAGAGAACACAGCTTTGGTGTAAACTTCAAGTAGGTTGTGTGGTTATCCAGAGGCATTAGCCTGGTCATTTTCTTCGAAGTTGAGTAGGTGGAAATAATTAATGGGCTGGTTTATTGACATGCATTGAGACATTCTTCTCTTTGTGGTTTCAGTTACCAGCTTCAGTAAACTAATTTCAGATTTTATCTGAAGCACCAGTAATTACGTGGGACAAGAAAATTTTCCACCCCAATGTAATCGGATAATGCTTATCACTATTGTCAGGCTAAATCTTAAACCTAGGACTGACACACAAGGCTTAATGCCTACATAAACCAGACTGTGTTTTACGCCTTCCTGAGGGTTTTCAAAAACAAGTTATCCTGATTCACTGACAAATGAATTCTGAGAAAGCAAAATAATGAGGAGAAAATGTTAGCAGCTTAGTTAAGCTTTGTTATGTGTTGGATGTGAGGAATAGATGAGAGCAAAATGAGGATGGGAGTTAGACCTGGGTTCAAATCTCCAGCTTAGCTGCATACAAGCTAAATGTCCTTGAGGAAGTTACTCAACTCTCTGAGCTTCAATTTCTCGTCTATAAAATGGACAAATAATACTCACCTTTGAGGACTACACTTGTGAATAATTTGGTGTGAAGCTAGCCTCTTTCTATCACCATTGGCATAATCTGTGAGTTCGTCAGTAAGTGTTACTGGCTGTGATGTCTTTAACTTTTGTTGTTCTAATTTTCCCTTTCACTTAGATGTAAACAAGTATCCAGCAAATTGTATCTTTTTATGATCCTGATTTTACAGGTGAGGAGACTAAAGGTCAAGTTTGGCTCAATGCAGTGCACCAGGATAGGAAGCATAATACAGTTATTACTATTATTGAGTTAACATCAAGGATTTGGGCCAGACAGCCTAAGTATTGAATCCTTACTTCACCACTTGCCAGTTATTTTTTGTTTCTCTGTTTGTCTAAATCTTGGGCAAGTTATTTAACTTCTCTATGGCTCAGTTTCCTGTAAGAGCCTGTAAGAATCAGGATAATAACAAGATTTACCTCCTAGATGTTTAAATGAGCTAGTTAAGGGGAAATACCTAGAACAGTGGTCAGCACATGGTAAACACTCAATAAATGTGACTATTATTAGCAGAACCAGCCTGTTTCTGCCAGCTCAGGACCTAGTTCTAATGGCCCTAAATGCAATGATATTTCCAGCATTCTGCTCTGACTTCCAAGAAGTCAACTTTGGAGCTTCTCTGAGCACGCCCTTCACTCTTTCAGTGCTTTTTGAGGAAAGGGGAAAGCACCACCCTCTGTATCAAGTATGACTCAAGTACATCACTACCTGAAGATGTGAAGATGGGCCAGATAACCTCTAATGATCTGGTGTCCCAAGAATACTACATCTGTCTTAAGTTCCTAGAGTCACTAAAACTAGCAGTTTTCCTTGGAGCATTTATAGTCCCATAGCAGTAGCAGAGGAAGAGAGCAGGCTTTTTGATCAGGAAGCCTGCTCTTATAAATTAACTTAAATGCTACTATACTCAAAACAATATGGCACTGACACAGGGATATAAATATAGGCCAAGTAACCTAGAAAGCCTGGAAGCAAATCTAATGTATATGGAAATACGTGATAAAAGTAACATTCACCTTGGTGGGGAAAATGGTTTATGTAGTAAATAATAATAGCATTATTCACTTTCTATCTGGAGAAAATCTTAGACCCTTATATATATACCAATTAATCTCTGACAGATTTTGAAAGTGAAACTGTAAAAAACTGTAACAATGAAAATATTTTTAACATTTTGGAAAGTATTTATAAACCTGTAGTTAGATATGTAATATCAAATAATAGAGAAAACTCAAAAAACTTATTCACAAAAAGATCAATAAATCCAACCCCCATATAATTTGAAAATCCCTAGATAACCAAATACCAAAAATGAAGTTAAAAGCTAGATACTAGACGAGGAGAAAATGTTATAGCATGTGACAGAGGGCTAATATTTGTAGAATTCAAATGATAGCTAAAACTTACATGATAAACACAAGTAACCCAGAGAAAACTTCATGAAGATGTTCAGAATAAAAATGCAAACAGCTAATGAGCATATGAGAAGATACTCAACCTTGGCAGTAGTAAGAAATGTAAATTAAATCAGTGAAATCCCGTCTTTCCTGTTGGATCACCATAGTAAACAAACAAACAAATAAATAGCATTCGGTGCTATGGAGGTTATGGGGAAATGGACATACCACACATAGCTGGTAGGAGCATAAATATTCATAGATACTGCCAGCAGCTTTTAAAGTCACCTGGCAGCATCTATTAAAATAAAAAAATGTGCATACCTTGACTAAACAATACTACCTTTAGGAATCTTTCCTACTGAAATGAAAGCAGTATTATGAAAAGTATACATTTGAAGACATTTATTGCAAACATTTATTTTCATGGTAAAATAAGATGGAAATAACCTTAATGCTTTCATTTAGGAAATGGTTTTAAAAAGTAGGGTGAATTCAAAGTTCTGTAGCCTTACACATGAATGAGTAGCTTTATGAGGAACTGACATGGAGGACATTTGTGGCATATTGTTACTTGAAATAAAGAGTAATTTTTATAAATAGAACTTCTCTATGTGCAAGTGTATTTGGGTGTGTTTGTATGAAAATAGTGAAAGATGTTGACTGATGTCTAATAAACTGTTCATACCAATTACCTCCTGGGTGTCACTGAAAGGAAGGAGAGTGAGGACTACCTCTTGCTTTATATGCCTGTGTATTGTTTCACATGTTACCACATATGCATTACTTTGTATCTTTTGTCTGTCTGGTTTATTTTAAAGAAAAGAACTGATCTCAAATTCTAGTCCCTCAATTTACTGACCAAGTGACCTTGGAAAGCCACTAAACCTTTTTAAGCCTTATTTTTCTCATCTGCAAAATAATGATAATATTATTTCACAGGACTGTGGAAAGGATTAAGCAAGATATGTCAAGTTTCTAGCACAGAGCTTATTATGGTGAATGATAGCAAATGAAAACACTCCCTTCCTTCCCTTTGCTTCACCCTCAACTGATGTGTTTGCAGGAATGCAAGCCTGTGACCATATTAGAAACAAGCCCAAACAGGAGGATGAAGCTATTGCACTAACAATCTAACAACTTCCAAAAGCTAAATTAAAATGATTTTCTTTGGAGATAAAGCATCCCGGATGACCCCACCCCAGTGCTCACTCCTTCCATGCATCCAGACATGGAAAGTTATAGATCCAAAAAATAATTCCACATGGCTCATTAAAATTTTGCATGAGTTTAGTAACCAATACTATGTCCCAGAGTGTGCCTTGCTCTGAATTCGGGTTGGGTTGTGTGGGCATCTGAAAGCTGCCTCTCCTCCCTGTCCTGCCTGGAACCTTTACACTTTCTGTCTCTGGAATCACAGTGTTGGTGGCCACACCATTCCCCAGCATCCCCTCACTGGACTCCTTCTTCAATGTTCATTGAATACTTGTTATAGAAATGACATTATGTTAGGCCTCTTATAAACCTGTTCTCACTTAAGCTTCTCAGCAACTCTGTGGAGTGTCATCTTCATTTTACAGATGGAGCAAGTACAGCAAGCTACAGCTGTAGAAGGGCTAACCCACTGCTTGAGGTTGCATGGTAAGGATGTGGTCACAGTCTTTCTCCTATCCAATAATAACTCTCCAAGTTGGGGAAGTCAGAAGATCCAATGGCTTAAAAATCTTCTTGCATAATAGTCATTGAATTCCAGCAATAATTTTTCTCAATTTCTTGGAAGACTTTAGTCTTTTAACTAGTTATAAGACTTCTATGGCTTGCAGCTTCTATTCATACTTTCAGGCTGAACTCAAAGTTCTTCTCGTTTAGTGAGGCTGACCCTAGCACTTGAGGAAAGAATCAGGCTCATTTACTCCCCTGTCTGCATTTAGGCTTTAGAATTCGCACACCTTAATTCTAACACTTACAGTGTTTTATTATAACATGATTTGTTAGCTTGCCTGTCTTCCCACCGTTTGAGGTGTCCGTTAGAATGGGGGCATTTTCTAAATCTAGCTCATTGGGGATGTTCCATTAATTTTTTAGACAAATGTACAAATTAATGATTATGTATTAAAAGGGATATTTGCAACTTTTTAGAGGTCCTCAAGTGAGAGAATGAGAAACCTAGTTA
This sequence comes from Camelus dromedarius, assembly GCF_036321535.1. Taxonomy (NCBI): domain Eukaryota; kingdom Metazoa; phylum Chordata; class Mammalia; order Artiodactyla; family Camelidae; genus Camelus; species Camelus dromedarius. The sequence goes on along the minus strand of NC_087451.1, from coordinate 377,004 downwards.
GAGGCCCTCCCTTTAATATACATATATCAGATTCCCAGCAACGGAAGAAGACTCCAGCATCAAAGGAGTTATTCAAAGCCAATTCCCCTTATGAAATAAATTTGAAATCAGAAAGGGGCCAAAAGCCTGCAGCAGTGGGTATTTTAAACATGCTCATTAATAATGGCTCAAACTGGAGATTTATTGCAGTTGAGAACAGGGAAAGGGACAGTAAATCAGCTTTGGTGAGGAAAAGAGCAAGGAAAAGATATGAGTTCTTATTTAAAATGTATTCATATGCTTTACAACCCTAAAGTAGAGATTGCTGTATTGAAGTGGAAGCCTTTATTTGTAGGATTGACTTCCCTGAGAATATGTTTTATGCCAATATTCATTTTCCCAGCTTTCATTTGCTTTCCTTTGGCCAGAAAGTTGGGGACTTAGTTCATTGCTTGAAAGCAAGAAAAGATTGCCTTAGCTTAGTCTCTTTATGAAAATATTCCTTGCTTCAAATGATTACTTGTCTCGCACTAGTTGGATCATAGGAAAATGCTATTTTATTGGCACATATGTTGACGAGAAGTTTTTAAAACATTCAATTAGCTGTGCCTTCAAGATAGAATTTAAACAAACCCAAAGCAATAGGATTAAATTCACATAAAAACCCACCTGTTGCTTGGAAACCAATTATTTTCCCACTCAAACTACTCCACGGGTAATCAAGCTCACTCTTGGCTGTATTCCAACCAAGACAGACTACATGCTTTTAATTCATAAATCAGACCATGGTTCTCCCTTGCCCAAAACCTTCAGTGACTTTCCAGTATATTAGAGTAAAATTCAAATGCCTTATTGTGGTCTGCAAAGCCCTGAGATATCTGTCCCTGATCAACCTGGCCAACCTCATCTCATCTCACTTTTCTTTTCATCTGCCTCATCAAGTTCAAGTTAACCGGCTTCCTCTCCATTCCTTGAACACATCAGCCTCTTCTCTGCCAAGACCTGTTCCTCTTCTCTGTGTTGGACACCCTCTTCCCTGCTGCTCTTCAAGAGAGACTCCTCCCAGTCCTTCCAGGGTGTGCTGGATGTCACATCCAGAGAAATTATCCCTGACAAATTATCCCTACCTAGGTTATCTCCCCCATCTACACTGTATTTTATAATTCATTACTGTTTAACTGTTTCTACAGCATACTTGCAAAAAGTTCTAATTACATAGATATGCATATATAAACTTGGAGATGAACAATATCTCCCATTTTCCCCACTAGACTTCAAGATCCATGAGAGCAGGAGTCACATTACTGCTTACCCAGAACTGATGACAGTGTCTGGCACCTAGAGTAGGTCCTCAGTAAATGTCTGCTGCTTGAATTCTAATGCCTGACACATCATCACATAAAATGAACACTTTTTAATTGAGTTTGTCTTGTTCCCATAGGATTGAGCAATTCACATATTGCATAAGTTAATTCCAAGTGCCAAACTCCCTGCCCACAACAGCATGGACTTTGCAAATTCTGCTGAGACGACAAATGACAATTCAGGACAAATGAATAAGTAGGATGCCTAAAAGCTCAGACTGACTTTGGGGTATCTTCTCTAGGATAAAAAATGTCATCAAAAATTTTTTTAACTCAATATCAGACTTGATTCCTCTATTTTGAACTATTTCTGCCTCTTTCTCTTTCTCTCTATTTCTTCTCTCTACTTATTTGAATAAGCAGCTGATAGGTTTTGCTTTGAGTTTTCCATGGCTCATGTTTTACGCAGCTGAAACCACAGTCACTGAGCATCTTTCATAGCTCACTGGACCCAGAGCCAAGAGACCGTTTGGGATTTGTAGTTTATGGTAACAATGACAGCATTGCTTTGGGGAAATGTTTTGGCAAAATAACACATAGCTGTGAAGCAGCAGTGAAGTTCCATTGTTTAGGCTCCATGAAAATCAATTTGCAAAAATATCCAAGTCTAGTGTGTGTTCTAGTTTATATGTAAATTAAAAGATTGTGTGGAAAGGATTCTAGAGATGATGCCATTTAAACATTTCAGAGCCATTGTCCATTAATTAGAGTAATTCTCATTCAATTTTACTTTATTTACATTTATATTTTTCTCAACAATAAGCTATATCAGTCAAGCTAGAAAGAGACACATTAGCTAATAAACCATAATGACTGATGCTTTAAAAAATGACAGAAAGTTTAAAATTTTGATTTATTTAGACAACTGTAGAAATTAAGAGAAAAATAATTCAACAATAATTCTCTAAATTTGGAAACAGAAGTAATGCCATAGCATTCTACAAAGCCACTTCTGTCTCAGGGGTGACATGAGGTGCTTATAAACCTGAAGGATCAAAAATATGGAACATAGCTAAGTATTAGAATCTTGGGGATAACTGAGAATTCTGCATAAATCCAGAGGGAGCATTTCTTACTCTAAATCTTGAAGCCTTAGCTTGCTTGTCCAGCCTTACGCTTCAGGTAAAGTCTGTTGGCTGACTCCTATGCTCCAATAAACTTGGGCACCCCACACCTCTGTTTTCACAGCCTTCCTCCCATAGCATTTCCCTAGAACCTAGATTACATCACATTTATAGACTTATTCCTGTCTATTTGGCACCTGAGGTCCCTGGAGTAGCTTTGACACCTTAATTATTGTCCCAAAATGTAATAAGGATTTAAGAACATTGACTTCTTTCATCTGGACTGAAACTTGCCTAATCCAGCTCCTCACGAGCAGTCGCCCCCATTAGGTCTCCGTGGGACCCTACAGATGAGACCCAAACGCATTCTCTCTTGCCTAAATTGAAGCCTTTTTCTATCTAGCCAAAGTTGAACAGCTTTTTATTTTAATCCTAACTTTATTTGGGATGATTGACATTTAAAGAAGTTTGATTTGAAACTTTGTACTTGAAATTTATTTTATCAAAGTCCTGAATGAAAAAAAAAAAAAGATGCAGCCTAGGATACTTTACCCAGCAAGGCTATCCTTTAAAATAGAAGGAGAGATAAAGAATTTCACAGACAAGCAAAAACTAAGAGTTTAGCAACACTAAAACCATGCTAAAAGAACTATTGAAAGTTCTACTCTAAATAGAAAAGAAGCAGGATGCTACAGAAATGAGAAACTCATAACTGGAAAGGTGGTAACTACCATGCATTACAAATAGAATAAACACAAAATTGTAAAAGAAGACATCTAAATCATTAAGAGTGGGAAAGGGAAGCAAGAAAATATAGAGGTTTTTTTTCTTTTTTTTTAATTTGTAGATAATGTTACTCTTGATTTGCCAAAAAGAAATGGTAGCAAAAGACATTTAATGGCCATGACAACAATGTAACTCTGAAACTCCAGATCCAAAAATCTGCTCATGTATGGAGCCTGCTGGGGAGGAAGGGAATTAGAGCAGTGGGGGTGTAGTAGTACTTGGAATCTTGAGACCTGGGTATTGGGTCTTACCCTTTCCTTTCCTACATCTCCCTGGCTGTGAGGACTTGAGTACTTTTTTCTGCCTTTTAGGCCTTAGTTTCATGCATTCTATATGAATTAATGATTAGATGATCTCTAAAGTGGCCTTTGTTTCTGAAAGACTATTAATTTGTGGCTGATTTAAAATGAGTAATCTAATGGTGAATCAACTTTGATACCCCTTCCAGAGTGGAGCTAATGAGGGACACAGCTGAGCAAGAGAGAGTGTTTCTTTGTTATTCTTCAACTGGCTAAGCAGGTGGTTAGAACCAGACACCCAGGCCTCGATAGTGAAGTGGGCATATAAAAGCCCTGAAACTGTCATAAAGAATGCTATGCCCAATGAAAGCAAAGGCAGATGTTCACATAAAGTTTTTGCCGTTCATGTTTTTGTGGAGGTCCTTTTGGAGTGTGAAGTTTATTATCAATGCACAGCAGCATCTGCCTACCCATGTTGCCTTGTAATAGCAGTCTTGCAAACTATTTGTAGGGTTGGAATTATTTTGTTAATAATTTTTATTGGAGTAGATGAAATGTAATATGCACCAGCTGTTACTACATTTATCATGCATCTGCCTGCCAGGGAAGGCCTCCCAGGACATCATGGATGGCCTGATTGTCAAAGAGGTTATTGTCTCACAGGCTGTTAAAGACAAAAGGGGACTGTATTCATTTCCTATTATGATTCTAACAAATACTCTCAACTTAGTGACTTAAAACAGCACAAATGTATTATCTTAGAGTTTGGGAGGCGGTAGGTCTGGAATGAGTCTCATGGGGTTAAAATCAGTGTCAGAGCCTGGTGTTCCTTTTGGAGGCTCTAGGGGAAAAATCTGTTGCTTTGCTTATTCCAGTTTGTAGAGGCCACCTGCATTCGTTGGCTTGTGTCCTCATCCTCCATCTTCAAAGCCAGGATCTTCTGTCCTCTCTGACCTCTCTTTCCAACCTTAAATATTTTCTCTGTATCTCTGACCCTCCTACACCTCTTTCTTTAAAAAGACCTTGTAATTACATTGGGCCCAGATAATCCAGGATAATCTACTCATCTCAAGATCCTTAACAATTTCTGCCCAGTACCTTTTACAATGTAAGGTAACATATTCACAGGTTCTGGGGTTAGGATGTGGACATCTCTGGAAGGGGCCATTATTCAGCATAGAGACAAACCAAGGCCCAAGAAATAAATGGCTTATCTAAGGTCACACAGCTGATTTGTGGCAGTGCCATGACTGTATCCCCGGCATCGTCATCTGCCATGTTTATGTGTCACACTGACAAAAAGAGAGGTCGGAACATGCACTAATGGAGGTGTTATTTTTATAATAAACTTGAAATGATTGAGGAATAGTATAAAATTGTCAGTTATTTTAGAGATGATAGACGTTTGTATTTTTTTAAATACATTTTAATGAGCTTTCTTAAATATTATAATTACTGCTAGGTCATGGTACCTTCTAAAGAAAAACTGACTTGCAGTGATAAAATAGCTTAACTAATGTTGGGAAATGGAAGTGCCAGGGAAGCACATGTACATATTTTTCTCTCCACTCTTCTTTCCCCTCCTTCTCTTTCTCCATGTTACAACTCTGGCCATTGCTGCCATTTTGAAAATCAGTTACAGCTGGGCAGCCAATTCAAACTTTTTAAATTAAAGAGAGTGGAACCACCTGAGGCTTATTGCCATAGGTTAAACCAAATTAGATATTTGCCATGTTTCATAATGAAGCTCTCCTTATTTTGGTATTGAAATATTTTTTTAAGAATATAAGGAACTTAGTTTTAGCTCTCCCATTTTGGCTCAATAATTGCCTGTAACAATTAAAAGGGTTACAGAATTTTGGGTTTAGATGAGACTAGACATACCATCTAGCCCAATTCGTCTCTCTTTCACAGTATCCTTGGCAAGTATTTGCCATACTCCTCTCTGGCCTCAGTTTTCTCTGTCCATGACACAGGAAGGAATGATGGCTACTGTAAATTATAGGGCATATTAAGTTTGAGTTTTTGAGAGGACAGGTACATTTGAAAGTATTGTGACTTTACTGTTAAGCTCATATTCTCTAGGAATTACTCCTTGGTTCCATCTCCATTGCTGCAGAGTTTGGTGCCCCTCATCTAGAGTTTCATAGTACACTTGATTTAACCTCATCCTGCACCCCACCCTCAGTGTGGTAATTATATTCCTTCCTTGAAATTCAAACCTAACTTAGTGCTGGACATACAATAGGGGCTCACTGTACTGTTGATGGATGCTGTGGATGGATAAGTGAATGATAACCATATAATCTCATAGGCATATAGAGGACACATGGATCCAAAGCCTTAATAATGATACTGAAGGGACAAGAAAAGGTTGAAGACATAGTCTCTTACCTTTATTGACATAAAATTAGTAGATTGGCTCCCCACTGCTTTGCTAACCTACTTAAAAGGAAGAAAATAGGATTAGAAATTACTTTAGAAATTTATTTTAGTAGATTCTTTAATGTGACACTGAAGACAAGTAGACATTTTCCCTTTGGATATTTATACTTAGCACTCAATGTCATCTTTTTCTGCTTATCAGTGAACACATCCTTCAGCTGCTGGTACGTTAAGTCAAGTTTCCAAGCTCCCGTCTGGCATTTGACTGGGGATCATAAAATAATTCACTCCCTCTGCTCGGTCTTGGCAACCCATAGAATAATACCTTGTATATGTCGAATGCTACTTTCATTGAAAAGCTTATAATGCTTTGTATCTAGAACTAGGTTGATTCCCATATCATTCCTGACAAACAGAAAAGCAGAGCATCAACTCAGGGGTTGCTAAACATTTAGTGCACCTCAGTGTGAAAAGATGATGGGGCTGGACTCTGCCATTCTTCCTGCTGAGGCATTCATCTTTAGACATTATGAAGTTAAGACTTAGAGAAATTGACCAAGATTCAGGCCAGGAAACTGCCATAGCAAGAGCCAAGGATCTCTAGGGGTGGGAAACATTAGATGGCTGTCTTTGATTTTATGACTTTTGTCCATAGCTCTTTTTATATCATTTCCCCAGCCTTCCACCCAGCCTGATTCTATAACTTCTTTTTGTTTCTAGTTCCTTCTTTCTGGGGATTGGTGAACTCAGCTTGGAATCTTTGCTCTGTGGGGAAACGGCAGTCTCCAGTGAACATTGAGACCAGTCACATGATCTTCGACCCCTTTCTGACGCCCCTTCGCATCAACACTGGGGGCAGGAAGGTAAGCAGCCATGTTACTTCCATTGTGAAGTTGAGGAAGGGAGAGATGCTGATTCTGGAAGCCAGTCGTCCAGTCCTTCATGTCTGCGATGAGTTTCTTTCCACCCAAGAGTAGTATCGCAGTCTTCAGGCCTACTTCCAACAAGTATAATTATGTCTAAATCGTGCTTTTTCTGCCTACCTGGTCAAACCCTCCCTGGCAGTTGCCTGATGTCCTGCCCCTTGGTAGCCAAGAAAGGTCAGGAAACAGTGTTTCCTCCCCTGTATATCATGCTGGGAAAATTCTTCCTCTCAGAAACCCCTTTACTGTTTTTTGGGTTTTTTTAATTCCAACAAAGTAAAAAAAAAAAAAAATTAACAAAAGTAAAATCAAACATTTATCATCCTGGAAGGAAAAACAAATAAAAATCACAAATGATTTATAAGAAAATCAATAATTAATCTTCCTATGGTTTGCTAGCTAAGAATCCTAGCTGCACAGAGATGCTGAACTGTGCTTTAAGGTTCTCACACCAGCATCCCTGCCTCCCACTCCTTACCCTATGATGAGCTCCTTGTTAATTTGTGGAAGAGCATAATGTCCATGGGGTCTTCTCATCAGCGGAATCTAAAGTTTCTCTTGGTGGTTTATCTATACTTGGCTTGGCTACTTTTTACTGTTGAGTAGATTGTTGAAGGTGGAAAAAAACACACAGAAAGTTGTGTTTGAAGGTGATATAGCTTTTGTGAACCAAGGAGGAATGGAAAATCATCTGTGTGCAAGAAATTGGGGTTAAAATTATGGATAACTTTTGCTGCTGTGGGCAACTGATTCTCCAGGGTTTGAGCTCCTTGGGCTCTGCTCTCTACTCTGCTTATGCAATTTGTTCACCTGAATCACCACGAGTTTGTAAGTAATCTTTTTGCCTTCTGATATATTAGAATATTTTTCTCTTATCACATAGTTTTCACCAAAAAAAGAAAAACAAAAAGAATGACTCATCAAAGTGTTGCTAGTGACTTTGACTCAGGTCACAAGGCAAGATTTAAAGGACTTTGCACATGGTTGAGACTATTTAGCTAAGTTGTGTTTGTGTACTGTTTTAAATATGACTTAGGAAGCATGTTTGTAGAAAGGTCCTATATAGCTCATGTAGTTTGTTGCTCTGATTCCATAGAAAACTAACCTACCTTACTTAATGTTTCATTTGCACTTTTACTTTTACAAACCTTAAAGGGAACTTGACTTGCAGTCTACATATACCTCCCTCCAAAAGGGTGAATCATTTAAGTCAAGTAATGAGCATGTATAGATTCACTGACCAGTATTCAAGAAGCACAAGTTGCAGTTTTGAGTATTCAGCCATTCTTTCTTTCTTGGAGACAGTGATGGAGGGAATAACTGTATTCTAGGCAAAAGGAAAAATGGTGGGGGGAAAAAAAACAACACAAACTAGAAGGAAGACTGGTACCTGAATTCCAGAAATTGCCTGAAAGATGGCCAGCAAGGCTGAAGCATAGAAACCAAAGAGGATGTGGTAGGGAGATAAGAATAGAAGAAGAAGGCAGAGACCAGATCCTGAGGCCATGTTAAGGAACTGGATCTTTTTTGTAAGAGTATGGCAAGAATTTGAAACATTTTAAAGTAAATAATACATAAGGAGTTGGATGGAAAAGGAAGTAAGCTAACACAAATAACGGTTATATAAGTTTCACTTTCCATCAGACTATCATAGAAAAAAATCTTGATGTGAAAGAAATAAAATTAAAAAAAAAAACTAATTTGAGCAGCTTCTCTCTAAAATTTATTGGGAAAGAAGAGAATGATAGCCTGGAGTTAAAAATCACTCAGAAGTTATATTCTTTTTTGGTGTTTTTTGTTGTTATGTGATTTAAAATATATACTTTCAATTAAATAAAGTGTACCTGATCCAAATCAATTTTCAAATGCACTGGAGTTTTGAATTTTGGAAACATTTACTTTTGGCAAAGTAAATATTTATATCTGGCCTTGTTTGTGTTGTCAGCTGTTTGAAGAGCTGAAAACTGTCTGATGGTTTCCTTTGCATTTATGAAAGGTGGAAAATAAAATTTAGATGGTAGTAGGATAAACTAACTGGTAATAAAATGCCTAAACCTGGTAGATAATAGATAAATCATGTTTGCAATGTTCTTGAGGGTAGGGTTTAATGAGTTAGACACTTATTTTGAGAGTAAGAATTCAAATCACTGACTCTGAATTTAGTTTTTCCTTGAAGAAATGCGTCTCCAACTCAAAAGGTTTAAAAACCTCCCTGAAAGACTGGGAGGTTTTGTAGAATTTGGGCAAGCTGCCATATTTTGAAATCTGACATCAACTGGGTATCAACATCTTAAATGCGTCCCAGTCATTATGTATTTTATGTCATATTTTTATCCATGAGCATTATTCTTGCTCATGTTTAATGTACCTTATTTACAAACCCTTGAAGCAGCTCTGCTGCAGTCCCTGAATGTGTTACTGTGTTGTTTGAACATATTTGACCTGGCATAGGGCTTGGATGATGAATTAGAGGCTTTTTAAAGCATGAACCAGGACTGAAATTCAATGTGAACACAAGAATACAAAGAATAGTAATAGATGAAAATAAAAACACATCGTGTTTTGGATAAAAAAAATATTTATTTTACTTGAACAATATGGTTTCTTTTACCTTTTATGTTGCTTATTTGCAATGGTAAATTTTAAGCGGTGTTTGTTTTTTCTTGAAGAAGAGTACTTTTTACCCAGTTGTCCATATCTGACACATAGGATTCTCATGGACAAAATCCAAAATAATTGTACTTTCAAGCAGTGCTCACTTATGGTTGGGTTGTGTAGGAATATAAGAATCCTACTTTGGGAGAAGTGTGGCCAAGATGGAGTAGGAAAACCCTGAGTTTACATCTTGCCATGGGCACACCAAAATTACAATTATTTACAGAGCAACTGTCTACAAAAATAACCTCAAGAATAGTTGAAAGACTGTCCACAACTAAAGAAGGAACTACAATGTGTTGGGTAGGAAGGGTGGAGACATGATATATAGTTAAGAAAGACACCCCTGTGTAGGCAATCACAAATGCAGAAGTTTTCCCCAGGAAGCAAAGGGGAAAAGCCCCATATTATTGGTCCTGCCCAGCTAAAGGGTCCTGCACCAGGAAGATTAGCCCTCAGGATGCCTGGCTTTGAAGGTCAGCAGGGCTTGCGTATGGGAGAGTTGGAGTGCTGTAGGAAATAGAGACTCTGCTCTTAATGGATGCATACCAAATCTCACACACTAAAGATCCAGGGAAGAAGTGGTAATTTGAAAAGAGCCTGAATCACTTGCTGATTTTGAAGAGCTTCCCAGAGAGGCAGAAGGGAACTGGGGCTCACCTTGGAGACACAGATACTGGCGGCAGCTGTTTGAGGGATCTTACTCTACCATAAGGACACTGGCACTTGCAAGCACCATTTTAGAGTTTTCATTCTATTGTATCAGTTCCAGGGTCTTAGACTTCAACCAGTGGGCTAGCACCACTCTAAGAGCACCCCAGACTCCAAAATCAGCTGCCCCAGGAGCAGGTCTAGACCACCAGCAGGACAGCATCATCCCAATGACCCTCCCAGGCCGATGAAGCCAGCTGTGCTGGGACCCAGGCCAACCCACCAGTGAGCCAGCAGTCATCATATGAAGCAGGGCCTGGTGGCCTAGCGGGCAGAACCCAGCCCCACCTACCAGCATACCCACAGTAGTTGACCCTGCCACAAGAGAAGGGCCCACGCAGCCCACAGATGGGGCATATAGCTCTAGTTACCAACGGAGAAAGTGCTGCTGGGCCCCGTAGGACATTTCCTACATAAGGCCACTTCTCCAAAATCAGGGAATATTATGAAATTTTCTATATAAAGAGAAATAAACACAGAGAGTAGTCAAAATGGGGAGACAGAGAAATATGTACAAGAAAGGAATAAGACAAAACTGTAGGAAAAAAATTAAACAAAATGGAGATAAGCAATCTACCCAATAAAGTTTTCAAGGTAATAATCAAGATGCTTAATGAATTCAGGAGAAGAATGGAGGAACACACTACTGAAAAGTGTAACAGAGTTAGGAGATATAAAAATGAACCAAACCAAGCTGAAGAGTACAATAATTGAAATTTTAAAATATACTATACTTCAATAAAAAAGATAAAAATCACAGTGGAAGGAATCACAATAGATTAAATGATACAGAGGAACAGATCAGCAAACTGGAAGAGAGCAGTGGGAATCACTCTAGCTGAAAAGAAAAGAGGGAAAATAAAGAATTTTATAAAATGAAAATAGTTTAATAGATCTCTGAGACAACATCAAGCACAATAATATTCATATTACAGAGGTCTTAGAGGAGAAAAGAGGAAGAAAGGGACACAGAACTTATTTGAAAACATAGTAGCTGAAAACTTCCATAACCTGCAAAAGGACACAGATATCCAGGTCAAGAAGCACAGAGAGTCTCAAAGAAAATGAAGACAAAAAGGGCCACACCAAGACATTGCAATTAAAATAGCAAAAATTAAAGATAAATACAGAATATTAAAAGCAGTAAGAGAAAAGCAACTAGTTATGTACAAGGAGCACCCCATAAGTGTATCAGTGGTTTTTCAGCAGAAACCTTACAGGCTAGAAGGGAATGGCACAATATATTCAAAGTATTAAAGGAGAAAATCTACAACCAAGAATACTCTACCTAACAAAGCTATAATTCAAATTTGAAGGAGATAATGAGTTTTAGAGACAAGAAAAACTAAGAGAGTTCAGCACCACTAAATGGCTTTATACGAAATTTTAAAGGGACTTATCTAAGCAAAAAGAAAAGGTCACAACTAGAAATATGAAAAATGTACAAGGAAAAATCTCATTGGAAAAGGCAAATATGCAGTAAAAGTAATAAATCAACCACTTATAAAGCTAGTAGAAAGGTTAAAAAACAAATGTAGTAAAATTATACCCACAATAAATAGTTAAGGAATACACAAAAGAGAAAGATGTAAAATATTAAACATTGTGGGGGAGGTGAAAAATACAGAATTGTTACAATAAATTTGAGCTTAGGAGACTATCAATTTTAAATAATCATATATTGCTATATATAAACCTTATGGTAATCACAAACCAAAAATCAATAACAGACACACACAAAAGAGAAAGGAATCCAAAAGTAGCACTAAAGATAGTCATCAAATCACAAGGAAAGAGAGCAAAAGAAGAAAGGAACAAAAAAAGGACTACACAAGACAATGCCAAAACAACTAATGGTGATAAGCACACACTTATCAATAATTACTTTAAATGTAAATGGACTAAATGTCCCAATCCAAAGACAGAGTGAGTAAACAAATAAAAAACAAGACCCATATATATGGTGCCTACAAGAGACCTACTTCAGATTTAAAAACATACACTGACTGAAAATGAGGGATGGGAAAGTTATTCTATGCAAAAGGAAATGAAAAGAAAACAGGAATGGCAACAGACAAAGTAGAGTTTAAAACAAAGACTGTAACAAGAGGCAAAGAAAGATATTATGTGATGATCAAGCGAAAAATCAATGAAGATGAAACAAAGATAAATAGAAAAACTGACAGTAACTCAACAACAATAAGGAACTTTAACAACCCCACTGACATCATGATAGATCATCCAGATAGGAAATCAGTAAGGAAACACTAGCCTTAAACAACACATTACATAAGACAGTACAAACAGATATATACAAAACATTTCATCTAAAAGCAGCATAATACACATTCTCTTCAGATGTATATGGAACATTATCCATGATAGATCACATACAAGGCCACAAAACAAATCTCAATAAATTTAAGAAGTTTTAAATTATATCAAGTATCATTTCTGATCACAAGGGTTTGAGACTACAAATCAACTACAAGGAAAAACTGCAAAAAACACAAACATGAGGAGTCTAAACAATACAGTACTAAACAACCAATGAGAAATCAAAGAATAAATTTAAAAAGTACCTAAAGACACATGAAAATGGAAACACGTGGTCTAAAATCTATGAGACACAACAAAAGCAGTTCTAAGAGGGAAATTTATAGTGATACAGGCCTCCCTCAGGAAACAAGAAAAATCTCAAATACACAATCTATCCTTACACTTAAAGGAATTACAAAAAGAACAAACAAAATCCAAGGTTACTTGGAAAGAAATAATAAAGACCAGAGCAGAAATAAACAAAAAGGACACTTTAAAAAATAATAGAAAAGGTCAACAAAATTGAGAACTAGTTCTTAGAAAAGATAAACAAAACTGATAAACTTTAGCAAGACTCCAAGAAAATAGAGGAGCCAAACCAATAAAATCAGAAATGTAAGAGAAGAAGTTATAACTAATACCACAGAAATACAAAGACTCATGAGAGAGCATTGTGGACAATTATATGACAAAAAAATCGACAATGTAGAAGTCGTGGATAAATTCCTAGAAACTTGCAGTCTCCCAAGATGGAATTAGGAAGAAACAGAACATATGAACGGACCAATTATCAGTAATGAAATTGAATCAGTAATGAAAAACTCCTAACAAGCAAAAGTCCAGAACTAGATGGCTTCACAAGCCATTCTACCAAACATTTAAAGAACAGTTAACAATTCTACCAAACATTTAAAGAATAGTTAACAATTATCTTCTCCAACTATTTCAAAAATTGAAGAGACAGGAAGTCTTTTGAACTCACTCTATGAGGACACCATCACCCTGATACCAAAACCAGAAACCACAAAATAGATTATTACAATCCAATGTCACTGATAAGATAAGATGCAAAAATCCTCAACAAAATATTAGCAAATCAAATTCAACAATTATTAAAAAAGGTCACACAACATGATCAAGTGAGTTCTGCCCCAAGGATGCAAGGATGCAAGGATGCAAGGATGGTCCAATATCTGCAAATTGATTAATGTGATACACCACATTAACAAAGTGAAGAATAAAAAATCAAATGACTAACTCAATGGGTGCAGGAAAAGCTTTTGACAAAATTCAACATCCATCTACGATTAAAAAAAAACCCTCTCAGCAAAGTGTAGAGGGAATATACCTCAACATAATAAGGGCCATATATGACAAGCCCACAGTTAACATCACACTCAGTGGTGAAAAGCTGAAAGCATTTCCTTTAAGGTCAGGAACAAGACAAGAATGCCTTTTCTCACCACTTTTATTCAATACAATATTGGAAATTCTAGCCACAGCAATTAAACAAGAAAAAGAAATAAAAAGCATACAAATTGGAAGGGAAGAAGTAAAACTGTCACTATTTGCTGACGAAGTGATACTATATAGAGACAATCCTAAAGACACCAACAAAAAATATGAGAACTAATAAGTGAATTTAGTAGAGTTCCAGGATACACCATCAATGTACAGAAATCTGTTGCATTTGTCTACACTAACAAGAAACTACCATAAAGAGAAATTTTTTTAAATCTCATTTAAAATTGCCTCAAAAAATAAAATACCTAAGAATAAATTAACCAAGAGAGTGTATGACCTGTACATGGAATACTGTAAGACATTGACTTAATCCACTGAAGATGACACAAACAAATGGAAAGATATACCATGTTTATGGAGTGGGAGAAGAATTAATATTGTTATAATGACCATACTACCTAAGCAATCTACAGATTCAGTGCAATCCCTACCAAAATACCAATGTCATTTTTTTCACAGAACCAGAACAAATAATTCTAAAATTTGTATGGAAACACAGAAGACCTCAAATAGCCAAAACAATCTTGAGAAAGAAGAACAAAGCAGGAGGTATCACACTCCTTAATTTCTACCTATCATACAAAGTTACAGTAATCAAAGCAGTGTATTTCTGGCACAAAAACAGACACATAAATCAATGGAATAGAATAGAGAGCCCAAAAATAAATCCATGCACCTATAGTAAAGTAATCTATGACAAAAGTAGGCAAGAATATACAATGGAGTAAAAATATCTTCTTCAATAAATGATGTTAGGAAATTTGGATAGCTCCATACAAAAGAATCCAGGTAGACTGCTTTCTCACACCAAATACAAAAATAAACTCAAATTGGATCAAATACTTAAATGTAATAACAGAAACTATAAAACACCTAGAAGAAAACATAAGCAGTATACTCTTTGACACTGGCCTCATCAATGTATCTTTTTGGGTATGTCTCCTCAGGGAAGGGAAACAAACACAAAAATAAACAAGTGGGACTACAGCAAATTAAAAAGCTTTTGCATAGTGAAGAAAAACATCAACAAAACAAAAAGTCTGTGCACTGAATGGGAGAAGATAGTTGCATATGCTATATCTGATAAGGGTTAATATCCACAACATACAAAGAACTTACAGAATTCACCATCAAAAAATCTGACAATCCAATTTTTACAAAATGGGCAAAGGACCTGAATAGACATTCTTCCCAAGAAGACATACAAATGGCCAAGAGACACATAAAAGGATGGTCGACATCACTAATCATCAGGCAAATGCAAATCAAAAACCACAATTCCACTTCTGGGTATTTTTCTAAAGAAAACCAAAACACTAATCTGAAAAGATATATGCACCTCTATGTTCATTGCAGCATTATTTACAATAACCAAGATATTGAAGCAATCTGTTTATTGATGAATGGATAAAGAATATGTGATATATATCTACAATGGAAAGCCATAAAAAGCATGAAGTCTTGCCATTTGCAACACTGATGGACCTAGAGGGTATTAAGCAAAGTGAAATAAGTCAGAGGAAGACAAATGCCATATGATTTCACTTATCTGTGGCATCTAAAAAACAAAACAAATGACCAAACCAAGACACATGGATACAGAGAACAAACTGGTGGTTACCAGAGAACAAACAGGTTGGGGGATGAGTGAAATAGGAGAGGGAGATTCAAGGTACAAAATTCCATTTACAAAATAAATGAGTCATGATATGAAATGAATAGCATGAAAAATATAGTCAATTATATTTTAATATCTTTGTATGGTGACCAATGATAACTAGACATATCATGGTGATTATTTTTAATGTATTGAAATATCAAATCAATATGTTGTACTCCTGGAACTAATACAATGTAGGTTTATTATATCTCAATTGAAAAAAAGTGTGTGACACCAGGAGGAAATGCATCAAAATCCTAATGATGTTTGTCTCTGGGGGGTGATGATTATAGGTGATAGTTTATTTTTGCTTTATGCTTTTATGTATTTCTTGTTGTCTGCATTGAAGATGCATTTCTTGTAAAATTAGAAAGAAAACAATAAATGTCACTAACAAAATTTAAAGCTAAAATGAAAAGAAGTTAAATGGTAGTTACTGATTTAAATAACTATTTTGGGATAATTATGAAATAAGGAAACAGTGAAATTATTAATTATTAAATCAGTCATATTGACATTAATTTTTAATAGGGTAAAGAAGTTGATTTTTTCAAACCAGGCTTTAAGGGAGTGCTAAAATACTAGCTTGCATTGGAAAAGTAAGTGGAATGAAATAATTGTTTGCAGGAGGGTTTTTAAAATATTAGATAGTCTGGCTCCACATGTGGAAGATGGAAGAAAATGTAAACATAGATCCAATTTGTTATCTAAATATGTTGTGATTATTTTTATTGGATAACTGATACTAAATTTTCACAGGTAAGTGTACTTGCTCATTAATGGTCTTTACATACCATTGGTCTTTTCACACTGAAGTTCTGGTATGGAAATTGTATGTATAGTTTTTTTGTGTATTTGTGGGATAGAGTAGCTCTTTAAAAGCCAGTGAAGAAGTGAATGCAGTTCTTACGCATCTCTATTTTGTAGTTTGATAAATTTCTCGACTTTCCATATTGATAATACCCTTTCTCAGAAGGAAGTGATAAAGGGCCTCTCTATTTGGATCTAATTCTACTAATAAGGTAAAACTCAGGGGGAAAGTGGATATGTTATCCTGAGGTGGGAAGCCCCATAAAAAGACCAGCAGGACCCCCAAGCAGGGCCACTACTCTTGTGCGGGCACCATCCCGTTCCCTGGCCCAGAGGCTTTATCTCACTTTTCCCTCTGAAACGGCTTACTTACCCCTAAAATTCTATTGGTTCCCTGAGCTCACTTCTGATTGGTTGTTTCTTTCCCTCCTGGTTGGTTATTACTCTCACTTCTGATTGGTCCATTTGTAGTACTTCATTTGCATGGAGCTCACTCCTGATTGGTTATTTCTCTCACTCCTGATTGGTCTATTTCTACAAAGCTTGTTCCTGGTTGGTCAACTTCTGTTATACTTTATTTGCATATGATGTTGCAAAGTGTAAAACTGGCAGCCTATAAAGGCCTGTGTAAACCGACAGACAGGGTACAGAGCTTAGAGTGTTAACTCCTGTGGGCTTGCTGGCATAATAAACCTGAGTTCTCCAACTCTGTGAGTGCTGCTTGGTCTCTCGCCTGGATCCAGGTTGTTGTCACAACTAAGCTACAACACCGAGCTATAACACATTTTTCTGCAACAATCCTAGAAAATATGGCAGCCAAGGCCAAAAAAAAAAAAAAGCTAAATGTTGTCAAACATGGATCCTAAGCCTTCACAAGGCAGGCAGAGCTTTGAAATGTCATAGCTGAAATAGTTATGATCTCATTGCCTCATGGAAGATAACTCTGGAAGATCGACGAGAAACTCTTAAAAGTTAAGTTATGGTAATGCAATTACAAATGATCATACTAGGAAAGGAACTAGTAGGAGCTAAAGATATGGATGTGGTTGCACAGGGAGTTTTGGCTAGAAATATTTTAAAGTCACATATAAGAGATATGAGAGAAAGAGTTTATACCCAAGGAGAAGGACCAAAGATAAATAATCTGTAAAAATAGTTTCAGAGAGAATAAGGTCCAGAATAAATTGATACTTACAGAAGGAGAAGGTCTTTTAAAGTTCTGGTTAGAAGAAGTAGGAGGTTTAAGACAGTGAAGACCTTCATTTGGGGGAGGAAAGATGTCCATAGATGTTCTGCTTTGGGTTTGAATTTTTAGGTGCCACTGATCACCTAGATTCAAAAGTTCTAACCTTTCTAAACTTCAGTTTCTTCACTTTTCAAAGGGTGATCATAATAGTATTCATCTTGCAAGGTTGTGGTAGAGTAATTACATGAAATAATGCACCTATTAGTCAGGTTATAATGCCATTAAGCTAGTGACTGGCAAAAAAGAAAATGCTCTACAATTGTTAGCTACTGTTGTAGTCCACCCGGGCTACTATGACAAACTACCACAGACTGGGTAACTTATAATGAATGGAAAATTATTTCTCACAGTTTTGGAGGGTGGAAGTCCAAACTCAAGTTACTGGCACAGTTGCATTCTGATGAAGGCCCTCTTCCTGGCTCACAGCTAGTGCCTTCTTGTTGTGCACTCATATGGTGAAAGGGGCTAAGGAGCTCTGTGGGGCTTCTTTTACAAGGACACTAATCCCAGTCAAGAGGTTTTCTAACCTTTATGACCGAATCATGTCCCCAAAGCCCCATCTTCTAATAATACCACCTCAGGGATTAGGATTTCAATATATGAATTTGGCGAGACACAAACATTCACCCCATAGTAGCTACCATCAGAGATGTTGCTGTTAGTGAGAAAACACTTAACTCCTACTTGAGTTTCTCTGACAAAGTGATTAATACTCACATTTGAATCAATAACATATGCTGAGAGGTGAAGTGATTGCATTTCTTTGGGTGACAGAATTAGAATTCAGAATCACCTTGCCAGTCTCCCCAATGCAAAGGGCTGAAATTCAGTAGGCATATAAAGGTAAAATTTTCCTTCCAGGTATATGTTTATAAAATGCTACACAGATTCAGGCTGGGCTAATTATTTGTTGTAAAATCACTTCATGTAAAAATGTAGCAGAAGTTAATGGATAATGTGCTCACTGTGAGTAAACAGCACAGGGAAGATACCAACCTAATTATACAGGACGTAAGATACCATGCCCTTGATAAGTGAGGCCGTTGTCCTGAAGTAACCATCATTAGGAAGACAGTATCTGGGGTCAGTCAGATCCCTCAGTACTGACAGTTAGATTCATTAATGGAAAAGACATCAGCAAAGTGAAGCAAAGAAGGAGAGAACTAAAGTGGTGTTGAGAAGAACCAGATGTTCTTTGTTGAGTTTTATCTATCTGTCTGAAAGAAAAATATTTTAAGGTGTAATACAGGGCCTTCTTATTATACCTGTCCTGTGCAGCCTCAGACGTGGAGAACTACGCCTGGTGTTTGGAAGTGGCTTAGACTAGACTTCAGTTCAAAATAAGAATTCAAGCTGTGTGAAACATGAGTGACCTCCATGTGTTTCGTTGAGAATCCCATCACAAAAAGCACTCTGACAGGCACTGAAGCCACTCGAGATTGTAGAACAAGCTCAAGCATCAAACAAGATCCTTGACTTGACCTGGAAATCCCCTTCCAAACTAGAAATTCTTTTATAAGAATAGTGGTTAGACAGGACACGTGGAATATATTTGTTTGAGGATTTAACTATGATATAAACCCCTCTAAACGAAAACTGCTTTCAAACTTTGGTCTGGAAGAAACGCATTCTCCTCTTCTCCTCTATCAAAATTATTCCTCAAAGTTTTGGATACAGGACTCTTTCTCCTTCAGGATATTTTTCTCTGAGTAGCTAGAATGAAGGATTCAGGGTAAAATAAATGTTACAAGAAAGGACTTTGATTAAAAATTTTTGAAATGAGACCTAGGTAATTGCGTTTATGCTCAGAGCAGAGCTGCTCGCAGGTAGTGGAGCGTTTCAGTGTATAGCACTGAAAAGTGATGAAAGTTAAGCAAAATGAGAAAGACTAAAATGCTGTGTTCTAAACTTGGAAATAGATTCAGAGTAAAGGTGTTCTGTTGTCAGTATCACATTTTTATCAGGTTCTCAGGCATGGTTGCCTGGCTAAGATCTGGGCTGAGAATTATTATTCACTGTCTCAGCAGTTTTTTGTAATGGGTACCGCTTGACAACACCCAGAAAATCAGTGCAGACAAGTCTCCCAAAGAAACACCTGGATGCTGAATTTAGGTTTTTATAACTGTATCTAGATCATATTCTGGTGAATATTTTTAAAAAATTGCTTTCCTTCCCTGTTTCTTGTTCTTTTGCTCTCTCTCTCCTTCTCCCTCCTCTTCTCCATCTCTTGGATTTCCTCTCCCCTCTTCACCTTTCCCTATACCTCTGTTCTCCCGTGCCTTTCTTCCCTCCTTTCTCCTGGTCCTAAGTACATATGACTGAGGAACTTGTGTCCTCTCTCTTCTGCATCACAATGGTATGGGCTTTCCCCTTTCATACATTTTAGAGGAATTGAAAATTGTATAATTTTGGTGACAATACTTAAATGAGAGAAAATTCAAGTTATCTGAGAACCAAACAATTTTTTATACAAGAATACAGAGACTTAACTGGAGGTGTTTACTGAATTTATAGGCAGATGCATTTCTAGAAGGAAGATTTTCCTCCAGTAATCTCATGAATTAAGTATCTGTCAGCTGGTCCCACCTGGTTTTCTGGTTACTTAACTCCACAGATAAAACTAACAGGCATTTTACAAATTAACCATTCTTTCAAAAATAGACAATAAAACAACTTATTCACATACACTGCTTACAACTCAGGTTTCTTGCTACCCAACTAAACATGGGGGAGAAGAGAAGGACAAAAGGAAAATAGTGACCTAATTTTTACAGACTCCTTCCCAGCTAGCCTCATCTCTCAAGCATTCCAGAATAAATCAAGAAGATAAAACTGGCAGGGCACCTGGATGATACAGAAACAGCCACATACCCAAGAGAAGTTCTGAAATTTTGATATTAAAAATCTGGTATCAATTGTGCATTTTCTCCAAGAAGGATCTAAAATTGGGCAGCCTACTCTGTGTAAACCTGATCATGTGGCTGGATAAACCAGCAAAGCTCTCCCTGTATGAACTTTTAGAGGCCTTGAGTCCTTTTAAAGGTCTGTCATTGCCTAGAACCAAGTATTTTTGGTCTGAAAATAAAAATAAAAATAAATTGCCGTATCACTTCAGGAAAAAAAATGAATAGATTCTGTCTGAAGAACTTAAGAAAATGCTAATTTTCTTTAAGCTCTGTCTTCTGAAACAAAAGAACTAGATTAAAACTAGAATCAAAAATATGATTTGGGGAGTCTATACATCATAAACAATTTGAACATTTGAGCAATTATCAGACTTAATTTTTCCTTTTGAAAATTTAATGTCATATAGTGACAACTTTATTAATGTTGCATGAAGGACAAAGAATAACTAAAACAACCAGTCCATTTCTTTCCAGTATCTCATATTTTTATCATTTTAGAATGCAGGTGTTCTGATTCCTTGTTCGATGTATACTACAGCCAAGATCCAAACAGTCTGTAATGTTAAGATTAGCCATTTCATCTTCCCACTTGTCCCACTTTCCTGCCCTAAAATTGCAGTTATTAGGCCTAAAAGTCTAGAGATCTAAAGTAAAGCATGATGATTAATGTTAATAATACTATGCTGAGTACTGGAAATTTGCTAAGAAAGAATTTCAGGTGCTGTCACCACTAAAAAAAAAAAAAGGTAACTATAGGAGAAGATGGATATGTTAATTAGCTTGACTATAATGATAATTACACCATGTATATGCACATCAAATCATCATGGTGTACACATTAAATACACATAATTTTTATTAAAAAGATAAATATGAAACTTTTAAAAAGATTAGCTACTTCAGCCTAACATCTATTTAGTAATTTGTCTATTTAGTAATGTGTTTCAGTTTGTTAATGTTAACATTGCCCCCTTAATGTGATGAGCAGATTATTTTCCTGTTTTTAACTCAGATCTTCTTCAGATGTGATATTTAATATATTTAGTCAGTTGCAGCCCTTAGCCCTGAAACACACGTGCTCTGACCATACACAAACCATATTTACATATGATATCATTTTTACCAATAAGTGAACGCATACACACCTACACAGCATGGTGTGTAGTATTCAGTACAGTTCTATTAAATTAACAGCATCTCACCTGCCTGAAAATGTCTTTTCCCATCTTTGTAGCACAAATATACTTCACATCACAAAGAACAGAGATTTTTATTAATTTGTGTTTTCCTCTAAAATATATAGAAAATATGTACTTTTAATTGAGAGAAAGCTACTCTTCTTTCACTTTTTAGACAAGTCGCTATTTTTATTAATTTCTCAATATGAGCAAAAGGCATTCCTTGTGCTGTGAAGAGAAGGGATACACATTACGTACAGCATGTTGCTGCTTAGTGCTCGTTTGTTAGGTAGTCTTGAACATAGAAATCAACTCAGTGTTTGATGACTCCTCAGTTATTTATTTTGAGCTTGAGGAACTCTGATAGAATAAGATTTTGGCAAAATAATCAGTTCAGAATAAGTGTTGCATCACCTTTTCAGAGTCTGATGCTCTCCAATCCTAGGCTTAGAGCCTGAAGTAGAGATTCCTATGCAAATAATTTGCTGAGGAAGTGTTCTCAAGTGAAAGCTGCAAAAGAATGGGGGAAGCAGGGTAAGGGGAAATGTTCAGTAAAGGAATGGGTCCAACTGGAGTCCAACTGGAGCCTGATCCCTCAGGGAACTCGAGTGCTGTCAGTCCCCCAGCTATCCCTGGGGATAGGGAAGCAGCCTGAACTGAGTCTAACCTGCTGGCATCCCCAGGCAAGGCAGCTCTTCACTGAGGTGGACGAGAGGACCTGGCTCACACTGGCTTTCAAGGGCCCATCTTGCTCATCTCTTCCCATCTTTGCATTCAGTGACACCAAGCTGATAACTTGAAATTCACTATGGTAGGAATGTTTACACCACAGAAATCTAGAAATGCTACACACCAGGAGAGCTGGTTGATAAACACTTAATAGTACATCACTGTTCTTACAGGCCAGGGGCAATTCCCAGGAGGAAGGTGAATTGATTGCAACCAATGCTCAAGGAAGCTAAAAGACCATCCACTGACCCAAAAAAGGGGGCTGGGATGGGTTGACAACAGCATCTGTTATGGCTAGTGTAGAAAAGAAAGTTTTAGATTTGTTACAAATACTTACATTGGAAATGACTCTAGTGACCATATTTTGGCCTCCTGAAGCATCATTCAAACTGAGTTGCCTGTGCCCTGTACGCAGTTGCCACTAACTGGGGAGGTGGGGGGAAGCACAGAAGTGATTATGTGGGACTCTGACATCCTTAAGCTTCACCCAAATTCCTCTCTTAATACACCTTTTTTACTTGCTTGCCTCCTACAAGGCTACATTTCTCCTAATCACATCTTTGCAGAGGTAAGGTTGGCATATGGACATAGCCTATGCCTTGGCGATCATAAAGCAGTGTTCTCAAATTATTTTCCAGTTTTAGCCATCACTACTCCAGAACCAGGGATGTCCAAGGCTATTTCACAACCCTAGCCCCACTGCAGCTTCTCGTCAGTGACACCATGTTTCCAGCAGCATTGTAGTCACTGCATGCAACACTTTAAACCCATGCTGGGAAGCATACTGGAAAGTCCAATGAGAAGAAATAAGGAGGAGCTTGTAGACTTTTCCAGATGATTCTTGAAATTCAATGCATTGCCTTTTAATGATTATTTCACAGTTTATGAATCCAAAAGGTAAAATTAAAAAAAAAAAACTGAATAGGAGTGAGAAAATAGCCCTGTGCCAGGCAGTTTTGAGTCCATGCTATTCAATCAATTCAACGTATTACTAGCATTTTTCTCAAGAGTGTAATATGCGACAACTGCCAGGCTTTCCTTTTCTGATTACAAAAAGGATAAATACTGGAGTGAGCCATATTTCAGCACTGCAGAGGTATAAAAAATGAACTGCTCAAAACGGCCCAGGAGGAATGAATAGCAATAAGACATCAGTGTCATCTGTATACTGATTTGTGATGAATTTCCAAAAGGCTTAATGGTATGATGCTATGATCTATAGGGGCTCCCTGAAAGTTAATAACTGTAAGTTACCCACTTAGATGACTGTAATGGGTGAAAAGTGATCACAGATAATATATGAATAGGTGACTTCTCTGATATAGTCAAACTACTCTGTGTGTTCCATATTGCTACCGTGCGTGATTAGAAATATAAAATTAAAAAGATTGTGAAGACGAAAGAAGGTCAAGTGTTACACAAACACCGATAATTACACTTTTGGTAAGGCCTTTAATCTGTCCTTTCATAGACTGAGACACATATGGCTGAAAGGAAAAGTGTGTGTGTTGACCACTTTTAAGAGGTGAATTAACAACAGTCGAGCCCCTTGATCCAGATTCAAGTGGGAGCAACAAAACCTGGATGATCTTACTGTCCTTGCCAATTACCAGTGGTCTGGCATTTCCCCCATAGATTTTGTGCTTAAAGCATCAATAGATATGAGGCATAGGCTCTTGAATAACAGTGACCCCTTTCAACCTTCAGTCTGGGTTTCTTTGGCCCACTAATTTTTATGGCTATGGTGACAGCTTCTGGAGTGCAGCAAAGTACATGGCACAAAGAAAGCACTTGATAAACGTTTACTAAGTGAATTGATAAATAGATGAGTGAAAAAATGCCCCAGATCTTGGAATTACAGATAGATGAGAATAGAGAAAGTTATAAATATAGCAAGTACCTACCACATCCATTTATACATGCATATTTTATGGTTTTAATTCCCCAAACAACCCAAGATGGTCAGTTTTACAGACCAGGAAACTGAAATGTACAGTTGTTAAATAATTTACCTAGAGTCACAGGGACAACAAGAAAAAAAGCTGAGTTTCAACCTTAGGTTGTCTGACTACAACAGTGCTCTTTTCTAGAATATTGTGGTGGAGTAAAAACAGAAGGGGAGATGTTTTTAATTTGTATCAAGGGTTTAGGAAGAAGAGAGCATGAGATCAGAAGAGTCTTGACCTTCAGCCAGTTTCCTTCTCTTTTACATAATTTGAAAGGGCGAGGGAAAGTGGTGCCTTATACCATGTTCTCACCATGGTCAGGCTATTAATTTGTCTCTGCAGCCTGCTTGTTTTGGCTCTAGCATCATACATACTTTATCCTTGGAAGTGGTGCTATAGGCCTGCCTTGTTATCTGGCTGCCACTCTTCCCTGGCAAGGTGGCAAAGCACGTATTAAATGCTGTTTCTGAATAGGTAATTTTCCATATAAAATGGGCACTTTGCCACCTAAAATGCCCAAGGTACTTATTGTCATCACTGCATCAGGTCTGGCAGCTATAGAGATAGAGGAAAGACCTACAGATTTTATTTCTAGGATACAAATATGGGTGCTTTCTCTCTGTATACAGTGGCAGTGTTTTCTATGTTTCCTCTGTCTTCTCTCTCTTCTGCTGTCTTTTACTCTGTGGTGAGGACACACTTTGGTGTTTCTACATCTGGACTATTCCCCTGAAGACATGAATTGTACTGTGGAAATCCTGGTATGCATGTTTCCAAGTTCTGCAGAGCTCAGCGTAGATCAAGAAAAACTTTCAAAGTCATGAGCCTCAAAGGACTGGCCAGCGTTAAACACTGTCCCTGTTTCTCCTAGATAGTCATCCTTTAAGTCACTTCATATAATGTGCATAATTTAACAAGGAAGCTGACATATCCCTGCCATTCATTCCTCAGACTGCTGTAAGTTTTCTGTGGATAATGATGATGATAATGGATAGAAATTTTAGGTTTGTTCTTCTCCACATCCAGTGTTAAGACTGAAAGGAATTCAAAGGTGACCTCAAGTTGTCAAATCACACCAGGAAAAGTCCAGTCAAATCAAAGGCTTGCAACTCCCACGGTAGCCCAGCCTCCCCACTCACAAGCATTGCTGGGAGCTGACCCCAGCTGCCTGGACCCCTCCTTTCTGCATGTCCTGGGGTGACACATGCTTCCTGGGACTGTGAAGTGTGAAGGTGAGGTCACTTGTGCTTCTCTGACCCACCATTACTCTACATTTATTTTACATACATTGCTGAAACATGGCTCCATTACTCTCATCCTTGCAGTGGTATTTCTCCAAAGCAAGTAAAGGTCTTTTTCCCACGCTTGAATGGTCTGACCTTGAAAGGACTTCACCATTTTTTTTGAGCATCTCAGAAAATAGCATGGCTTTTCCAATATCATAGGAGCCTCTAACAAAAAGTTTAAAACAAGATCCTGAGGACTTGCCTGGGAGCCATTTGAGTGACCGTTCCTCGTGGGAATCAGAATCACTTCTCTCAGTCACCAACAAAAGAACACCTCACCCAAGACATTTGTTTTTAGAGTTTCTTCCTTAGAGTGATTCACCCAGCCTCTAATCCCTCAATTACCAAAAATTGGTACATTTTCTTTCCCTGCTTTTCTTGAGATTCTCACTCTCAGTTCTGAAGTTCCCTTTGCTGATTTCCTGAGAATGCCCTGAAACTTTATGTAAACGGGCTCTTAGAGGCTAGAATCAATACCCTTGGGATTCTAGAGGGATATGCAAATTAAATTAGTTTGTACAGTTGGTCCTTGATATTCCTGGGTGGATGGTTGTATTCATTGAACTATGCCATTTTATATTAAGGAAATTGAGCATCAGCACATTTTGTTATCCATGGGGACTCCTGGAACCAAGGGACAACTGTGCTTAACTCCCTGTGTACAAGAAATTCCTCCCCCACCATCTTGCCAATTGAGGGGAAGCCTTTCTTTATAAGTGGATGCCTTCCACTCTGCCCCTAAGCTTCTACCCGTCCCTTTCTGTAAAGGCTATACAAAGTCACAGAGTTGAGCTTTTCCTCCTATAATTGCTCCTCTTGTAATAGAGGACATCTCTATTCATCCCTAGAACAGACTGGTGAGCTAGTGAATTTTTTAAACGTTATTAATGTGAATGCAGCATTATTAGAATGTACTTTGAGTTTTAGAAGGATATTTTATCCTTTTGTTACCAAGGCTTTTCAAAAGATAAAATATACATTATACTGCATGGAATATATGAAAACTCAGTAAAATATGATAATGTTGCTTCACGTGCTTTTCTCTTGGGTATGATATCAGAAAGATGTTTTCCTCTGACAGTCTCTTATAATGGATGAAAATATTTCCTCTCATTGCATGCACAGTGCAGGTTTTGAGGCATATTATTGAAGTCATGTAATCTGCCTCTGAAATACTGGTATTTGAAAAGCAAATTTAAGGCTTAGGACGTTTTTGCTTTATGATCACTGACATTGATGTTAGTAAACTCTTTCACTAGCTATGAAGAAAAGAAATGGCAGGCAAGCCCCACCCCCCCAACTATCATTTGCTTTTTAGTGACTATACCATATGGAGCACAGTAAATAAACTATGAAGGTAGCAGGAGGCAAAGAAAAAAGAAATGTATTGGACTCTGACAGTCCTTAAGCAAGTTACTTTATCTCCTTGAACCTGTTTCCTAATCTATAAAGTGAAGTTAACATTAAAGAATTATGGTGAGGGTTCAAGATCAAGGTGGTGGAGTGGAAAGATGCTAGACTCACTTCCCTCAGGAACACATTGAAACTACAACTATGACCCTCACTGAAGCTGACCTGGGAACTATCAGAACAAATCTTCTTCAGTCAAGGCTGTAAAGAAAGATCAACTTGGAGTCTGGTAAGAGGGGTGGAAAAGCAATCCAGTCAGGACCCACATCCCTACCAGGTGACACAGAAGAGGAGGGGAATATCACAGACTCAGGGATCCTGTCTAGGGAGCAAGAAGTTTAAGCTGCATACCAGGCACCCCAGCCCTAGGATCTGACACCAGGAATATGAGCCCCTTTAGCTGGTTTGAAAACCAGTGGTGCTCACCAGAAGGCTGTAAGGAACTGAGACTCCTATCTCAAAAAGAGACCCAAACCAAGACATATCATAGTTAAAATGGCAAAAGTTAAAAACAAAGAGAGAATTCTAAAAACAGCAAGAGAAGAGTTATGTATAAGGGAACCCCAATAGACAATGCGCTAACATTTCAGAAGAAATTTTGCAGGCCAATAGGGAGTGGCATGATGTATATAAAATGCTCAAAGGGAAAGCCCTAAAATGTAGGATGCTCTACCCAGCAAGATTACCATTTAGAATTGAAGGAAAGATAAAGAGCTTCCCAGAAAAGCAAAACCGAAGAGAGTTCATCAATACTTAACCCACAGTACAAGAAATGTTAAAGGTTAAATTAAATGTTTAAGTTTAAAGGAAAAGGCTACAATAAGAATTAAGAAATTATAGAAAGGGAAAAATCCTACTAGCAAAGGCAAATACATAGTAAGGGCAATTTGGTCAACCATTTAAATAAGCTAGCACAAAGATTAAAAGACAAAAATTATTTTAAAAACTGTAATTACAATAAACAGTTAAGGGATGATATGAAGATGTAAAATATGATATTAAAGCCTCAAAACATGGAGGAGGAGTAAACAAGTAGAGCTTTTAGAATGTGTTTAAACTTAAATTACTATCAGTTTAAAATAAGTAGATGTAATTTTAGGTCAATATATATGAACTTCATAGTTACCACAAATCAAAGACCTACAATAAATGTATCAAAACTAGAGGCAAAGGAACACAAGCATAACACTAAATGAAATTATCAAACCACAAGGGAAGAGACTAAAAGAAGAAGAAAAGAACAGAGAAGAACTACAAAACAACCAGAAGACAAATAACAAAATGACAATAACTAAATACCTATCAATAATCACATTAAGTGCCAGTGGACTACATGCCACAATCAAAAGACACAGGGTGATTGATTGGATTAAAAAATACCCAAGACCCAACTATATGCTGCCTACAAGAGACACACTTCAGGACTAAAGACACAAAGACTGAAAATAAGGCTCAGAAAAGATAATCTATTTTTTAGAGAAAGGGAAACAAAAAGATATCTGGGTTAGCAATACTTATATCAGACAAAGTAGACTTTACAACAAAGCTTATAATAAAAGACAAAGAAGGGCACTATATAATGATAAAGGGATCAAATAAAATTAGTGAACATAATGTTCTTAAACACATATGCACTTAATATAAGAGCAACTAAAAAATAATACAATAATTGTAGGGGGCTTTAACACCACACTTACATCAATGGACAGATGCTCCAGACAGAAAATCAATAAAGAAACAGTAGCCTTAAATGACACATTAGATGATTTGGATTTAATAGATATGTACAGGACCTTCCATCTAAAAATAACAGAATACACACTCTTTTCAAATGCACATAGAACTTTCTCCAGAATAGATCACATGCTCAGTCACAAAATGAGTCTCAACAAATTTAAGATGATAGAAATTGCACCTAGCATTTTTTCTACCACAATGGTATGAAACTAAAAATCAATTATAGGAAGCAAAGTAGAAGAAACGCAAACACCTGGAGACTAAACAACATGTTACTATGAACCAATGAATCAATGAAGAATTCAAAGAGGAAATCAGAAAATACTGTGAGACCAATGAAAATACAAACACAACTTCCCAAAATCTATGGGGCATAGAGGGGTTGAGACAAGACAGGGGAGTAGAGAGGCTCACAGCTCACCCTCTCCCACAAATACCAAGAATTAATCTACAAACCCACTGAATTGCACAGAACACCTACTGAACTCTGACAAAGTGTCACTTGCTTCAAAATACAGGGAGACTCTCATAATATACAGTAAGAAAAAAAGAGAAAAGAAAAAATCAGTATAGGACTGGTCCTGCAAGGAGGGAGTAGCATAGGAGAAAAGCACCATCACACTAGGACACCTCCTCTCCAGTCAGGAGGTCAGCAGGGACAGAAGTGGAGCTTCCAAGGCCCAGAGGAGAAAGAAGCAACCACTTGGCAGACAGAACTAAGATAAACTGACACAGAGGGTCCCTGTCATCCCCAGCTCTGTACACAACACAGAAGGAACAAGCTGGAACTAGCTACTGGAGACGAATGAGGAGCCTAGGCAAAGGGCTGGGACCCATTGCACAGAGGCAGCCTCAAGGGACCAGAGGGCAGTGTGAGCTCTGGCTGGGGGATGTGTGCAGAACAAAACAGCCAGGGACCCCCATAAAAAAGCACCACTGTTGATGGGGTATGGGGTGCAATGCAGCCACGACATAGCACTTTCTCTGCTTGGCTCCATTATTGTTGTGTTTTCATGAGAAGATAGGTGGGGCTTAGTCATAGCCATCACTGCTGCATGGAAGCGGAGCTGCAAGCTGAATCCATACCCAGCAGCCCTGCAATTTCACAGGTGGGACCGAGATTTGTTTACAGCCCCAGGCAGAGAGGACGGATTTGCTCTCTCTGAACACTCTGTGGACCCGCATCTCTGGGATGAATAGCCAGTGAGTGGAGTTCTGATGCATGATGGGAGCAAGTACAGGCATTTACAACAGGCTGGCATACCATACCATATTCAGATGCAGGGCTGGGATTTGTGCTGATCCTGTTGTGCACCATAGATTCAGGTGTGTGACTGCACTCTTGTTACATCAAGTCCTAGAGCCTGACATTGGCAGATGGGCAGATAGGTGGTTCTTGGGGTTCAGCACCAGAGTGAGTGGCCAACATTCCTGCAGCTAAGATGAAGACAAAGGCAGTGTCAACAAAGAGTACTTTGTCAGCCTGCATAACAAATGACAGATGATACTAGAGAGGGCATTTCCCAGTGAACATATCCTGCCTACTCTTCTACCTAGCTGAAGCGATCCAACCATGCCAACAACTCACCAGAGCTCAGAAATGAGTCTAGAAGCAATAAGAGAGTAGACCAGGCCCCTGTCAAGGCTATGACAACTACAGAACAAAAAATGAGGCTTGGCTTAACAACAACAGTCAGGACAAGCTCTGAACACCACAACACCAATCAGACTCCCAATCAAAGGGATAACATTCAATACTCACGGTACAAACCAACTGTAAGAACAGTGATTGCAATAAAACTATTAAATGCACACAGTCTATACAGGAATGCTCCCACTTTAAATAAAAACAAGGAAAAAATAAAATGGCCCTTCAAGAACATAGTAGATAACAGATACTCCTAAATTCATAGAGCTAGAGAAATATAAGCAAAATGAAGAAGCAGAGGAACCATTTCCAATTAAAAGAACATGAGAAGTCTCCTGAAAGAATGAAATATGAGATAGACCTCAACAGTCTGCTAGATCATGACTTTAAAAAGGGAATAATAAAAGCACTGAAGGAAATAAGAGAGACTACAAATAGAGACAGAGAATACTATGAAAAGGAAATTGAAAGTATAAAGAAGAGCCAATTAAAAAAGAAAGTTCAATTGCTGAGATAAGAGCCAAGCTAAAGGCAATCAAATGCAGATTAGATAATGCAGAGGAATGAATAAGTGACTCAGAAGACAGGATAACAGAAGACACCCAATAAGAACAGCAGACAGGAAAGCAAATAAAAACCAATGAAACTATATAAGGGACATATAGGATAACATAAAGCATGCCAACCTACACATAATAGGGTTACAAGAAGGAGAAGAAAGAGCAAAGGGGATTGAAAAGATATTTGACGAAATCATGACTGAAACCTTTCCAAACTTAAATAAGGAAACAGATACCCAAGTACAGGAAGCACAGAGGGTGCCAAACAAGAAGAATCCAAACAGATGTATACCAGGACATATTATAATTTAGATGGTCAAAGTTAAAGATAAAGAAATAACTCTAAAGGTAGCAAGAGAAAAACAAAGAGTTAGTTACAAGGGAACTCCTATAAGGCTTTCAGCTGATTTCTCTACACAAACACTATTGGCCAGAAGGGAGTGGTAAGATATATTCAAAATCCTGAGTGAGAAAAAGCTGTAACCTAAGATACTCTATCTGACAAGATTATCCTTTATAGTAGAAGAAGAGAAAGCATTTCAAAGACAAGGAAAAACTAAAAGAATTCAGTAACACTAAACCTATACTAAAAGAAATATTGAAAGGTCTACTCTAAATAGAAAAGAAGCAGGAAACTATAGAAATGAGAAAATCATAATTGAAAATGTGATAACTACAATGAGTTACAAGAGAATCAACATGAAGATATAAAACAAAAATAAAGAAAATGAAGAATGTCAAATCATAAAAAGTGGGAGAGGGGAGCAAGAAAATTTAGATTTTTATTCTCCTTTATTTTCCTTCATCCTTTCTAGGATGTGTTTGAGCCTACACGACTACCAGTCTAAAGCAAGCGGATATAGTAAGGGGTTAGCATACCTGAAAAACAGGGTAACCACAAATCAAAAGCATACAATAGAATCACAAAAACCAAAAAGAAACCAAGATAACACAAAAGGAAATTATCAAACCAGAAAAGAAAAACAAAAAGGAAAGGAAAGGAACAAAGAATAAATACCAAATAAACTAGAAAACAAAATTCAACATGGCAATAAATATACATCTATTAATAATTACTATAAATACCAATGAACTAAATGCTCCAGTCAAAAGAGTGGCAGATTGGATAATAAAAGAAAAGCCTACAATATGCTGCCTACAGGAGACCCACTTTAGAGTGAAGGACACATAAATTGAAAGTGAGAGGGTGAAAAAAGATATTTCATGCAAATGGAAATGACAAGAAAGCAGGATTAGCAATATTCATATCAGATGAAATAGACTTTAAAACAAAGGCCATAAAGAAAGGTAAAGAAGGACACTATGTAATGATCAAAGTAGTGATACAAGATGAAGATATTACACTTGTTAACATACATGCACCCAATTTAGGAGACCCTAAATATATAAAACAAATATTAACAGACGTAAAGGGAGAAATTGATGGGAATACAATAATAGTAGGAGATTTTAGCACTCCACTAACATCATTGGACAGGTCTTTCAGACAGAAAATCAATAAGGCAATGGAGTTACTAAATGACATAATAGAAGAGTTGGACTTGGTTGATATTTTTAGGACATTACATCCCCTCCAAAAAATATACATTATTTTCAAGTGCTCATGGAACATTCTAGAGGATAGACCACATACTTAGGCACAAAAGAAGCCTCAACAAATTTAAGAGGATAGAAATTATTCCAAGCATCTTCTCTGACCACAATGCCGTGAAACTAGAAATCAATCACAGAAAAACAAATAAGAAAAAAAAAAAAAAAAACAGCATGGAGACTAAACAACATGTTACTAAAAAACCAATGGGTCAAGGATGAAATCAAAGAAAAAATTTAAAAAATACTTTGAGACAAATGACAATGAAAACACAACCACATGAAATCTATTGGATGCAGCAAAAGCAGTCTTAAGAGGGAACTTCATAGAGATACAGGCCTTCCTCAAAAAAGAACAATCTCAAATAAACAACCTAACTTATCACCTAAAAGAATTAGAAAAAGAAGAACAAATAAAACCAAAAGTCAGCAGAAGGAAAGAAATAATGAAGATCAGGGAGGAAATAAATAAGAGATTTTAAAAAACAAAAGAAAAAAGAAGTCAAACCAAGGTTCTTGTTTTTTGAAAGGGTAAACAAAATTGACAAACCTCTGGCCAGGCTCACCAAGAAGAAAAGAGAGAAGACACAAATAAACAAAATAAGAAATTAAAATGGAGAGATTACAACCAATACCACCAAAATACAAAAAAAAAAAATGTCATAAGAAAATGCTATGAACAACTATATGACAATAAATGGGATAACTTAGAGGAAATGGACAAGTTTCTAGAAACATACATTCCACCAAAACTGAATCAAGAAGAAATAGAACAGACCAATCACTAGAAGTGAAACAGAATCAGCAATAAAAAACAAAACAAAACAAAAAAAAAACCTCCCTGCAAACAAAAGTCCAGGACCAGATGGCTTCAATTCTATCAAACATACAAAGAAGAGATCATACCAATCCTTCTTCAACTCTTCCAAAAGATTGAAGAGGAGAGAATACTCCCAAACTCATTCTGTGAAGCAACTATTACCCTGATATCAAAACAAAACAAAGACACTGCCAAAAAAGAAAACTATTGGCCAATATCTTTGATGAACATAGATGCAAAAATCCTCAACAAAACATTACCAAACAGAAACCAGTAACACATAAGAAAGATCAGGCACCATGATTAAGTTGGGTTCATCCCAGGAAGAGAAGGATGGTTCAACATACACAAATCAATCAACATGACACACCACATCAACAAGTGGAAGGACAAAAACCACATGATCATCTCAATAGATACAGAAAAAGCATCTGATAAAATTCAACACCCATTTATGATAAAAACTCTAACCAAAGTGGGTATAAAGGGAACATATCTCAACATAATAAATGCTATTTATGACAATCCTACAGCCAGCATAATACTCAACAGTGAAAAGTTGAAAGCTTTCCCACTAAAATCTGGAACAAGACAAGGATGCCCACTCTCACCACTTCTATTCAATATAGTATTGGAAGTCCTAGCCATAGCAATTATATGAGAAAATAAATTAAAAGGGATCTAAATTGGAAGAGAAGAGGTAAAACTGTCATTATATGTGGATGATATACTATATATAGAAAACCCTAAAGGCTCCACACAAAAACTACTACAGCTAATAAAAGAATTCAGCAAGGTAGTAGGATACAAGATTAACAATATAGAAATCAGTGGCATTTCTTTACACTAACAATGAAATATCAGAAAGGAAAGTAAAGAAAAAATTCCTCTTAAAATTGTATCTAAAACGATAAAATACTTAGAAATAGATCTGACCAAAGAAGTGAAAGAATTTTATGTGGAGAACTACAAAGCATTGACTAAGGAAATTAAAGATGACTTAAAGAAAGGGAAAGAAATCCCATGTTCTTAGATTGGAAGAATTAATATTGTTAAAATGGTCATACTACCCAAAGCAATCTACAGATTTAATGTGATCCCTATCAAATTGCCCAGGACATTTTTCACAGAACTAGAACAAATATTCCTAAAATTTATATGGAATCACACACACACACACACACACACACACAAAAACAGAATTGCTATGCAATTTTGAAGAAAAAGAATGGAGCTGGAGGAATAACCCTCCCAGACTTCAGATAATACTACAGAGCTACTGTAATCAAAACAGCATGGTATAGGTACAAAAACAGACATATGGATCAATGGAACAGAATAGAGAGCCCACAAATAAACCCACAGACTTTTGGCCAATTAATCTTTGAAAAAGGAGGCAAAAACATACAATGGAGTAAAAACAGTCTCTTCAGCAAATGGTGTTGGGATAACTGGACAGCTGTATGTAAATCAAGGAAGTTAGAATACTCCCTCAAACCATACACAAAAATAAACTCAAAATGGCTTAAAGACATAAACGTAAGAGAAGACACTATAAATCTCTTAAAAGAAAACATAGGCAAAACATTATTCAACATAAATCTCAGCATTATTCTCCTAGGGCAATCTACCCAAGCAGTAGAAATAAAATAAAAAATAAATAAATGGGACCTGTTAAACTTATAAGATTTTGCATAGCAAAGGAAACCACAAGCAAAACAAAAAGACAAAAGACAACATAAGGAATGGGAGAATATATTTGCAAAAAAATGAGATGGAGAGGGCTTAATGTCTAGAATATATAAACAGCTCATACAACTGAATAAGAAAAAAAACAAACAACCCAACCTAAAAATGGGCAGAAGACCTAAAACAGTTTTCCAGTGAAGACATACAAGTGACCAATAAGCACATGAAAAAATGTTCCATATCAATAATTATCAGAGAAATGTAAATCAAAACTACAATGATGTATCACCTCACACCAGTTAGAATGGCCATGATTTAAAAGTCCACAAATTATAAATGCTAGAGAGGGTATGAAGAAAACAGAACCCTCTTTTCTGGTCAAGATGACAATATGGTAGGACTATGAGCTTGCATCTCCTTGTGACTACAACAAAACCACAACTAACTGCTAGACAACCATTGAAAAAAAGACTTGAACCTGGAAAAGAGAATCATCTTCAACTAGAAACATAAAGAGGGGGCCACAGCAGGATAGTAGGAGGAGTGTGCTCACAATATAATTGGGCCCAATACCCACTAGGTGGGTGACCCACAAGCTGAAGAATAATTAATCACAGAGGTTCTCCCACAGGAGTGAGATGATGTGTGGAGCCCACATCAGGCTCCCCAGCCCAGGGTTCTGGCATTGGGGCGAGGAGACCCAAGGACCTATTGTTTTTAAGGCCCATGGTGCCAGGCGCCAGGAGCTCCATGGGTCTAGGGGAAACAGAGATTTCACTCTCTTAGAAAGTGTATGCAGAGTCTCAAGTGCACCAGGTCCAAAGGCAGAGGCAGTAATTTCTTAGGAACCTGGGCCAGGCCTGCCTGTTGATTTTGGAGGGTCTTCTGCAGATGTGGGGGACAGCTGCAGCTCACCTAGGGGATATAAAAGCTGATGGCAGACATTCCAGGAGTGTTCATCTACATGAGATTTCCTGGAAGCAGATCTTGATTGGATCATTAGCACCAAGACCTAGTCCAACCAACAGCCTGTGGGGAAGCCTCAGGTCAAACAACATACAGGATGGGAACACAGCCCCACCCATCAGCAGACTTCCTAAACCACAAAGGCCTCTTGAAAGGGCCCTACCCACCAGATGTCCAGGACCAAGCTTCACCCAGCAGTGGGCAGGTACCAACTCCTCCTGCCAGGAAACCTGCATAAGGCTCTAGTCCAGCTTTATCCACCAGAGGCAGATACCAGAAATAAGAAAACAACAATCTCAAAGTCTGTGGATGGAATCCACAAACATAGGACAGACTCTACATTAGGACTGGCTGGACTCTAGCCCTTGGGTGACAAGAGAGGTGTGTACTCCTGGGACACATAAGACATTTCCCATAGAGTGCTACCTTTCAAAGGTCAAGGCATATAACTAACCTGTGTAAAAATACAAGTAGAAAGATAAACAATATGAAGTGGCAGAGGAATATCACCCAAGCCTAGGCACAAGATAAAATCCCAGAAGAAATAAGTGATAAGGAGATAGACAATTTATCTGAGAAACAGTTTAAAGTAATGATGGTAAAGGAGTTCAGAGAACACAGGAGGAGTATAGATGCACAGAGTGAAGTTTTTAGCAAAGAGATGGAAAATATAAAGAATACCCAAAGTTGAAGAATAAAATCACTGAAATGAATAACACACTAGAAGGAACCCGGAATAGACTAAATGAGGCAGAAGAACAGATCAATAAGCTAGAATACAGATTAGTGGAAATTACTACTGCAGAACAGAAAAAAGAAAAAAGAATGAAAATAAATGAGGATAGTTTACTAGAACTCTGGGACAACATGAAGTGTACTAATGTTCACATTATAGGAGTCCCAGAAAGAGAAGAGAGAGAGAAAGAACCAGAGAAAATTTTTGGAGACATAATAACCAAAAACTTCCCCAATTTGGGAAAGGAAGTGCAGAGAGTTTCACAAAGGATCAACCCAAACAGGAATAGACCAAGGTACATAGTCATCAGGTTGACAAAAAGTAAGGATAATGAAAAAATATTAAAATTAGCAAGAGAAAAGCAACAAATAACGTACAAAGGAACTCCCATAAAGTTATCAGCTGATTTTTCAGCAGAAACTCTACAGGCCAGAAAGGAGTGGCATGACATATTTAAAGCGATGAAAGGGAAATACCTACAACCAAGAATGCTCTATCCAGCAAGGCTCTCATTCAGATTTGATGGAGAAATCAAAAGCTTCACAGGTAAACAAAAGCTAAAAGAATTCAGCACCACCAAACCAGCTTTACAATAAATGTTAAAGGAACTTCTCTAGCCATCAAACCATAAGAAAAGAGAACAAAAAGAAGAAAGAGAGAAAAAAAAAAAAAAGACCTACAAAAGATTGCTTTGGTAGTTCAGGGTCTTTTTGGTTCCATATAAATTTTGGAATTGTTTGTTCTAGTTCTGTGAAAAATGTGAATACTTTGACAGAGGTTGCATTAGATCTGTATTTTGTTTTTGGTAGTGTGGCCATTTTGATAATGTTGATTCTTCCAATCCAAAAGTACAAGATATGGTTCCATTTCTTTGTATCATCTTTCATTTCCTTCATCAATGTTTTACAATTTGTAGAGCATAGGTAACTCCTTGGTTAAGTTTATTTCTAGGTATTTTGTTGTTTTTGATGCAAGTGGAAATGTTTATGCCAGTTATAAAACTCTGGTTTTTGAAGTGGAAAAAAATAGTGAATGAATGGCTGCAAATGGCAAAATATCCTTTTTTCTTATGGGTAAGTTGTATTCCATTACATATATATTCTGCATCTTCTTTATCCATTCATCTGTTAATGTGCACTTGCAATGCTTCCATATCTTAGCAATTATAAATAATGCTGCTGTTAATAGCCAGGTGTATGTATCTTTTTAAATTAATTCTTATCTTGTTGTTGGCTTTATTCCTTTGATAAATATGTAAGTTAAAAAGCTAAAGATCTAAACGTTCTTAGAAACAATGAACAATACATATATGTAAATTTTAAAAAAGATGTGCAGTATATTTTATGTGTATTTATATGCAATATATTGTATATGTGCAGTCAAATTGTCACAATTTTACCTAATAAAACTGAACAACAACAAAAAAAAGAATAAAGAAATCAGAATCCTCCTACACTGGTGGTGGAAAGGTATCTTGGTGCAACTATTATGGAAAACAGTATAGAGATTCCTCAAAAGACTAAAAATAGACTTACCATATGATCCACCAATCCCACTCCTAGGCATATATCTGAAGGGAATCTTAATTCAAAAAGATATATGTACCCCAATGTTCATATCAGCACTATTTACAATAGCCAAGACATGGAAACAACCTAAATGTCCATCAACAGATGGTTGGATAAAGAAGTTGTGATATATTTATACAATGGAATACTACTTAACCATAGAAAATAATAAAATAATGCCAGTTACAGTAACGTGGATGGACCTGGAGAATTTCATTCTAAGTGAAGTAAGCCAGAAAGAGAAAGAAAAATACCATATGGTATCACCTATATATGGAATCTAAAAAAACAAAAAGGCAAATGAACTTATCTATAAAACATAAATAGACTCACAGATACAGAAAACAAACTTATGGTTACCAGGGAGGGAAGAGGGTGAGAAGAGATAAACTGGGAGTTTGAGATTTGCAGATACTAATATATATATATATAAGTTTATTGTATAGAACATGAAACTCTATTCAATATCTTGTAGTAATTTATAGTGAAAAAGAATATGAAAATGAATATATGTATGTTCTTATATGAATGAAGCATTGTGCTACATGAGAAATTTATACAACATTATAAACTGACTATACTTCAATAAGATATATTTTAAAATTTTTTAAAATAAAAAAACTGTGGAAGAGAACAAATATGCCAATGAATTGGAAGACCTAGAAGAAATGGACACATTTCTAGAAAGATATGACCTGTCAAGACTGAATCCAGAAGAAAAAGACAATTTAAACAGATCAATTACTAGTAATGAAACTGAATTTGTAATTTTAAAAAACAGCAAATGAAAGTCCAGGAGTGGACAACTTTACAGGGGAATTCCACAAAACATATAAAGAAGAGTTAATACCTACCTTTCTCAAACTGTACCAAAAAATTGAAGAGAAGGAAACACTTACAAATTCATTCTATGTGACCACCATTACTCTGATACCAAACCAGAAAAAGAAACTACCAAAAAAAAAAAGGAAACTACCAGCCAATACCCCTGATAAATAGAGATACAAAAATCCTCAACAAAATATTAGCAAACCAAATTCAAAAATACATAAAAAGGATCAAGCACTTTGATCAAGTGGGCTCTATCCCACAGATAAATGGATGTTTCAATATTCACAGATCAATCAATGGGATACAAAACATTAACAAAACAAAGAATAACTACAATGAGGTATCACCTCACACCAGTCAGAATGGCCATCATTCAAAAATCCACAAATGACAAATGCTGGAGAGGCTGTGGAGAAAAGGGAACCCTCCTACACTGCTGGTGGGAATGCAGTTTGGTGCAGCCACTGTGGAAAACAGTATGGAAGTTCCTCAAAAGACTAGGAATAGACTTACCATATGACCCAGGAATCCCACTCCTGGGCTTATATGCAGAAGGAACCCTACTTCAGGATGACACCTGCTCCCCAATGTTCATATCAGCATTATTTACAATAGCCAAGACGTGGAAACAGCCTAAATGTCCATCAACAGGTGACTGGATAAAGAAGTGGTGGTATATTTATACAATGGAATACTATTCAGCCATAAAAACTGACAACATAACGCCATTTGCAGCAACATGGATGCTCCTGGAGAATGTCATTCTAAGTGAAGTAAGCCAGAAAGAGAAAGAAAAATACCATATGAGATTGCTCATATGTGGAATCTAAAAAAAAAAAAAGCATGAATACAGAACAGAAATAGACTCATAGACATAGAATACAGACTTGTGGTTGCCAAGGGGGTGGGGGTGGGAAGAGATAGACTGGGATTTCAAAATTATAGAATAGATAAACAAGATTATACTGTATAGCACAGGGAAATATAAAAAATCACATGATCATTTCAATAGATGCAGAAAAAGCATTTGACAAAATTGAACATCTATTCATGATAAAAACCCTCAATGAAGTTGTTATAGAGGGAACATAACTGAACTTAATAAATGGCATTTATGAGAAACCCTCAGCTAACATCATACTCAGTGCTGAAAAACTGAAAGTTTTTCCTCTAAAATCAGGAGCAAGACAAAGATGCTCACTCTTGTCATTTCTATTTAACGTAGCATTGGAAGTTCTAGCCACAGCCTTCAGACAAGTAAAATAAATAAAAAGCTTCAAATTGGAAGGGAAAAAGTAAAACTGCCACTATATTCTGATGACATGATCCTATATATCAAAAACCCTAAGGTTCCCCCCAAAATTTATTAGAACTAATTAATGAATTCAGTAAAATTTCTGGTTACAAGATTACCTTACAGAAATCTGTTTCTTTTCTGTACACAAATAATGAACTATCAGAAAGAGAAAATGAGAAAACAGTCACAATTACAATCACAACAAAAAGAATATACCTAAGAATAAACTTAATCAAAGAGGTGAAAGACCTATACTCTGAAAACTATAAAACACTGATGAAAGAAATTGAAGGTGATTCAAAGGAATGGAAAGATATCCCATGTTCATGGGTTGGAAGAATTAATGGAAAGATATTCCATGTTTATGGGTTGGAAGTTAAAATGCCTATACTACCCAAAGCAGTCAACAGATTTAATGTTATCCTTAACAAAATCACATTTTTCACTAGTCTGGAACAAATAATCTTAAAATTTGTATACATCCACAAAAGACCTTGCATTGCCAAAGCAATCTTGAGAAAAAGGACACAGCTGGAGATAACATACTCCCTGACTTCAGACTATACTACAAAACTACAATAATTAAAACAGTTATTGGCACAAAATCAGACACATAGATCAATGGAACAGAATAGAGAGCCAAGAAATAAACCCACATATGTATGGTCAATTAACCTATGACAATGGAGGCAAAAATATATAGTGGGAAAAAGATAGTCTTTTCAATAAGTGATGTTGGAAAAATAGGGCAGGTATATGTAAAAGAAAAAAATCAGAGCATTTTCTCTCATCATATACAAAAATTATCTCAAAATGGATTAAAGACCTTAACATAAGACTGGAAAACAGAAAACTCCTAGAAGAAAACATAAATAGTACACTCTTTGACATACGTCTTAGCAAAATTTTTTTGAATCTGTCACCTCAGGCAAGGGAAGCAAAAGGAAAAATAAACAAATAGACTGAATTAAACTTAAAAACTTTGTAGAGTAAAGGAACATCAACAAAACAAAAAGATAACTTATTGAGTAGGAGAAGATATTTGCAAATGATATGTCTGATAAAGGGTTAATACTCAAATATATAAAGAGTTCATGTAACTCAATATCAAAAAAACAAACAATCCAATTAAAAAATTGATGGAAGACCTGAATAGACATTTTTCCAAAGAAGACATACAGATGGCTAACAGGCACACAAAAGATGCTCAACATCACTAATCATCAGGGAAATGCAAATCAAAACTACAATGAGATGTCACCTCACACCTGTCAGAGTGGCTATCAACAAAAAATTACAAATAATAAATGTTGGTGAGGTTGTGGAGAAAAGAGAACCTTAATCCACTCTGGTAAGAATAAGAATTGATATAGCCACTATGGAAAACAGTATGAATACCTCAAAAATTAAATATAGTACTACCATATGATCCAGTAGTTCTATTCCTGGATATAATATCTGAAGAAAATGAAGACAGTAATTCAAAAGGATATATGCAGTCCAACGTTCAGAGTAGCATTATTTACAATAGCCAAACAGCCAAAGTGTCCATCAACAGATGGATGGATAAAGAAATTATATATAAATAGATATGTAGATATATATCTTCGAATACTGCTCAACCATAGAAAAGAGTGAAATTTTGCTGTTTGCAACAACATGGATGAACCTGGAGGTTATTATGTTTAGTGAAGTAAGGCAAACGGAGAAAGACAAATACTGTATGTTTTCACTTATATGTGGGATCTGAAAAATAAAACAAATTAATCTTACAAAACAGAAAGACTCATAGGTATAGAGAACAAAGTTGTGGTTACCAGAGAGGAGAGGGTTGGAGGAGGGGCAAACTAGGGGAAGGAGATTAAGAGGTCCAAACTCCTAGGTATAAAGTAAATAAGATACAAGGATACAGCACAGGGAATATAAGGAATATTTTATAATAACTTTAAATGGGGTATAATCTGTAAAAATTTGAATCACTATGTTGTACACATGAATTTAACATAACATTGTAAACCAATTATAATTTATTTAAAGAAAAAGAATTGTGGTGAGGATCATAGTTTATTGGAATATTCCCATTATTGTACCTAGTACATAGTGTTCCCACAATTTAATTGTAATTTAACAGAGAAATAACAGACTCTGGAAATTATTTCAACAGAGGATACCTGTGTAATAATACACTCATAATTTGAAGTGAATGTTATTATTAATGCCATCAGTATTACTGTGCTTTTTAGTTCACAAAAGAGGTAAAAGATGCTACCTATAACATGGTGACATATATGGTAAATTATAAGCTTTGTGATGTAAGGGAGGAAAAAAACATCTTTTTCCTTCTATCCTCCTAGATTCCCCAACAGGGGACCTAAAAATTCAATTGACAAAAGACAGATTAACAAGAGAAAAACAGAAGCCTATTAACATGTGAACAGAGCCCGTTAATACATGAGAGTACCCAGAGATGCGTAACTCAAAGGGGTGGTTACAATTTGGGGGTCTATATAATTAACCTCGTAGGGAAAAAGGATGGGAAGAAAAGGCACTTACGGAAAAATAAATGACTTTTTGGAAAGATAAATGGGTCTTTAGGAGAACAGGTGTGAGATATGGTAGTTTGTGGCCATGTCTGCCTGGGTGTGGTGCTGCCCCCAAAGGGAAGGTTAGAGTTGCTAGGGGTTTTTGACAGTGGAGTTCTTTGGGGAGGCTCTGCTTTTAAGCAGATAAGAGATTTCAGGAACTCAAATACATTTAGCTCAAAATAATTCTTATGTCAAAGTGGCATACTTTAAGGTGGCATGACCTGGTCCCTATCCGTGATATTTTAGTCTTTATGAAGTACAGTCCTCATGTATTTTATAATGTGGCATCTATTTAACCATATCTGGTGGTCTACTCACTTACCCCTGAGGACACATATTATTTGGTTCAAAGTAGGTGCCCATTAAGTACACAGTGAAATTTTGGGTAGTCACTTGATAAATGTTTATTGCATTTAATTTGGGCTAGGATGACCAAAACAGTTTAATTAAGAATATCCAGAAATATGTTATCACTGTAACTCATATCGTTACCTCCAAAGAAAGACAAGTAGATGATTCAGAATTTTACTGATTGAACAAAGTAATATCAATCATATCAAATGATTAGTGTTTAACAATAGATCAGCTAGACTTCCACTTGAGTTTCCAAACTCCTTTTGGTAGCTCATTACTATTTTGTCCCAGTCTTTTAAGCTCCTTCTGGATTGTTGGTTTGCATCATTCCAACCAGAGTCTCAATTCGGTCTCCCTCTCATGCATGATATACACAGCGCCTGTTGTAATGCACAGGGGTCTACATAAGATGGTAACTACAGTATCTGGTAGTGCTAGGCATAATGAACCACGCCTTCCATCATTCGCCTGCTCCAAATTTTTCATAATACTTTCATGGATCTGACTATCCCAGAATCAGTTCATTCTCCAGCAAGCAAGGCAGGTCTACTGAAAACTTATAAACCGTATATTGGAATAAGCATCAGAGAAGTGAACAATTTACCCTTTAAGTTTGAATATGCAAATAACATCCCTGATGATCCTCTCATTTAATCTTCAGAACAACTTTGTCAAGTTGAGTGAGGGTATTGGAAGGCCACTGCCACAA
This sequence comes from Camelus dromedarius, assembly GCF_036321535.1. Classification (NCBI taxonomy): domain Eukaryota; kingdom Metazoa; phylum Chordata; class Mammalia; order Artiodactyla; family Camelidae; genus Camelus; species Camelus dromedarius. Next base: position 332,773 of record NC_087451.1, on the reverse strand, counting down.
TAATGCTATGTAACAAGTAACGACAAAATCTCAGTGTTATGAAACATAAACAGGTATTTCTTGCTCACGAGTCTTCACGTCCACTAGAGCAGTTCTCATTCAAGCTTCAAGTTAAGTCAGATGTGTTCTGTGGCCGCTGAAGGGGCAGAAGCTGCCTAGAGCGTGTCATTTTGTCTGAGATCAAAAGTTTTCAGAAGGGCAAGTAAAGCACACAATGCCAGATGAGCCTTGGATGCAAAATTGGCCCACTGTCACTCCCACCCATAATCCACTGGCCATGCTGCATGACCATCTGCAGCTTCCAACATAGTCTTTCCACTACCTCAATGTCATTGTCTAAGAAAACTTCACATAACAGAATCCAGCATTAACAAAGTGATAAATTGAAAGATCATAAATTACAGACCAAAATGTGTCCCCTTCCCCCCATCAGAAACACATTTAAGATTCATTTTGCTTTACAAAACTCAAATTTATGAACAGTTTGGGGAAAATATCTACCCTGTAAATTACTGTGGACATTTTGTAAAGGCCATTGTGTCATTGGGTCTTCCTGAAGGAAGCCCTAGGTAAGAAATTTCTTTAACACTAAGTGCTAGGAAAAGCTTGCTTCCTTCGTACCACTGATGTGCTTTTCTCCTCCATGAGAACTGTGTGACTGTGTTGTTCATCTTCCTTGAGTATCAAAATTTTCAGAGCCAAATTTTCACCTGTAATAAAATTTGTGACTTTATAATAAAAACCAGGACTTGATAACCTGCTGAATTACTCCCTGTATCCTGCCATTCTATTCCAATTTATCTTTTACTTGCTTTGATTCTTTTGTTAGACATAATATTATGTACATTTTTTGTAAGCCATGTTAAGTCTTTTGTGGAATGAGACAACATAGAAGGAAGAACAAAACAAATAATTAAATAAAGCTGTGCATTGTCAAGGGTACCTAATTAAGAAGAGGGAATCCAGCTGGACTTTCTGCTTTCTGGTTTTATTACCATTGGTAGGAAAATATTTGGTTTATAATGAAAATTAAACTGGATCTTTGGGGATTAAGTTTTCTAAAAGAGCTTAAGGGTAGGATCAAAGGGGATCCAGTGCATTGTCTCCGAGGCTCCCCTCTGACACCATCCCTTCCTTTAGCCTCTCCTCTCCCAACCCTCCAGTCTGAACCTACAAAAGGATGTGAGCTTTCCTTTCTCCTGTTAATTCTTATCACCCTGCTTCTGACTGGTGGGTCTGATTTAAATAGCTTCAGTCACCGGGATTTGAAAAGAAAGCATAACAGATATAAGTGGGAGCAGATGGATTAAGCAAAACAGTGTAACATCTTATTGTATGTCTATAACTTCAAATATAAAAGTGGAAAATATTCCAAGTTGCATATAGAGTGGAAGAAGCTGCAGCAGTTTCAAAGACCCAGGGCAGTGAAAATAGAGAAGGGGGGCTATGAGTTGGCCTGCAGGCTGTTGAGGAGAGGGATCTTTCTTACCATTCCTGTTACCTTCTGCAGCTAACATCAGTGAGATGAGCACATTGCAAAAGAGTGAATTCTGCAAATCTCAGAGGTAGTGAATAGTCTCCTAGGAGAAGAGGATGCTTTTTCTGGGAAGCCAAATTATAAAAAGCTGAGTCTCCAGTTGACTGTAAATGAAAAAGTTATCAAAAGAACATCTGCAGAAGGTTCCCTGAAATGGGCTCTTTTGTCTTTTGAATGGATGATTGGAAATTGACAGATTCGGTCTCATCTCATCACTGTCATTTGCTCTTATAAAAGGGGTTGCCTTTTGTTTCTAACATTTTCCATGTTTCTTAAGTGTCTTCCCATGTCTCAAAATAACTAAATAGAAAGAGCAGAGGACACCATGTATCCCTCTTTCTAACTGGTAGTGTTTACCTCTGAATTTCACCTGCCTTGTGTGGCTGTCATTTCCTGAAATCATGATAGGAAGCTCTGTACTCAGTCTGGAGGTAAATGACAACTAATTCTGATAGGCTGACCTCTAGTTCCAGAAAAGCTTGAGTTCCCTTCACTATAATTTTGCAGAAATAGAGATGGCACCTAGTTTTATTTGGTATTGCTTTAATTGGAAAATGAGTTTTGTTGTTGTTGTTGTTTTTTAAACAGAGGCCAGGAAAGAGCTATCTCAGTACATCTTTTACATTCTGCCTCACTTGTGACTAGGAAATATATACTGACTGTAGGAGAGACAACATGGCTGCTCTGAAAAATTGCATGCGCTTGTGTGTGCATTCGCTTGAGTTATGGTCTTCCCTGAAATACAAAGGCAGCTGTATCTCTGGCTTTTGCAGAGAACCTGATGAAGTCAAGTCAAGAAATGGGTTATGAAAGCCAAGGACATTTTATTCAGTGAGAGTAACCTATTTTACTAATGTCCTTGCATCAACATCAGATTAGCATAATCAGAGTTTGATTCTCTCTGCATTTGGACAGATGTCACAGCACATAGCTTTCCTAGTGATTTGGTAAAGTAGGGTACTAAACACAACACTGGAATATGAGATGTGATGCTGCAAGTTTTAATCCAGTGGATGCAACAGGAGTCATTTGGAAGCTACAGCATCATTCCTTAACTGAATTGGCTTTTTATTTAGTAACTGAATTTGTATTTCCCAAGTAGTCTGGAATGAAGGAGGCCAATGTGCTCAACTATTTCTATTGACTGCCTCCTATTTTATTTTGGTGTAGAGCTAGCTTATACCAAAAGTCAAGAATAGGAAGATATGGAGTTGAATGCTCTCAGAGGAAAATTCAGTTTCTTGACAAAATCTAATCTAGCAGGCAGGAGCTGTCAACATGATAAATATTCTAGTCTTTAATATTGGTTTACCTACCAGGGCAGAAAAAAAAAGAGAAATTATTCACACACTCAAAATTTGTTGAAATGTTGTTGTCTGACTTCAAGTGACAGAGGCCCAAGGAAATTCAAAGTTAAGATAGAAACCTCTCAGGCTGAGCTTGAGTCTGGACTCTCCAGGGTCCTCCTGATGTGTTGATACCATCTAAGTAATTACACTGCCACGCATGAGCTCTCCCAAGTTCCCCATTTCTAAGAATGAGTTCTTTCAATTAATCTCTGTGCCTTAGCTAACTGCAAGTCTCATCTGGTACCAGGTGCATGCAGAAGCAAGGGCACCATTTCAAATTGAACTGGATCTCGAGGTTGTTAGTTGGAAATGCCTTCGTGGTAGTGTGTGTGGGGCAGATAGCACTGGCTTTGAAATCTTGCAAAACTGGATCTGATACCAGCTCTACCATTTTATTCATTCATTTTCCAATTATTTATTGAATACCTCTGTGTTCCAAGCACTCTCCTAGGCTCTGACCACAAGCTGAAAACCAGTCCGATAAGGCCCCAGCACTGGTGGAGCTTAAATTTTAACCAAGTATTGCAGATCAGGTTCCTAAAGAAAAGACTGAGATGGACATTTGTGTCCAAGCAGTTTATTGGAGAAAGATTTCAAGCTTAACTCCTATGCGGAAAAGGAAAGAAGAAAGATTGAGCAACAGGAGAAGGTGGGCTGTGATGCAGCCTCTACAAAGGTTGAAGGTAACCCCATGGTGAACTCTGAATCCAGGTTGGCTCTTCAAAATGGTCCCCCACTAAAGTGAGGGGGCTCTCACCTTTAGTCCAGTACATGGGCCAGTCAATGACTGAGGGCTGTCTGGAGGATGACCTTGGACAGGAGGACCTCGCCAACTAAAAGCAATTCTGGCAGCTGAGGACTCCCAGTTGCAATACTCACGGCAATTGCGTGTATAAGAATAGAGGACCTGGTCAGCAATAGATATTAAACAACAGTATGTGTGTATATTATATATGTATATTATATATATATGAAGGGCAGGGCAGCCAGAGAGGAATGGAAATCAAAATAAGCCAATTTTTCAGACAGGAGATATTAGGACAAATTTGTATATTGATGGGAATAATCTAATTTGCTTGTAATGCTAAGGAAAGATAAGTTACCTGTAGGTGTCCAGTTCTCCTTTAAGCAAGAGAAAGTGGGATCCAGTGTGAAAAAAGAGGTGCTGACCATTGATATGTAAAGGGATAGTGCACCCCCATAGCTGGGGGAATGAAGAAGGTCTGGGTGTGAATGAAGCTGGGGAAGTAGTCGGGGTTATGGAAAGATGAAATAGCTCTGTATCTGATTGCATTATGTTATCAGTCATATAATCAAAGTCATAAATTGAGAGAAAAATGGGAATGTGAAATTTGAAGAGGGTGAGGAGAAGGTATAAAACATGTATCCCTGAATTCAGGATTGTGAATCAACTAAAGCAATATGATAGGATTTCTAGAGAGTGCTGAGGGAACACGAGAGTTATGGTTACAGGCGAAAATATATTGTTGTATGTTTTCATCCAAATTCATTCTCCAGTTGGGGTCAGGAACCAGGTAGGCAGAGAGCTAGTTCCAACCAACTATAGGCTATGCCAGGTGAGTTTGATAACGGGCAGGGGGAGCAAAGGAATTAAGTTGTGGGAAGTGCACTGATTATGGTGATGCACCATGGATTCTAGGCAAGTAAGAGGGGAAGCCAAGGCATGATAGAAGTGCTACTTACTAGCTATGTAATCCTTTGATTTCCTTTGCCAAAAGGGAAAATGAATTTTGTCCAACTTAATAGTCATTGAGCGCCTACTCTGTGCCCCATGCTTTTGGATCCATTCTTAATTAATTCTCACAAAAAAGTCTATGAGGTTGAAAGGAATTATCCTCACTGGAGACTCAGTGTGAGCTATTTGCCCAATCATTTCTAGCTGCATATCTAAGTCCCATTTTCCAATTCTAAAGTTGTCTCAGTGTCAAAGGGAGAGTCAACTGCAATTGCTGGGGCACTGATGAATAATCCTTTCTATTTTCAACCTTAGGATAAATCTTCAACCACTTACTTGCCTTAATTAAGAGAATATAGAGAACTTACTTGCATCTTTGATTGTTGAAATTCTGTGTTTCTCATAATTATCTATCACGCTGAGTATCAAAGCAAACAAAGCAGCCTCCTTGGAAGGTTGGGGACATGTAAATATTGCTTTTTAATGTTTTTCGATCTCTATGACAGTATAATGAATAAAGTGAAATTCAGGGAGATTGAGGAATTATTCCAGGCATATTCAACTAGAAAGTGGCAGAGCCAGGATCTAAAACTGCTCTGAAAAGGCAGAGAGCCCCAAAATCCATGTGGTTTATACTACACTCACTGCCTCCTATAGCCATGAGAAGTGGGAAAGCCTAGGCTAGAGATCTTCATTAAGCCTGCAAATAGTAGAGGCAAAGAGGGGTTCGGTGTTGGTTAGAGAAGGGGTGAACTGTGTCAGGCAAGCAATTAGTAAATAAGGAAACTAGATAGAACTTGCTCCATGTACTTCAAAAGTACATTTTTATTGTGAGATTTTTGAGGCCTTTTTAGCACTTTGAAAGTTTATAATCCATAAACATATTGAATCACTATGCTGTACACCTGAAACTAATATTGTAAATCAACTCTATTTCAATACAAACAGAAAGTTTATCTCATTTTTTTTCTTTCCCCTGGTTAAAAATTCTTAGAAAATATAAAAGGCACTCTGGGCCTGTTTCATGAACAGAGACTAGATAAGCCTGAGAGACTCTCCTCTGCTGCAGTGAACAGTTGACTCTACTCTGCCCAGAAGCAGTGAGGGTGGTAGCTAAGACACAAGAAGCAGGGCTAGAGGAGAAGAAAGATGATGAGAGAGGAGCAGGATTTGGACAGATGAGCAATTTTAGGAATAAGAAAAATCTCTATAGCCAAGACATGGAAACAACCTAAATGTCCATTGACAGCTGACTGGATAAAGAAGTTGTGGTATATTTACACAATGGAATACTATTCAGCCATAAAAACCAACAATATAATGCCATTTGCAGCAATATGGATGTCCCTGGAGAATGTCACTATAAGTGAAGTAAGCCAGAAAGAGAAAGAAAAATACCATTTGAGGTTGCTCATATGTGCAATCTAAAACAAACAAACAAACAAAATGAACATGAATACAAAACAGAAACAGACTCATAGACATAGAATACAAACTTGTGGTTGCCAAGGGGGCCAGGGGTGGGAAGGGACAGACTGGGATTTCAAAATTTGTAGATACTGACAGGCATATGCAGAACAGATAAACAAGATTATACTGTATAGCACAGGGAAATACATATAAGATCTTGTGGTAGCTCACAGTGAAAAAAAATGTGACAATGAATATATGTATGTTCATGTATAACTGAAAAATTGTGCTCTACGGGGGAATTTGACACAACATTGTAAAGTGACTATAACTCAATAAAAAATGTTAAAAAAAAAAAAAGAAAAGAAAAAGAAAAATCTCTGATGTTCCTATGAACAGTTAGCCTCTTCCTCCTCAATGGTCAAAGGGAAGAGCAGAGGAAACAGCCCTGACTTGGCCAAAATGACCATCTAAGTTTTTCTATAACCACAGTTTATTGAAGGTGATGAACAAGTCTCAGTTTAGCTGGGACTTTCCTGGTTTTAGCACTGAAACTCTAACATCTCAGAAACCCTCTGTCCCAGGCAAAGCAGAATGCTTGGTGCCCCTATGATTCATTCCAGATATACAGAAACTGTACTTCTTTCAAACATGTTAACTCCTGAGTCCCCTGTGAGTACGTACGCATGTCAGACCGTGGAATTCCCATTTTTGTGTAGAAGATATGCCAACCCTATTGTATCCAGGGAACAAATTTTTTCTCCTGCTTCCATTTATTCAAGAAAGAATTAAGGCCTTGGTAATATAAAATAGCTTGTCGCTTTATTCTCTCTCCTTTGCATTCCAGGAAATCCCTTCCAGCCAGAATATTTTGAGCTCTTTTCTCTTGCCCTTGAGAATGTAGTTTCCAACAAAATGTAGAAAGGGTACAACTGTTGGCTAATTGAGTTGTGACACATCACCATATCCTATGAGGTGGCTGTAGCATGCTTCATGTAGGAAAGGAAAAAATTAGAAAGAGAATAATCAGGTTTTCATTTCTTCTAACACAAGCATCCTGATGCCATCTGTTACCCTCAGTGGAGGAAGTTTCAGGTTAGGAGGTAATGCTTTACTATGAATAATATGGATATAATTGCAATTTTCTCTTTAGGAGTGTGTTTGTGGCTTGTGGGGAAGAGAGGACAGTCCAGCTTTACACTCCATCCATAAACTGAGGACAACAGGATAAACATCTACTGCATGCAGTGGTGGAGAGGGAGAGAATGAAGCTGCAGTATGATAAGAAATAGTGAGTCCATCAAGTTATTATAATAAAAGTATAAGCATTATCAAATAGGTTACTTCTAATCAGCACCTGAAAATTATCCTGCGAATGTCCAAGCCTTTGAGAAGAATAGAAAATTTCTCACTTTTTATTATGGAGTTTTAAAGAGATTCTCCCTTGAATCAAAAATATAGCACATATGCTTTTTTACAACACTAATTAACTACCCTTTGCCACATTTATCACTTTTCTGTTTTAATATAGGTCTGTATAATCATTTGATTCATTCTGTCTTCTCCATTAGATGATAATCCTTGAAGATAAGGGTCAAGTGTTCTTTACTGGGTATCCCCAGACCCCAGCACAAAGCATGGCAACAAGAAGGCACTTGACGATTGCTTGAATGGACAAGTGGACGAGTGAGGAGCAGCATGTCCCTCTTTTGAGAGCCTATGACACCTCGTTATGTCACTTTCACATTACTCTTCCCACTGTATTTTACTCCTAGATTTACTTGTCTGCTTCCACACTATAGGCTGCCTGAAAGCCACCATCACTGAATCCCCAGAACTTTTATCATACTTGACATTCAACAAATGAGTCTTGAACGAGTGACTAGGTAATAAAAGAATGTGATACAACTGGTATTCCTTTGATTTTGCCGAGAATTGCAGTATGCCAAATTTAGAGCTGGCATTACACAGAACCTTTATCTATCAATATTTTAGATAGCTGGTAGCCTGATAAGCTTGTCTTCCCTGCCAGGAGTAATCAGAACTCTGCAGACAGCTGTGGCCATTGAAGAGAGCACTGAATTCAGAGCTAAGATCAGGTTCCATTGTTGGATTTTTACTAGCTCATTGTGTGGTCTTGGCAGGTCACTATTCTCATTGTCTCTAATTTTCTGTAACATGGGCATTAATAATGCCTGGTATTCTAGTTTCTTAAGGCTCTTGTGAGGAACAAGTGAAAGAAAAAGATGAAAATAAAGTTACTGAGAAAAGAATAAATCCCCATGGAGACCTGAGGTGACTTATTTCCTTACTTTAGGATTCACCAGAGGCATCTTTCCATTTCTGGGACGTCCATAACTATGTTCCCCTTTTGGTGAACTATGAAGTAGTAGTACCTCCAAGAACAGAAGGAAATGATTTTTTGCCTGATGAAGAATGGAATCTAACCTAGGTTTCCTGGAGACCCCAAAAGACCTTTTGAGAACAAATATTTTCTAGCTAATCATATCCAGAAGAGGAAGTCCACATTGCTTGTTTATTTTAAATAGTTTTGTGTTTCCTTATAGTAAAAGTAACAAGGACTTATAAGAGACAATCAAGAAATAAAGGAAAGAAAGGAGAAAAAAATACACACAGTCCCATCTTTAAGAATCAACCACCTTTAATATTATACTGTGTTTCTTTCTAGTTTCTTTCAATAAGTAGTTTTTTCTCTTGCAAAAGATAGAAGTTTATGTATTTTTTTACTTCTTCACTTTGTGATAAACTCTCAGTAACATCATCTTGTACTGACTGTGTAACTCAGCTTCATAAGATTGTTGTGAGGATAAAATGAGAGAGTGAATCTATTCCTAATGCTTAATGCGGGCTGCTTCTTTCATCAAAGATGACATCATAATTATTAAGATTACCACGGTTTATTTAATGTTTTCTTATGTTGAACATGTAGCTTGGTTTTGAATTTTGGATGTTAGGAATATGTTCCATGCTGCTAACTCCTTCCTCCATAGCTAGTCCAAAACGCTAAGTGTCACTTAACTGTTGTTTTGTCGTGATTATTTGAAACCTCCCAAAATGCAAGGAACATAATATTTTCTAAAATCATATGATACTAATAATTCTTTTTCTTCTTTGCCTTTCTCGCTGGACCCACAAGCAATATACGTCGGTATTTTAGCTGGGATATCAGAAGACCTGTGAGAACTTACCGTTTTCTTGGTGCGTCTGCTGAATTTGTAGCTTCCAGCATTTATCCTTTTAGTCTGCCTTTACCTTCTTGTCATCATCATTTCCAAGCAACACTAAAAAGAAGCATCTCTAAGCTGAGCCCTCACTGCACATGCAGAACTGTTAGATAGTTCCTGCCTACCTGGGTCCTTTAAGATGAAAGGACCTAACAAGGCGGAATTTGGGGGACCGGACTAAGGCAGAAAGGGTGTTCATATTGGTAGTATACCAGTAGTTAAGCACATGGACTCAGGATTCGGGCCCATCCGAATCCTGTACGGCTTTAAGTAAGTTATGTGACCCTTTATTTACTGATGTCTAGGATGGGGATAAGAGCCAGGCTTCCCTCATAGGATTATGAGGATTTGTAACCACATGATGTGTGAAGTGCTCAGTGCGATGCCTGGTACAGAAATATGCTCAACAAATATTAGCCCCTGTTATTATCATCTTCGGTCTCATTCTTTCTCCTCCTTCTCCCCATCAGCTTCCTTTCTAGGTGGGCTGAGGTAGCATTCACAGGACAGTACATCACTTATGATCAAGAAGAGGAACTGAGATGTTAGTCTAGAAAGTGGCACCAACACCAAATGTGAAATCTTAAGGGTGAGATAAGGCTGATAATAAGAACATGAGTGAAGGGATCTATCATAGGATGGAGGAATAAAGAGTAGCCCAGGTTGTGGAAAGACATTTAAGAACAAGTTTATGAAAATTATGAGAACTTTACATCAAAGGTCTATTTTTATCTGGCTTTTATTTGACCCCAGACAATGGGTGAATCTACTGGTCAAAGGTGCTCTCTTTCTGGATATTGTCCATTTGTGACTTAAAAAAAAAATAGAGAGAGAGAGAAAAAAGAGAGAACAAGAGCAAGTTAGAGAGTAGGGAAACGAATAGAGTTAAGGGAGATAGAGACAGAAAGACAGATGATAGATAGATAGGACTCAGAATTGGCCAAACGCAAACTGTTTCCCCAAAACATAACTAGGAAGTGATACCTTTATATGGTACATGCAGGTTAGAGCTCGTTTTGTCTTAGATTTGTAGTATGGTGTAAGTAATAATTCTATTGTTCCTTAATACATGATCTAGCCAGAGGTAGCCCATACAGCATACACATGGTGTTGTATAGGATATATCTGAGCTGTCTGGGGGAGACATCTGTTATGAGGGGCTTTATTCCAGATTGACTGAGAAAGAGAAGAATGTGTACACTGCCCCATAAACCAGAAACACAGAAGGAAAAAGTCAGTAGTGTTTCTCTCTCTTTTTTTTTTTTTTTTTTTTTTCTGGGTGAGGAGCAGAAACAATGAGTTGTTTCTCTCTGTATATCAAAGAGGCCCATGGAGCCCATAACTCTCTCAACCATAAAGGAAGCCAATTTGTGAAGAATAGTTTTTGCTGCTTGATTTTAACTAGACTCATTTTTTGGCGTACTTTTCATTCTTTCTTGCCATTGGATCTAGGCAAGGGCAGCCAAAGTAAATATTTGTAATCAGGGACCCAGGTTTCCAATTTTTTAGCTCTTGTTTTTTCATTTATTACAAAAATACATGGTCATGAACTTGATATTCTCTATGCCTTTTTCTGCTAGTGTGGAAGAGCGGAAAGAGAACAGACTGTATACTCAGACAGACCTTGGTTTAAATATCCATTCTGCTGCTTAACAGCTCTGTGACCTTGGGGAAATTTCTCAACCTCTGTAAATCTTGGTTTTGTCATCTGTACCTCGGAATGGCTGTGAGGATTAAATAAATAACAGTAATAAAGCACTTAGCAAAATGTCTGGAAAGTAATAAGCACTCATTAAAGGATAGCTTTTATTTTTACTGTTAGTATTCCTATAATTACTATCAAATTACTATCACTGTTACTTCTACTATTATTGTGCTGTATAATTCTGTGACCTGGTTCTCTGATATTTCCAAGAGATCTTATGACTACTGAAAGTGTAAGTTCTTATAGGCAGTAACCACAAAGCTCTCTTTTATATTCCTTTAGAATGTCCATGACCTGTGGACTTCTTAGTAAGTGTGTTTTCTGCATAATAAAGATAACTACATTGTAACCATTTTGATAAATCCAAGAATGCAAGAAATGTCTAGGAGAGACTGGGATTCCAACTAATAGCCTTTGGAATGTTCTTGCTTACCTAGATTTGGAAATATTCATCATATCAATGTCATTCCCTTCTGTGATGTGAGCAAAGAGGACTATTTTTAGTGACTAAAAGGTGACAGAGGTGGGAAGACAGTATTTCCTGTTAGGGTGATAATTGCTCACAGTTTATTCAACATTATTATTGAATTAGTATTGAAAAGGTAATTTCATGCTTCATGAAGTGGTAAATTTGATTCATATGCTGTGAAGGCAAAGGAACAAATGTGACATTGATGGTAATAATTATATCCCACCCTAAAACGAGGCAAGGTAAACATTTCACATCACTTTGGCATGAAACATGCTTTCCCTTACCACCTTAATAGACTAAGGACAGGACAACCTAAGATAACAAAAGTTCCTTTGTTAGACTTTGTTGTCCTGATATTTTTCTAAATTATAAATTATTGCATTTTATTTGTTCTGCTAAATAACAAATTTGTCACTTGCTGAAATAAGCAAATGAATTATCCATATTTATTTATATGTAGGTATGAGTAAGCTAGAAGCATTCTCCATGTTGGTCATCATGCTTTATACAACTTCAGTCATGGCTTTTATTTAAGAGCCTCAATCCTTGAGGAAGGAGTTTGTGGGAGAACAGACTTACTTCATCTTAAATGCCCCCAGGCTATAAGTCTTTTATTCTTCATTTTGTACCAATGGGTAGTGAGTTTTTTTTCAATGATGCTGCTTCTGTGAGTGTTTCTACCTGAAGAACTTTACTTGGACTCACTAAATTTTTTCTCAGAGAAAGAGGATTTTGCTCTTCCTTGGGACTAAATTAATGAATGATTGTGGTCAGTTTCAGAAGTGGTCTTATGTATTAATCATGGTATTTATTGTGGGTAGGATCTTTGACATCATTTGCACCAATGTGAAGCCCCAGGAGAAATTACTTTTAGACCAAAGTGCCTGGGGAAATGATACCTCTCAAGAATATAGCACCTGTTTTGCATGGTTATTATGCTCTGACCCTTGGTTATTATGCTCTGACCCTTATACTAGTTATGTTTTCCTTCTTGCTTTGACCACTAGGAGGCGCAGTGCCGTATTTATAGCCCTCCTAGCCCTGGCTTGATGTGAACTCATCTACCCACTCCTTAAGAGGACAGAGTAACCTTAAATCATTAATTAGTTAATTTCAGTTTTTGAATTTCAAAAGTAAGATTACATTTTTAAGTAAAACAGCAACAATAAACGGTTGTAAAAAGTTCAGGTTCAGGTGTCACTCTCTAGAGAAAGTCATTGTTGATAGTTCAGCATTGTGTATCCTTTCAGACTTTTCCGTAGACATGGTCACAGATAAATAACATACATATATATATATATAATACATGCATACATGTGTATATGTGTGTGTGTGTGTGTGTGTGTGTGCCCACACACATGCATACTTTTCTTAACTCAGCAATATACTTTTCTGTGGTATTTCATAAACACCTGCTGCATTATTGAAGTTATCTTCAATTTTTCTCTCTTCAAATAATCGTACATTGAGTATCCTTGCAGGATAGATTTCTAGAAGTAATATTGCTATCTCAAAGGATCTATGTTTTAAAATTTTTGATAAGTACTTCTAAATTGCTCTCCAAAAAAAAACTGAACCAGTTTAAACACCAGCCAAAAAGTATAAGAATATTTGTCTCCCTACATCTTAACCAAACTGATTATTAGAAGACATAAATTTTTTTCCAACTTAATGGACAAAGAGTGTCTCTTGTTCCAACATGCATTTCTCCCATCACCAGCATGAACATCTGTTGTGATGTTTACTGTCCATTTCTATTTTTAACTGGGTGAGTTGCCATTTCTCTATTGGCCTATTTTTCCTCCCTAATTTATAGGTTCTCTTTGTATGTTATGAGAGCTGAATCCTTATTAAATAGACCTCAAGCGCTTTTCTCTTTCATCTTTTAACCAATTGGTGACTTTTTCTACATAAAAGTTTTTTTGTCACCAAACTCAAATCTTTATGACTTTAATATCTCAGGTTTTATAAAATATTCTCACTTTCATTTCTAAAGAGTCTGAAGGGTCAATTTTAATTTTCTCTTTACATAAAATATATATATATCTTTAAGGAGATATATATATATATCTTATCTCCTTAAAAATATATATATATATCTCCTTAAAAATGCCCAAGGATTTGATTCTCTTTTACTTTTTTTTTTTTTTTTTTTGGTTGGTTGGTGTTATAATTGCACTGTCATCAGGGAATGTAACTTGTAGGACTTGAGACTTCATGTATTTATTGAGAGTTCCTTTGTGGTCTAGTACATGATAAATTTTTGTAAATATTTCATAGTCAAATAAAAATAGGGTATAGTCTCAGGATGTCTGGAACAAAGTCTAGTTTTTTTCCCCCCTTCCTTTCTTTCTTCATCCTGTTGACTGGAATAAAATTCACAGCCTGAATGTTGAGAGTTCTGTTTTTTTCTGGTGGACAATTCTGAGGACTTAAGCCTGGGATGACAGCCTCTCAGATCTTTCTGAGGGACTGCTCCAAAGTGGCAAGGTAGAAGCCAAGATATATGAGTTTTTGCAACAAAGACCATGCAGTCGGAACATCAAAAGATTACTGTTAATAAAAGAAAACCAGATACCTCAAGTTAAGAAATTTAGTACTTTTCTATGTATGGGAAGGTACAAAGGTCTGTGCTAATTGAAATCATTTCTTTGCTGTGCACCTAGCTATCTAAGGCCAGTATCCTGCTCTTCCACATCTTGAATTCCCTCAGGGGCACTGTTGGGGGTGGTTGCAGAGGTGGGCTGACAGCTTGTCTGCATTCTGAGTTTCCTCTGCTCCCTGTTGGGTTGTCGGTGATGGATGATGACTTGATGGCCACAGCATTCTTTGTTTACTGATATGGCTGGCCATATTTTTCATTCACAATCCCTTTTCCCTCCTCCCTGTTCCTTCTTTCCATCTCTCCCTCTCTTCTTTCCCTCTCCTCTCCTTCTCATTCTTTCTACACTCTTTTTTTTTTTTGACATTTTTTTTGAGTTATAGTCATTTTACAATGTTGTGTCAAATTCCACTGTAGAGCACAATTTTTCAGTTATACATGAACATACATATATTCATTGTCACATTTTTTTTCACTGTGAGCTACCACAAGATCTTGTATATATTTCCCTGTGCTATACAGTATAATCTTATTTATTCTACATATGCCTGTCATTATCTACAAATTTTGAACTCTCATTCTGTCCCTTTCCACCCCACTCCCCCTGGGCAACCACAAGTTTGTATTCTACACTCTTAACTAAGTTATTCAAATTTTCTATATCCTTACTTTTGTGTCTACTTAAGTCAATTAAAAAAGCTCCCAGTATGTTTTTCAAATACAATTCTCCTTTCATTATCCTTTATTTTATGTATTGTCCTGGGTATTACCATTCATAGGTGCTATAACATATTACTGTACATATGCTTTTATCAATAAAATTATGTCACTTTTTGTGTACAATGCTTCTTGTCTTGAATTCTGCTTTGTCTGTAACTCCCAAGTGGTTGTTACACTGGCATTGGCCTCATTGGCATTGGCCTCATAAATCTTAGCCCATTCCTTTATTTTTGAGTACTTTATGTGTTTTATTTTCTCTTTAAACAGATATGATGATTTTGATTTGTTGTCTGTTTCCCTCACTCAAAGCTGAGAGACCTTTAAGTGAAAACATTCAGCTGATGGTCATTCATTATAATATCTGATATGTTTGTTTTTTTCCATGTGTTTCATACTTCGTCATATTTTCTTGGTTATTGTTTCTTTACATTTTACATTTTAATAGTTTAAAAGTTCTGCCTTAAACTTTTGCTCTTCTACTGGTATCCTTAAACTCTTCACAAACAGAAACCATTTCCATTTCTCTATAAAAGGGAAGCCGTACCTAGAGCTGCCTTACGTACATAGAATAAGGGCTATATTATCAGGTATTTTATATCTTTCTTTTATTTTTTCCTTGCTACTTCTTATGTACTATTAAAATTATCTTGAATTTTGGTTCCAGATCATTAATTTTTTACTTTGTGCCTCTTATGTTTTATGAATATCATTTAAAAATTCCATTAAATTTCACTGCCATATTTTCAATAATTACTTAGTATTAACTATAAGTTTTAGTAATATCATTACTCATTTTATTGGTATGCCATGTATTTTTGTTTCTAAGCTTTATTTTGCTGAAGTACAACCAGAATTTTATCTTGTTTGGAGTTTTGTTTTCAGAAAGGTTTATGGGGATGATAAAATCACTGAGTTCTTGTATATCTAAGAATGTCATTTCCCCCCTGCTTCGTACTTTAATGATAGGACTCAAGCTTCAAAATGTATTTCCTTAGCTCTTTATAGGCGGTGCTTCATTGTTTCCCTGCTTTCTGGATTGTAGATGAGACATTTGATGCTAGCAGTTAAGGTTATGGGTTTCAGAAATGGGCAACCTAGGTTTTAATTCCATTTCTACTACTTACTGTCTGTATGACTGCTTAACTTCAGTGAGGCTCTTCTTCCTCGTGTACATGTATAAAATAAGTATACGGTATAGGGTCCCTGTGTGATTAAAAATTAAAGTAAAATGCATAGCACAAATAAATAATGGACTCCGTGATCAGAATGATAATAGTTCTTTTATATCAACCATATATATATATTTTTCTCTCTGGAAGCTTATAGAATTTTCTTTATCCTTGAAACTTACAGAATTTTCTTTATCCTTGAAGCTTATAGAATTTTCTTTATCCTTGAAGATATCAATACTTTTAAATTTTGCCTTAAAGGACTCAGTTGGCCCTTTTCTCTGAAAACTGAAGTCCCTTTTCAGCTCAGAGACATTTCTTCTATTATTTACTTGGTTACATCCTACACTGTAAACAGATATCTTTCTTTTCTTTTTCCTACATACTTATTGTGTCTGCTGAATCTGTTCTCCATGTATATTAGTTCCCTATTGCTGCTGTAACAAATGGCAACAAACTTAGTGACTTAAGACAAAATGAATGTATTATTTTACAGTTCTGTAGGTCTGAAGTCTGAAATGGGCTTCGCTGAGCTAAGATCAAGGAGTCAGCAAGGTAGCATTTACTCTAAGGATCTACCCTTTAGTGGCCCACCATGGTAACCGAAGTTACTTGGGAGCCCCACACTGCATCTTTTTGGGCCCTGGTACCCACTCTGGGAGCCCCTCATTCCCCCTGTTTAGGAAGTCACTCTTCCGGCTACTCAGGGGACAAATCCTGCATTAGAATTTTGAATGCTCCAGCTCCTTCAGGGCCCTATATTCAGTTACCTCTCAAATTCTTCCTGCTTCCTGATCTTGGGGTCCCTCCAGAATTTTTCTGAGAAAACTCATATTTTCTTGGTTCCTTCTTTTCCCCATTTTGTATTGTTCATTATTTAGCTCATTAAGATTCTTAATAAGTGATCTGTGACCATCTGCCTTATATCTCTCAGAAATTCCAAATATTCTGGTCTGCCAATAGCAAGCTCCGTATACTTTTCCAGTGATGTTATCATTTTTTCCCCCTATTTTCATATACCTTATGTCATTTGACGGGATATGAGTCAGGAGACATACATAGCCAAGTATCTTGAACCATAAAACTTTTTTATCAATTGTTTATTGTATTGCTGTGCGTTTCTGTAAATTATAACAGACATTTTTAAAATGTACAAATACATAAAAATGATATCAAAATATGGTTGTTTATTTGATAAAAAATTTAATTTTTTAACCTCATGAATACAGAATCTCTGATTTTGTCTGAATGACCTTATGTGAGTCGATCATTCGTTTATTTAGCAAACGACAAAAGCCTAGGGCTATGCTGTGCACTGGAGCGTTTGCTACCGTTGTGTTTTTAAATAGCCTTTCTGTTCTCCTTGGTATATGTTGTTCACAGGATTCAATTTTGCACCTTAAGATTCATGCAAATCTGAGCATTTAACATACATTATAGACTAGTCATTTATCTCATTCAGTAGCTGGCTAGAGAATTCGGAAGGTCAGAGAATTCATTTCCATGGATCTTGGCTTCTTTAATTTCTAAATTCCTTACCAGAAACCAGTTTCCCTTTGCTAGTTTGATTTTCCTCTGTCCCCATGAAGACTACCTTTAAATCAGAGCCAGAGAGTCCATCTTCCAGAGTCAGAGCACTAATTATGTAGCCATTGCACAGAATTCTCCTGTAGAAATGCTTCCTTCCCTCCATCCCATCCAAGTGTGCTCTGTTCTGCATTGATAGAGAAAGTTATTTACAATAATCCTGGATTTGGGCTTATAGCATACATCTGTATAGGCAGTTTCCACCCCTGCAGAATCATGTGGTTATATGTTATTCTCCATCCTTTGTGGTGACTTTGTTTCCATCTTTTCATGAGGATATCTCATATTTGCACTTATGTTTTGATTTTAGTCTCACTTGCAAGAGAACCTGTAGTTTGATGTTATCTACCTCTTATATTAGCAATAATATTGATAATGACAATAATAATAATAAGCATAATTTATTGTGTCAACTAGGCACAAAATGCTTTTATACACTATATCGAATTCAAGGGCCTTTAACTGAAAGTAATAGAAAATGAAACCATGGTGTCATAAACAGGTGGTTTATTTTTGCCTCATAATGAGAGGTCTGGGGTTGACAGCTGCTAGTGTTGATCCAGTTGTTCATTGTTACTCATGATGATGCCTCCAGTATTCTCATGGCCTTTTCCTCATTGTGGTTAGATGACTGCATCAGCTCCAGCCATCATGCCCACCATCAGGAAGAAAGAAGGAGAAAAGGGAGAAATCTGTATCAGAAAATGAAAAGCATTCCTAAAGTTATAGCCAACTTCATTTGTGTCTGATTGGCCAAAATGGTAACACACAACCACCCTGGCTAAGAGAAGAAATTTGAGAATGCAGTTTCGACCACCTAACCCATGTAGGCTATGTGTTTGCCCCACCCACATTATCTTATTTTACGAATCTCTGTCACTGTTATTTCTCTTCCCATTTTATGTATAAGGGTATGGAAAGTCAAAGAAGTTATGTAACTAACCTAAAATCCTACCACTGGGAAGAGGAATAACTGGGGTTTGAGCCCACCTCTACCTTTCTCTGAACTCCCATTCTTCACACTTTATTACACTCTATCTCAGGATTGTTTATGAGACACCAGTAGGCATAATTCAAGCAGCATTGAAGGAATAAATGAGTGGTTGGCTTCCTGGCTTTGGTGTTTATGCACCAGACTCTATAAGAGATGATTCTGTGAAGAGCCTTATAGGCGCCCAGTCATAAGGCTCACGTCCTTAGAGTCTGCTTTCAGAAATGAGTGGAAAAGCTTGGAAGGCACCAGCCTGGGTTCAAATCCCAATTTCACCACTTAGTATTCTATTGTTATCAATCCATTGCTTAATCTCTCTGCACCCTAGAGTTATCTTTCTCTTTGCCACCATTCTCTCTAAGTGCAGTTAAGTTTTGCAGCCAAATGAATTGTCAAGAAGCACATTTTCAATTCTATTATTCCTCTGCTCAAAAATCAATATGGAGTCACTGTGAACTGGCCACTCAAAAGGGATCCCTAAATCTCTTTTCCCTTTGCTTTCTTTCCCACAGAGGCAGGAAATGTAAGATACTCAAAAATTTTCAACCTCCTTTGCACTAGGAATGGCATGACGTACTTCTAGGGAGATGTGAGTGAAAGCTTAGGAGGGGCTTGACCAGCATGTCCCTTTACCCTTAACCCTTCTTCCTGCTTGTAGCACAGACATGAGGCTAGCGGAAAAGCAGCCACATTATGACCATGAGGTGGCAGATATGAGGACAGAAGCTACCTATGGAGAATGACAGGGGTCAGGGGTCGGCAAATGAAAAGAGCTTGGGTCTCCCATGGCATCACGGAGCCACCGTACCAACTCTAGATTACTTGACCTCTGACTTCTCGTTGCATGGAATAAACAAACTCCCTCTCAGTCAAACCACTGTCTGTTATGTTTCTCTTTCATTTGCAGCTAACCACATTCTTATCTGATATAATTTCCTACCAGGTAAAGAAGTTGAAAAGCCTCTTCCAACAAGTTTTCCTCATGTTACTTGACTGGTATTATTTCTCATTCCTCAGAACTTTGAGCTTTTATAATCCATATCACTTTCTCTCTTGAGTTACAGTTATTTATGTATCTGTCTCATCTCCCCTTTTGTGAGCTCCTAAAAGCCTTACATAGACACACACACACACACAAGCACCACCTCAGTGTCCACACGGCATCTGGCCTGGGTGGGTCCTCGGTGGTAATGGATGGGTGAGACATGTGATTGTTTGGGGTTCTTTCTCTTTGTGTGAAATAACAAAGATAATTATTGGCATCTCTTGTTTGTCCTGACTCTTGTTTGAATCTTTGCCAACTGAAATTTTTTTTTTTAATTCACAAGTACATCTTTTCTGAACTGTTCTTGACCTATTTATGAAAACCTAGAAAAGAGGAGAAATGGCCTTGTTTGTGGTGCTTGGTTAGCAGGACTCTTTCCAAGCTGTCTGCTATGCACTGAACAGGCTCAAGCTTTCACTTCTCTCCTTGGCTGGCAGATTGATCTGTGCTGCTGTCATTACTGTCAACCAGCTCCAAATTCAACAACCTCGGGATAAATGAAAGAAGTTTGAATACAAGGGCCCAAGTATGACTCTTGTCTTCTATGGAGCTTAGCACAGGGCCTTACAAATGCTAATGACCCAGTAAATATTTTTGATTGGTTTGGAATTGTGTTTTGAGTCCAAATTTTCAAATCGGGTTGCTTTAAATTACTGTTCACTCACTTGTTATTCATGGGTATTATTCATACCTTGCTACTTCTAAAACAGATTTGTGGTAACTGAACACTACTGGTACACATAACCATTAAGCCATTCAAGTGAAGTTAAAAGACAAAAACCAAACGACAATAATGACCCAGTTGTGGAAAGACAGAGTGGAGTCTTTTATTCCTTCCAACAAAACTGTGGACTTAGTATTTTTTTTACAAACAAGGAAGCCAAGAATCAGAGAGGTTGAGCAGATAGGAACAGGCCTAACCCTCACGAATTTCAAAGTCCAGGATCAAACTTAGCATCTGCTGATGATCTGCCTCAAATTGTAACAAAACTAGGATCCTGCTCACCCTGTCTGCTCTGTTCTCAAGAATAAACCAAAAGACAAAAAAAAAAAAAAAAGAATAATTTAGAAAATACATTACAGCAATTATAAATTAACTAAAATGTTCAATTCTGTGATGTCCCCTGCAAAATCCTAAGCCACTGGCACATTAACAGAATATCAGGAGAGAAGAGTCCCTAAAAATCATCTAGTTTTGCTGTCTTCTTTTTTCCAGATGAAGAAACTAGGTGAAGTGAGTCGCCTAAGATACTTAATGTAAATATTTCATCTATGCCAGCTGACTCCTCTGGGACTATTTAGCAACTGGAAGATTCCAACTCCCTTTTTTCTAGCGAGTGGGATCATAGTCAAATCTATCTCAAAAGATGGTTGAATCCAGTGGGCCCTCATCTAGTAAAAGAGCTTTCACAGATGATTTAGCAAGCAATGTTTGGTCATGTGTTTTGTTCTCTTTGATAGTAACTTTGCTTTCATACTTGTAGGTGAAACTTCCATTTAGATATTGTGGCTAAATGGTAAGTGAAACCATTACTGATCTTGTAAAGGTAAAAATCCTTCTGTGAGCAGCGAAGTTTGTTTTTTTTTTTAAATTGAAGTACAATCAATTACAATATGTCAATTTCTGGTGTACAGGACAGTCTCAGTCTTGCATTTATATACATATATTTGTTTTCATATTTTTTTCCATTGAAGGTTATTACAAGATATTGAATGTAGTTTCCTGTGCTATATAAAAGAAACTTTTTTTAAACCTATTTTTATATATAGTGGCTAACATTTGTAAATCTCAAACTCCCAAATTTATCCCTTCTCACCCCCTTTACCCAGTAACCATAAAATTGTTTACTAAGTCTGAGAGTCTGTTTCTGTTTTGTAGATTAGTTCATAGTGTCTTTTTTATTTTAAGAGTCCACATATAAATGGTATCATATGGTATTTTTTTCTTTTTTTGGCTTACTTCACTTAGAATAATGATCTCTAGATCCATCTATGTTGCTGCAAATGGTATTATTTTATTCTTTTTTATGGCAGAGTAGTATTCCATTGTATAAATATACCACATCTTCTTTATCCAGTCATCTGTCGATGGACATTTAGGTTGATTCCATGTCTTGGCTATTGTATATAGTGCTGCTCTGAACATTGGGGTGCATGTGTCTTTTCACATTAGAGTTCCCTCCAGATATATACCCAAAAATGGGATTGCTGGATCACATGGTAATTCTATTTTTAATTTTTTGAGGAATCTCCATACTGTTTTCCGTAATGATTGCACCAAACTACATTCCTACCAGCCGTGTAGGAGAGTTTCCTTTTCTCCACACCCTCTCCAGCATTTAACATTTGTGGACTTTTGAATGATGGCCATTCTGACTAGTGTGAGGTGATACCTCATTGCAGTTTTGATTTGCATTTCTCTGATAATTAATGATATTGAGCATTTTTTCATATGTCTATTGGCCATTCATATATCTTCATTGGAGAAATGCTTGTTTAGGTCTTCTGTTCATTTCTGGATTGGGTTGTTTGGTTTTTTGTTATTAAGTTGTATGAGCTGTTTATAAATTCTGGAGATTAAGCCTTTGTCACTCACATCATTTGCAAATATTTTCTCCCATTCCATAGGTTGTCATTTTGTTTTGCATATCGTTTCCTTTGCTATGCAAAAGCCTGAGTTTAATTAGATCCCATTTGTTTATTTTTGCTCTTATTTCCATTGCTTGGGTCGACTGCTCTAGGAGAACGTTGCTAAGATTTATGTCAGATAATGTTTTTCCTATGTTTTCTTCTAGGAGGTTTATTGTGTCTTGTCTTATATTTAAGTCTTTAAGCCATTTTGAGTTTATTTTTTGTGTATGAAGTGAGGGAGTGTTCTAACTTCATTAATTTACATGCTGCTGTCCAGTTTTCCCAACATCACTTGCTGAGGAGATTGTCTTTTGTCCATTGTATATTCTTGCCTCCTCTGTTGAAGAATAATTGACCATACATCTGTGGATTTATTTCTTGGCTCTCTATTTTGTTCCATTGATCCATATGTCCATTTTTATGCCAATATCATGCTTTTTTTATTATGGCAGCTCTGTAGTATTGTCTGAAGCCTGGGAGGGCTATTCCTCCATCTTCATTCCTTTTTTTTTTCAATAATGCCTTAGCAATTCTGGGTCTTTTGTGATTCTATATAAATCTTAGGATCATTTGCTCCATTTCTTTAAAAACTGTCCTAGGTAATTTGATAGGGATCATATAAAATCTGTGATTGCCTTGGGTAGTATGGCCATTTTAATGATATTGAGTCATCCAATCCAAGAGCGTGGTATGCCTTTCCATTGCTTTAAGTCTTCTTTAATTTCATTTAATCAATGTTTTGTAGTTCTCCATGTATAAGCCTTTCACCTCCTTGGTCAAATTTATTCCTAAGTATTTTATTTTTTTGGGTGAAATTTTAAAAGCAATTGTTTCTTTACTTTCTTTTCCTGTTTATTCATTATTAGTGTAAAAAAGTGTGACTGATTTTTGTACATTAATCTTGTACTCTGTAAGCAGTGAAGTTTAATTAGAAGGTAAGTAAATGTGAAGCTAGTCCCCAAAGGTGGCCCTCCAATGAACCACGATTCCCAGAACTCATTCTCTTTTGTACCCAGGTGCTGGTGCACTGGATTCTTGGCTGACCCCAAATGAATGTGTGACCATGAGAATGTGGTAGAAGTGGTATTGCATGGCTTTCAAAGCTAAGTCCTAAGAATCTTTGCAGTCTCCCCTTGGCTGTCTTGAAATGCTCACTCTCGGGAATTTCCATCTTAGAATCCAGCTACTATGCCCAAGAAGCTGAACCCAATGGGAGAGGCCATGTGTAAGTGTTTTCATTAACAAGCCCTGCTAAGCTCCCAGCCAAACTCTAAAATCAATTGCCAGTCCTGGGAGTGACCCATCTTAACATCTATCCCAGAGAGTCTTCAGATGACTGCAACTGCAGACCACAACCACATAAATGAAACCAAGGGAGAATCTCGCAGTCAATCTACAGAGCCATGAGTAATAAAAATAAATCCTTATTTTGAACAATTGACTTTTGAGATGACTTGCTATACAGGAATAGATAATGGTAACATAGAAAACATCAAAAGATTATTTTTCTCTCCAGTTTCCACAAAACTGAGTAGAAAACATAATCAGTATCTACCAAGATCTAGATGATGGTCAAATTGAAATTTATTTAAACTCCCCTCCACCCCACCCCAGACTATGCTGTTTCCAGCTAAGTTATTTCTTTCAATCCTAAGTAAGACACTAGAGGTAGAAGAATTTTGAAAAAGGAATGAAATTTAAAAATATCTATCGAGACAGGTATTTTGACACTTGAAGGAAAAAAACACAGTTTACGATGCTTTAAAAGCTTTCTAATGTTTACTTTCGTATTATTTCACTCTGAGCTACAGAAAATAGCCCTTATTCTACCTTCTAGTTATTTGAAGCAATCTACAGTGGCAAGATGTACCTTTTGAAGGTTTTAATTGAAATGTGAAGTGAAACTTTTTGTTTACTGCACCAAGCTAATTTTCTTTTCTTTTAGTATTTTTCCATTTCTTTTTTCTTCTCTATCCTCTCTTCTTTTATTCCCCCTTCCCTTCCTTTTTATCTTCCTCCTCCTCCTCCTTCTTTTTCTTCATCAATTCCAACTTCTGATTACCTCTTACTAGGGACAAGTGTCAAGGGTCATTCTGGGTGATCTCATGCACTTTGTTTCATTTAATCTTCACAGCAAGCCAGTCCCGTGGTGATGTTGTTCTCATTGTACAGATGAGGAAACTGAGGCTGAGAGAAATTAAATTTGCCCAAAATTCACTGAGGCAGAAATAGCTACTAAAGCAGTAATTAAAACCATGTCTCTTTCTCATTCCAAAGACCTTGCTGTACCAACCTATATCTGAAATCTATATTTAGTTCCATGGATTGCTAAAAAGTAAACAGAATGACTGACCAGAGTTTCTCCTCGTCTCAGAATCCTTGTCTGTCTTTGGGTATGAATGCTAACAAGCTCTCAAGAGTCCCAGCCCTGTGGGCCTTCTTGCTTCAGCTTGTAGGTCTTTCTGGGTGCCCACCCTCTAAGAGGATTTCTATTTGAAGGCAGGGGAGTATTCAGAGAAACCCCAGTATGATTTAAAGACTTTATTTTCTTTCACTTCTTTCTGTCAAGAATAGGGTCAAGAGTAGGACTGACCATGATAGCTCATATAGATGGATTTAGAGGTGGCTTCATTTAATGTAGAAGTCGTTGAACCTTAGGATGTGTCAGATTTTCCTGGGGCTCATTGACAATGTGGATTCTAGATACTGAATAGGCAGTAAGGTGTATAAATCTAGAATTTAGGAGGGCACTGGGCTAAAAGTTAAATATGAGGTGTGTTTAACATAGACGACATTAAAAGCCCTGATTGATGAAATCAAACTAGAGATAAAGCTCACAGACTAAGCCCTGGGGTACCTATCCTTATGATAGGGAGGAGTTGAGGCAAAATCAGAAAAGGAGACTAAGCTGAAGCTGCAGTAAAGGAGAGGAAAACTAGAAGAGCATGGGATTCTAGAAGAGTCAGGAGAGGAAAGTATTCTAAGGTGGAAGGAGCTGCTCGTGGGTCAAGAATGATGAACAATAAAACTGACCATTGGATCAGCAATATGGAGGTTGGTTTAAGGTCATTAATGATGTTGACAAGAGCAGTTGTAATGAGTGGAAGGAGGAAAACATGATTAGCATGTGTTTGTGAGAAAAAGGGAGGAAAGTTGCAAATGATACAGACAACTCTTGAGGACTTTTGCTGGAAAGAGCAACAGAGAAATAGGGCTGCAGCTCAAGGGGGAAAAGTGATCAAGAGGGGATTTTTTTAAGCTTAGGGGAATAAGAGCATGTGTGTAAGATGCTGGAAATGATCCAGATGAGAGAAAGAAACTTTTTATTATTTTAGTTGGTTTGCATATACGCAATATATATGTGCATACATGTATGTATATATACATATGTATATGTATATATAAGTTCGTTGATCTTTCTAAAGTAAAATCAAACCAAAGTTTAGTTCATTCAAACAACTATGAAATAAACATGACAGCACTTCTTTAACTTCCACTCCCCACCTTCCCACAGGCAGTGATTCACTATTAATAGTTGATGTGAGTCGTTCCAGACATGCTATGCACATTAAATCTATCCCATCAGTGAAGTGTTTCATCAATACCTTAGATGAGATGGGTCCCAGCAGAATTACATTTGCTGGGAGCACAACCTCTCCTTTCTAAGAGAGGTGCCAAACTCTTTTCCAGGAAAGAATAATGACTTCTGAAGATTTAAAAGGAAAACTTGCCTGGACCCCTTGGGGAATTCCCTAGAGAGGGAAGAGAGATGGCAACACTGGGTCTCTGAGCTGGCAGATTCCAGTCTTGACTCAGTGCTCTCTCCCTGGCAGGGGCCCTGGAAGTTGTAGGAGCTGAGAGAGCTGCTCACTGGAAAGCCACACTCTTCACTGATCTTAGCCTGAAAGACATGGGGAGCATCCTCCTTTGAGTACCAAATACAGATGTCGAAGTCAGGGGGCATCATTACCCCAAGTATCACCATCATAAACCCCACTGTGAGAAGCCAGTCTTCACAGTCACATCTTGTGAAAGTCGGCCACATTCAGCTGCATCTTTTGAGGCTGGAAGCTGGATTGACATCCTCCCCAAACACACACAAAGATGCACACACAATAATACACAACATACACATGCACAATTCACAACTGACATTCATGAGGCTCTAAAGTTTTAGGGCAATTTTGAGGATGGGCATCTAAAAGCGAGAGATGTTGAATCTCCTTGTACTAAGGTATATGAGGGCTCAAATGATCAGCTGGGAAAAATAAAAAGGAACACAATGATGTAATATTATAAACTTATGAAATGGTTTTTACCAATTTATTTATATTTATATACATAAGTACATGTATTAATACAGACATCTTTATATATGTATATAAACATATCTATATATAAACATATATATGCACATATATAACATAGCTAATACTGTATGTGTTATATTATTTTGCAACTTTCTTTCATTCTGTTTTTCTTTTCTTTTTAGCCAACAGTATATGATAGGTACCTATTTTAAAGTCAGGCCATACACATGTCTTCTCTCTCTTTTCAGCCACCGTAAAAAGTATCCCACCGTATTCAACCATGCCCCTACTGATGAGCCTTTAGAATGCTTCTGTTTCTTTACTACAACAAACAATATTGCTTCTAATATTTTGCACAACTCTTTATGCATTTGAGCAAGCATTCTGATAGACTACGTTTCTAGAAGTGGAACTACAGACCCAAAAAGTCACAAACTTATCATTTTGATGGATACTGCCAAACTGTTCTCCCCTGAACTGTCTCCCTATCACAACAGCATAAGATGTTCCCTTTCCCCCTTAGCTTTGCCAACACAGATAGGATCGGTCTTTAAAATTGTTGCCAATCTGATAAGTAAAAAGTGTTATCTCACTGTTAACTGAATTTGCATTTTCCTGATTGCTGGTGAGGTTCATTACCTTTTCATATGTTTATTTGCCTTTTGTATCTTTATGTGAATTGTCTGTTCTTATCTCTTGCTCTTTTTTTCTATTAGATAAGCTTTTTCATAATGATTTTTATGAGTTAGTTATACATTATGAATATTAACTGTTTTTCTGTTTTAGGTGTTGCACATATTTTTCTGTTTTACCATTTGTCTTTTAAATGTGCTTACAGTGACTTTTCCTGGTGTACAGAAACTTCCATTTTTAAAGTATGAAATGTGTAAATCTTTTTCTTTGTGTTTTCTGAGTTTTGTCCTTGCTTGGGAAAGCCTTCTTTAGCATAAGATTATAAAAACATTATTCTATTAATTTAATCACTGTTTTTTCACATGTATGCCTATAATCCATCTCAGAATTATTCTTTGTCTATTTTAAGATGAAGAGATCTATCTAACATTTTCCAGTTACTCGATTTATTGAATACATCATGCATCACCACTACATAACTAAGTTCCTCCGTGTGCATGGGTCTGTACTATGCTTTCTCTTTAGTTTCTGTCTTCATCTACTCATGCACCAATACCACAAGGTTAATTGTTGCTATCTTATCAATTGATGTGTTTTCACACTTAACTTTTTTTAAATCATGCTTCTACGTAGTTCTTTCATCTACTTACTTATTTTTTATTACTTAAACCTACTGGACAGGCCAATAAGCAGGGGTTTTTTTATAGGAGGTTGAGTAGGGAGTTGGCAGTCAATTTCAGAACACTAGGAGTACCACAGTAAAAAAGTCTTCTCTCCTAAAATATAGTGCATTAACAGAAAACTTGAGGTTCAGTAAGTCCAACTGATTAGGAGACAAATGCTATCAAGAAGATAGTTTCTTATTCACAGTTCCCAAGGGGAGGAGGCATGCCACTTGGTGGGGAGCCCTACGGGGGGCCCCAAAGTCTGTCAGGAGGTAGATGGGAAGGAAGGAACTGTTGGCAAGAGCCCTTATTTAATGGTTTCCATGGGAAAGAAACAGGGAGTCAGAATAAAGTTCAGGATTCAGTAGTTTGAATAAATTCAGCAAGTTCTTGGGAATAAGGATTATTTCTAGTTGTCTGGCACCCGGGTGATTAGAGAGATGCATAGTGATCCTGAAGGTGGGAGTCCAGTGAAGGAGGTGGTAGAGGCATGGACTCTGGATTACTTGGCTTGCATATGAAAAACACACTCAGAGGCAAGTTATTTACTATCTAGGAACTGGCTAACCTTGGGGGGGGGGGTCAGTCCCTTCCAGATTAACAAGGGCCCAGATGTCAAAGCATCAGAATACAGAATACAAAATACATAGTTAATGCACCATCACTCAAGGAGTGCTACCCTCAGTGAATTTCATTCCTCTGCATGTTTTACTGCCTTTAAAAAAGAATTATTCTCTCTGATATGGATTTGGGGATCTTCTTTGCTTTCCACTCCTGCTCCTTATACTTGTTGATGTCCATATGGACGTTCTCCAGGATTCTATTGGGAACATTGGCTCTCCTCTCTGCAGGGAGACTTTCTTTGGTCCCCTTTGGTCCTCTGTTCACTAGTCTTCACTTTCTGACATACCTATCTTATTTGTTCTTTATTATTCAGAAATTCCTCAAAATTTCTGTTCATTCTTATTTTCCAGAGCTTTAGTTGATTTCATTCTTTGCTTTATACCTCTTTGCTCATTTTAATAATATTGGGAACTCTGTAATATTGTCTGAAGTCTGGGAGGGTTATTCCTCCAGCTTTGTTCTTTTTCTTCAATATTGCTTTGGCAATTCTGGGTCTTTTGAGATTCCATATAAATCTTAGGATCATTTGTTCCAGTTCTGTAAAAAATGTCCTGGGTAATTTAATAGGGATCACATTAAATCTGTAGATTGCCTTGGGCAGTATGGCCATTTTAGCAATATTGAGTCTTTCAACCCAAGAGCATGGGATATCTTTAAATTTCTTTAAATCTTCTTTAATTTCCTTGTTCAATGTTTTGTAGTTCTCCATGTATAAGTTTTTCACCTCCTTGGTCAGATTTATTCCTAAGTATTTTATTGTTTTGGATGTAATTTTAGAAGAGATTATTTCTTTACTTTCCCTTCCTGTTGATTCATTGTTAGTATAAAGAAATACAACTAATTTTTGTACATCAATCTTGTATCCTGCTACCTTGCCGAATTCTTTATTAGCTGTAGTATTTTTTTTTTCTGGAGTTTTTAGGGTTTTCTATATGTAATATCATGTCATCTGCATATACTGACAATTTTACCTCTTCTTTTCAAATTTGGATCCTTTTTATTTCATTTTCTTGCTTGATTGCCGTGGCTAGGACTTACAAGACTAGGTTGACTAGAAGTGGTGAGAGTGGGAAACCTTATGCTAGATTTTTGGGGGATTGTTTTCAGTTTTTCACCATTAAGTACTATGCTGGTTTCTGGTTTGTCATAAATAGCTTTTGTTATGTTGAGACATGTTCCCTCTATACTCACTGTCAGAAGTGTTTTTATCGTAAGTGGGTGTTGAATTTTATCAAATGCTTTTCTGCATCTGTTGAGATTATCTTGTGGTTTTTTTCCTTTATATTGTGGATGTGGTATATCACATTGGTTGATCTGCATATGTTGAACCATCCTTGTACAGAGCTACAGTAATCAAAATAGTATGGCATTGGCATGAAAACAGACATATAGCTCAATGGGACAGAATAGAGAGTCAAGAAATAAATCCACAGACCTATGGCCAATTAATCTTCCACAAAAGAGGCAAGAATATACAATAGAGAAAAGACAGTCTCTTTAGCAAATGGTGTTGGGAAAACTAGGTAGCAGCATGTAAATCAGTGAATTAGAACACTCCCTCACTTCATACACAAAAAATAAACTCAAAATGGCTTAAAGACTTAAATATAAGACAAGACACAATAAACCTCCTAGAAGAAAACATAGGCAAAACATTCCCTGACATAAATCTTAGCAATGTTCTTCTAGGGCAGTCTACCCAGGCAATGGAAATAAGAGGAATAAGAAACAAATGAGACCTAAACTCATAAGCTTTTGCACAGCAAAGGAAACCATAAACAAAACAAAATGACAACCTATGGAATGGGAGAAAATATTTGCAAATGATGTGAGTGACAAAGGCTTAATCTCCAGAATTTATAAACAGCTCATACAACTTAATAACAAAAAAACAAACAACCCAATCCAGAAATAAACAGACGACCTAAACAAGCATTTCTTCAATGAAGATATATGAATGGCCAATAGACATATGAAAAAATGCTCAATATCACTAATTATCAGAGAAATGCAAATCAAAACTACAATGAGGTATCACCTCACACTAGTCAGAATGGCCATCATTCAAAAGTCCACAAACGTTAAATGCTGGAGAGGGTGTGGAGAAAAGGGAACTCTCCTACACGGCTGGTAGGAATGTAGTTTGGTGCAATCATTACGGAAAACAGTATGGAGATTCCTGAAAAAATTAAAAATAGACTTACCATATGATCCATCAATCCCACTTCTGGGTATATATGCAGAAGGAACTCTAATGTAAAATGATACACGCACTCCAATGTTCAGAGCAGCACTATATTACAATAGCCGAGACACGGAACCATCCTTAATGTCCATCAGCAGTTGATTGGATAAAGAAGTTGCACATTTATACAGTGGAATACTACTTAGCCATAAAAAGGATTAAATAATGCCATTTGCAGCCACATAGATGGACATAGAGATCGTCATTCTAAGTGAAGTAAGCCAGAAAGAGGAAGAAAAATACCATATGATATCACTCATATGTGAAACTATCTTGTTCAGTATCTTATAATAACCTTTAATGGAAAAAATATGAAAACAAATGTGCATGACTGGGACACTGTGCTGCACACCAGAGATTGACACATTGTAACTAACTGTACTTCAATAAAAAATGATATTGGGAAGTTGAGAGGAGGTAAAGGTGTTCTCATTACTATCACCCTGAACACCATCCTAGGTTTAGTCAAATGGAAGAAAGAGAGGATAAAATCTATTTTTAGGAAGATAGTCTATGCAGCAGTAGAGGAAGGGAGAGACTAGAGATAGGGAGACCATTTAGAAGGCTTGTGCAACTATTTGTAATATTTGAATCCCTGATGATTCCAAATCTAGTGATTTATT
The DNA here is from genome assembly GCF_036321535.1 of Camelus dromedarius. Lineage (NCBI taxonomy): Eukaryota > Metazoa > Chordata > Mammalia > Artiodactyla > Camelidae > Camelus > Camelus dromedarius. The sequence continues at coordinate 301,514 of NC_087451.1, read as the reverse complement.
CTGAAGAAGTAAGCAGAGCTACACATAAGAATATATGTAAAAAGAATACTCCTCATGGCATGAAGTTCAAGTGTGAATTAGTGAAACTCTCACTCAGACAAAGTACCCTGTTTGTCAGTGAATGAGCAGTTATAAATTTGAAAAAACATTTATTGGGCCCATATCATGCATTAAAACCCTGGCAAAGCAGGGGGCCTTCAATTCATGTGACAATCTAGTTGGGTAATCAAATAAAGGTTTGGATTATAGAAGATATTGGTTCAAAGACTTTTGTAAGTAGAAGCTCAACTTGCACTAATTCCTAGGCCTTATCCTGGATCGTTGGCTTTAAAATCTCAATGGGATTAGGTCTTGGAATCAGAATTTTCAAATTTCTGCAGGTAATTTTGATGCACCATCAAATTTGGGAATGACTGTGCTTTTATACCTCTTTACCTCTCTGCATTCTTGGGAAATGAACAAGTAAAAAATGCGGAGGTTAGCTGGCTAATTAAAGACCTTCAAAACATACAATGGCTTGTAGGGGACAGGTTTTTAAATGACTTTATATTATTAATTGTTATTCAAAAGAATGCATTTTCAGCATCACAGTGATGCTGTGTCCTAGAACCCTGGATGGTATACCAGCACACCTGAGTGACAGGTGGCCAATGAAATGTGTGCTTGCTTCAGTCTGACTCTTTGAGACCAACCTGTTCTCAAGGTACTTTGAAGGAGCTGAAGTAGTTCTGATAATGCATTACAGAGAATAAAAGCTGTAAGTTTATAAATAGAAGAATCACCATGTGATAGTATAGTCAGGGAAGAGTAAATATTTATAATAATAGCAATCATTTACTGAGCACTTATTGCAAGCCAAGAACTGTGCTCAGATGCATGAACTGCATTTATATCATAAATGCTCACAATGAGCACATAGGAATTTGTCGTAGTCAACCTAGACTGGTTATAATGAGTTAGCAAACAATCCCAAAATAGCAGTGGCTTAAAACGAAAAAGGGTTAGTTTTGCCCATACCTCATATCCACTTGAGGTTTGGCAGGGGACTCTCTTTCCACGTCATTCTCACTTTAAGACATTGGTTGATGAACTCTCCACCATTTGAAATGTAACTGGTTGCCAAAGCTGAGAGAAGGAAAGACAGAGAAGAGTGATTCAGCTCTTCTGTGTGGCCACCCAGAAGGGACCCACCTCGCTTTCTTTTCTTGGCCAAGATAGTTCACATAAACAAATGCAACCAAGGGGAGCAGGAAATGAAATATATTCAAGCGTCAAGAGTCACAGAACTGGAAATACTAGTGAGCTGCACAATATCTGCCACAGTATTATATCATTATCCTTTATTTTAAAATGAAGAACCCAACTGTTAGAACGGCTACAATTCCAGAAACCTGCTAATACCAAGTGTTGACAAAATGTGGAGCAATTAGAACACTTATGTATTGCTGTAGGAATGCAAAATGGTACAGACACCTTGAAAAATAACTTAGCAGTTTCTTTTAAAGTTAAACATATATTTACCATATGGACCAGCAATACCTCTTCTAAGTTTTTACCCTAGAACATTGTTTTGGGAGGTAATTTTGCCCCCCAGTGGACATTTGGCAATGTAAGGAGACATTTTTGGTCTGGGTTATCACACTGGGTCAATGGATATGACTGGTATTTAATGGATAAATCCAGCAATGCTGCTAAACACCTGCAATGGACAGGACAGCCTTCTATATTAAATAATTATTCCACTTAAAAGCCCACTTAGTAATTAACAGTATGATGATTGAAATTTTCTGCACTAGAGAAATGAAAACTTATGTTCACACAAAAACCTGTACATGAGTGCTCATAAAAGCATTATCCATAATAACTGAGAACAACCTAAGGTCCTTCAGTGGATAAATGGCCGAACAAGCTGTGGTACGCCATACAACAGAATACTAGTTGGCAGTAAGAAGGAACGGACGGCTGATGCATGCAACAACGTGGATGAATCTCAAATGTATCATACTAAGTGAAGGAAACCAGTGTCAGAAAGCCACTGCATCGCTTCATTTATATGACATCATGGAACAGACAAGACTACAGAGATGGAGAGTAATGGTTTTCAGGGGTAAAATGTGGCAGAGAGTGGAGAAGGAGAGTTTGAGTACAAAGGGGCCACATGAGGGAAGCATTGGAGGTGAGGGAATTGTTGTGTCTCCTGATTTTAATGGTGGTTACACAAATCCACACATGTGCTAAAACTCATCGTGCTATACACCAACTCCCCCGAAAATGGAGTTTTATTGTATGTAAATTATTTTTTAAGTTGACCAAAAAATTTAAGTAAGAAAACACAAAGGAAGAAACCCTAAGAGTCTTGTTTGTGACCCAGCTCGAAGTCGCAAAGTAAGTAGAATCCAGGTCCATAGCGCACTTTTCCCTTTTGCATAAAGCTGTCTACATAGGGAGGGACAGTGAGCTATGAGCAATCTTAAACGACTTTTAGGATCAAGGGTATTTGCTGTTTAATTGCATTCAACACTGTTGTGAGTGTTAAGTTTACTCATGGTAACATGTATACCCTTGTAATAATACCATGGCTGTGTCTAAAACCCAGATGCAGATTAAAACCACTCTCCTCACTCTGACTGCCCCTCTCCTCACCCATGCAGGATGCTCAGGGGTGAGTGTGGAGACATGAGACATGCCAACAAGGGGAGAGGCAACAGTCTTAGGTATAGTGTACATGCTACAGGAGTGATAGAAGCGGACACCGAGTTTCATGTCATAGTGTTATTTCAACTCATATCTACATTTTATTTTTTCAGGCCTTCGTTTTGTAATACTCTTACAACTTTTAGCTCTAATAGTGAGCAGTTGCCTGAGGTGCCATATACAAGACAAGGAAGAGCTGAATATCAATGTTTTCAGTGTATTTTGCATTTGGAACAAGGTTAATATAATGCATCATGTTAATAATGAGATTATACTAAAGAATCTATCTCTCTCTCATTTGAATTTTTGATGCATGTAGTCAGAGGCTATTCTAATCAGCTCTGGTCACCTCCTGACATTTTAATTGCTGAAAAAATTGTTATTGCTTAGGAAATAACTTGAAAAGGACTTGATTTAAAAAAGAGAAGTGAGTTTGGGATTTTTTTTAAATAGTTACTCCCAAAGTAAGTGCTCAGATGGCAATTTTTCAAAAGAAGTAAATAAATAAACATTAGGGTTGGACACTACCTCCACAATGACTAGTCATAAATGACCACAAAACTGATTCTTGGAGTCCATGGAAAACTTTTCTGAATAATGCCATCTTCTGTCCATTTCCAAATGAAATGGTCTTACCTCCTATGTTCAGCAATTATTGTACAGTTCTGCCAATGAAAGCAAGCCACAGTCTTGTAACATTGTTTAGCACCCCTTGAGGATTTACATGTATAAAAACAGGCAGAGCAGTGGTCTGGTTTTCCAGGGAGTGAAGATACATTTTTCCCACACTCTGCAGAGAAAGGTCCTAAAACAAATTATGCTAATTACAAGCCATGGTGAGCTAGGTCTTTTTCTTCCACAGAGAAAAGAGAGTTGATGAATATGAAAATAAAAGGGGACTCACATGTATTAAGAAACATGCCAGACACAATACCAGATGTTTTAGACTTATTGTCCTACGTGCCTGTAAAATCCTCCTCAAACTCTGTTTATCAGTCGAGGTTCAATTGCAGAACACAAACACTACTTTGGTCACTCAAAGTTATTTAACAAAACTTAAACTTCACTGGGAGGTCTGAAGGAGGACTGCAGGCTGGACTTACAGGAATGACCCCAAGAACAACATTGTGGAAACCAGGGGAGCTGCTCTTGCTGCCACAGTCAGAATAAGTGGAATTGTATCCCAAAATCCTCACAGACATGAACAACACTGGAACTCTGCTGCAGAAAAGTCCAGTGTCTCCACAACCGTACTTAACAGTAACACAAGCCAAGAAATCACACATTGGTCTCTGCCTTGCAACTGCATTTCAGATCCTACACAAATGCATCTTATTGATGGAATGTAATTCACTTCTAAATGCTAGCTGCAAGGGAGTTTGGGAGGTGTAGTTTCTAGAATTCCAGCTTCTGCAGTCCTAAGAAGACCAAAAGGATGCTGAATGCCAACTACCTAATTCACTACACCCTGTGAAGTAGTTAATGCTACTCCTTAAATGAAGAGAAGTTAGATAACTTTAACAAGGTTATACAAGCTAGAGAGTAGTGGTACCATCATTTGAACCAACGTTAGTCTATCACCAAAATTATTTACTGGGAGTTTACTCTACATTTTCTTTCTTACTCCCCTACTGATGAAAATCCTATTCCTCAGTCAAAGATCAAATGCCATCTTGTGTTTCCCAAAGTCTCTACAGTTGGAATTAGTCATTCTTTCCTTTGCTTATATTCTCTTTAAAATTACAATTCATTTTTACTGGCATTATCATTAGCTGCCTACACATGATTTTCTGACAGTAGATGGAGAAGTCTCTGAGGGTGGAGGTGTCAGCTCACTCATATCTGCAACCCTGCTTACATAGCAAAGGGCCTGTCACATACAAATGCCTGGTAAGAATGCTGGCACTGCTAACACAGTGTGCAGAGGAGCAACTGGTATTAGAGTGCATTTCCCCAAAATATGTGGGGGGAGTTAGAGAGGAAGAAACGAAGGAGAGGAGAAAGGAAAGGGGGAAGGATGGATGGAAGGGAGGGAGGAAAGGATCTCTACCTCACTTCCCAACTCATTCGTTGTTTGGCACAAAGGTGGGGAGTACATTTTCCCCCATGATCTGAGATTAAAAACATGGTTTTAGAGGAGGGCAAAGAATCCCTTTAGAACACCTTAGATCCCTTTAGAATATCTGCCTGAGAACCTTCTTTCATAACACAAGTGTAGACTCTCTGTATTTCCTATTTATGAGTCATCTTTCTAAGGATACACATGTTCTTCATGAGAAGTATTCATCAGAGGGATTGTCCTTGGTAAGGCCATTGATCAGAGGCTAAAACATTGTTTCAGTCAATGTGCCAATGCTCCTTGAAAATACTTCCATGATGCAAACACCTGCATCACTTTGTGTTTCTCCAAACATGTCAGTAAGTGCTCATATATAATATATGTATGCTTTCAGCATATATAATATATATGGACATATGTGATGTTTGGTATTCCATGCCTGAAAGAACAGCTGATTTATCTCCTAACTCTTATGGACTGTTTTATTATTCTCAACAACATCACATCCATTCTTTTTGCATGCATATTTTATAGCACCTTGATGGACTTATTTGATTTGGCTCAGTGTTTTAATGACAGCATGGCCATAAGAAGTGCACATTAACTTACACAAATCATTTATTCAAGTCACTTCAGAGTGTGATCCTGCCTTCAGGTGATTTGTGGACTGTCGGTCCTTTTATGATGTACAAAATAGCATAGCCTGCCCTATAAAGCCATGGCCCAAGAAAAGCTAGTGGTGATTCCTGGATCAGCAGGGCAACCACCTTGAAGGGGCTGCAAATTGTATACATATAGTCAGTCATTGCCATCAATCATCAGAAGTGCATCATTGGCTTCAATTCCATCTGATTCTTTTCTTCTGAATTTCAGTTTTCTTATAGGGAGAGTATAAGACAGATTATGGTGACAGTAGGTCAGATTCTTGGATTCTAAAAGACCATGTGGCAGTGGGTTGGTCTTAATGAATACTAACTAAAGAGTGATATGGGCAAGTAGGTCTGAGGCTTCACTTTGGTTAATACTTAACTTCTTTTTCCCTCTGAGTTTTGGAGAAACCAGTCCTAAACTCCAAGGTATACATCCTTCTCCTTTTGGTGCCCTAGTTTTTGTCTGGTTAAGGGGAGTGATCTTGTACCCTGGGGCAAAGAATATTCATTTGTAATAGTGTCACTCATCCTTCTCACCATGGTGTCACCTCAGATGATCTTATCTGGCTTCATTTAAAAACATCTTTGATGTAGTGACAGTCTATGGAACTTTGCCTGATGCCCAGAGTAACTTGTCCTATTAAGGTCAGTGTTTTCTCTGGATTGCAGTATCTGAAACACATGGATTCATTTAGCACATGTATTCTTTTAGCACAGTTTCTAGGCAGTCTAGTACGTGCCAGGCATTTGATAAGACATGGGCTCTGTTTTTAAAACCTCTTTAACATCAGTGCATGTCAGAATCACCAGTAGGTGACTACACATTCCTAGATATGAAAATCTCTAAATAGAGGGCTCAGGAGAGCACTAAACCTCAAGGAGCTCTGTGTTAAGAAGCTTATGATCTTTCCAGGGCTGTTAACCTGGATTCTAATTGACATCTCTCTAAAGTGCTATGGGAGCCCAAAGAGTGCAGTGGCAAACTCCATCTGGTGTAGCTGAGGCCAGTCTTCCCAAAGATTTGACACCCAGCCTCTTTCTCATCCCTTGATTTTTTTCAACTCTGTCAGATAAGCTGCTTTCTCCCCTTCCCACATCCTGAGTCAAAATAGCTCTGTCCGAGGTTCTGAAACCTGCCTTCTACGCGATCATCATATGAAATAATACCAAGGATCTGGAAGGGAGTCTTCTGTTTAAGTTCCAGGTGAGTTTTGCATTTCCTGATGATCTCTTTTATTCATCACACCTGGGGGCCAAACAAATAAATTAACACAACAGGAAACTCAGGCCCAAAAAGGCTCGGTGACTCAGCCTGGATCACAAAGTTCATGTCAGGACCAAGACCAGATTCCAGGCTTCATCATATTGAAGCAGTTAGTCTTTCCATGACAGTGGGTCCCTTCTGATCTCCTCTCTTTGCTTTCAAAGGTTCTCCTTGTGCATTTTAAATGATTTGTGATCATCAGAGGGGTTACACATGAAGATTCAATGTTCAGGACTGAAATTTTCACAATTTAACTTCAGTAGAGATGAACTTCTTAACCTTAAGACTGTATTTTGTGTGTGTGTCTAGCCTTAATTAACAGATAATAGTTTTCCTTTTGTATTAGAGTTTCTTGCTGACTTTTTTGCCTTTGTATTTTATGTTTAAAAATTACTATATTATAAGCATCAGCATCATTCTTTGTCACTGTATTTTGAATGTCTTTAGAGGTGCATAGTCTTTTTCTGAGTAATGTGCTCCTATTAAAAGTGATTAGCATAACTTAGATTAGACATTATCTTGACTTTCAATTTTACATACATGTGTGTTGTGTGTATGTATATATATAACATCTTGTAAAATTTTGTACAAAAAGACTGAGGCTTCATAGCTAACTTGAAACTCCTTCCTATAAGATTTCTTTGAGAATGATCATGAATGTCCAGCATCAGCCCTCTTGGGCAAGAACTGAGGAGGCTGAGTGACTACATAAACATTGAGTCATGCCCAACAGAGTTGCTCATGGTGTTGTTTGTAAGAGAGAGTCTTAAGGTCAAGCAGAAATATAAAAATACCAGGTGGTCAGATTGAGCCATGCTGGGTCAGGAAAAAAAGAGGAAACAGATCTTTTAGCTGGAGATTAAATAAGCAGCTAAATCAAGGCCACAACTCTCTTGAATTCATTAAAAGGGAGGCCAGAAGATCAGGAGGCATATCAACAAAAACCAGACAAAAATTGCCAGGGCTCCTAGTGTGGAATAAGGTCAGTTCCAGGCTAAATCTTGTAATCTTAGCCACTGAGTGCCTTTACTGGGGACTTGGCACCCTCATACTGGGCGGGGAAGAAGACAGCTGCTTTAGGCCATAGGCACCTTCTGAATAGTAGATCAGTTTCTTCCAGAATCAGTGCCACAATCATGCATTTATAACCCACAGCAGTAAAAATAATTTGAGCATTATGAGAAAAAGTAGACGAGATTCTAGTGCTTTATGTAAAAACCTTTAAATTCCCATTTCATTAAAAATTCCTCTCTGCAGCTGGTAGCAGAGATTACCATGATTCACCATCTGTGCAGATTAATGTTTACTAAAAAAGAGAGAGAGGGAGAGAGCAGCAGTTAAGATGAATGCTTTCCCAGATACAACAGAAATCCAAAGTAGAATATCTTTCCCTAACTTTTTTTTCATCTCACACCTGTTTTATTTGAATCTTGATAGAATTGTTTAAGGAAAACTCTGATTTATTTGTTTTTAAAAGACTGAATAACGTAAACACTGTGGATCATCATCAGTTTGGCTTTACATTTATGCAAAATTCACATTGAAGGGCTTTTAGAATTTGCTGGAAATAATTAAGCACCTTTGGCATTTCACTTTTACATTTCCCTTTCTTGGAAGATTTCCCTGCTACTTGCATCTTGGGTTCACAAGGTAGAACCTCAGATTCTGCCTTGGGGGACCACTGATTGACAGTTGCCTCTAAATCTGAGGCTAATCAGTTACAAAAGTGCATCTCATCCACAGGCTGACTTAGGTCAGTGGACCATTGGACTGTTGTCTTCTGGTAGCTGGAGTTTGTGGTGAACTAGTAGAACAATACAGGTAGTTTATGTTGTTTTAAGAGCACTTGTGCCATGAGAGATGCAGACTTTGCTTTAGTTTAATCCTCATAATCACCTAGAAAAGCAAACACTATTAGTAGAAGAGACTGAGACTTAGAGAGTTTAAGGAACTTGCTGCATGTCAACAAATGAATACATGTAAAATTGATCTCTAAAGTCAGATTTGTCTCCTTCTAAAGCCCATGCTCTTAACCATTACACTCTACAGTCTCATTCAATAGTTGTTATTTTCAATTCAATTTGGGTGCTTTTAGACCCAGTTTTAACACTGGGGATTTCATTTCCTTGCAAATCATACTTTTTCCTCCCAATGTGCCGCAAGTCATCATTACCAGCAACAGAGAGCGTCTTACTGCAATTACACTTGCTAATCAATTCTGCATCAATGCCCAGCATTATAAATGTCTAGTTACCTATATTCTATTGGCATGTAGCCTTGCTTATTACCAAAATGAGCAGTAGCCTCAATTTTAGAGGCCCTCTTCCTAGCAGCACAGGGGAGCCAAGGAAATATGTCAATTTTGTTGCTAACCAAATAGAAATAAACCATCGTGTCATTTCTCATGCTGGGGATTCATCAGCTGAGTGCAATCCAGGTATTTCTGAGTTTTCACTTTTCAGTCAAGGGGACTATTTGAGGAACTATACTTCTTACTGTTATTTTTAAAATTTCCCTTTAATTTTTCTCTTAACAGTTATCTAACTGGCAACAAAAAATATTTTCAGTGTTTCTCACGGGATTTAAAAGCCATTAGATGGGGCTACATTTCTACTAAGCTTCAAAAAGTAAACACCGTAAGTCATGTGACTGTATCGGAAGACACCCTGGGGTTGATTCCATGGCTATTTGATTGCCCATCTGGAAGGCAGTTTGACAGTGGCTGAGAAATAAATGAGCCAAACAGGGTGTCCTCCTGTTGCCTCTAAAGGAAAAGCTGCTGATCATAAAGTCCAGGGAGTATCCTGAGTGTCAGTCAATCCATCTTCAGGGTGCAGAAGGAGCGAGGTCTCTGCTTCTGCTCTAGGTCCAGAGAAGCCTCGTAGCTGGAGATATGCTGGAAGCATGGTCCAATCTTGAAGAAAGACTGACAAGAGCCAGATGAAGAGGACACAGGAAAGAACTGGAGTTTAAAACTAGTTGCCAGGAGAAACAACCACATAGTGATGGGGAGGAAGAGGGAGGGTGGTTACATGGAGAGGCTGTCACATGATCTCCAGCTCACCTTTAAGCAAGGCATGGAGATAGCACACTAATTTCAGGGCCTTCTCCCTGCTAGAGGAGTGCCTCATAGTGCTCAACCTAGCACCCCACTGGGGCTTTCTCAGCTCAGATCTGGAAAGGGGGTGTCTTTGAACAGGTGGAGTCAGGTTAGGATTAAGGACAGTTGAGGTGGGCCTACTGGAGCAGTCAGTAACTAGCAGGACATGATGGGGGATTTTTAAAACATTGCCTTTTGCTTACTAGGAAATAGCTACTTTTTTTTCTCCCTAGTTTTGCTACTTTGATCACTCATGGCAGTAAGTTTCTAGGGGCAGAGTCCACATAAGATTGAGGGAAGCCAATAGCTCACTCACTGCAGCATTTTTATAATCTTCCTGTCCAGCCTTCTGTGAACGGTTCAGAGGCACGTGGTCTCAACTTTATAAACCAATATGATTGATCTGTTTGTGCAGATTTGTCCACCTCAGTCTGTCAATATTTGACTGTGATTGCATCTTGCTCATTTTTTGTGTTCACCAAGACTTGGTGTAGACAGCCTAATGTCACAGGTGGGAAGAACATGGAACCTGAAGTCTATAGGTTTGTGTGGTTTTTTTTTAAGAATGTTTTTTTTTTAATTGGAATATAGCTGATTTATAATGTTATGTTAGTTTCAGGTATACAGCAAAATGATTCAGATATGTATTACATATGTATATATTCTTTTTCAGATTCTTTTCCATTATACATTATACAGGCTTGTGCTTAAAGCCCAGTTCTGACACTGAAAAGGAGTGGAACCACAGGCAAGCTTGTGACCACCCTTCATTTCCTCATTTATGAAATGAGAAGAATGACTCTTACTCACAGGGTTAAATGAGACAACGCATATAAATTTCATGCTAAAGTGTCTGGCTCTGAGTGCATATGGGCTCCCTTTTCCTCCTCTCTGTGGCCTGGACACCTCTCCATGCTTGGCAGCCGAGGTATTTAGCTGACTGGCAACCCTTTATGGAACATCTCCAGCCCATTCTAGAGAGCTGATCTTGTCATAAACATAGCTTTTAAAATTTTTCATTAGCAGAGAGAAGACTTAGCCAGTTGGGAAAAAAAAAGAAGCCTCTGTTTGGTAGATTCATTCATTCATTGGAGAAATTATTATTGAACTCTTAACACATCCTAGGTATAGGTTTAAGAACTGGAGATACAGCCTTGAATAGAAATAGACAAAAATCCTCACCTCTTGAAGCTTACATTCTAGTGGGAGGAGGCAAGCAAACAAATAGCCAAATTATATAGTGTGTCAGGTAGTGATGAAGGTCATGGGAAGTGAGGTGAGAAGTGCCAAGGTCCAGTGGAATAATGGAATCTTGAATATGCCAGTCACATCGCAGAATGGGATATACAGACCCTGAGGAATATCATTTGGGTAAAGAGACCCTAAGAGGGAAAACATTCTGCCCATTTCCCATCTCCATTGTCCCCTAGACATTAGGTTCCTCAAGGCAAGGAACTGTGCTTTCTTATTACTGGTATCCACAGCCCCCAGCACATCTGACACATACTAGGCACTCAGTAATTTTTTTTGTTGAATCAAACTGCCCCTCGGATGTCTCTCAGCAGCCAAAGTGCCCTGTGGCACCTGAAATATCAGTCTGTGTTAACAACTCTACCTGCATGCTTCAGTTTGACAGGCAGTAAGTGCCAAGCCTGCAGGTTGCTTATTGATTTGACTAATAATAAATAATGGAGTGGAGCTGAAATGACATTAATATAACTTGGAGAAGAATGAACACCAGGATTGAAATGCTCTCGTGCATCAAGGCATCTTTGCTACTGAGAGAAGAATTTGATTTTCTTGCAGTGTTTTCTGTCTCACTTCCTCAGCAATCAGCACTGTAAAATCCCATTGATAATGTGTGAAAGGCAAAGGCAGAATTTTAAGGAGGAACTTAATGTCTGTTTCACAGTAGTAAGAAATGACACTAGAGGGAAGAACTCAGTGAAAATAGGAGGAAGTAGAATAAGCGATTTGAGGGCTTCAACTGCCAGAAATAAATTTATCCCCAAACAAAGATAATTGGCCAATTCTCTCCATGTAGTTAAGACAATGACCTTGTCCCTGTGCAATAAAGAATTTGGCTGACCTTTGTCCCTGGTTTCTGGGAGATAAACACTAAACCCTTGGAATTTCCTGAGTGCCTTTTTTATTCACAGTGGGCCTTTTGGACCACACACCTGATAATGTATGCCAACAGGGTGACTCAGGATAAGAGCTAGCCAGGCCAGAAAAACCAGCCATGTGATTAGAAAGATGGACCTTTGGGCGACCTCATATCATCTTTCCACCTGTGGAGGGAAGAAGTGCTAGAAATTGAGTTCAACAATGTAGCTAATGAAGGAAGCATAATGAAGCAAAAATTCTGGCTACCAAAGCTGGGGTGAGCTCCCCTGGTTGGCTCCACTCTATGTGTTGACTCACACTGATGTGCCACGAGGGTAATGCATCCCTGAGGATGATGGAAACTTCTCACTTGGAACGCTCCCAAACTTTACCCTTTATGTCCCTTCTTGGGTTACTTCTGATTTGTATTCTAATCATAAGTGTAGCTCTTTCCTGAATTCTGTGAATTGTTCTAGTGAAATATCAAGCCTGAGGGAGTCCATAGGGACCCTTTTATTTCTAGCTGGCTAGTCAGAAGTGAGGGTGGCCCAGGGGACCCTGAATTTGTTGCTGGTATCTGAAGTAGTGAGGGCAATCTGGTGAAAGACTATGCCCTTAACTGGGAAGTTTGGTCTACCTCCAGGTAATCCCTCAAGTAGATCAGAGTCCAGCTAGAGTGGTGAAAAGAAAAATCATATTCTCAAAGCAGTGAGAAAGGTCTTTGCTCACAAATGTAAGCTTAGTCATGGAGAGCAAGGTAAGTGCCATCCAACTCATTGAGGATGATCAGATGTGGCCCTCTGGATAAAGTGAAATTTGAGCTGAATTCTAGCACAAATAGTAATTGGCAAAGCAAGATAAAAATAAAGAAGCATATGGGACAACTTTCATAATCATCCTGCACCATCTGAATTAATGATAATGGTACTAATAATAACAGCACAGTAGTAGCAACTAAAATCTCCTCGACTGTTTCTTATGTAAAAGAACTTTCTGTATGGACTCATTTAATCCCCACAACAACCTTGTAAGGAAGGTTTTGTTAGGGTTTCTGTTTTCTAGTGACGTGTCTGAGACTTAAGTATACAATTTGGCCAAAATCACAGAACCACTAAGTTGGCATACTTTTGCTTCACAATTCGGTTTCTGTTTAGAACTGAATGTTTGCATTCCCCCAAAATTCCTTAGGCGGAAGCCCTAATCCACATTATGATGGTATTTAGAGATGGGACCTTGGGCAAGTAATTATTGTCAGATGAGTACATGAGAGTGAAGCCCTCAGGATGGCATTAGTGCCCATATCAGAAGAAACACGAGAGCTTGCCTGCTCTCTCCATGCACATGTGCTGAGGAAAGCCCATGTGGGCACAGGAAGATAGCCCTCATCAGAACCCAACCAGGATGGCCACCCTGATCTTGGACCTCCTGCCTCCGAAACTGTGAGGAAATAAATTTCTATTGTTTAAGCCCCCAGTCTATGGCATTTTGTTATGACAGCCCAAGCAGATTAGGGCAGTTTCTGAACTCAGAACCCTTGTACGTAATTACTGCACTATATTTCCTTTGGAAAGAGTGCCTTAGCCTCTGAAAAATATGATCAGTGTCATGGCACACTTGGAGGTGGGGACGGTGCCAGGGTTGAGACCAACAACAACAAAAAAGAATAGAATCCTGCTGAATGCTGGTTCTGTCTGAAATCTCTCTAATTTGAGTGAATAAAGCCATAAATATCTATTGTACCATTTTCTTGATCACTGAACTTGTTGCCGAAGAATCCTATGAATCTCAGCAAGGAGGGCTCTCACATCTGATTCTAGATTCAGGTAGTCCTCCAGCTTAAGTTTGACTGCCATTCCTGGCGGATGACGTTTTCTTTATCCAGATCAGATCATCTGACTTAAGGAGCTGAAATTTACCTTTGTGTGTTTTCCACTCATTGATCCTGGCTCTCTTGTCTGTGAGAGAATTAAAGAAATAGTGTCAATAGCAAGAGGGTAGCTGCTGTATATGGTGGACGGTACAAGAAGTCTCGCAGTTGTGTTTTGGATCCTTTCTAGCCTTGCAGAGTCCATTACAGTTTGTTTTAAGAAGGTCATGGTACTGGACTTCTTTTCGGATGTAGCTTTTAGTGATTCCTCTTTCAATCTGAGCCTTTGAAGTGTCTAGTAATATACATAAATAATCTTTTATTCAACTCTTATTTTCTCTGTGTGTTCATTGTTCACATTAGATTTCTTTTATGTAAATCAAGTCCCTCGATAAGAAGAAACAAAGCAAATCCAGATTAACTGCCTAATTTTCAAAGGTTTATTCTACATTAATTACAGCTTTTTTCCCCATGAATTTTTAATTATGTTCTCTCTTTGCTATGCCAAAAGTCGCATTTGAAACAACAGCATGTAAAGTTAGTATGTAGAAAGCTGACCCAAATCATATCCAAAAAAACAAAAACCAAAAAAACAAAAACAAAAAACCCCACATATTGTGACCTATTTCTCATTTTTCCAATTCAGCGAGTTTAAAATATAACCAGGGAAAAAGGGGAGCTTTTTCACAGGTGTAACTTTTCCTAATGCCTTTCGAACTTTATGCTTTGCATCTGTCCACCTATTTTTCTCTCTCACATCCTCATTATTTTTCCACCCTTGCAATTTTAACCCATGAATTTAGTAAATTTAGACTAAAATCAGAGGATTATGTAGCATTGGATTTGAAAAGAACTTTAACAATCACTTCCATTGCTGCTCAAAACCTCTCTTCTTTGGTCCAGCGGATGCCTGCCTCTGACTGATCACCTCATCTGATGAGGAACTCACACTGCTTCCCCAAGCAGTAAGCCTTCGGATATTTCTCACTTTTATAAAATTCCTTTTTAATCTTTAGCAAAATACTCTTTTTCTCCTATTTTGGCTCACTAAAAACATGCGTTATTCCTTATCTACTTCAGAGCTCTGAAAATAAAGAAACTTAAGCCTTAGGACTTAAGACTTAAGTCCCCTTCGCTCCCTCCAAGCCCTCTCTTCTCTGGGCTAAAAGGAACGTCAGTAGTCTTTTTATTCTTGCTAATTTTATATGGCCAAAACAGGAAGGTGATACAGCTGCCAATTTTGTTTTTCTAAATCTCCAAATTTAATGGTATTTTTGGTTTCTATAATAACTTTGCAGGAAACAGCACAATCACGTGTCCTGCTTTAAAAAGTATTTACACACACACACACACACACACACACATAAAATATGGGAGGCATTTTATGTTAAAATTTCAAAGAGTAAAGTGTCTACCCTTGATTTACTAAGAGATCAGCACAATATAGCTCACAGGTGGGGGTGGGGGGAGGGAGGAGGAATAAACCAAGTACTTAGTGCAGTGTCTCTTGATCCCATTCTTAGTCTCTTTTTTTTCCCCTAATTTCAACCCATTATATTGGCTGTCGCTGGGGTTTATATTCTGAATACCCCTAAATTTCTGTGGAGGAGAGAAACCAATAGCTGCTATGCTGTCATCGGCATATTTATTATTAAAAGTCTGTAGTGTGCTTCTGCTACATGGGTTAAAGCCTAGGAGGCAGAGAAAACCCACTCGCTACTGGTCCTCCAAGTTCAGGGTACTGGGAACTACTGGGGACTGCTAACATTGGTGGGGGGCACTCATTCTCTGGACTATTTCTCAGAGTAGTAAATGTGGACAACAGCCAAACCTCTTGCACTAGTCAGCTCTTTGCCTCAGGTAGTTATTCTTGCAGATCTGCAGCATGAAATGGCAGGCCCACCTCCTCCATGGCATCAAAATATATATATTGCACATTTGGCCACTCTCCTAGTCATTGCTTGTAGTTGTACTTCCAGCCACTCAATTTGACAGGTGTTTCAGGGAAAGAAAACAAGAGGATGCAGCAAATCAGGCCTCTTGGACTGGTGGGGCAAAGAGAATTGCAAATCTGGCTGTGCTCGAGCCTCTCCATAATTGGATGGTTCCAAATAGGAAGGACTCATTTCATGGGGTCAGTGCTGGGTCCCATAAAAGCATATGCCATTTAAAAATTAATGTTTGATGAGTGCTGAGTCCAAAGTATCTCAAGAGACCAGAAGAGAAAGAGTTTCCAGGAATGGGATTTGGAAAGAGCAAAAGGATGAAGTGGGATAAGTCTGTGTAGGGAAGAAAAAAAGGTAAAGAAT
Organism: Camelus dromedarius; assembly: GCF_036321535.1. Taxonomy (NCBI): domain Eukaryota; kingdom Metazoa; phylum Chordata; class Mammalia; order Artiodactyla; family Camelidae; genus Camelus; species Camelus dromedarius. The sequence continues at coordinate 285,465 of NC_087451.1, read as the reverse complement.
TTCAGTTCTAATAAATCAGAAACCAGAAGAAATCTCTCCCTGACACAACTCACTGTCCATAGCTAAGGAGCTGGTGTGGCCAGTGCAGCAACCCCTTCTTACCATTGTGCCCTTTCCTCATCCAACCCCATGGCTCTGACTCTTAATAAGAAATAAAACATTTATTTTTATGTCTACCATGACAATCTCCAGCCACAGAAACCCTCAGAATTCTCAATATAGGGAACTGATCAGACAGTGATGGCCCTGCTTACCAAAAGTAACAATAAGTAACACTTATGTAGTTCTTTACAGTTTATAATGTTCTTTTGTGTTATGTCTTTTAGTCTTCAAAAAAACTGTGAAATAAATAATAACATTATTTCCATTTTTCAGATGAGAAAACTGAGGCTCAGAGATCTTGTATAATTTGTCCAAGATTATGTCAATAGAGAGCAGAGTCGGAAATTGAACCCAGCTTTCCTGACTAATATTTTCAGCTTCTCAGTGGCCTTTGTGAAATGTGGCACAAGGAATCATGTGCCTCACTACTTGGGTGGATCTTTCAAGGTTATTTCCAGACCCAGCCAAAAGTATACTCCCAGACACCCTTCTAGGCCTAATAATTCCAGTGTGAGCAAAAAGGATAACAAACATGGTGACTGGGGCGGCACTGACATATGAGCATAGGATGCTGACAAGTATGCCAGATCCTGACTTCACTCATTCACAGACAAGGCCAGATAGGAGTGTAATCTTGCCATAGGCTGGAATCCTTCGATGAAGAAAGAGAAAGATAGAATTCATCATTATTAACTTTAAATTCTCTTAAGAAAGTGATTATAGACATTATGGAAAACAGAATGAAGGTTCCTCAAAAAATTAAAAATAGAACTACCATTTGATCCAGCAGTCCCACTTCTGGGTATTTATTCCAGGGAAATGAAAACTGGATCTTGAAGAGATTTCTGCACTCCCATGTTCATTGCAGCATTATTCACAATAGCCAAGATATGGAAACAACTGAAGTGTTGATGGATGAATGTATAAAAATAGTCACACACACACACACACACACACACACACACACACACACACACAGAGGAATATTATTCAACTTTAAAGAAAAAGGAAATTCTCCAATTTGTGATAAGAAGGATGAACCTGGAGGACATTTTGCTAAGTGAAATAAGCCAGACACAGATAGACAAATACACGTGGACTACATTATTTATATGTGGAATCTAAGATGGTCCAATCAATAAAAGCAGAGAGTAGAATGGTTGTTACCAGGGGCCAGGGAGGAGAGAGAGGAGAAGGAAATGAGATGTTGGTCAAAGTGTACAAAATTTCAGGTATGCAGTTGAATGATTCTAGGGAGCCAATGATACAGCATGGTGACCATAGCTAACAGTAATATTTTAAATTTGCTAAGAGGATAAACCTTAAATTGAATCCTCTCAACACACACACACATACACTATATAGAGATGATGGATAAATTATTTAGCTTGACTATGGTGATCTTTTCACAATATATGCATATATCAAAACATCAAGTTGAACCCCATAAATATATATATATATATATATATATATATATATAATTTTTATATGTCAAAGATATCTCCATAAAGTTGTTTTTAAAAGTAAGTCACTATAACAGAGGGATATGGTCACAAAATTTCAATCTTCCGCAGATTCTAGTACCAGCTCTAATGCAGAAGAGAGAACGATTTTAGTTCAACAACAACATGAATACCTAACTTTTATTGGGCACTTTACTATGTGCTTTACACAACTTATTTAATTCCCACCACATCCTATCGGGCAGGTATGATTACTGTCCCCATTTTGCACAGGGGAACTCTGAGACTTTGAGAGGCTGAGTGAGCCACCATTCACACAGGAGTTAAAAGGCAGCTCTAGGATTCAAGCTTGCTCTGACTCCAGAGTTCATCCCCTCGGTCACTACATCACATGGCCTAGATTTGAAGTCTGTCCTCACCTTCCCCTTACTAGCCCCAGGGATTATTTCAATGTGACGTTTCTCTCTGTGGGCTTGCACAAATGTGCTGGCCATAACCATTTGCAGTATTCCAGCAGAGGCGGGGACCGAGACACATTGGAGCCAAGTGTTTTAATAACTTCCTGTGCTGGTAGTTATGAAAATGTAACTGTTGCTGCAGGTACAAAGAATTAAAACATGGCAAAGTAGAAGGAGCTCTAAAAGTCAGCTTTCAGAATGGCTTTGCCCTTGTAGACAACTTGTATATACCCTTTTTGGACTGTGTATAATGAAATGACTAACATTTTCAGCTGTAACCGGAGCTATTACACAGCAGTTGAGTGTTTTGTAGCTAGAAAGCTGAAAATTGGTGGAAGGGGTGAGCCGTGGGGTCTCCTTGCCTCGGCATAGGCACATTTTCACATCCTCCCAGTGGGAATGGCCTGCATAAAGCAAAACAAGGTAAGAACACCAGGTATATCTCACCTCACCTTGCCTTCTCAGTATAAAATGAAGCTTTTATCTGCGCATTTCACTTCTGTTTGTAATGCCTTTGTCCCTTCGCTCTTGCTCATTAAAGTGGAGTATACGGTTTTCTTTATTTTTAATCTTCCCCCAAAGAAAACTGCAAGCTGAGATTCCAGGTGCCCACCTAGAATCTAGAAACTGATATGATTTGCATTTCTGATGGAGGTTCCCAGAGAGATCTTTGCTTGAGTCATTTCTTTTTCTCCTCTGTTTTGTGATTTACATAATAATGTGGCTATAGTTGCAGGTCACCGTTGTGAATATTCAGAAAAGGACAACATGAGGTTACTGAGCCCTTTCCCTGGAAATTCCAGAAGGTGGGCCTCAGCAGACTGAGTGATGGGAGCTAAAGAGAAAGTCCTGAGTTTCTCATTAAATCTTCACCTTAACTGTGCTAAAAATGAGTGTTTTCTCCAGGGGAGACACTATCACAGAATCAGAAAGACTGTTATTAAGCCAACTCCTGCAGACTAGACCAAAAATCACAGAATTATGAAAGCAGAATGGTGTGCCTGTGCTGTCCGCTGTCCTTAATAACATTCAGATAACAAAGACAGATGGCTCTAGTTTCAGCCCTTTCATATGAGAATCACTGCGGGAACAGAACGTGACAATGTTGTACCTCCCCTAAACCCAACAATAGTTTGTTTCTAGAATAGAAGAAAACTGAAACCATGTGTGACGCAGCCATATCATGGCAGGTAAATTAGGCGTGTATCATTTCCTGGATGAATTTACTGTGGAGTGCCTTATGGTATTGCACTGAGGATTCCTGAGGGTGAGCTTGACGAGCTATGCTAATGGTGGTGCTTCTCACTCAAGGCTCTTTATTAAAATACAATGTCATATTTTTTGTCTGATAAAATCAGTAGCACATGGTGAAACATGTATACTGTAGGTGGGAAAAAACAGTCTTTAGAATCTTGTAGCTCTTTCTTTCATCCTTGCTCTGCCACGATAGGCAAATTATGTCCATTTTCAGAACCTCAGTGGCTGTATCTGTAAAATGGGCATCATAATACCTATGTAAGAAGTAGTGGTGAGGAGTAAATGGGATCACAGTTGTAAAATGCTGGCAATGTAGATGCTCAGTAAACAGTGCTGATTATTCTTATCATGGAGTAAATGGTGGCGTGGAGAAAAGCAGTGGTTTTGACCCATATGGAAGACAATATACTTTTAATCCTTTATTTAACTAATTGTCATGTTACTTCCCTTCTCAAAACAAACACATTGCTTTCTACTGCACATAGGATACAATCATTTTATCTGTGTCTGTCTTTCTGTCTCTCTCTCTTATCTCTCTGTCTGTCTGTCTCTCTCTTTTACATGAAATCCATGACTGAGTCACCGTCCTCTGGATTATTGTCCTCAGTCATGGATTCTGCTCCTGATGCTCCAGTCACCCAGAATGTCAATTCCTCCTTCCTCTACCTGTTGAACTATGCTATCAACCGGTTCCACTCCATCTACCCTCCTCCATAGATCTTCTCACAAGCCCTCTAGCTTAAGTGAGGGATCTCCATTTCTCCAAGTAGCCTTTTGTTGTGCCTCTACCCCTGCAGTCTGCATAGGCAGCCTTGTAGTAAAGGTGTCTTGGTGCTTTCTCTCTGCCCCACGAGAGTGTGAGAACTCACTGGGCACAGGAATTGTGGCATATTCCCCTTTTCATTCCTCCCAATTGTGGATGAAGTAAATGGATATTGATTTGAGTTGAAGTTTAGTGTTTGTGAAGCTCCTACCTCTGTTCTGAGTTTTCCTGTAGTTTATTTGTGATTTGTGTCTTGTCATCATTTCATGCTCCTTGGTGGCCACTTACTTGACAACTATCTGCCTTTTATATTGAGCATTTCTAGACAACTTGTGCTCTCATGGTGAGTACTCAGGGATTTGGAAGTTCTCGTTGTTGTTTTGCTGAAATGTCTCTCTCGTCTGTTTTCTTGTGGGTGACCCCTTCAATAGCCAGAGTTAGCAATGGGAAACAAACTAAAACAAAGTTTGGAATGCAGCATCTCTTCCCCTGCTACTTCGTGGATGAAAGAAGGATCTCAAAACCACTAGGATTAGATCTGCTTTAGAAAGACAACTTACTCCAGCATGTTGGTTTCTTTTCAGGTAGAAAGCTCAGACAGCAAAGGGCATGGTTGTCCAGGGGACAGGTCAGAAATGCTTGAAGCATTGGAAAATTCCATTTCCCAATATCATCTTCAGTTTAACCCTTAACATTTGCGTTAGGTGAAGACATAAACCTATTCAGAGCTGGGAAAAATCATTGTTTCCTCCTTCAGCCTTTCACTGGCAGCCAGGTAACTGAGGTCCAAAAGTGAACCAACCAGCCCAAGTCCCATAGGAAATGAAGGAGGAAAGCAAGGTGAGGACAGGAGTCTTCAGACTCTTTCCTCTCCCACACTCCGTGGCCTCTTCCCATTTGTGGATTACTCACATAGTCCAAATTTTGTTATTTTAAGGATCCACTTAAGAAATTAATCACCCTCTTTGTCATCACCTCTTTTTACTTTGAGTTAGAGCCAGATCACCATTATTGAACTCTGTGGCTCCACAGATGAAGTGATTAGCCAGGCCTTTCTCCCTTCATGCCCCTCCTTCCACTGGCACCTGTGTGTGGCTCTTCCACTTCCCTGTGGCCTGGGCACTGTGCTCCTCATAACACTGGTGCTCTGTCCTTGTTTGTTTGTGTTGTGTTGCTTTCCATCCTTGCTGTGGGTGATAGTCGGAAAGGAGGGGGTCCTAGATTCTTTTTAGGTTGTTTGCACACAAGTATATTAGGCTATATTTAGCATTTTAGCATCACTGAAATTGAGATTTTTTTTATAATGGTGTGTGATAGTTTAATTGTCAATATTTTTTATTTTCTTAAATAATGGGGAAGATTACAACCTTGCCACTGTGGAGCTAAAAGTACATGACAGTTCAAATTTTTTTTAAAAAATGCTTTCCCATATAATAATAAGAGCTAACATATATAGACTGCCCAGTGTGTGTCAGGCACCATGGGCTTGGTGGGTCACACTAACTTATCCCCTCCTCAGAATAACTTCAAGCTGGCATTATCCCCCATTTCATAGAAGAGGAAACTAAGGTAAAGTAATTTTGTCAAAGTCACAAAGCAGTAGGATGCAGAGTCATATCCAGAAAAGGGTCACAAAGCTCTTTCCTCTTCTCTGTTGAGCTTTGTTCTCAATCTCCTGCAGAGTCAAATGGGTGGCAAGATGGACAGTGTAAGAACACAGACTTTCAAATGACCTTCTGCAAGTTACTCAACCTTTCTATGCCTCAGTTTCCTCAACTGTAAAATGGGGATGAAAATAGCACCTTCCCACAGGCAGTTGTGAGGGTTGCATGAGATGAGCTGTATACAGCACTTGGAAAACTGACCCCAGCACACACCAGGGGTTCAGTAAATGTGAGTGATGTTAACCAAACTTTCAGAAATAGGCACCTGATTGAAATAAAGAGGTATCTATTCGGGATTTGTTAGGACTACAGACTGGAAGACACAGATTCAAGAAATACTTGAATTGGGTTCCACCAGACTACAAAATGTGGAAGGCTTATAAGGGCAAAAAATGCAAGGTTGCATAAACTATTTGTCAAGAGTTAGGATTCATGCAGGTGAAAAGTAAGGGTGCTTTTTAAACAGGGATTGGTGGGGCTCAGAATGATTACATAGTTGCAAGGTGGAGGGACTCTTTGAAACTACAAGATTGTAGCTAGCAGGTGCTAGCAGATATTGTCTTGAAAATGGCTGGTGGTGTCTTTGAAATTGATACAGTTTAGAAAATTCAAGTTCTCAATGATGTAGGACTGCAAAACCACATCCACAGTGGCCACCGGGCTCCATTTTGGATACCTGAACCATAGTTTCTCCATTCTGATTTTTAAAAGATCTGAAATATGTCATCAGTGATAATGCCATTCCCTGGTTTGTTATATCCCCTGTGAGCATCATCTTAAGCTTAGAGTGGCCTTCAGCTCCTTCTGTCAGGTCATAAGCCATGTGCCCAGGAGTCTCTAAGGTACCCTGTATTGTGTACCCCCTTCTAAGAGGGCAGGAGGGGAACCGTGAACTTAATGCCTCTCCTTCCAGGGTCCATCTCAACAGCCCTAGGAAGATGGCCTGAGCAGAGCTGCCTTTATCGGATGCCACTGTCGCTAGGAAGTGACTGCTCAGACAGCCCCTCCATTCATTCAAGATCCCTAGCAAAGAAAAGCATCCCACAAGACTGGCCCCTAGAAACCACACACTCTTGCTAATAAACCCAAGAGGTTGCCTGCTGCCATTTAAAAACTGCACTGAAATGCATATCTTTCTCCCCCAGGGGAAGATTTTCCAGCCACAACTCATATTGCCACCCACTGCAGTCCTAACCATATGTCTCCTGAATGGTTAGAGACCATCCGATCTCACTGAAAAGTAACGCCCAGCAGAGGTGAAGCTGCTGCCACCCTGCACTGTGACTCATTTACCTGGGCCTCGGTTTCATGTTCTGAACCATAGGTTGGCCAGAGTAACCTCCTGAGGAGGGAAAATGAAGGAAAACTCCCCCTGAGCAAGCAGACTGGCCCAGCATTCCCACGGAATCCTGATCAGGAAAATGTCTCTCTCATCCACGATCAGGCGCATGGGACCAGAGGATAAATATCTGAGGCGTGTCTGAGGGCAGGTGCAGAGACTGAGTCACAAAACACATTTGTGTAACAGATCACCAAAGCAGAGAAGGCCTGAGGTGGACACGAAGACCTCACAGGAGGGAGGAACCTCAGAGTGGAGTGTGGAAAGGCACACAGGCTGGAGTAAATGCATCAGGAGGTGAGCTGGGCAGGCAAGAGTCCTGGGCAAGGGCCTCTGTTAGGGTCTCTGTTGAAAGGTCTCCGTAGGACAAACACTCCTAGAAGCAGGGCTCTGGCATATGGCGGGGGGGCCACTGACCAGAACGGGACAGCAGTGGGGCTTCAGCCACTCCCCGCCTGCCCAGCTGGACCCTGGTCCCAGCAGCAACGCCATGGCTTCCAGCTTTATTAGACTGCAGCAGCATTTCATCAGCCCACACTCTATCCACTTGTTTCTGTGAGTTTTATTACACAGTTAAATATCATCAGGACCTTTTGAATATTCTCTTTTTTCTTAAACAACTAATATATTAGTATTCAGTCTAATGCCTTGAGGTAGTCTCAAGCTCTATTGAGTATCCACTTACCTGCTTTCCATTTTTCCAAAGACAAATGATAAAGCCCCATATTTCTAAATAGGAGATGGTCTCATTTAAAGAAAACAGGTGAGACAGATTAGACTTTCTAAATTAAAAATTTTGTAAAGCCATTGTTCTCTGAAGAATGAGGGGAATGGGGAACATCTGAATTATATAAAGAGCATGCTGTAGGAGTAGTAAATTTTAAAAGTAGCGATAAATGAATAAACCTGATGGCACACCTACTTTGTGGCAGACAGCGCACTAAATCAATCAGATGCCTTACTTCATTTAACCTTCAGTACAACTGCGAGGTGAATACAGCTGTCATTCTTGTTTTACCATGTGGTGAAACTGAGACTTGGAAAGTTTTAACAGCTCCCATAATACAGCACAGCTCTGGAGAGGCAGACTTAGAATTTAAATTTAGGTCCTTCTGACTCCAGAGCCCAAATGCTTACCACTGCACACAGTATTTAGATTCAGACCAGTATTTGGATTTCAGCTGTGTGACTTTGGGCAAGTTACTTAACCTCTCTGGGCCTGTAATATGGAGGTTCATCATCACTACCTTAATTTCTGTGGTGACTAAATTAAATAATCTATAAGCAAGCGCCCAGTACTATAATAATACTATAATTGGCGCATACTTAGTATTTTAAAAAAATATTACTCACTTCCCTAAATATAGTTGACCTTTGAATAACATGGGTTTGAACTACACAGGTCTACTTATACACAGATTTTTTTCAGTAGCATGTACTATATTCCTACACATGGTTGATTGAATCTGTGGATGCCAAATTACAGATATAGTGGAACCTCAGATAAAGAGGACTCACAAATAGGGCGGGCTGACTATAAATTATCCATGGATTTTTTGACTGCCAGAGGGTTGGCACCCCTGTCCCCCAAATCATTCAAGGGTCAACTGTAATTCAGAAAATCAATAGAGTTTTTTTGTTTGTTTGTTTGTTTGAACTTTCTCTGGCAATTGGTCCCCTCCACTACTGAGCTCTTCCCCTCTAATTCACTGAAGCTGGAATCTGCTCTAAGGGAACCAGGCTTGGTCATGGCTGAGGGTGCTCCCATCCCCTTGCTGTCTGCAAGCATGGACACGCTCGATGCTTCATGGTCCTGACCCTAACCTAGGCCCCAGAAGGAGTAAAGTCTGCCTTACGCTGGGTCTTGGGTAGACTGTGTTGCATATATATTTCTTCTGCTTAATTGTATGACCCAAAGGAGAACAGCACATAAAAAATTCCTTTGTTAAGTGTGGATTTCTGGCTGGCAGCCAGATAGAAAGCTCCTTTAATTTCCCTCAAAATAAAAAGGATTTGAGTTGGAACTCAGGGTGGGGAAAGAAAGTTTCGTGAAATCTAAACCTTTTAACTAAGTCACATTAAGAGGTTTCTGGCTCAATTTTCCCAGTCTGTGAAGCAGAAGAGGACAACTCATGATGAGACATGATCAAAGAGACTCCATTTTACTACTTGTCAACAGCTGGTTGAGATTAGTGCAGCAAATACTCATCAAGAACCCAGTTTCTGCCCAGCACTGAGAGGGTGGTGATAGACGGGTAAGTGGACACAGTCCTTGCTTTCTATGAGATTCCAGTCTACTCAGGAAAACTGACCCTAAAATAGGTTTAATACAGAATAAAAATAGTAAAATAACATGGTACAAAAAAATAATTAACTATCTCTCAAGCACTAGCTACAAGCCTTCTAAGTATTTTACATGTATTAATTTACTTTGTCATTAAAATAACCCTATGAGGTACATACTCCTTTTGTTATCATGTGCAAGTGAGGAAACTGAGGCAAGACTGCACAGCCTGAGAGTGGTAGAGCTGATTTGAATTGGGTTTGTCTGGCTCCATTTGTGGCTTCCTTCTCCTGGGCACCACTTGTCCCTTGGTCCAGGAGCAGGGCTGCTGTGTTTACAACTCCAGAGGGCACCATTCACATCGCAGGTTACAGAGTGTGGAGTTGTGTGGTATGCAGCCTATGTAGTTGTGTAAAGATAACAAGATGGGTATTAATACAAGAAGACTGAGGTTCGGAGGGCTTAGATGGCAACTCCAAGGTCGTAACTCTAGCAATGCTTGGAATTGGGTCTTCTGCCTCTGAACGTCATGCTCTTTCTAGATTCTGCACTGCCTCTGCTTTGCTCCTCGTAAGCTACTTTCAGAGTGCAAAGAAGGGGCATTCAAGACAGCCTAACCAAGATAGATGGCCTGGGCAGGCACTGGAGACGAGAGGCAGCTGGCTCCTTAAACTTTGATTTCCCAAGAGGTTTCTGTAGCCTGTCCTCTAAGAGGCTGTGGCTCTCATCCCACCCCATGAATCCTCTCTTCTGTGCAGACAAGCTGCTTTTTTCCTCTCAGCACTGCCAAGACACTTTGGGGAGAACACCAGACAGAGTCAGCTGAACCTGGGCTTGCCACCTTTACTCACTGTTCAATAAATATTTATTGAGCACTTACTAAGTGTCAGGCACCATTTTATGAGACGAGATTACAGGGATGTCCAAGACCCTTGCTTTCATGAGGCTTCCACTCCAGTGCAGTGTCTGCTGCCTATGTGACCTTGCTTACATGACTCACCTCTCTGGATGTCAGTTCTCTCATCTGCGAGATGGGAGCAGATGACTTATAGAGTTGCAGAGAAGCTGCAGTGAGATAATGGATGTACTGTGCTTTGTAGATCCTTGGACCATTGCAAGCGGTCAAGAAATCTTAGTCTGTTCCCTGCCCACCTGCCACCGTATAAAATGAATATGGCCAGTCCTTGGATCCTTCTAAGATGGTGATTATATTTACTTGATCCTAAACAAGTTTGATAGATTATTCTAAGTCCTTTTGACCAGCATGGGTTAAAGCAATGAGCTGGTTCTCCACATTCCTCTACTTTATATACATTATGACTTTATATATGGACCCATGAAACTCAGGGCAGATTTACGCATATGACAAACTGCATATTTTCTTAGAAATGTTTTGCCAGGCACCTGTAATATGCTGATATATGTGAGCAGTTTTCTAAAGTTTATTTCTCATAGATCTCTCTTAAATTGCATGTGAAGTGACATTTTATGGTTTAACTTTTGTTTTCATGACAGCCTCGATTTGCATCTTTGCTCCAGTGCTCAGGACTTCCCTGCTCACAGCACAAGGGTTTCTTCTGTCCTTGAAGCACTTCTTCAGGCCCACATTTCTTCAGGAAGCTACTGCTAAAGATCCCAGTTTGGCATCTTTCCTGGAGAAGTCAGTCCATTTTTGACTATCTTGTAGAAATGGACTTGAATTATTCACATCCCATCTCCAACTTGTTTATGGGGTATTGATGCAAAGAAACAGACTGGTTCCATTCTTTGTGTGGTCAGAGCCCTTGGCATTACAGCTGCCATGAACTCTCACTGCCCTTTTCCCAAATGGTTTTCTTTGCCTGAGGTTGACTCAGACTTTCTGACCTGCACTTCCGTCAAATTCTGAAACAAAGTGGAAAGGAAGGAAATGCACATCTCCTGTGAACCAGACTCAAAACACTTCGCAGATCTGTAATCTCACTAAAGACCTGTAAGTTTGGTGGCATTAACCTTATTCGAGGAAATAGCTTCAGAAAGATTAAGTTAATTGACCAAGGTCACACAGCTAATAAGTGGTGGAGACACGTTTCAGATTCAGATCTGTTAACTGCAAAATCTGATTCTCTCCATTGCACCAAGCCCACCAGCCTCCAAGGCAAACAAAAGGATTCCAGGTGGGCAGAGTGTAACTTATCATCTCTGTCTAACTTGCAGGAATTCATTAGTTTGAACAGTCATTTCACAAACATTTATGTATTGAGTGGGCCTTAACATGGTAGGCACTATGCTAGTTGCTGCATTTGAAGTAGCCATAGCAATTTTTGAATTCCAAAAGGACTTCTCACTACATCCTCCTGGTAGGTCACTGTAAATGGGCCTTATAAGGAAATACTGACCTACATAAAACTGATGATTCACTTCCTGAGTTCCCTGTTGTACCTGGTATATATTGGGTCCCTAGCACATACAGAGAAGATCCTCGCTGAACATTTCAGGGTGAACTAATGAATGGATGCATTACAACACCCCTGAAGAATATATGGCACATGTCTCTGTATATTCTTGTCTGCAGGCCAGTGCTGTGTCTCACCATTGTGTATCTCCAGTGCCTGGCACAGCAACCAGCAGAAACAACCAGTTTAGGCATATCAGACCAGCTTAGGCACAATTAGAAACAGTCTAACATCAGAAATTCAACCAGAGTTGAGACTAGGGTAAAGAAAGTGAGGCACTAAACTTCAAACCAACAGAAAGGCAGAGGATGCTTTGGAAGGAGACTGCTTCATTTGTGCTCTGGAGAGATTTCCCCAGGAGAAAAAAGATTGCAGTATTAGTCGTCTGATTATATTATTCTTGGATGGGTTAAGAATTTTATCTGCTTACAAAATTATTTGGAGCCAAGATTAAGGAGGAAAGAAATGATGCTGTACAGCTGATTTGAGACTGAATTTCTTTTTCTTAGCAGCTTCCACTTAACGTAAAACCTAAGGGGACATTAAAAAAAAATTATAAATCAAGATATATAATATTTTAATGTGATATTTTAAATAATCAAGACAGGATCCAACAGAGCAAAGATTAGGGTAAGGCAATGAGGTGTGTCATCCAAGTGAAGAGCCAGATCCTGTTTTGGCTTAAAATTTTGTTTTTGTATCCTGAATTTTTTCATTCATTTTGACTTTTTAAAAATATTGCATAAAAGTACTATTTATCTTGATCATTGAGATTTGGGCTCCCCTTAGGTTTTGCAGCCAAGGAAATGCTTCATTTGCCTCCCCCCGCCCCAGTCCTGGCTCTATTAGACCAACAGCAGTAACAAAGATTCTCTGATAACATATTATAGGAATAGTGTTTTATGTACATAAACTCATAGAAGACCCATAAAAGCCTCTCCTCAGGAAGGTGCTGTTATGATCCCTTTTACAGACAGGATGACTGAGACTTAACAAGGCAATACTGCCCTCCTAGAGTGTCACCAGTGAATCAGGCATGACTGAGATACTGAATGTCTTAGCCCCCCAGGGATGCTAACCAAACTGGGGCTACAGGAGCCCCAGACTGGCTGCTTCCAGTCAGAAGCAGCTTTATGCATTTACCCCAGTGTGCTTCACAAATACCAATTCCCATTGAATCCCAAGATTCCAGCCATTATATTAAACAGCATGATTTTATGTACTATGTCACTGATGCCACCAAGATGATAGCAATTGGAAAGTGCTAACAATTGAAAGACACATACCAACCTCAGAGATTTTATAATGCTAAAGAAACAGTGCCTCTTGGAATGGGATAAAAATACATTATTATCATATCCCAAATGGCCATGACACTGAAAAAAGTTTGAGGAGACTCTATGCCAGGGTGCGTTGCAATGGCAGACGTGAAAGGATTTTGGCGTGCTGTATATCTCTAAATATCCAGACCTCAGTTCGTTGAAAGCTGATGTCGTTCCTTCAGTGAGATCAACTTTAAACTAACAGAAAGGCAGAGGATGCTTTGGAAGGAGACTGCTTCATTTGTGCTCTGGAGAGATTTCCCCAAGAGAAAAAAGACTGTGGTAGTAGTCATCTGATTATATTATTCTTGGATGGGTTAAGAATTTTATCTACTTACCACATTATTTGAAGCCAAGATTAAGGAGGAAAGAAATGATGCTCTACAGCTGATTTGAGACTGAATTTCTTTTCCTTAGCTGCTTCCACTTAAAGTAAACCTATGATGAACAGCAGAGATTCCCTAGTTGGCTCCCAGAGTCTAGGGTTTATTATATAACACTAAATAGTCCATCCTATTCCACACCCAACTGATCTGCCTACCCTTCCAGGCAATTATGAGCACACCTAATTAATTGCATTCCAAAATATTACATTAAAATTTATTTAAACTGAAAAACTACACAGCAATGCCTGGTCCAGGTCAGCACTGGCTTCCTATTTTAGGGAATGGTCACAAGACACAAAACAGCTAAGGCTGTCTCCCCCTCATTTACTCTTTTTTAAACATATCTACCAAGCACAGACACAAATTAGCCTTATTTTATAATAGCAAGCTCTCCAGTATTAGACCTATATGATTTTCATGAAAGTCTTGAAATTCTGCCTTGTGCTGTATTTTATCAAAATTCCAAATCAGCTGTAGTAAAGACGGATTAATATGGAGGGTCATATGTCTGGAGACAGATTCTCCAGGTTTGAATCCAGCTCTGCCCCTTACTATGTCTTGGTTTCTTTATTTTTGAAATGAGGACGGTAATAGTACCTACCTCTTCGAGTTATTAGGTGGATTTAGTGAGCTAATAATTATATAGCACTTAGAACACCATGCAGTACTTGGCACACAACATTCACTGGCATTTCTGACCACAGATGCACCGGATCTCCACACACACATGATCATCAGAGTGCATTCATTCATCCCAAGGGATGAGCCTATAGTCCTGAGCCTGCATTGTAAGTGGATTTGTTTCTTCTCCTCTGTTCTTCCTCCTCCTCCTCTTTTAATATCAGATGGGTGCAGTTATGACCTTGAAGATGGTTCCCACCTAAGTTCCAATGGTGAACAAATCTACAGGCAAATACACTCTGGAGTAAAAAATGTTTGCCAAGTTCACCTCTTCTTGCTTCCTACTGAACTTTGTACGTATTTCCATTATTGTCCTCACCGTACTGATTGTGATGATCTTTTTACGGGATTGTGTTCTTGATGGACAATGCTGGGCCCTTATCTTATTTTCCCTTGTCTTCCCAGGACCTAAGATCCCATGCCTGGTACACAGCAGGTCCTGGATAAGTCTGTTACATTAGGCAATGACCAGTGCCTGACTCTGTGGACCTGTGTCACATCCTTGTGGGAGCTGTTTGCTCCATTCTTGGAGTCCTCTCCTTCTTTTGTATACTTAGCAGTAAATCTCCTGGGGTAGCAGAGCTGCCTTTGTTGAGGAATCAGGGAGACCAGAGGCCATGTATGTACATCCCTTGAACACCCTCTAAAACTTACAGAATGGAATGCCAGTGTTGGAATCTGCATTTAGGGGCATTTTCCAAGAGGACTGTGAGAAGCTTCAGATGATCTTCGAAACATCTGAGGTAATAAAACTAATAAATCTAATTCATGAAATTGGCAACCATTCTTTATTTAGAATCACTTTTATCTCAGAGATGACGGAGCTTTATGAGAGAGAGAGAGAGTTCTATGGTAGAAAGAAGCATACTTTTTAATCTCTCAGAAGTAGGAGGTGAATGAGCAGTGGAAATTATGTTATGGAAAATTGTAACAGCCTTGGGAGGAGACATCTCTGTTCAATTCTAAATGTATTTTGATTGTAGTTGCATCTTCAGGAACTTTGGAGGTGGGGAAATTAGATCTGAGGGAACATAGGATTAGCTGTTTGTTGCTACGTAAAAATTATGCCAAGGCTCAGTGGCTCAAAACATTTATTTTTTGAGCATTTATTATCACACGGTTTCTGAGGGTCAGAAATTTGGAAGCCGCTTTGCTGGGGTTCTCCCTGAGGATTTCACAGGAAGGTGCATTCAAGATGTTGGCAGGGGCTGTAGTCATGTGAAGGCTTGACTGGGGCTGGAAGGACCACTTTTAAGATGACTTACTTGGCCATTGGCAGGAGGCCTCAGTTTTTCATCACCAGGGCCTCTCCATAGGCTGCTTGAGTCTCTTCATGACACAGCAGCTAACTTGCTCTGGAGTGAGGGATACGAGAAAGAGTGAACAAAGAGGAAGCTTCAGTGCCTTTTATGATGCAGTCTCCAAAGTCATCCTAGACGAGTCTCCTGGGGCTGCTGTAGCAAAGGATCAAAAACTGGGTGGCTTAAAACTAGAGAAACTTATTCTCTCACATTTCTGGAGGCGAGAAGTTCAAAATCAAGGTGTTAGCAGGGTCATACTATCTCTGAAGAATCTAGGAGAGGCCTCCTTCCTTGTCTCTTCCTAGCTTCTGGTAGCCGCCAGCAACCCTTGGCATTTCTTGGCTTAAGAGATGTACCACTCCAGTCTCTGCCTCCATCTTCACATGACTGTCTTCCCTCTGCATGTCTGTTTTCTTATAAAGACACTGGACAGTGGATAAGAGCCTATTCCAATCCACTTTGCCCTCATCTTAATTAAATGTAATCTACACAGACTCTATGTACAAATAAGGTCACATTCTGAGGTTCTGGGTGGACATGAATTTTCTTCTGTAGGGAGGGATACTTTTGTTTTATTCTATTATTTGTTAGAAGCAAGCCATTAACCAGCTCACACTCAAGAAGAGGTAAATTGGGCTCTGCCTTTTAAAGAAAGTGTTGCAGAAAAATGTGTTACAGCTCCGTTGTGACAGCAACCTAGATCTGGGCGAGAGACCAAGCGGCATTCAGAGAGTTGGAAAACTCAGGTTTATTATGCCAGTGGGCCCAGAGGAGTTAACACTCCAAGCTCTGGACCCTGTCTGTAGGTTTACACAGGCCTTTATAGGCTGCTAGTTTTACACTTTGCAACATCATATGCAAATAAAGTATAACAGAAGTTGACCAACCAGGAACAAGCTTTCTAGAAATAGACCAATCAGGAGTGATGGAAGTAACCAATCAGGAGTGAGGGGAATGGGCCAATCAAGAGTGAGAGAAATAACCAATCAGGAGTGAAGGAAATAACCAATCAGAAGTGAGCTCAGGGAACCAATAGAATTTTAGGGCTAAGTAAGCCATTTCAGAGGCAAAAAGTGGGATAGAGCCTCTGGGCCAGGGAACCGGATGGTGCTGGCAGGAGAGTAGTGGCCCTGCTTGAGGGTCATGCCAGTCTTTTTATGGAGCTTCCCGCCTCACAAGAAGTATCCAAAAATTGATGGACATATTTTAAAATTACCACAAGGACAAAAGTACCACAAGGAAATGCTCCCATACCAAATGTCCTTTATGCTGGGCTTCTCTAGTCTCCTATGAGGTAATGTGGCCCAGTGTAAAGAAAGCATTTGCTGAAGTTCCATCTCACTTAACAATAGTGGATGCCTGGAAAGGCCATTCAAATTGAATTCTCTTAAAATGAGGATCAAAATTGCTTTTAAACAATGAATAAAAAAGTCTTTTGGATTTTATAATGAAAAATGATTAAAATAAGTGTATTTTACTTAAATTTGAAAAAAAAAAACACAGGTTATAAGTGTAACTGAACTAATTCTTAAAGAATGGTCTTGTTTTGTTTCCTCCTTTGATTTAATCTTTCCAACAAAAGCACATGATTTCACAACATATCCTTCACTTTAAGTTTGACTTTCTCAACATAATCATAAAAAGGGTTATTTTTGGAAAATTCAAGGATTTTATCATTATTCCCTAATTCTTTTGGTGTTCATGGCACTCTTTCCTATAATGCCTAGGCTGTCATTGTTTTGATGATTTCTTTATTCTGCTTGTGTTTCTGCCACATCATCATTCGTCAGCAATTCTGCATGTGATTCCAGCCATTCTTCAACAGCACTCTTTTTTTAACTTCATGAAACCTTCCACTTGGGGGAAAATTTTTAAATTTACCTTATAATTTACAAAGTATATTTGTAAGACTGTACATGAGTCAATGAGAGACTTATAATGACATTGACTAAGACTCTTCTTTTAAGTGGGGACTGATTTTGAATGGGGACTGATTTTTATAAGTGGTCAATTCAGTAAAGAATGTGTTCATGCAATTGTTACTACACTTCTCTCTGAAACCTTGCAAGTGGAGACTCCAATCATGAAAACCCAGATAACAAAGACTCCCTGACATTTTTCCCTTCTTTCTTCAACTCCACTCCCATCCTACAAAACACATCATTAAGATCTTTCAGTCTTCTTTAAAGCAATACTGTGAGAAAAATAAATAACATTAGATAGAATTAGTTTGGTACATTGTTGTAGTAAAAGGATGGTGTATATAATCAGAGACTCTTAGTAGGACTGAATTGCATCAAAAACTTCTTTACTGAAGATAGTCCCACATCATTTCAGATAACCAGAAGAAATGCCTAGGCTCTAAGAGAGCCTTCATGTGGCAGAAAAGTCAACCAGCATAAGATGATTCTAGTCTAACCTTCCCTGTAGCAGAGATTTGAAATTTGTATTTTGAAAGTTCCTTCCAGACAAAGTCTTGGACCAATGTACAAAGACAATTAAAGTGACAAAATAAAGGAGAGTCAGCCTTGTCTTATAAATGCAATGGTTTATTCAAAAGCTATGTGTTTAGAGGGCTGTCAATTAGAGAAGTTTTCTGAGCCAAATGTTAGGGGCCCAGCCATTGCAAGCTGTCAGTCTCTCATCTCTTCTTAAGAGAATGTCTCCTTCTTACAGCAACCCACTCCAGTCTCTACCTACCCACTTGAAATGTGCTAGATGCTTGGAATACATTTGCTGGCTTCAGGAACAGACTGCCTCAACTGTTGCAGAAGTCTCCACGGTTAATTTATTCCACAGATGTTTTTAGACCTTCACTCTAGCTTATTTCTGAATGAATTTGCTTGCACACTTTGGCATCTCCATCAATCCCAGCTTTAGTGCGTACACAGTGGATTTTCAGCAATGGACGTAGTCACAGTACTTATCATTTGCAGGTAACTTAACAAGGCTGGGCGTAAGCATCCCTCTAGCTCAACCTCTGGAAATAGCCCATTTGCAGCCCCCATTCTGCTCATTTTTCTGCAGTGGAAATAAGTTTTTGCTTCTCTTTCATAGGCTTATTTGAAAGCCAGCTGAAGATAGGGACTCAGGTTAGTTATATGGTCCTATGTACTGCGGTTCTCAGACTGAATGCTTAAACTCTAATTGCTTATTGATTTATTGATGTGACTTTTACTAAAAGCAAAAGTTGTTTAATAAGCATGAAAAATAAGTGAGTAGTTCCATGTGAGAGAGAGTTTCATACCATGATGCCTTATCTTTTACAGCAATATATTTCCAACAGGTAAATCCAGTAACTACTAACCTCTTAAAGTTACACATAGTAAAGCTCATATTAAATGTCAACTCTAACACTGCATACACTCCAAGAGTAAGAACAGAGTTGTCTGACATTGCAGAGCTCAATCACAGTTGTGTCTAATGCATACATGAGATATTTTGATATTTCTGCAGCTGCTGGTCATGGCCGCCAATTCTTTAAATCTCCAGATTTTCTTTATAATTTTGTCAGGCTGTCCAAAACCAGAATCCCTTGCCCAGAATCTGTCTTATTAAGCCTAGACCTATTCTAATAGCACTCTTTGTTTTTATTTCTGTTTTTCCTCTTTTAAAATAAAAAGTATTACATGCAGAGGATGGATGTTGAGCAGACCCTGTTAGCTGCCAAGTTGAAATCTGTCCTCCTATTCCTCTTCATTGACAGAGTACTGATTTTGTGGCCTCTCTCAGAAAACATAACTACTCAGGGGGCAAAACCCAAATAGTCTAAGGCCACCATGATCATCTCATACCCTTTATGAGTGACTGGATTAGAGACATCACATAATCATTTTCAGGCTTGTGAAATGAGAAAGTCATGGATGGCACTCATGGGAAATGTTCTCTTGCTCTTAAAAAGAGACTCAAGGGGGAGACAGTCTTATCTTTTCTCTAGTCATTCTCATACCTGAACATGAACCCTGGTAACTGCTGGTGAAGCAGGACCTACAGAGGAAGACAGGGCCACAGTGAAGTGGGGTCAGAGCCCTGATTCCTGGAGCCTTCCGCACTTATAGATGGCTTGCACTGAGAAATAATAAATCTCCTTCACTTTAAATTCATCAAGTGCAGGTTTTCTGCCAATATATTTTGACATAATGACCAAAATAATATATCAACACATCGTGTGTCCTTTGCTTGGAGGGAGCTTCTGTCCATGTTTACATGGAGATTTTGAAGACTAGCCATGGTGTTCAGTCTTCAGAATGGAATGAACCATTCCTTCATTCGACTTCTCATGAAACCTTGTGCATACATCCTGCATTTTATCCTATTTACTGAGGGGTCTTTGTAAGTTTGTCTTCTTAAATTCACATTGGAAATTTCCCTACCAAAGAGTCAGATCTGCACCAGAAATACTAGGAGGGGCATGACTAAATAAAATATTTACCAGCAAAGAAGATGCATTCTTGTGTACATTGGTTTATTGGAGACTGTGCTGCAAGAGTTAGAGGTAGTAACAGTGGCATAGATACGTGTGGAGACCATAAACCAGAAAGGGGGACTCTGAAATCCAACTACCAGTATAAACACACAGATAAAGTCACATATGATGGTAAATATAAGTGACACCTGGACTGAAGACTCAGGGTAGGAGGGTGGAGCCTTGACTTTTCACTGCTACAAGAAAAGGAGGGGAAGGAACCAAGAGAGTGTGTTCTTCTTGAGGGCAGGCCAAAGGGATTTTGTGTCAGAAGAGAATCTGGCCCTCTCAGTGAAAGCAGGAGCCTGTCTATCTGGCTGATGGAAGTAAAAGCCAGTAGCATCTTTCTTTACTGCCCTCACTTAGTTCTTCAGAATATTAATTCACCTCTACCTCTGAGCAACCCCAGGGATCTTGTGAACTCAGCTCTGTTTTGCTTTCTGTTTCTTAACTGATAAACTGTTTTTCCTCACAAGATCTGCCTCTGCTACTGCTTTGGTTTCAATGTTGATCTGTTTCATTTAAGATATCTGGAGTAACAGCACACATTTTCCTTCGTCCTCAAATCCTCCTAGCCTTCTCGCTCAAGTAGTCAGTTCCCGTTGACACAGCGTTTATGTGCCTTTCCCATTTGTACTTTCCTCTGTACTCATGTAATGCCTGGGAATCTCAGACACCAATAGTTTCAAAACTAAAGCCATCCTTCTCATCCTCAGGCTTAGACTTAACCTCCAAAGTCAAAAACATAAGAAAGAGCTGTAATGACTCCTTCCCTTTACCTATAATTTACCATCTCTGTATTATCATAGCCACAGGGAACTTTTATTAGGGCATTTTTGTCCCAATTTGAATTCTAAAAACCAATGAGAGATTGGGATTGGGTTCAGAGTTCAAACGGGACAGAGGTCCTAATAATGTGATCAGAAGAGCTGCAGTTTGCCATTTGGCCCATATCAGATATCTAATGAATGTATGTCAAATCACCCAGTTTGCCCAGAAAGACGTAAGTAAGAAAGAGCATGAGCTTTGGAATAAAGAGGGCTGGATATGAAACCTTGCTTGGCCCTTGCTAGCTTATGGTCTTGAACTAAAGAAACAGTCCACACATAATGGGTTCTGTATTGGACACTGGACTCTAAGTACCTCACCGGCCTCATCCGTGAGGTGGGTAGTATCATTCATTCACCCTTATGGCAGGTGAGAATCCTGAGCCTTGACATGATTTTTCCAAGGCCACACAGTTAAAGTTTGGATCCAATGTTCAAACCCAATTCTCCCAGGCTCCAAAGCTGGTTTCCTAACCATTGCACTGTATTTACTTTATCTCCATGATCCCAAGTTTTTGTCTGTAAAAGAAATCCAGTGCTCACTTTCTAGTGTTAGTGTAAGGAATAAGTTATGCTCCACAAGGAAGGTACCACACCATCTGACACTGAGCAACACTCCACCTAAATGGTAGGAACCCCATCACTCACTGACTGGCTGTGTGTTGCTGGTTCCCAGGATTGATTTTCATGTGTATTCCTCTGCCAGAGTTCTATCTGCATCTCTTTGAAGCTTTTTGATTTTCTTTCTGTTTCAGTCTTCCCTTACATTTAAGCTCTTGGTTTACTTTATTTTAGTTACTTGATTATAGTCCAGCCTATAGGCCCCTCCAGAACCCATCATTCCTTTTTATACCTAGTCATCAGTTAGTGTCTGGACAAGAGTAGCAGTCCACCTAACATCTGATGAACAAATCAATCATTTTTTTCATCATTTGAATATTAACTTACCTCTTCTATAAAATAGAGCCTTGGAAAGCACAGGATACATTCAAAGTCCGTCACTTCTTGCTTCTTTACTCAACAAAGAATATGAAATTAACCAAGGACTATGAATCCCTGACTTCATGCATTTGTGTCAACAAATATTTTTGAGTGCCTGCTTTGTGTCAGGTACTGTGTTAGGCATCAAGGTTACAAATGTTAATAAAACATGATCTCTGTCTTTGGAAGGCACACAATTTCATAGGAGGGAAAAGCAACAAATGAAAACAAAATAACTATTCATGGAAGTCTATAAGGGGAACAATGATGGTAGATGGGAAGGAGTGATCCAATCTGTGATGAGGGAAGTAGAGAGAGTCAGGCAGGAGCAGGGTCACAGAAGATGTCAGCAAGCTAATCTAGAGACTTTGAGGAGAATTGTGTGTTTACCAACCATCTACTATCTGAGAAGTACAGGGTATGGATGCAGAAATGTTTACTATGTAAGGGGTAGGGGAGGGCACTTGCTCTGTCAGGGAATGTCTCATTGAATTTCTCTGATAGCTTTGACAATGCATCAAATCATTCCAGAAAATAATCATCAGCCTTCAAAGAAAATAAGAAACAAGGCTCTTTCACTCTGAGTAATAACTGCATTCAGCTCCTCGTGGCAATTAAGTAGTCCAGTCCCCTATAATTGAGTTAGCACACAAGCCACTGCATGAATTTCTCAGAATTTCTGAAGCTTCAGCAGTTCTAAGAGTTATATTTCCATAGGGATTTGGAAGCAAATGGGAGTTGATTTAGAAGGTACTTTTTCCATCAGGATCTTTCCTACAATAGAATAAATCAGCTAAGACAGCATGAATATATATCTAAAAGACCTAGACTAGAACCAAGACTCAGGGAAACAAACAAACAAAAAAAAGACAGTTAGTGAGAAATGCCCCAGATTCAGAACCCAGATTCAGGATCCCTGGTTCCCGTCTATCATTAGCTTCTTCTGTTGACTCAAGAGGTATATCAACCATCTCCCTGGGACTTAGATTTTTTTTTAAATATGTTAATAAACATTTGTAAAGTGAATGAATTAATGGATGAATGTAAGATGAGGATCATAATACTTGCACCACCTACTTCATAAGAGTTTTAAACAAGGTAATTAATTATACATTGAGAAGATAAAATGCTTCAAGACACACTCTGATTTTTAAATCAGTGTTTGATAAATACCACTTAAAGTTTTCACTTAAAGAAAATTTCAGAGTCTGAAAATATACTGTTTCTTTCATCATCCAGATTTGTCCTTGGCCAGGGGAAAAGAAATATTAATCTGACACATAGGTGTTATATTGTATTTCTATTTGATAATTAACTGGTTAGAAACTCCAAAAATCTAGCCTCCCAATGAACCAGACTCAAAAAAAAGTTCAGAAGTTGTAAATAATGGAAAGTTTTCAATAACACTGGAGTAATGACAGATAATCATAACAATCCTCATGTAGACATACTTGACATATATAAAATATCTTAGCATTCTCACGTACACATAAAAGACACGATTCTTTTTAAAGTAATGGCATTCTCTGTTTTCAGGGCAGCATTGTACAGTGGACAAAACATATGATTTGGAATAAAAGAGGCCTGACTTGTATCAGTTACAAAGGAGGACCCTGATTGCTGACTAACAGTGCCTCTTCCAAGGTGATTTTACATAGAACATCTCACTGGATTTATAAAAGGATTCTAGGATCTTGGGAAATGAGATCCTAGGAGAAGTAATGGCATTTTCCTTCTACAGTTTACCTTATTTTACCTTATTGTTCACCTTTGCCAGCAAGAATAGTAGATGACAGGTACAAAGCCAACCTCAGCCTGCAGACAGTCTGCCTTGCTTTTTGGTGAAGTCAGCAAAGGTTGCATTCAACCTACTCATGTTTGCTTTTCACAATCCCTTCCAAGTCAATGAGTGTAAAAATGTGTGTTGAAAACCTGTATTGAGATGTGTTGATGGTGGCTGGAAGTTTATATCTCTTAAATCTTTTTTTTTTCCATTCTGCTTGCCCTCTTCACCCCTCCTCCTCCTTGGGTTTTGATCACCAGCATCATCAGTACTACCATCATGACTTTGTTCATGCTCTTCCTTCCATCCCTCTTCTATCTGGCTGCTACTTACTCACTCGTCTAGCTCTAACATCCCTTCTCTTACCTTCCTCACCCCTTCTTTGTGCTCCAATAGTGTCTATCACAGTCTTATAGCCCTTAGTGCTAGCATTACACATTCAGTCAGTTGAGTGGCTGAATCCCCACCTCACTCAAAGGCAGGTGTTATACATTAGTTTTTTTTTTTTTTAATAAAACATAAAGGTCTACGGCCATACCACCCTGAATGTGCCCGATCTCATCTGATCTTGGAAGCTAAGCAGGGTTGGGCCTGGTTAGTACTTGGATGGGAGATCATAAAACCCATAAAGTACATAGAGTATTGTCTATAAGCATAAAACTCGATAACTGTTTGGAATGATTGTTATTGGTGTTAACCCCCTCCCACTGCTACATTCCCTGATGCCTAGAAGGTAGAAGAGAAAAGGTTTATTTTATTGAATTTAAAGATAGCAACAACAAAAATGCCTTTTTTTAATAAATCTAATTACATCTCACCTTATCCTAGTTTGCTCTGAGTGCCTGTGCTGGCCCATGGTGATACTGAGGAGGAAAGCCTGAGAGCATGTTGGGAATAACAGGCCATAGATACCTAGGATATTTAAGGAGTTCAGCCATATTGTCAGCAGACCACGGTTCTACTTCTGAGGGACCCCAGAGTCAAACTTGACTTGCAGAATATATGGATCAAGGGGAAGTGGCCTCTCTTCTTGAGCATCCAAACACAGCTTTAACTCCAATCCAAACCTTACCACCTTCTCCTCAAAGATCCCCCATGTCTCCAGCACATGTTCCCCTCAATGGGTGACTGTTATCTCTTCCAGTGGGAGGGGTTTAGACTTCCCATAAGTTGGAGCTGATATCATGCCAGGAATAAACACCCTCCTGAGGAACTTGTGTCAAGCAGCAAGATGTTTGTCTACAATCCTCTCGCACAACTGGAATGCAAGATTAGATTGTTTTGCCACTCTTTTAAGAACCCTCTCACAGTCTGCCTGTAAAAGAAGAGAGTATCAGAGTGGTGGGTCCCACTCCCAGAATACAGCCTTACACTGTGTCCAGCCAGCTTGGCCCCTGGACAGCTCTCTACACAGAGGAGGGGGCTAGTCCTGCTGACTTTCTGCTTGCAAATTTCCCCCATAAAATCTGGTGCTGCATGACGCAGGGATGGTTGCTGTTACCTCCAGTCCCCATCAATGACTACCTTTAATTCCCTTGTTAACCATATGAAAGATGAGTTTCATCAGCCCTTTTCAGCAGTTGAGGAACTAACTGGAGCTCAATTAATTAAAGTAACTTTCTCAAGGACTCATAGTAGGTGCAGAAGCAAGGAATCCAGTCCAGTCTTGTCAGACACCAAAGCCTTAGTGCCTTTGCTACCTGCCTCATTATCATGTGCCCCTCTCCACGAGGATGGGAAATGATGGACTACTGGAGAAAGGGATCCTCTGGCCAACCCAGATGCATATACTTCACTGGTCTCTCTGAGCCTGTGGTTAAAAAGGAAGTGAAACATTGGTAGCCCAACTTTATTATGACCCTTTGGATAGCGAGCAGTTTCCCTTTCTTCTAAGTAATTGCCATTGTATGTATAATGCTTCTGGGGGAGCATGGACAGAAAATCCAAGGAAGGAGGCACCTTCATGAAGAGTATCCATTCTCTTCCTGTTTTCCCTTGAAAATCTGGAAAGCACTATGTGTAATTTCACTTTATGAAACTGAAGTCTGAGATCATCTCTAAATCATTCTCATGTATCATATGCTGCTTTTCAAAGGGAAAGAATATGCATTAGAAAGATTTGCTCAATCTTAAGCCTGCCTCTGAGCATCCAAGATCAATGTAGTGGCTGATTAAGTTGTGCTCTATAGATTTCTGCAGCCAAGTTCATCAAGGCACCCATTTCTCTCCCTCTAACGATGCTGAACCCCAAGCTCTTCTCAGAAGTGCTTTAATTTTCACTGGGTCACTGTGAGAAGACAGTGATTTAATGAACTGCAAATAGGAGAAGAAAATTACATAAGTCATCTTTGTATTCTTTCCCATGGTCTTACCATGGCTGTCCTGTCATTATTATGGTGCCTCTAGTGGCTTCTCTGTACTCAGCAGTGGAAATTAAATTATAAACCACATTTTCAGCAATGTAGCACACCAATAAAATCATAAAATCATTAGGATAAATAACGAAGATAAATTAATGTCCATGTGGCAATATATTATTTTATCCTGTATTATAGTAACTTTCTCCCAGCTGATTCTTCTTTTTTTTTTTTTTTTTGGATCTTTTAAAAACCAGTTGTCTTCGAATGTGTATATATTTCAGGACTACTATCTATCAATGTAGATTTTATACAGCCAATTCCAGGAAGAGGCTACTACAGAGCATTCTTTTTTTATTCTCCAGCAGACAGTTCTGCCTTTCAAAATGATAAGATAATGAGTTTGAGGTTTGAACACAGCTCTGTGTTTTAAAGGTAGCCTTGAAAATTAGTGAAGTTTTAATTAAAGATTAATCAAAAGTGCCAGACCCTTAGTAAGTTCAGTGCTTTTTACTTAATTCTGAGTGGCCCAATTTGAAAGAGTCTTTCAACTCAACTAGAATTTTGATCAACTGGCTGGAAGATGGGAGAACAAAAAAGAGAAGGAAAGAAACAATCTTGAGAGTAAATGCTTAAAAACGCATCAAAGGCTGTTGAAAAGTCAGCTCTTAATCTGTGTCATGTTGAAGGAGAGAGTGTTGACAAGAGAAGGGCAGGATGCATTGGTTTGTCTTGGCCTCTTGGGTGGTGGTAGTACTGAGACCCGCCAGTGAGAATGGTCAGCCTGCTTTCCCTTCAGAACAAGCTTCCCCTACCAATGCCCAAGGGAGAAGCCTGGATCCCCAAAGGACTTGACTGTCATCTCCCAGCAGACGCACAGAGAAATCAAGGGAAGGGCAGAGAAATCAAACCTGTTTGACTCCAGGGTTCCTGTTGAAGGTGGGCAGCTCTGAACTATGGCCCTGCTGGAAGGGTAGATTCTGCCCATCCCAGAGCCTTCCATGAGGCTGGTGTTACCCTGCCCCTTTCTTTCACAAAATCTTGGATCTCAGAACTGAAAACGTCCTCAGAATTATCCAGCTGTGCTTCCTTGTCTCCGTTCAAATCATCTCTACTGGAAACCAGTGCTGCTTGATTACCTCTAATGACAGGAAACTCACTTCTCGCCGACACTACTCATTCCACTGTTGCTCAGCTCATACTGCATATTCTTCCTTTTGCTGTTCGTAATTTCTGTCCAGTAATATGATACTTGTTTTCAACCTCTGGAACCTAAAAAATATAAGTGAAATCACTATTCTACAAGCCAGTCTTGCTGATGTTTAAAGACAGCCAGCATAATGTTCCTGAGTTTTCTTCAGATTAATCCTCATTTGTTATCAAGCAATCTGCTATTGGCTTTACTGGTCAGCTTCCAGGTGCCAGGGTCAAATGCAAAGAGCCCAGGTAGACCTGATGACTAATTCAGCCACTGTCATTTACCAAATATACCCTCAGGTCCATCGTGAATGTCTTTAAGCTTCTGACTCTTCAACTGTTAAAAGGGATTGTGTGATGATTAGAAGAGATGACATGTATAACGTTTCCTCACAACATGCTTGTAAACACGCATTTGGCAAACACCTCACCTTGTAGTTGGTATAAAACTGTCTATTCTATAATCCCCAGGTTATACATTGTTAAATCCCCCTTCCTAGGAGGATTATGTCTTAGAACATTCCATATGAGTACTCCTCCTCCTTCTAAATTAGTTATTGTTCATCATGAGCAAGGAAATGTGTGTTACCAAGCTTCAGTCTTCCCAGCAACCCATGAGGCCATACTATTGCTGCCTCCATTTGACAGATGAAGAAAGAGAAGTGAGGAAGTCCCTGCCCAGGTCACACTGGGCATCTGACAGAGCCAGGACTCAAACCCAGGTCCCTCTGACAGTGGGTCCACTGGAAGATTCTGAAACATCTAGAAGTTGTTCTGGGGGAAATGGAACTAGAATCTGGTAGTAAAGCTTCCTCTTATAGGAGCAGATTCCCATTGTCAGTTCTGGCCAAGGAGAGAGCAAGCTTGGAATGTAACTGTGGTAGACATCAGCCACCTATCCAGCAGCCAACCCCTTCCTTCTCTCTTAATGATAGAATCTGGATTTTTCAGCCCTTGATAATAAATAAATCATGGTTGGTCTAAGCTTACAACGGCTTACATTTCTTTTAGTCAGATGCTCCTTTTGCAGGGAACATGGAGGAGCTTCTAGGAAAATATTTCATCTTTAATAAAAAAATTTTTAAAAGAGTGAAAGAAAGCTTGTTTTCTGCCCATTCATTTATCTTCAACTTGGAACAACAAAGTGTGAAGATGTGATGTTGGGATCTGTTGGCAGTCGTCTTGGTCACTGACAATGACCATGAGACAACCAACCTTAAGGTAAAATGGAAACTCATGAAACTTAGAAAGATGGAGGCTGAATCCTTAATAATACTTTCAGCTGTTGCATGGATCCTGGAATCACCTACTCTTTGTCACTTGACAGCACTGGTCAGAGTTCTAAGTTGCAGAATCCCAGCATCCATTGTGGCTGGTTCAAGTGAAAAACAATTATTCTTAAAAGATGTTAGCCAACTCACAGACTCTGCAGGAGGACCAGAGAGCTGGGCTTTGAAACTACAGAGATAAGAATAGCATCCAACCATGTCAGGGGAGCTGCTTTAGTGACAGCATCACTGTCACAGTCATTGCCGCTCGCCCCCAATGCTGCTCATGCCTAGATGCTAAAAGCTCTGAAGAAGCAGACACCTATGCCACAGTAATCACCTGCACAGAGAGTGCCGACATCTGACCCCCTCCTCACATTGCCCATTTCTGAATCCAAGTCTCACACAAGTATAGCCAGTTAGTAGAAGATGAGTCTCAGACCTGTACTCTAACTGCAAGGGAATCTGGGAATACAAGTTTGCTGGTCCCTATCCTTGAGAAGAGAGGACTTGTTATATGAAACAAACCAAAATATAGAGAGGGTATGGGGTGTCCACAAGAGACAGATATCTGCTAGAGTGAGACAGCCACGTGTCATCATCTCTTAAGCCAGTATCAGTCAAATACTCTGTTTCTTGGCATCCTTCTCACTTTCAGATGTAAAGTAAGCAGAGAGGTTGCACGTCGGCATCCTCACCGAACCAGAATGTCAGCTTTCTATCCCTGGGATGCTTGAGGCCCTGTGCACTCAGGCGTGTGCAGAAGGCGTTTAGTGAGGTGAATTCCTGAAGTTTTCAAGAGTTGCAGCTGGTTTGAGTTAGCTGATCATAAACCTTTCATGAATAAGGATAACGGGAGTTATAGCACATAGAAGCATAGATTTGTAAGGTTGGAATGGACCTCAGAAAAATGGTTTCTTAAACAGCATAGTACACTTTGTAGATTGGGTGCATTTTAGAGAGAGAGAAAGAACGGTATCCCCCTTCTACCAGGCATACATCGCATGCATCTGGAATGAAGGGGCTGCTCAGAGACCCCAGCCTGTTTCTCATTCTCAGTTGCCAGCATGTATCCTCTTGATTTCTTTATGTCTGCATTGACCTCTTCTCCCTTTGAGTGTGGGGGGTCATTCCCAAAGTTCATAATGGAGCCTCAGTCACCTTCTATTCTAGGAATGATCAAAGGCTTGGGAATCAACTTAGCCTGGAGGCTAGTTCTATCTGAGTGAGGCCTTCAACAAGTCACTTGTCTCTAAATCATATTTTCCTGGTTTATAAAGCTGGATGATTAAAACTGCCTCACTGGTCCACTATGAGAGTTGAAAAGCGAACCCGGTAATGAAGGCATCCAGCAGGATGCCTGGCACATACTAGGCACCTGAGCAAATGCTAGCTTCTCTTCTCCTTTCCTTTCCACTTGCAGTTCTTCTGGGATTGCATTGGTTTGCAATTTCATATATGCCCCTTGTGACTCCTTTTCCTAAGTATTAGCATGAGGCATTTAAATGTAGCTCCTTGCTGCTGCCTTTACTGGTGAGGAGCTGCCTTTGCCAGATGTCACAGGAGGAACCCTTTGACTCTCCACTGAACACGACCTCAGTAGCTCACTGCTCTCCTTTCCTGTCTCAGCCCAGCCCCAAAGAGTCAGCTCCAGGCACACAGTGCTTGAGTTTCACGGGAGCAGGAACTGAGGCTTCGGCAACCTGTGTATATAACGAATGTTTACAGTCATTGAAGCTATTAACTTGGTAAAGATTTAAAACACTTTAAAAATTAAAGGAAGCAACTGCAAGGAGGCTGCAATGGGCTCCTCGGAGGATTCAGAACACATTCATGGGGATGGTCTTTGAATAACTTGCATCTCTGCTGCCTGCAACCTTCATTCCCATCAAATCACTTAAGACCCTTGAGCAGGACCACATGTGTCAGGAAAATGAGGAAGAACCAAGAAGATCTGGAGAGCAGTTCCTGAAAGGGAGCCTGTTGGGCCATGAGATCAGGACTCCTGCTGCCCTCCCCATCCTGGAACACCAGGGGTCTTGAACATGGGGCTTATACAGTCTCTCACAGCCCCACCCTCGCCATCAGTGGCTATGTTGTGCTGTGAATCTGCAGTTTTCCTGGTTAAAAGGAATTTTTGGATTCCTGGCCCAGTACAACAGCACTGACATGAGAGGAAAAGAAAATAGCCCTGGACTAGGCATGTTAAATACACGTTCTCATGTTTAATTCTTTAAAGAGCCTCCTGAATTAGGCATGACCCTTACTTTCAAAGATAAAATTACATTTTGGACATTATAGTGAGAAAACCGTGGCTCAGAAAAATTACATCTTTTGTCCAAGCTTATACAACCTTATACACCAAGGGTCAGGAGTTTGAATCCAATATTCATAGTGCTTTTCATTGTATCATACTACCTTTCAAGAAGAGATAACACCGTCGTTTCCACAAGTAAACAGCTGTTGCTCTAAAGCGGGGATTGGTAAATGTTTTCTATAAAGGGCCAAAGAGTAAATACTTTAGGTTCACGAGACACATATAACCCAGTGCATAGTCTGTTTTGGTTTCCTATACTTTGTTTTATACATTAAAAGCATAGCAACTATTCTTAGCTTGTAGAGCTATACAAACACAGGCAGTAAGCTGGACAGGACATGGTTTGCTAACCCAGGTGAGAACTAGACATCTCAGTTAAATCAGTAAATAAAACTCCTGGCCCATGAAGTAATAAAAATAGCTAACATTTCGTGAGTCCTTACTGTGTACCACGTACTGTTTTCAGCTCTTTACATGCACTAACACTACATAATAACTATATTATCATGATTATATTATTTACATATTACAAGTGAGACAAAAGAAAAAGGATTAAGCCACTCAATGTTACACACTTGGATAGTTTCCAGAACTGCAGCTTTAAACCATGACCAACTATCTCAGGAAATTTATTTTAACAATAAAATATTTTTAAGCATTTTTTTATTGAGTTATAGTCATTTTACAATGTTGTGTCAAATTCCAGTGTAGAGCACAATTTTTCAGTTATACATGAACATACATATATTCATTGTCACATTTTTTTTTTTGCTGTGAGCTACCATAAGATCCTGTATATATTTCCCTGTGCTATAAACAATAAAATATTATTTTATTTCAAGAACAAAAGTATTTAGCTGTGAAATGGCCTTTCTGGAAAGTCTGTAGATGAAAGATTCTTTTGTTTTCAATGTTTGTTTTTCTGAAAATTTGATTCCTCTTCGAGTCTTGGGTTAGTTCAATTATATATTTGTTTTGAATGGTAGGATTTACTTAGAGATATTCCAAATATATGGGTAAGATCCCAAGATGCCTTACTTGATCATACAGAGTCCCAGTAATTCATTAATTCAATAAAGTATTTTTAAATATGCATCAAATGCCAGCCCCTATGTGGGGCATTAAGAGCAGGGACCTTAATCCATTAAGCTCCCTGATCTCATGCAACTTGTGGTAAATGAGGGAGACAAACATGGACATGGAGAGATGAAATGCAATTTTGCAAGTGTTTTAGTAAAATTATGCCTAAAGGAGCAGGAAGAGTAGGCCAGGGAGAAGCCAGCTCTGGAACATGGGGAAGACATTGGAGAAGAGAAGGCTGGGTGTGGAGGGATGTTCTGTGTTTACAGAGGCCAAGGCTATGTGCAGTTTCTAGCCACCAGCCATACGCCTAACACTAGCCACCCTCTGGTCACAAGAGGGTTGTGTTAGTTTATACAACACCAGCCACAGTATGAAGCAGATGAAGCCCACAGTCACAGGACCTTGTACAATAGGAATGTATTTCTTGCTCACTCAACGTCCAAGCAGCATCAGTGGGAGGTTGGGTGCAGAGGGAACTCATGTTGAGAAATGCAGGCTAATGATGTGTCTGCATGTTCAACACAGGCCCTCCAAGTTTGTCCTGAGTGCTGCTATCCCGCCGGCAAGTGGGAGCAGAGAGCACGAAGGGGCGTTTTACGGGCCAAACTTGAAAAGAGCACACGTTATTTCTGACCACAGTGGATTAGGCAGGACTCGTGGGGCCATACCTGACTGTGAGGAAGGCTGAGAAATGCAGTTAAGTCATCTGCACAGGGGGAAATAGAACTGGGCTTGGTCAACAGTGAGCCAGCCTCTGCCACAGAATGCGCTCAACCACTCATAGGATATCTGGAGATGGGGTTAATACTGACTCTCTGCCAAGCAGGAAATTAACAATTTATAGATAAACAACAATTCAGTAACAAAGAAATGCACAGATCTTACATATGCTATTGGCTGATGAAAGGCACAGGCCAGGGTTTGCCAAAATATGTCCCTTAGAGTTCTATTCTGATGACACTTTTCTACCCCAAAAGGGTTCCTCAAATAAGGAAATTTGAAAGGTATGCATATTTTCATATTCTATCCATTTTAAGAACACTTTTTCACATTTGTGTCTCTGACACAGTAATATATTTCACAGCAGACGGCTTCTTACAATCATACAGTTTGTGTGTGTGTGCTTTCTGTCCTAGTGGTATATAATACACATGACAGCAAATGAAATGTTCTGAAAGGTTTTGCAGATAAAAAAGGGGTGGGGTGATGTAGTTAGGTCAACCTGTGAATCCCAAAGGTATCAGAATATGAAAAAAAAGTTTAAATTTCACTTACTAATAACCATTAGATCAAATATTCATTCCATTGTTTCCATGTTGGCAAAAATTGACATAAATAACAGGAGCATTGAGTTCAGAGCAAAGTGGATCAGCTCTCTGCTGGACTGGGGTTTGCTAGGAGAGCCTCATGAAGAAGGTAATATCTTCAGCAGGTGAGTTAATGCGGGTCCTAGAAGGAAATTATAATATCAATCAGGATAACTTGAGGAGGGTCTGGTAGAGGGACTGTGTATGTTGGTGTGGGGGGCATATAGAGGCACTATGGGGAGAATGCAGTGCCCAGCACTGGCTGTCACTGCCTTTAGACCTAAAGGGACAAGTGAAGGAGAGGGCCGGGTCGAGAGGTCTGCCTTATAGGGGGCAGTGAACTCAGCTGAGGGATGCAGCCAGACTCAATGGGGCCCTGGGGTTGCAAGGTAAACAATGGAATAAATACCCTGTCCTCTTGCTCCTTCTTTGCCCCAGTCTCCTTCCAGGGCCCCTCACTGGCCAAATCCAAGCAGAAGCCAGAGGGCAAGGGAAGCGATAATGACCATAAGGGTCATCCTCCCAGAGCAGAGATAGGTGGAAAACGGTAGAGGCGGGATCTAGGGAGAAAGCAGAGTATCCAGCACAAGCAGGGCTTTGGACGATGTGAGAATATGGATTGGGCATGATAAAATGCACCGGGGAAAACATAACTGCCTCCTAGGCCCCTCACTGCTTCAGAGATTATAAAGCCCTTTCCCATCGTTTATTTGCTGTCACAACACCTCCATGAGGTACAAAAAGTAGGAATAATTATCCACTTTCTACACATGATGAAGCTGCCTTCCCCACATCTGAGCTTCAAAAGTCTGGTTGGGACTTGAAGGTGGTACTGCCTGGAGCCAACCTGATGCTAATTTCACCACAGGCGTGGCACACCTTGCTGACGGTGTCCCAGAAGGGTCATCTCCATGAAAGGATGTTGCTAATCACTTACTGCTACACTTTTCAATAGTTAGTAACCTTCAGTTCTTCCACATTTATGTAGCACTTCATACTTTCTATCCACTGTATAGAAAGGTCATGAAAAATCCACGGAACCCTCTGACCTCCCAGGGGCCAGAGGCCATTTCTACTGGGCAGATCCCATTCTCCTGTTCCCTCTGCTGCGAGTACTTACTGCTGTGCTGTTTTGCACAATGCAAAGATGAAATCCACTAAATCCAATCAATTAAGAGACCACATGTGTGTCGAGTAAAAGAACAATAAAGTACTTGGAGAGAGGGAAAAATAAAGTGCTGTGGGTTGTTCTGGGAAGGGTAACTATTTCCAGCCTGTCAGGGAAGGCAACATGGAAAAGGAGCTTTTTTTTTTTTTTCCTGAGCCTTGGAAAAGGCTAGGCTTAGGACCAGCAAAAATGAGAGAAGGACATGGGCAAGATATTGCTTCTATATGTAATGCTTATGGTATTAAGAATAAAAATAAATAAAAGCAAAAGTGAAATACATCCAATAGATCTACATGTTACTTAAGAGACTTGGTGTCCTTTAGGCTTGGATTCTGGAGTCAGACTACCTAGGTTCAAATAGTGGCTCTGACAGTCATTAGCTGTGTGACCTTGGGCAAATTATTTAGCATCTCTGGACTTCAGTTTCCTCATCTGTAATTAAAAAAAAAAAAACAGATAAAATAGATAATATTACCACTTACTCCCTAGGGTTGTTAGGAGGATTATATGAGTTAATGACATAAAGTGCCTGGTACAGAGTACATTCTGGATGAATAAATTATAGTATTTAAGGATATTCCCAGAAAAACTAAAAAAAAAAAAAAAGGAATCAAATCTGATTAAACATCACCTTTTGACACAATCTTTGATAACGTACCTTTAACATTTTATGCATTCTTTAATTCTGTTGTTTTCTTCCGCATGTGACAGAGTCCACAGGCAAGTGCAGCAAACCTCTGAGTGATGCTCAGGAAGCATTGCTTTTGACATGCCTCCTGATTTCCAATTTTTGTTTCAATTATATTAGATTAGAGGACTTCCACTTCCTCTCACTAGACTCAGCTCTTTCATATCTGTTTTCCACTCGTGTTCACAAAATATTAAGGGAAATGCAATGAAATAATCCAGTAATTGAGCAACATGGCAGTGCAAGCAGTGGTCCTGAAAACCTGAACTAGTAGCTGGTGAGCGATGCCGCCCAACCAGGTGGCCATCGGTTAGTGAGGTGAGGAAATCAGAACTTGTGGAGTCCAAATAGCAGAGCAGCAATGCAAGAAAGATGTCACACCGTGGTATGTTACCAGTCCACTGTGGTTTGGAAAGCTCTGTAAAACATGCAAAAGTGCCAGTGGTTCAAGATGCGAATATCCCAAGGTCCAAAAGCATTTGAACAAAGGCCTGGAAGGAAGAAATGCCTGAAGAATGAGATTCTACATATAGCTATGAATAGAGGGCAGGGCAGGAATCAAAGCAATACCAGGTTTTAAATAAAGATGGATCAGTGCTGGGCTAAACTGCAATTGGAGCCTGAGGTAAAAGGAAAAATCAGTAATACTCTTCCTTTCTTTATTTATAATTTTGAAGTTTTGTTTATTGTGGGTTTTTTGGCACTAAGAGTTTGGATTCTTTTTTAAATAGTGCATTAAAACATTATTTATTTTGAATGCTGGATTTCTTTGGTGCCCCCTTAAATTTTGTACAGAGATGAGTGCCGCAGTGCCCCCCCCCAACATCAGCTACCCTAGGAGTTAGGGTGCTTGAAAAGATGTATTAAGAAAGACATCTTTGAAGTCAGCTGGCCTGGAATCAAATCCTGGCTCACCTCTACCCTCATTTCTTTAAGTCTTCTTTAATTTCCTTAATCAATGTTTTGTAGTTTTCCGTGTATAAGTTTTTCACCTCCTTGGTCAGATTTATTCCTAAGTATTTTATTGTTTTGGATGAAATTTTAAAAGGGATTATTTCTTTACTTTCTCTTCCTGTTGATTCATTGTTAGTGTAAAGAAATGCAACTGATTTTTGTATGTTAATCCTGTATCCTACTAACTTGCTGAATTCCTTTATTAGTTCTAGTAGTTTTTGTATGGAGCTTTTAGGGTTTTCTATATATAGTATCATGTTGCCTGCATATAGTGACAATTTTACCTCTTATTTTTCAATTTGGATCCCTTTTATTTCTTGTTCTTGCCTGGTTGCTGTGTCTAGGGCTTCCAAATGTATGTTGAATAAAAGTGGTGAGAGTGGACAACCTTGTCTTGTCCCAGATTTTAGTGGGAAGCTTTTCAGTTTTTCACCATTGAGTACTATGCTGGCTGTAGATTTGTCAAAAATAGCTTTTATTATGTTGAGATATGTTCCCTCTATACCCACTTTGGTGAGGGTTTTTCTCACAGATCGGTGTTGAATTTTATCAAATGCTTCTTCTGCATCTATTGAGATGATCAGATGATTTTTGTCCTTTATATTGTGGATGTGCTCTATCACATTGATTGATTGTATATGTTGAAACATCCTTGTCTTCCTGGGATGAACTCAACTTGATCATGGTGTGTGGTCATTTTTATGTGCTGTTGGAATCTGTTTGCTAATATTTTCGTAAGGATTTTTGCATCTATGTTCATCAGTGATATTGGTCTGTAATTTTCTTTTTCGATAGTGCCTTTGTCTGGTTTTAGTATCAGGGTGATGATGGCTTCAGAGAATGAGTTTGGGAGTACTCCCTCCTTTTCAATCTTCTGGAAGAGTTTGAGAAGGACAGGTATGAGTTCTTTGTATATTTGGTAGAATTCCCCAGTGAAGCCATCTGGTCCTCGACTTTTGTTTGTAGGGAGGTTTTTTATTGCTAATTCAATTTCATTTCTAGTGATTGGTTTGTTCAAGTGCTCAATTTCTTCTTGATTCAGTCTTGGTGGACTATATGTTTCCAGAAAATTGTTCATTTCTTCTAGGTTATCCATTTTGTTTCCATAGAGTTGTTCATAGTATTCTCATATGATATTTTGTATTTCTGTGGTAATGATTGTAATTTCTCCATTTTCCTTTCATATTTTGTTTATGTGTGCTCTCTCTTTTCTCTTCTTGGTGAGCTTGGCCAGAGATTTGTCAATCTTGTTTACTCTTTCCAAAAAACAGCTCTTGGTTATATTGATTTTTTCTATTGTTTTTAATCTCTATTTTATTCATTTCTTCCCTGATCTTTATTATTTCTTTCCTTCTGCTGACTTTTGGGTTTGTTTGCTCTTCTTTTTCTAATTCTTTTAGCTGGCAGTTTAGATTGTTTATTTGAGATTGTTCTCCCTTGTTGATGAAGATTTGTATCACTATGAACTTTCCTCTTAGAACTGCTTTTGCTGCATCCCATAGACTTTGTGTAGTTGTGTTTTCAATTTCCTATGTCTCAAACTGTTTTTTAATTTCTTCTTTGATTTCATCCTTGACCCATTGTTTTTTTAGTAGCATGTTGTTTAACCTCCATGCTGTCATTTTTTTCTTCTTTGTTTTTTCGTAGTTGATTTCTAGTTTCATGGCATTGTGGTCAGAAAAGATGCTTGAAATAATTTCAATATTCTTAAATTTGTTGAGGTTTCTTTTGTGCCTGAGTACATAATCTATCCTAGAAAATGTTCTATGTGCACTTGAAAAGAATGTATATTCTACTTTAGTGAGATGTAATGTTCTGAAAATATCAACCAAGTCTAATTGTTCTATTGTATCATTTAGTTTCTCTGTTGCCTTATTAATTTTCTGTCTGGAAGATCTGTCCAGTGATGTTAATGGGTTATTAAAGTCTCCTACTATGATTGTGATTCCCATCAATTTCTCAGTTTATATCTGTTAGTATTTGCTTTATGTATTTAGGTGCTCCTATGTTGGGTGCATATATGTTAATGAGTGTAATATGCTCATCTTGTATTGCTCCTTTAATCATTATATAATGTCCTTTATCTTTCTTTATGGCCTTTGTTTCAAAGTCTATTTTGTCTGAAATCAATATTGCTGCTCCTGCTTTCTTGTTATTTCCATTAGCATGGAATATCTTTTTCCATCCTTTTTCTCTCAATCTATGTGTGTCTTTCTCCCCAAAGTGGGTTTCTTGTATGCAGCAGATTGTAGGTTCTTGTTTTATTATCCATTCTGCCACTCTGTGTCTTTTGATTGGAGCAGTTAGTCCATTGACATTCACAGGAATTATTGATAGATGTGTGTTTATTGCCATTCTGAACTTAGCTTTACAGTTGATTTGGCATTTCCTCTTTGTTCCTTTCTTTTTCTTTTTATGGCTTGATAATTTTCCTTTGTATTACTGGTTTCTTTGTTTCTTTTTAGTTTTTGTGACTCTGTTGTAAACTTTTGGATTGTGATTACCCTGTTTTGTACGTATATTAACCCATTACTATATCTGTTTGTTTTAAACAGATGGTAATATAAGCTCAAACCCACCCTACCAAGAACAAACAAAAAAAAAGAAAAGAAAAAAGAAAAAACTCTATATTTTCTTGCTCCCCTCTCCCACCCTTAATGATTTAGATGTATTCTTTCACAATTTTGTGTTTATTCTGTTGTAATTCATTGTAGTTATCACCTTCCAATTATGGTTTTCTCTTTTCTGTAGCATCCTGCTTCTTTTCTATTTAGAGTAGACCTGTCAATATTTCTTCTAGCATGGGTTTAGTGTTGCTAAACTCTTAGTTTTTGCTTGTCTGTGAAGTTCTTTATCTCTCCTTCTCTTCTAAAGGATAGCCTTGCTGGATAGAGTATCCTATCTTTTTCTTCATTCAGGACTTTGAATATATCTTGCCACTTCCTTCTGGACTGTAGTGTTTGTGTAGAGAAATCAGCTGAGAGCCTTATGGGGGTTCCCTTGTAACTCACTCTTTGTTTTTCTCTTGCTGCCTTTAGGATAATTTCTTTATCTTTAACCCTGGCCATCCTAATTATAATATATCTTGGTGTGGGTCTGTTTGGGTTCTTCTTGTTTGGGACCCTCTGTGCTTCCTGCATTTGGATATGTGCTTCCTTCTTTAGGTTTGGGAAGTTTTCAGTCATGATTTCTTCAAATAACTTTTCAATCCCCTCTGATCTTTCTTCTCCTTTTGGAACCCCTATTTTGTGTAGGTTGGCACACTTTATATTGTCCCATAGGTCCCTTATATTTTTTCCTTTGGTTTTTATTGTTTTTCTCTCTGGTGATCTGATTGGTGATTTCTGTTGTCCTGTCTTCTAAGTCACTGATTTGTTCCTCTGCATTATCTAGCCTGCTTTTTGCAGCTTTAGCTCAGCTTTTAGCTCAGCAAATGAGTTTTCCAATTTTAATTGGCTCCTCTTTATACTTTCAATATCCTTTTTTACATATTCTTGGTATCTATTCACAATCTCTTCTAGTTCCTTCAGCACTTTGATCACTCCTTTTTTGAAATCATGATCTAGTAGACTATCAAGGTCTATTTCATTGATCATTCTTTCAGGGTATTTCTCTTGTTCTTTTAATTGGGAGTGGTTCCTCTGCTTCTTCATTTTACTTGTATCTCGCTGACACTACAGATTATGGAATATCAGTTATCTACTATGGTCCTGAAGGGGTTTATAAATTTATTTATTTATTTATCTAAAGTGGATGCATAAATAAAACTAAGAAATAAAACCTTTAAAATAAGAAAAAAGGTTTGAAAACAGTATAATCAATAACAGCAGAACAAAACAAAGAGAAATAAGAATCAAATTGAGGCAAATTTTAAAAATTAATTTAAAAATTTTTAAAGAAAATTTAAAAAAGGATTTAAAAGTAATTTTAAAAAATTTAAAAAAGAAAAAAAAGACGAATGTATTCCTGTGGAAGCTGTGCTCTTAATAATTTTGTCTTGAGGTCATTCTTAAGTATGGGTGGCTGCCAAGTCTCCCTTCCATGCCTTTTTTTCTGTCATCCCTTTGGTTGGGGGTGTGGCCAGTGTTGTGGTGGCCAGAGCCTGCCCTAGCTATTGAGAGGGGCCTCCTTTTTGTTCTGTGGTTGTTGCTGCTCCTGCCTTTGTCCTGCTATGTGAACTCCACTCACTGGTTCCAGAGACCCTCAGGTCGCACACCAGGTCTCTGCTGCTCCCAGTGCTGCTAGGCGGGTGGATCACGCCCCCTCCCAACACCACTTACTGGCGCTGCACTGGTTCACAGTAGGTGGGCAGGTCACTCCCCAGTTCAGTGCCTCTGCCTAGGGTCTGCACTCAGTAGGTGAGCTCAGAGAAAACAGCCACAACAGCCCTTGCCACTGCTCTGTGCCCACTTATCTTAGTTCTGTCGATCAAAGGCTATTCCATATAGATCTGAGCCTTGGAGTTTCCCCATCTGTCCCGCTGACCTCTCTGTTGGAGAGGTGGAGAGCCAGCAAACGAGCACAATTCCTACTTTGCTGCTCCCTCCCCATGGGACCAGTCCCACACTATTTTCCTTTTTCTTCTTTCTTTTTTCCTTTTCTCCTACCAGATTTGTGGCATATTTTGTCTTTTGGAGAAGGTGATATTCTGCCAAAGTTCAGCAGGTGTTCTGATTGGATGAGTGGGTGAATGTCACTCTTGGTGTATTCATGGGAGAGGGTGAGCTATGAGTATCCTTCTACTCCACCACCTTGGCCCTTCTCTAGCTAATTCCTTTTGATTCTTCAAAACTCAGGGCAGGTGGCACCTCTTCCAAAAGGGATTCATGACCCCTCCCTCTGCCCTGCGAGATGCCCCTTCTCTGTGTTTCTAGGCACTGCCCTTTATATTCTATCTATTTATATTTACTGAGTACCTACTACATGACAGGCACAGTTTTATATACTAGGAAAACATCAGTGAGCCAAAAAAAAAAATAAATAAATAAAAATAAAGCTTCCATTCCATGGAGTGAAAGACAGTGAACACCCAAACAATTAAAAATGTATCCAGTGGCATTGAGTCCTCAAAAGAAAAAATAAGCAAAAGGTTGGCAATAATGGGAAAGTGTGGGGCTGTTTTACATAGGATGGTAAAAAATGGAATTTTGAATAGAACATGTGAGCAGAGGCCTGAAGAAAGTGGAGGAGCAAGCCACAGGAATATCTGCAGAAAGGATATTCTAGGCCAGGATCAGTGTCAAAGAAGAGCAACAACTCTAAGGTGGGCATGTGCTTGGAGGAGCTGAGGTAAAGCAAGGAGGCTGATATGTGGGCTGAGCTAAGAAGCAAGGGGTAGTAGTGAGCAGAGAGTAGCCAGAGCCAGATTGTGCGTGGCCTTGTAATCTGTGGTTGGAACTTCAGATTTTATTCTGAGTGAGCTAAGAAGCCACTGAAGGATTCTGA
Organism: Camelus dromedarius; assembly: GCF_036321535.1. Classification (NCBI taxonomy): domain Eukaryota; kingdom Metazoa; phylum Chordata; class Mammalia; order Artiodactyla; family Camelidae; genus Camelus; species Camelus dromedarius. Next base: position 244,167 of record NC_087451.1, on the reverse strand, counting down.
GCAGAAGAGTGACACGTTCTGAATTTCACTTTCACACGTTCTAGCTGGAGAAGGAGAGGGTGATGAGAAGGAGAGAGTGATGAGAAGTGGTCAGGTTCGTGATCTGTTTTGAGGGTAGAGCTGACATGATTTTCTGGGAGATGGGCTGTGGGATGTAAGAGAAATGGAGAAGTTAAGGATGATTCCAAGATATATACACTGGCTCTCCTTCTGTCCACTTATTTCATAAACCTTGACCTACTGCATGGTGGTTGGGGATTCACCTATTTTTATTTCCTTCTAGATTATGGGATCTATCAGAGGTAGGAGCTCTGTCTTATGTGGCTTTGCATATCTAGTATCTAGCAGCTGAATATCCAGCATTTAGCATTTACTGGCTGCATGCATTAAATACATAATAAGTATTTGCAGAAATGAATAATTTTAGAAGGAATTACTCAATCAAAGTCCCTCTACTTAGCAGTTTGACCTGGGGAAGATATCTTCAAGACTTCTGCTGATTTTGCCTTCCAGCATGAACCACAACTCAGTTATTCTACCAAAAGAAACACTTCTGGCACCAGCCAGTGGTCAGTAAGAGTAATAGCTGATGTGCAAGTTGATGCAGTGTATATTATCTAATTTAACCTTCATACCAGCTCTGTGAGGTGATCTGGTTGAGCAGTGCTACTATCTACATTTTAGAGATGAAAAACATTGAGGCTCAAGAATCTTGAGCCAGTCACCAATGGTTACAGCTAATAGTCCCAATTGGTATGGAAACTTAGGTCTTCTGATTCTAAACTCCAGGCTTTTCTCCCCTGACAAGGTAGACTGGTATTAAGCAGTCTTTGGGTATAGGTGGAATTTTTCAAATATGGCTCAGACTAAAGGAAATCAGTTTAGATTGCTGTGTCAGATATTCCATCTAGATATGAGAAAGAACTTGTCTGGTATTCAGGAAGAATGGAATAGTTTCAAGCTTTGAGCTCAACATTGTGCTGGGAACTCAAGTTGGGGAGATGGGATCCCTAGATATATAAAACAAGATCATTACCTTCAAGGATTTTATAACCCATGGAGTTATGAAACAAATATTTATTGAGTGCCTACCATTGTGCCAGTTTCGGAGGTCCACTACAGATACATAGGGCAAGGATGCACTGAAGTGGGGATGGTATGGACACAGACTGAGGACATTGTAAGTGTTCACAGTTGAAGACAGTGTTACATGGGGGTTTCAGGTTCAGGTTGTAGTGTCAGACTTTTTGGATTCAAATTCTGGCTCTGCCACTTACTAGCTGTGGGACTTGGGGAAAGTCAATTAACCTCTCTGAGCCTCATCTATAAAACAAGAATGATGACAGTGACCACTTTATAAGATCCTTATATTAATAATTAAATGATAAAATGCATATGAGAACTCAGCATAGCATAAGTTGTCAAACAAGGACAGAAAGAAAAAGAGAGTGTGAAAGTGAGTCCACACTTCTGGCAAGGAGCAGATTTGAGCAGGGCTCTGGAGGTTGGATCTAAATGTAAAAATAAGAAAAAAAGGGAACCTCCATCCGATAAACCTCTCGATGCAAAGGAAAGAATGTACAAAGGGGTACCAGGAGCCCTTCCAAGTGTCCAGACTCCGGCTCAGCTGAGAAGGAAGACCATACCTGGACCACTTCTTCCTGGAGGAAATGTGAACAGAGGACTTTAAGACCTTGAGAAACTGCTGGAAAGTTACTTTATTTTCACATTGCAAATCTGCTAAGTGATTTAGGTGACTACATTTCAGTTCTATTAGCTCATCAACAGTTTCTTAATGAGACTAATTAACCCCAAACGGCTCCCACCACCACAGTGCTCCACTGAGAGCTTGGCTGTATGTAAACCAGTGAGCCCATGACCTCTGTCTGTGGCTGAGGCCTGGCTCCTGGGCAGCAATCTTATTAAAGCTTAATACTTACAGATACTTCACAGTTAAGTGAGGGCTTGTGGTGGCCCTGGATCCAAGGAAGCCACAAGTGCTGAAGACTAGAAGGAGGCTGCCTCATTGGGGACCCCATGTGAAGATTAAATCAAACACCAAGGGCCAACTCTTGCCTGGAGGGAAAACTCCTGTGGGAAATGGACCTCAGTGTGATTTTCTGGAATGTAATTTTTTTCAGTCATAAAAGTGGGCCAACACTCATGGCTACTAATGCTTTGTTTTTTAGCATCCTTCTTATAGACCTCCAGATGACACATCACAGCCTGCTTCCTGCTTCATGAGTGGATTGCATTAGAAAGTACTTGATGTAGGATCCTTACCTTAAGTTTCTAGAACAGCTATAATATAGCTAGCATTTAACAAGTCTTACTATATGCCAGGGACTTCATATTATACATGCTTTATGAACATCATCTTATTTAAACTCTCCGTACCCTATGAGGTAGGTACTACAGATCTTCCTTAACTTACAACAGGGTTACATCCTGATAAACCCATCGTAAGTTGAAAGTATCTTAAGTTGAAAATTCACTTAACACACCTTTCCTACCAAACACCTTAGCGTAGCCCAGCCTACCTTAAACATGCTCAGAACACTTACATTAGCCTACATTTGGGCAAAATCATTGAAGACAGAGCCTATTTTATAAGAAAGTTTTGAATAGCTCATATACTTTATTGAATACGGTGTTGAAAGTGAAAAACAGAATGGTTGTCAGGACTAGTTCTTTACCTGTTGATTGACCGCATGGCTGATCAAGAGCTGTGACTCACTCCCCAGCCCAGCATCACAAGAGAGTGTCATCCCAGGAAAAGATCAAAATTCAAAATTCCAAGTATGTTTTGTCCTGAACACTTATCGCTATTTTTTTTACATTTTTTATTGAGTTATAGTCATTTTACAATGTTGTGTCAAATTCCACTGCAGAGCACAATTTTTCAGTTACACATGAACATACAAATATTCATTGTCACTTTTTTTTGCTGTGAGCTTGTATATATTTCCCTGTGCTATACAGTATAATCTTGTTTATCTATTCTGCATATACCTGTCAGTATCTACAAATTTTGAAATCCCAGTCTGTCCCTTCCCCCCCCGCCCCCTTGACAACCACAAGTTTGTATTACGTGTCTGTGAGTCTGTTTCTGTTTTGTATTTATATTCTTTTTTTTTTTTTTAAGATTCCACATATGAGAGATCTCATATGGTATTTTTCTTTCTCTTTCTGGCTTACTTCACTTAGAACAACATTCTCCAGGGACATCCATGTTGCTGCAAATGGCATTATGTTGTCATTTTATGGCTGCATAGTATTCCATTGTATAAATATACATTTACCGCTTTTTCACCATCAAAAAATCATAAGTCAGGAACTGTCTGCAGTATCATCCCTCTTTTATGAGCCATGAAAGACTGCAGAAGAGATAGGCAATGAGCCCAAGGTCTCATTTGTCAGAGGCACCATTCAAACCTAGACCTTCTCGAAGCCAAAGCTAGCAGATTTGGCATTGCACATCTATCCCCCAAAAGAAAGGGACACATCAACTCTGACTTTTAAGCTTGAATAATCATCACAAAATCGAGCACTCTGAACAGGTCCCTCCTTCAGGAGACAATATAGTAACAGTCCCCAGGAGTCAAGAACTGGAGTTCCAGCCTCAGCCCAAGTTCCTGGGAGACCCGAAGCAAATCACTTTGTCTCCTGGGACCCATGTTTCCTCAACTGTGAAAAGAAGGGTTGGCTTAGAAAGATCTCTTAAACTCCCTTCTAGCTCTGACGTTCTATCATTCTGACGTTACATCATGCCAAAGTAGTGGAATCAAATAAGATGTATTTTTAAAAAAGAAAAAGAGCCAGATGCTAAATTTGGCAGCCGTCAGTTCTGTGAGCCTTTAAATACTGTTTTTCCAGTGCTGAAATTAAAAAAAAAAAAAAAGAAAAATCTACTCAACTAATTTATTTCCTTTCTTCTTTCAATGAGTTCTAAATTACCCAGGGGGGTAGGATAAAAACTGTAATTCTGTTTTGACAGTTGAATGAACTGAGGCTTGGAGAGGTTAAGTGACTTACTTAGGATCACACAGCAATTCAACAGTAGAGGACAAACAAGAGTTCATGTTTTATTTGAAAGACCATTCTGGACTGGCTTACGGCAGAGACCCTGTCAATGGCTGTACTCAGTAACCACATGCATCACACAAAAGTTCTTCGATAATGACGCTGCTGGCAGTGAAAATGATGGCAGAAAGCAGTGCTGGGCAGGATACACCTTGGTGGGCGTGGAACCAAGCTGGGTTAAAATCCCAGCTCTGCCACTTACTAATCACACGATCACATGATCTCCCCCACTCCCCGACCACCCACACCTGCTTCCTCACAGTAGGGTTTTAAGGGACATACGTGATCAATGAAGGCACTTGTCTGTGATATGGTAGTTCCTGTCTCACACTCCCTTAACCTTTTGTGATTCGTTTCCCTTAACTGTAAGCTGGTTGTGATCGTATATCTTCATTGCTATGTGCAGTCATACCACTGGAAGGATATGGAACAAACTGCCCTTGGTATTCTGCCTCCTGCCTTCCTCTGTATATAAGGATGTTTTTCCACCTGATCAACCCAAAGAAACAACCCAAAGTAAGCATCAACCTATTAAGCAAGTTCAAGCAAATGCCAAAGGGCTGCCGTTCTGGCTTGGAATTCAGTCAGTGCCCTTAGGTATCAGGGCCTGCCTTGTGTGCCCTTGGTACCCCAATGCCAACTTTCTAATTGGATTTGAAGAGGATAGCATCTCCCCAAGTTTTCCACTCATACAAAGAGGCTGCAGTTTTTCCCTCCCACTACCACCTAAATGGGAAAACAGGGTCCAGGGCAGAGGTTATCCAAAGAGCCAAGCAGTGAATATTTTAGGTTTGCAGGCCATATGGTCTCTGCCTCAAATATTCACCTCTGCCATAAAAACAGCCTCAGACAATAAACAAACCTGGGGCCTGTTTTCCAATAAAATGTGATTTATAACAACAGGCAGGTCATTGTTTGCTGACCCCAGCTTAGGGAAAAGCAGTCCCACTTGACAATTCATTATAACCCTTCTTCATCTGTGGCACGTGGTGCACAAATGACTCCTCTCAGACACCCTATGAATAGATGTGATTCTTTCCAAGAAGAAGTTTGGAAGCCAGACTGACAGCATTTGAGAGGCTCAGCAGGGTTAATCAGTATGGTTCAGAATAGGCTAACAGCTGGGGCAAAAACCCTTAAAATCTCAGTGGTTCAACACCAGGAAGGTTTTCCCCCTGCTTGTAGTTTGGCCCTGTGTGGGTTGGCAGGCTCCCCGGGGATGGGTGGGGGCCATGGTGGGAAGGAGGACTCTGATCCCCAGAGTCATGCAGAGAGCAGGGGCTCTGAACATTTTTGTGCACGAATCTCTTTGGCAGTTTGATATAGCCTATGGACCTTTCTCTGAATGATGTTTGTAAATGAATCACATAAAATCCATAGGATCACACAGAAAATAAATTTTGAAATAGTTATCAAAATATTAAAATTAAAAGACCCACGTTGTAATATAGTACTGTGTGTACTTCTTTATAAGTACATCATTAAATAGATCCAGCAGCCAGTCTGATAACTACTGTAATTACAAAGTAATGATGAGCAAAAATGATATTTTGAGATGCTTATGTAATAACTGTAATGTGATATGAAAATATCTCTGATTTTTACTGGAAAAGAAGTCACAAGTACTATTAACACTACAGTGGTTTGGTGCTTGCGCTCATAATTGAAAAAAATGCTAACTTTCAATTAGAGGTTAGTGAAAATAAAAAGGTAGTGTTGCTCCTCCCAGGTTCCAGCATCCTGGGCCCTCTTGGGCACCAAAGGACCTAAGTTTTGGAATCCCTAATCCAATATCCAGGTCAGGCCTCAGAATCCTCCACCGGCTTCTCTGCTGGCAGGCAATGGAAGAGAGCCAGATGGGTGATGTCACATGCAACTTAGGGGCCAGATCCAGAAGTGGGGTTCACATCACTTCACCTCTGCCCATGACCAGGCACTAGGTCGCAAGTTTACCCATCTGTGTGGCAAAGGGCACGGAGGGGCCTGTTGTGTGAACTTGCCCTTCCCACCAGGAAGGAAAGGGGAACTACATCGCAGTGAGCCCCAGCAGGCTTTCTCACACTGGCCGAGCCAGGATTTGAACCCAGGACTTACAGGCAAGTGGCCAGTGCTCTTTCCACTCCTCTTCAGTATGTCAGTAACGGGGCACACACCCAAACCACCTCCCTCCCTGTAGTCCGGAGTTCCTCTACCTCACCACTATGGGCATTTTGATTTACTTGTTGTAGGGGTGTCCTGTGCCTCACGCATAGTTAGCAGCATCCCTGGTCTCTACCCACTAGGTGCCAGTAGCACTCCCTTAATAGGGACATCGGGAAAATGTCTCCAAATACCTTCAAGTGTCCCCTGCCAGTAGGTGCTGGGGGTGAATTTCTCCTGGGTGACAACCACCGTTTTAGTCCCTTTACCCAGCCCTTGGTCTTTGGTGTCTGGAGTATGTCTCTGGAATGATCGGAACTGCTTAGAAAGAACTGGTGAGACCCCAGAAGTTACGTTTACAATACATGATCCTTTTAGACTTGAAAGACTAGGGCACAGAAGTAGCAATATGCCTTTCCAACTCCCCTACTCCAGTACTTTTAGCTGGATGTTTAAGCAGAAACATACTCCTGGACATAGGAGAAATCTGGACCAGCCTTGCAGCATGTGACGTTAGCTTGGTGCCAGCAACTCAGTATTTCAATGACAACAAGCAAAAGTCAATAGGGACTGGGTTGGTTGCCCAACCCTATTGGGCCAGACAGGAAATTGACCAACACAGGTGGTTAAATTTATTATGAAATATAACAAAGGGCTGAAATTTGTTTGTTTCTGCTAATGACCACCTCAACTGCATATTGATTAAGATAGAAGATCAGCTGTCCCCGGCATATCACCTTGATTAAATGCTTTAGTCCAGATGATGCTAAAAGTGAATTACACAGATCATGAGCTAATTAGAAACCTAGTTTCTTGAAATAATAATAGGTTTTCAGAAAGGGAGGCTATCTTTTGTGCTTATATAAGTTTCAGCAATTATTTAAGTCAAATCAATTCAATTTCCTTACACAGGACTTACCAGGTCCTTTCACAGACCTGGTACTTTTAACTTTCTAAGCAGGGGACATGGCATGCAGTATTTCCCACTCATCCCCTTTTTCATAGAGTATCTCCAGGTGTTGCAGAAAAATATGTTACAGCTTGGTGTTATAGCTGAGTTGTGACAGCAACCTGAATCCAGGCGACAGACCAAGCAGCACTCGGAGAGTTGGAGAACTTAGGTTTATTTTACCAGTGGACCCAGAGGAGTTAACACTGCAAGCTCTGGACCCTGTCTATAGATTTACACAAGCTTTTGTAGGCTGCCAGTTTTACACTTTGCAACATCATATGCAAATAAAGTATAACAGAAGTTGACCAACCAGGAACAAGCTTTGTAGAAATAGACCAATCAGGAGTGACAGAAATGACCAATCAGGAGTGACAGAAATGACCAATCAGGAGTGACAGAAATAACCAATCAGGAGTGAGCTCCATGCAAATGAAGTACCACAAATGGACCAATCAGAAGTTAGGGAAGTGGACCAATCAGAAGTGAGAGTAACAACCAATCAGGAGTGAAGGAAATAACCAATCAGAAATTAGCTCAGGGAACCAATAGCATTTTAGGGACAAGTAAGCTGTTTCAGAGGGAAAAGTGAGATAGAGCCTCTGGGCCAGGGAACAGGACGATACCGGCATGGGAGTAGTGGCCCTGCTTGGGGGCCCTGCTGGTCTTTTTATGGGGCTTTCCACCTCACAGGAACTAATGTGCTCCCAAAATACACTTTATAAAATGGTGCTGGAGTCTCTCTAGGCCTTGGTTTCTTCCCCCTCACAAGGGGACAGCACAATCTCCCTCACGACCTTACAGAGCTATTGGGAATAAAAATGAGAAAACACTTGAAAAAGTTCTTTGTAAACTCTGAAGAGTTATAAAAGTTTAAGAGGTCATTATCAATGCATACTTATTAATAATTTACTAATAATAAAATCTTCCCTGCCTCACTTAGATGTTGAGTTGATGAATGTGATAATTGAGGTAACAGAGGCCCTGAGAGGTTAAGGGCCCAAAGACCCAAAAGGTTGATGGTGCAGCTAGAAATGGAGCCACAGCACAGATTAATTAGGATGACAAATACAGAAGCACTCTGAGCTTGGGAAAGCACTCTCTTCAATGCCAGTTGCTTTTGTTGTAGGGATGGTTATTATTTTGACTGCAGTGGAAAACAAGGCAGCAGGAAACCAAATAGTGGCATAAGCCACCCAGCAGTTTGGAAAGAATGAGGAAAGGGCGCTACACTGAGTTGGAACATGTCTTGAGCTCTTCTGAAAGCTACTTGACCTTTTTGAGCCTTTGTTCTCCAATCTACAAAGTGGAATTTTATATAATGCCTGTCTTCCAGAATGCTTGGAAAAATTGGAATATCCATGGGGTATCAGAATTGGTGTAGCAGGATATAGTGTGAGAGTGGAGGCCATTCAGCGGAAAAAGCTTTTGCTCTTACTCTGCAACTGCACACAGCTTTCTGGAGAATCCTCTAAGGCTGCAACTCTGTGATGGGCAGATCCTTAGCAGAGAGTGCAGCAGAAGCAAAGGTCTGATTCCAGACCTTCAAGTGAAACACACATATAACTATGCAAAACAAAACATTGACCCAAGGGTGACTCAAGGGGTGGAGAGTTTCTGGGGTTCAAAGAAGAGCCTGGTGATCTATCTAGAAAGGCTCCCTGCAGAAGGTGGTGCTCTTACTGACCCTTCCCACTTCACATGTAAGAGTGGGCCTAGCCTCCTCGCACCTCTGGCCCTCCCCACAGCTGCCCAGGTGAGCAGTCTGGGTGTGGAATAGGCCATTGCCTGAGGAATCCAATGGACTGGCACCAAGTCTGCAGCACAACTGTGAGTGTGAATAATGAAGCTCCACCCTGGGGTAACGTGTCAGTTACATCTCAGCATTGATTCAGTACTTTATGCTTTTGAAGTATTTTTGTAACCATTAATCACCTGGACTGTTACTCTGCCGGATCCCATCAATGGAGGAAACCCCTTCCTCAGAGCATGGTGCTCTTGTTCCTCTCCCAGTGGTATAATGTTTAATCTGTTATCTATGACTCTCTCTCTCTCTCTTTTTTTTTTTTTTTTTTAGTTTAAGCTAGTTTTTTTTAACATTTTTATTGAGTTATAGTCATTTTATAATGTGTCAAATTCCAGTGTAGAGCACAATTTTTCAGTTATACATAAACATACATATATTCATTGTCAAATTTTTTTCACTGTGAGCTACCACGAGATCTTATATATATTTCCCTGTGCTATACAGTATAATCTTGTTTATCTAGTCTACATTTTGAAATCCCAGTCTGTCCCTTCCCACCTCCTGCCCCCTTGGCAACCACAAGTCTATATTCTACGTCTGTGAGTCTGTTTCTGTTTTGTATTTATGTTCTCTTTTTTTTTTTTTTTTTTAGCTTCCACATATGAGAGATCTCATATGGTATTTTTCTTTCTCTTTCTGGCTTACTTCACTTAGAATGACATTCTCCAGGAGCATCCATGTTGCTGCAAATGGTGTTATGTTGTCAGTTTTTATGGCTGAATAGTATTCCATTGTATAAATATACCACTTCTTCTTTATCCAGTCATCTGTCGATGGATATTTAGGCTGTTTCCATGTCTTGGCTATTGTAAATAGTGCTGCTATGAACACTGGGGTGCAGGTGTCTATGACTCTTTTAATATATTCTATCTGCTCTGTACTTTTCTATTATCTGATCTAGTGTAAGTGAAATTTTAAAGCTGATTGAAAATTTTAAAAAGGAAACAAGTTGTATGTATCTCTATGTCTAAGTAAATAAGACACAAATGGTGCTTGTTCTCTCGGGTGACGATGAGCTACTTGAGAGACAGCTCAGCAGGGTCCCCTCAACCTGATGGCTCCTACCAGTGGTCTGAGGCCAGCAGAACTCCCAGAATGTTTTTTCCTGCCTTTCAAACCTAAAGCCAGAAATCAGCCTTGGAGCAGGCAAGGCCAAGAACAGTGTAAAGAGAATCAGGAAAGGATATCTAGGTACCTAAGGACAGGAATCCTATTAGGCAAAGAATACCCAAAGCATAATACTTTTCATACCAGAGGGTGGGAGAAAAATTCAGCTAATTAATTCCCTTTTCTGTCAGCTCTCTTGTCACCTAAGTAGTTCTTGACTCCACCCACTGGTCCCCTGCCCTGCTCTTAATGCCTTCGTGTGAGGCATCCATGGGGCGCTGTTTTACCAAACAGCTGGAGGAACGAAAGAAGCTTTGATTTGCAGTATTTGCCAATTTCCCTGGTACACATTCTTCCACTATGGCAAATCTCGAGCTAACAACATGACACCATTAAACGTGGAGTAGGGAAAAGGTGCCCCGTGGTAGCCCATCGCTTTATACCACTTCCACCAGACAGAAAAAATAGATGCTCATAATCTCCAGAGCAGCCACAAGAGTAAAGTGTAATTTTAAAAATTAGGAAGTAATGAGTTTTAAAGAGGCATTGCTGTTGTTCAATATAATTACATTTATGTATTTGAAGGTTTATAGAATTTAAATATTGATAATAATGTGTTTGACAACAAGCTTGTGAAATTCCTAAAAATTTAACAATAGGCCCTCATGAGCTGGTATGGGTGGACTCCAGTACCTTAATTGTTGCAAGCTTTTAGCTATTTCATTCCCTTCCAGCCAGAGGCCACCAGGAACACATCTTCAGTTGAACAAATCTAGTTTATTGCTCTTTTTAATGAGGCAGAACGGATAGCATGGGATTTCATGAGGCGTCTCAGTCAGAGGTGCTAGGAAGGGCCTATTATAGGATCAAAACTTGTGTTAGTTGCTTTAGAGGAAGGTTCAAGGAAGCAGGACACGGTCCAGAACTGTGAGTTGTCAGGAATGGGGGTAATTCTAAGACTTAGTATCTTAGTGAATCTCATCTACAATGCTGAAAGAATGAAGCGAGGTTAAACCTGTAATTGGTAAAGCAGCATCAGCTACTGACACTGACCAATAAAGGGGGATGTTTAATCATTTTTGTTATTTGGACAATGTTTGTGCTTTTAGTCTGTGTTCAGACAGGATTATGGACTGGTCTTGTCTTTGACTTGACTCATTATAGTCACAGAGCAGCCTTGTCTGCTGTGGTCTGTGAAGGGGTTTATGGTCATCAGGGGAACACCAAGGCCTGGCTGAAAGTTCCAGACCAGCCCCTGGGGTTCAGGGGCTGCTTTTCCCTTTCCCAACTGGGATCCTCACCCCAGTCTTGTGTCACCCAAATGTGTCTTTCCATACTACCAAACTTTCTAAAGCACAGATCCAGTCGTATCCCATCCCCACTTAAAACCGTCCAATTGATCTCCTTTGTCCTCCTAATAAAATGGCAGCTTGCAAGTCCTGCTGGTCCTTGCCTTGTTTTGACCCTTATCTTAGGCACACCCTGCTTCACATTTTCCAGTTCCTCTCATGCCATTTTTCTGCACCATGCCTGCCTTGCCCATGCTGTTTCCATGCTCAGGAATGTCTTCTCCCACTTCCATCAGCCCTCCCACTCCTACTCAGACTCTGCAGGCAGCCCACCCATCGTTTAAGGCCCGTCTCAAGTGCCACCTTCCACAGAAAGCTTTCCCTGACATCCAGCCTGATTCCTGCTTAGGCTGGGAACCCTCCTTGGTGCTCTCGTAAAGTCAGTCAATTCATTCAACAAGTATTTCATGATGTTTTCTTTCCCGGGCTTTGTTCTAGGCCCTAAGAATTCAGCTAAGAATACGACAGATACAGTCCCTGTTCGTTTGGATTTCACATTCTGATGGACAGAAATAAGCAACGATTTTTTTTTAAAGCTGCAAAAGAAGAAACAAACCAATGCCAATAAATGTTCCATATAGATTTATAATTGGGTTCTATGGAAGTGACTGGCTGCTTCTTGAGATTGAGCCTTTTTGCAGAGAGGACAATCTGAGGTTGAAATCTGAGTGACTAGATAGCTTGTCCCATATTCTAGCCTCATTATCTGATTAAGGACCCATTTCCCTTACAAGAATATAAAATTATGGGATAATTCTTCCCTCCTGGCCTTTCAAGCTGCTGAGATTTCTCCCCTGTCATCTCCAAATACCCAGATCTCACCCATGGTAAGGACTGGTGAGGTCATTCTGTCCCTGAAGGCTTTGCCAGCTCCTGAAGAACTTGGCAGTCCTGAGCCTTAGTAACCTGCACCACACGGTGGTCTTCAATACCAGGATTTGCAGAGGAGCACCTGAAATTCCAGACCCAGCGCTGTCTTTCTGTGGGACATTGGACAAGTCATTTAATTTCTCTGAATGCTTTTTCCATCTGTTCAGTGGGCAAGCTCCCTTATGATAAAGGGCTATACTTTTTTCTTTACATATAATTTACATAGAGCCATAAGGACTGTATCTTATTTACCTTTGTAGCCCCAGCATTGAACACAGTGCCTGGCACACATTACGTGTTTATAAATGTCTGTAGAGTAAATTGATGGAATAATCATAATCACTTTCCTAAAGGAATGTTTTTGAGATAACTGATTTCAAGCATCTAATAGGAAATAGGCCAAAAAAAGAACTCTCTGTTTTCATTCTTACATTAGCCTCTCTTTTTCCCCTGTTGCTTTTGTTCCTTTTATTTACACTATTATATTTTCACTTTATCCCACATATGAGAAACCTTTGACACAAAGTTAGGGCTTAATAAACCTCAATTTACTGGTTTTAAACTATAATGAAATATGAGGCACTCAATGGCTCTGAAAAATGGAGAACACTCAGAATGTATGCCTCAAAGTTATTGAAAATCTATTAATTTGGTTTGCCTTCAAAGATGTCACTTTAAATGTAGTACACACTCATTAAAGAAAATTTGGGAAATACGGAGGAGTAGAAGGAAGAACGGAATACTTTAGTTCTACCTAAGCATAATCACTGTTGACATTTGAGAATATATGTTTTTTAAACATGCATAATTTTGCTTAGTTGAGTCATACTGTATATACAATTTTATTTGCTTTTTCCCCTTAACATACCTTAAGTACTTTTCAAGCTATTGTCTAATTTTAATGGCGGCACTATATTCTGCACCATAGTTCACTCAGGCATTTGCTATCATTGGACATTTATTTGCTTCCTATTAGATTCTATTATAAATAATACTGCAGTGAGTGTTTGTGTGGATATTCTTCCCCCAAAACAAAACTGTAAGTTCAAGAAACTGAGGTGTAGATGTAAATCTGGAATTGCCTCCAGAACTCTTTGCTGTAAAGCAAAGTGTATGAAATACTTTTTTAAAAAATGCCTTAGATCCTAACTTTATTGTTTCCACTGGTATAGGTTGAAAAGTCAGAAAGAGAAGATTTTAGAAGTTAATTGAGAAATAGCAAGCAAGTTGGGTAAACTGCCTAATCTAAACTCATTAGATAAGCATTTATTACAATACAGTACATTGATGATTGTAATTAGCACATTTATAGTTTTTAGGAAACATATTTCTCTCTATTGACTGAAGTCTTGAAATCAACAGCTTTTCAAGCAGGGCTGTGGCTGGGTAGCACGTTCTGTGGGCTAGGGAACTGGTCACCAAATTCCCTGAGCCTAACATTCCTGAGCTTGGCTTACCTTTCAGAGTTGTTGTGAGAGGAATAGGAGATGATGATTAGAACCATTGGTTGTTGTTATTATTGTTGTTTTCAATTCATCAAATCTCTTGAGATTTAACTTGCTTTCAGAAACATGCACCAATCTTAAGAGGACAATTTGAGTACTTCTTATATATGTTTACATCTGTGTTACCTCCAATCAGATCCAGACGCAGGACTTTTCCAGCACCCTGGAAGACTCCTTCGTGCCCCGACTCAGCCAGCAGCTCCCCATTGTAACTATTTCGCATATTCTTGAACTTCACATAAGCAAAATTGTATAGTATGGACTCGTTTTTTTTTGGTCTAACTTATTCTACTTATCATTATATCTGTTCAGATTTCCCAATGCTCACCCTTTTTCATTGTTGTATAGTATTCCATTGTGTGACTATATTCATTCTACCACGATGGACATTTTTGTTATTTCTGCTTTTTGGCCATTATAGTTAAAGGAGTTATGGACATTTTTATATGCCTTTTTGTGAACAACAGGTATACGCTTTTAGACATTTTACAAATTATTGGTGAGAACAATGGACCGAGAGCTAAGGAATCTGGGTTGTTTTTGGAGCTCTGCCATTTCCAAGTTGTATAATTTTATGCAAATCACCTCACATCTCTGGATCCAAATTTCCTTAGCAATAAAATGAGGAGTTTTCACTTTGAGAGTTCATGACTTTCTGACTAAATACCTGTGTAACATGAAGGGAAGTCATTTCATTTCTCTGGGTCTCAGTTTCCTGATCTATAAAATAAAGCAATTGAGCCAAATGCTACCCAAGATCCCTTCCAGCTGTAAATTCCATGTTTCAAAAGAATTCAATACTGTCTGCATCGCAGAGATAATCATTGCTTTCCACAAGGAATCACCAAAGTGTCCTGAATGTAGCAATTCTTTCCAAGAGCCACCATTCAGCAAAGGAATTTGGAGGCAGAAGACACGAGCTTGGTCAGCTCATATCTTAGAAATACACCTCAATCTGCCTCAGTTTTAGCATCTGTAAAATGGGGGTAATGAGGTTTGACTTACCCCTCTCAAGCCTATTGTATGATACTGTGATCCTCAGCTTCTTCCAACAAGACCACAGCCCCATGCAGGGAGACCCTTACTGTCTTGTCAAACTCTGTACCACCCACTGACACACAACAAAGTGCCTGGTAGGTGCTCAGCAAAGGATTTCCTGAATGAATGAAAGTGTTTTGAAAACTATACATTGTTTTATGAATGTTAACTTTCATCATTACTTCCTGTTATAGTCCATGTGCTGATGGAATCAAATCTCAAGGTGGATTCATTTATGCAATTGAAATTATACATTGCTTGTCTTGTGCATTAAATCATGCTACTTGCTAAGGGGCTTCAAAACATGAGGCATGATCTCAACCTTTGAAGATATGCATCACTCAATTCAACAAATATTTATTTCCTGAACACCTGTTATTGCACCAGGCATAGTGCCAGGTGCTGGTACTAAAAGGATAAATAACACATAATTCTTTTTGCTTTCTCATTGTTGTGTGTTATATTTTCCATTAATTTATTTATTTGCTGAGAATTTTCCCTTCCATATGATCCACCAATGGTATACATAACCTATAGGGAAGACAGACAAGTAAACAGATTATTAACAATCTTTCATAATTGGTTTTTAATGGAAGTGTGAATGGAGTTCTGTGGGAACAAAAGTGCAGACACTGAAAAAGCCACAAAAAGTAGGTCACATTCAACCAAACCTTAAAGAATGAGTAGAAGTCAGCCACACAGATGTAGCCCCCTGCCTCTCTGCTTCTCTCTTCAGCCCCTCTCTGACCTGGGCTCTGCAGAGCTGCTAGGAATCTTTCAAAGGAGAATCACAGCATGTTGCACTGCTGTGTGAATCCCTCAGTGCTCTCCCACCACTCTCTGAGGAAAACCCAGCCCCTCACTATGCACAAAGCCTGGACTGTGCTGGATCCTGCCTCCTGCTCTGCTCTCACCCTTGCCCACTGTGCACCATGGCCTCCTTTCTGCTCCCAAGCCACACCATGCTCTTTCCCTTCCCTGAGATTTCGCCTTTGCTGTTCCCTCTGCTAGGAGTGCTATTCTCCACACTCCTCATACAGATGGTTTATTTCCATACTTCTGATCTGTCTTAGCCACTCCCTCCTCTCATGTGCTCAGTCTTAGTGTTTCTCAGTCCAGATTCATATTAAAATTGTCTAGCAAATGAAGCGTCTAGAAAAGGCAATCTCTAGAAAGCAGATCAGGGGTTGCCCAAGGCTGGGGGTGGGGATAGGGAGCTACTACCAATGGGCAGGAGGGATCCTTTTAGGTGATGGAAATGTTCCAGAACTGAACTGTGGACAGCTGCACAACTTTGTAGCTGACTACACATCATCAAAACACATACTGACAATGTGTGATGTAAATTATACTTCGATAACTGTTTTAAAATTTTACCTGAGGTGCTTTTAAAAAATATTTGTACTTGGAGACGACCCCACGCTTAGAAACTCTGGGGATGAGGCCTGAGCACCTATACATTTTTAAAGCTCTCCAAGTGATTCCGATATACAGCTATAACTGAGAACCACTGCTCTATCTTATCAGCCTGTTTACTGACTCCATAGCACTGTAGTTAGCTTATTTACTGAATTGTTTACTTGATTATTGCCCTGATCACACATAGTAAGAGCTCGCTAAGGGAGAGTCTTTTACTGGATCACTTTCAGATCTCCAGCATCTAAGAACATAGTAGCTTCTTAATGTATGTTTATTAAGTAAATGAACAGAAAACCGGAGGATAGAAGGAAAGCCCTTGCTAAGGCACAGAAACACAAAGAATATGGCGTGTTAACATGGCGTGTTTGCCAAAGTGCTGCCCAGAATGGCAAACAAAACTGGAACTACATGCTGTGAGAATCATTCAGTCAGTGCTGAAAGGACCTGTGGGTGGTTGCATTAACCCTGCAAAGCAATGTGGAAAGTACCCAGACACAGAAAATAGAGGTGTTCTAAAGGAGTCCAGAAATATGGGAATAGAGAATTCAGGGAAAATATTATCTCTCACCTTCCTAACTCTGTACCCTCAGAGTAGGAAAATTTACATTTGAGAATTTTAAAGCCATGTGTCACTAACTCAAATATTACCTGTACTCCTATGTTCATTGCAGCATTATTTACAATAGCCAAAACATGGAAACAACCTAAATGTCCATCAAGAGATGAATGGATAAAGAAAATATGGAATATACATGCAAAGGATTATTATTCAGCCATAAAAAGATGGAAATCCTACCATTTAAGACAAAATGCATGAAACTTGAGGGCAATATGCTAAGTGAAATAAGTCAGACAGAGAAATACAAATACTGTATAATTTTACTTATTAGTGGAATCTAAAAAAAAAACAAACAAACTCAGAAACAGAGAACACATTGGTGGTTGTCGGGAGCAGGAGATGAGGGATGGGGGAAATGGGTAAAAGTGGTCAAAAGGTACAAACTTCCAGTTAAAACATGAAAAAGTTCTGGGAATGTAACATACAGCATGGTGACTATAGTTAACAATATCATACTGTATATTTGAAAGTTATTAAGATAGTAGATTTTAAAATTTCCCACCACACACATAAAACTGTAACTATACGAGGTGATGGATGTTTTAATTAACCTTATTGATTGTGGTGATCATTTTGCAATATATACAGATATAAAATCAATATGTTATACATCTTAAACTTACACAATGTTATATGACAATTTTATTTCAATAAAACTGGGGGGAAAAGTCATTAAGGCAAAAAGAAAGTGCTCTTGCCTGTAGACCTATGCAAGTCCCACGGGTGTTTTGCATTCATTGAGACAGAGCATCAGACAGATGACTAAATAATAAAATATAAAACATAAATGGCGGTGCATACATATTTAATTAGTAAAAATGGGCTAGAAAGTTTTCAGGCTCTCCCTCCCCTTTTTCAATTAGATGTGAGTAACTTCATTTTGCATTGTTGCAGATAATTTTCTCCTAGGAAAGCAAATTTATTTTTCCTCTTTGGCACTCCATCCAAGTTGGAAGAGTGAAGATGGAACTAAAGCCAAATCTTGGGAGGACTGGGAGTACAGATAGAAACAGAGGCTTATTTCAAGAGGGAGAAATCACAATGTCCAATCTGAGATCAAAAGTTGACTATGAACAGGCTACAGAGGCAAGTTGCAAATGGGAGTCTAGGACTGGGGAGATCTTCGGTGAAGAGCATAGGGTAAGCAAGATAGGAAAGAACTTGTGCCGAGCTCAGCAACAGACTAAATGCCTTTCTTTCCTGCATATGATGCTCCTTAACCCAATTCCCTGCCTTAAAAATAAAAAAGTCTTTTGTGCTAGTTCATGTTACCAGAGACCACTTGGTCTGAAAATTAAGAAGCAGGAATTCAAGAAGGATAGCTAATAACAAATTGATCTATGGAACAGAGTTAATGAAAACAGTCCAGTTATGTTTTGGGGAATGTCTATGATCAATAATGATTTTAACCTTTAGTACAGTTGATAGTCAAACAAACATCTGTGTGAAGAGTTATTTAGCAAAACCATTGATTAGTTTTAGCATTTCCTAATTTGTGACATCATAGAAGACAATTCTTCAGATTTCTATGCCTGAGGAGCTTGCATGCAGGTGACTGCAAAGCTATTTAAGATCATAAGTATGTAAGCTAAAAATAGGTTTCCCAGTATAACCCTTTGTTACTAAATGTAATTAGCTGATTTCTCAATAAAGGATGCACATTGGCCTTAGGCCTCCTAATGGAATTGCGATACAGATTTTGTCTATGTCGGTAACTAAGAATTTGCATTTTAAACACATACCAGGTCAAATTTAAAGGCCAAGAAGAGATCAATGAAATCTGCAAAGATTTTGTATTATTCCTGAAAAGTTTTCATAAATAATAACAAGTATAACAATTGTCGATAGAAAATTAACTTTGCCTAAAAAAGCCCATTTGTTCCTCAAGAAAAATATTAGCATAAGAAATCCTGACCCATTGTTAAGAAATAAACTGACCAAGTTTTTATGTTTTATATAGCCAAGTTTTGTGGATATGTGATATCCAACCAATTTCTTGTAGGCAATAAAAATCACACCCTTTTCAAAGATGGGTAAATTACATACCAAATCTATTCAGGTGTGATAATGCCATGGTGTTTATGAGGGTAAGCATGTTGGCGAGGGTCGAGTCTGCCAGTCAGAAAGGACTTGAACTCTTCCTGGAGCCAGGGAAGCCTTATCTGTTAATTAGATTATGCTAACAGTTTATTAATCAGCTTGTGGTATATGGATTACCAAGTAATCAGCAAACTTACACCTATGCTGGAAAGATACCTCCTAGTATATGACTAAGAATGCAGCCAGGGATGTAGTCTATGACTCTGCCTAAGGCTTCTCCCAGAGCAAGGTGGCCAAGGCCTTTGACCAACCTCACTTCCTCCACCTCCTGCCAGCTACACATCCCTCCACATTTTGAAAGCTTATGAAAATAACTGATCTATTGTGGAAGTGCCTCAATCATTTTAGATTAATAGGTTTTATTTTTTTTACAGCAGTTTCAGGTTTATGGCAGAATTGAGCAGAAAATACAGAGTTCCCACATAGCCCTCCTCACCCACACACGTATACTCCCCTACCCTCAACATTCCTCATCACTGTGGCATATTTGGTACAATCAATGAACCAACGTGGACACATTATTGTTAACCGAAGTCCATAGTTTACATTAGGATTCACTCTTTTTTTTTTAATATTTTTAATTGAGTTATAGTCAGTTTACAATGCTGTGTCAATTTCCAGTGTAGAGCACAATTTTTCAGTTATACATGAACATACATATATTCATTGTCACATCCTTTTTCACTGTGAGCTACCACAAGATCTTGAGCAAATATCCAGAAGGAACCCTACTTCAAAAAGACACCTGCACCCCGATGTTCAGAGCAGCACTATTTACAATAGCCAAGACATGGAAAAAGCCTAAATGTCCATCAACAGATGACTGGATAAAGAAGATATGGTATATTTATACAATGGAATACTATTCAGCCATAAAAATGACAACATAACGCCATTTGCAGCAACATGGATATTCCTGGAGAATGTCATTCTAAGTGAAGTAAGCCATAAAGAGAAAGAAAAATGCCATATAAGATCGCTCATATGTGGAATCTAAAAAAAAAAAAAAAAAAAAAAAAAAAAAAAGAACATAAAAGAAAAGAACATAAATACAAAACAGAAACAGATTCAGAGACATAGAATACAAACTTGTGGTTACCAGCAGGGAGAATGGTCAGAAAGGGTAGCCTGGGAGTTCAAAATTTGTAGATACTGACAGACATACATAGAATAGATAAACAAGATTATACTGTATAGCTCAATCATTTTAGATGATAATGCTTCTATCTCCTTGTGACCTCTGTAACTGTTCTCAAGAAATGAACTTATTTACAAGGCAGAAACAGACTCACAGACATGGAAAACAATCTTATGGCTATGGGGGAGGTGGGAAGGAATAAATTAGGAGTTCAAGATTTGCAGGTACTAACTACTATATACAAAATAGATAAGTTTATACTGTATAGCACAGGGAACTATATTCAATATCTTGAAGTAAACTATAATGAAAAGAATATGAAAACAAATAGATGCATGTATATGTATGACTGAACCATTATGCTATACACCAGAAATTGATACAATGTTGTAAACTGACTATACTGCAGTTTAAAAAAAAAGGAGAAGAAGAAGACCTTTATCTGATCCGAATTAAGAAGTGAATTGGCAATTCAACCACTCGCAGAAACTTCAGCTATCAGACTGTCAAGGGGAAACCACAGAGAAACATTGGAAGCAGAAATATGGACAGTGACAGACCACAAATTAAGAAAGACTGGCTGACCCTGTGTGGCAGATGTTATCATCAATGAATTTAGGTTCTTGTTCTCTTTTTTTCCTCCAGGTCCATTACTAGATATTTGTGTTTTTGAATAGGCTTGATATTGGAAGAGATAAGTTCAGAAAGTGTAAGAATTGTTTAAAATCATTATAGATAACACTAAATTAGCATTTAGTATATGCCAGGCAACATTTTAAAATGTTTAAAAGAATTTATTTATTCCTCATGATTAATATGAAGAAACCAAGACGCAGAGAAGTTTAGTAACTTGGTCAAGATCACACAGCCAGTCAGTGTCTAAGTGAAGCTTTGAACCAGACAGGCTAGCTCCTAGATCTCTATATTTAACTAGTATATGTTTCATATAAAATAAAATGTGGGAAGAAAAATCTCTTTTATTATTATTGTTTCATCTGCTTTTTATTTGCTGACAAAGGGAAAGATGCTAGAATCCTTGCAGCTTAGTAGCTTACAGCTCCATTTGTGGTGAAAAGTAAATTTAATTAGTTCACTGGTAATTATTGTCTGACTGAATTATACTTTAAAATTTAATATACCAATCACAACTTAATTAGCAAACAGAGTTGTAAAGTAACAAACTGGTGCTTAAAAATAACCATTGTGTAGATTTCTGCTTTTCCTAAAATGGGTTATTTCTTTGCTTATTCCTTCACACCATTTTTCCCCAATACCACGAAATAAACAAATAAACAAATACATGGAAAGGGGAAAAGGTAGAAGTAAACCAAAAATTTTCCATGGTTTGACATCTCCAGAAATTTTTTATTGTTAGATTAGATCATAAAGCTGGAAGAGGGATACAGAAATCAAGATTTGGGGAGAAGAGGTGGTAACAAGGACATGAGGTCTCTAACCAAGGCCTGCAATACAGGAAGACGTGGAGGGGAGAAGCAGTAGGGAAAGCTGCCCAGTTTCACCTGCTATTTTGGAGCAGAGAAGGAAGGCTCAGTGAGGGGAGGCTCAGTCCCAGGAGGATGGAGGGCAGGGCTACTTCTGCTTCAGGAAACTTGGACAGAGCTCCCTAAACTCATCAGCTTCTCAGAGCCAAACCTTAAACTCACTCTCCTGAACAGCCTTTCAGATAGACTTTCTTAGTTTCCTACCAGTCCAGAGGTTTGAGGACTATTCATTTTCTGGTACAGTTTCAAGAGATGTCAGGGAAAGTAAGGGGGAAAACTGCTTGTATTGTGACAGGCTCATTCCCCCATTCAAACTAGGAGTAGCATGTTGCTCCTCTAACCAGGAGAGTGTCTGGCAGTGTGTGGCAGGGTCCTGAGCTGAAAGGCTGAGACTTACTGTCCGCTACTCTGCACTCGGTGTCAGTGAGATAGCTGTTTCATTGTTCCTGGTGAAGGAATAGGGCAGGTAAACATGGGAAGATGCAGCAGAACCTGGAAGCAAATGTAATTTGGATACCTGAAAGTAAGCAAAAGTTGCAGAACTGTGCATAGGCTGTTAGGTATCATGTCCTAATGGGCCTGGGATAGAGGTGGTCAGGTCCTTCCTCACCTCAGCTTCCAGTGTCATCTGCATGTTAACTGAAGGTGGGGACGCTCTATGGATGCCTTAGTTATCTGCCCCTCAGACGGAATCCAGACTCAGCAACTCCTTCTCACTTTAGACTTAATCCTCAAATGCCCTTTGACTCATATAGGAAGCACTTCAGGTTTTTCAGATATCAGGTAGGAGCCCTCCCTCTAAGCAGAGCCTGTAGAGTACATTAGGCTGAGTCAAAAGGCACTGGACTGAGGAGGAACAGTTTTCCCAAGTGGAAAGCATCTTTCTTCTACAATGCCAGGGGTTGATTGTGCTAGGGATTTGTGAGGACCCCATGAGCTAAAATATGTAAAGCCCTTTTGAACAGTGCATGGCACCAAGTGAATATATAAGAGATCATAATTGTTATTACTTCCCTTGGCAAATGAGAAAAAGCCTCAAGGAGATTAAATAAGTTGCCCTACTGATGTGTGACAAAAAAACAGAACCAGGATTGAGACCAGGTGTGACTGATTCCAAATCTTCCCCTTCTAGAATGCTGTCCACCTGAGGGAAACTAATGAGAAGCATATTAGCAGACCTTCCAGTCCTGCCATTGTTGCAGAAAAATCTGTTACAGCTCAGTGTTATAGCTCAGTGTTACAGCTCATTTGTGACAGCAACCTGAATCCGGGCGAGAGACCAAGCAGCACTCAGAGAGTTGAAGAACTCAGGTTTATTCCGCCACCAGGGCCAGAGGAGTTAACACTCCAACCCCTGGACCCCGTCTGTACGGTTACACAGGCCTTTATAGGCTGCCAGTTTTACACTTTGCAACATCATATGCAAATAAAGTATAACAGAAGTTGACCAACCAGGAACAAGCTTTGTAGAAATAGACCAATCAGGAGTGAGCTCCATGCAAATGAAGTACTACAAATGGACCAATTTGAAGTTAGGGAAGTGGACCAATCAGAAGTGAGAGTAATAACCAATCAGGAGTGAAGGAAATAACCAATCAGAAGTGAGCTCAGGGAACCAATAGCATTTTAGGGGCAAGTAAGCTGGTTCAGAGGCAAAAAGTGAGATAGAACCTCTGGGCCAGGGAACTGGATGATGCCAGCTCAAGAGTAGTGGCCCTGCTTGGGGGCCCTGCCAGTCTTTTTATTGGGCTTCCCGCCTCCTGGTAAGACCAGCCCTACACCCAAGCCCTGATAAAAGCATAGATAGGCATGGGCTGTAATAGTGCATTTTTCCAGTTGAAGTTCCAAAGCAGCTTCTGAATCCTTCTCAACATGGCATGCCAAGCAGCCACTTCCCATCATTTAGAATCCTGATGAAAAATGAAGCTATTTGCCATCTCTGAGTTGTGGTGCCCAACTATTAGGCATGCAGACCCTGTGGACCACACCTCGTAATTCTTCCCTGAATCTTCATCGATTGTGGTCTTCTGGGCTTGTTCTCTGAGCAGTGTCTCCAGTAGGGCTGAAATTAAGATTTCAGAATGACAGTCTCACAAGTTTTAAGTACAAGTACTGTTATGAGAATTATACATCTCCAACACCATGATCAAAGCTTCCTGGTGTCACTGAGTTAGATACCTTTCATAAAACTTGGGTTGTCTGTCACTAGAATGCCTTCTTCCTATCTTACTGTAATTTTTGTGAAGTTATACCCTAAATCTGGAGTCATTCAGAACAAAATGCCAAACTCAGGAGAACTATCATAATGTACACATGGTATCCATAATGCTTCTAACTGTTCTGTCTAGATTTTGTTTCTGAGAGAGATTGCTTCTCAGTACTACTTTTTCTTAATTGTTTTTCCCCACAAGAACATTCTGTTGTTCCTACAAGATTTCTATATAACAAACATAGAACTGAAGAGCTTGGTTTTTTCTTTTTCTTTTTTTTTTTTTTTAACTCTCCTGCATGAAAATTAGAAAATACACTCATGCTGTTAAGAAAGTGCAGAAAAGCCTGACTATGATGAAGCTATTCTCCTATCTGTCCTGAATGAGACTGGTAAATTGCAAGAAGGAGAAAAGAATTCTTCCCAGTTCCCAAGAGGAACTGCAGATTTACTGACAATCGAAAGATGGATGGGTAGTGCTTTTTATTCATTCCATTGTCAGTCAGTCAACAGCTCTGACTGCGCATTACCCAAACAACTGAACAGGTGTGTGGTTTTTCACTCTCTACTCAGTGGAAGCTGCCACTGGGGGCCAGATGTCTCTTGTTACAACAAAGCACTCTCCTTCTATATCTCAGTCACATCCCATCATGGGGGAGAGAAAAGATGCCTGAAGGACTTCGAAGGCAGAAATTACCTCCAGTCCCTGAGGGAAAGGTAGGCTTATTCCGTGCCCAGGCAA
This sequence comes from Camelus dromedarius, assembly GCF_036321535.1. Taxonomy (NCBI): domain Eukaryota; kingdom Metazoa; phylum Chordata; class Mammalia; order Artiodactyla; family Camelidae; genus Camelus; species Camelus dromedarius. The sequence continues at coordinate 219,591 of NC_087451.1, read as the reverse complement.
GGAGACAAGCAATACTCTTGTCCAGGCAGTCCAGGGACTCCTAGAACAGAGGGAACGGCAGGGTGGATTGGACCTGCAAGGGTAGGTACCACCTCATCTGGTCATGACTGCTGAAGTTGATGGAGACTGGGAGTCAAGAACAGATACCCAAAAACCATTAATCTAGGAAAGGTGTGTGAGCATAAAATTTGAATCTAGAAGAAAGATCTGTCTTTTTGTTGAATATAGTTTCAGATGCTACTAACATTTCTTCAATGTGTACCATATTTCATTGAATTTCATTGGTTCTAAAACACATATTTTTCCACAATTTAACATCTTTGAAATTAAAATACAACTTATAATTGATTATCTGTCATAGTTTACTGGGCAGCAGTTTTTCTTTCTTGGTGATACATAAAATAGCAGTGCATCTTACAATCTACAGCATAACAGATTTCATGAAGTATGGTTAACATTGCTAAGTACTATGCTGGGTACCTTCATAGAAGTTATGTCATTTAGTTCATTTTTTTCTGGTAGAAGCTCTACTGAGATACCATACAACTTTCTCAATTAGAGTGTACAATTCAATGTTTTTTTGTATATTCACAGAGTTGTACTACATCACCACAACAATTTAGAACATTTTTATCATCCTATGAAGAAATCCTATACCCATTAGATGTCACTTCCATTTCACCCAGCCCATCCAGCTCTAGGCAACAACAAATCTGCTTTTGAGCCCTATAAATTTGCCTATTTGGGACATTTCTTATGAATGGAATTATATTATACGTGGTCCTTTGTGTTCTACTTCTTCATTTAGCGTGATATTTTCAAGGCTCACCCATGTTGTAGCATGTATACTAATTAATTATTTTTCATGGACAAGTTATTCCATTGTATGAGTAGACTACATTTTATTTATCCATTCATCAATTGATGGACATTTGGATTATTTCCATCCTTTGGCTCTTATGAATAATGATGCTATGAACATTTGTGTACAAGTTCTTGACTGGACATATGTTTTTATTTCTCTTGGGCATATACCTAGAAGTGGAATTGCTAGGTCAAATGGTAATTTTATGTTTAACTTTTTGAGAAACTACCAGACTGTTTCCCAAAGTGACTGCACCAGTTTGCATTCCTACAGTGTATGAGGGTTCTAATTTCTCCATAGCCTTGCTAACACTTGTAATTATCTGAAATTTTAGTGCTAGCCACCACAAGTAGGTGTGAAGTAACATCTCACTGAGGTTTTGATTTGCGTTTCCCTAGTAGCTAATAATGTTAAGCATCTTTTCATCATGCTTACTGGACATTTGTATATCTTCTTTGAAGAACATTCATTTCTTGGGACAAACTGTTATCAAGTCTTCACTATATTCTAGGTATGTGGGAGACATTGCATTGAAAGCACCAATTCTTCACCCCTCTCTGTATCCATACCCTTTGCAAACTAATTTGGTACTCAGTAATATCGATTTGGTAGTACCTTCTCATTTGAACTCAGAACTTAGCCACATGTCTTGCTTTGTCCAGTGAGATGTTAGGAGATCACACCCAAGCTAGCCTGCTGAAGGATGAGATATGTGGTGAAGGGCTGAGTTTCTTCATCATCCCAACCAGGACTCTTCTTGATCAGCCAATAGCCAGGCAATCCCCAGATAAATAAGTGAACCCAGCAAATTTGTCAGAGCTATCTAAAGACTTGCAGCTAACCACAGACACATAAACAAATTCAGCTCAGATCACCTGAACCCCTAAGACTCATGAGCTAAATAAATGTTTATTGTTATCTTCTACTGAGAGGTTGTGATTGTTTTGCAGCGTTATTATGGGACCAGAAATAATGCAAGACAGTATCTTAAGTACAGAGGATAGAAAAATGAAAGACAGAATTCCTGCCTTCAGGAGACGTTATTGAATTAGGTAAGGCAGAAAAATGCCAGACAGTAATAATATAGTTCAATCTGTGCCATGAAAGATATTTGGACACTCATTTGACCAGGTAGCCATCACCGCCCATTTTGTAGAAGTTTTGGGAGCTGAGTGACAAAGCCTCCTAACTATTCCCATCAATTTCTCCACTTTGTGCATTTGACTGGCTCCCTTGATGTTCAGTGCAGTGTATCCTGTACCTACATCATGTTCTTCCTGGAGCCATTCAAAATATTTGGCAATGTGCAGAGTTGGCATAAAATTTTAATTGTGAATCTTGGCCACTTAAATTATTGTACTAGCATAACTCTAATTAAAAGTTACTGTTTCATATTCCTCCCAAGTTCTGACCTGATGAAAGGTCTATTATCCTTTCAAGTCTGTCTTAAGCCTTTCTGACTTCTGTTGCCTTTTCCTGAGGCATTTTGGTTTGGCCAGAATACTTTTGTTTCACATTAGTGACAATGCAACTTTAAGCCAACATTTTTTTTTTCTTAAGCTGCATTAGCTTTTATGATCATGTCTTCTATGTTGACACTTTATCAAACATTTTCACTATGCTTAGCACAGCTAGATGTGCCAAAAACCAGTCTGTTAAGCTGGCTCTCTAAAATAGACTTTTCTCTCTCTCTTTCTCTCTCTTTTTTAAGTTCTAAGCCATCTCCTTCAAAACATTAGGCAAACAACTTATCATGGATATTATAAACCAGAAGTTTTAGCCACTTTAGGTATATAGATAGATGCCTTTGAGCATCTGATGAAAGCTATAATCCCCTTCTTAAAAACAAGCAAAAATACTGTTGTATACACACATTTTCAGAGGCTAATCTCTAAAGCCTCAGGGTCCCTCTAAAGCCTTTCAGTTCCTGGCCTAAGAGACTCATGTTGTAAAGAGAATTTTAGCTTCCAAAGGGAGGTCAGGTTAAATTAAACATTTTTTGATCATTGAATATAGCTACCTAGCCAAGTGAGCCAAGTGTGCATATATTGCGTTGTAAACATGAGAAAAATAGGAAGAAAGGTTTGGCCATTAATAAAGGACAGGGCAGCATACATTGTTGGAAGGAAAACAAAACACAAGGAGTCCCTGATTTGCTTCTAGGCCCATCTCTGTCAAGGCTTTGCCACTTCCCAAGGCCATTGCATCCTCTTCGGTAAGAATTATAGTTTAATTAGATCCCGTTTGTTTATTTTTGCTTTTATTTCTATTGCCTTTTTAGGCTGTCCTAGAAAAACATTTATATCAGAGAACATTTTGCCTATGTTCCCTTCTAAGAGGTTTATGGTGTCTTGTTTTATGTTTAATCCTTTAAGACATTTTGAGTTTATTTTTGTGTGTGGTGTCAGGGAGTGTTCAAACTTCATTGATTGGCATGCACCTGTCCAGCTTTCCCAACACCACCTGTTGAAAAGACAGTCTTTTCTCCATTGTGTATTCTTGCCTCCTTTGTCAAAGATTAATTAACCATAGGTGTGTGGGTTTACTTCTGGGCTCTCTATTCTGTTCCACTGATCCATGTCTGTTTTTGTGCCAATACCATGCTGTTTTGATTTCTGTAGCTTTGTAGTGTTGTCTGAAATCTGGAAGGATTATTCCTCCAGATTCATTCTTTTTCTTCAGTATTGCTTTGACAATTCTGAGTCCTTTGTGATTCAATATAAATTTTGGGATTATTTGTTCTAGGTCCGTGAAAAATGCCCTAGGTAATTTGATAGGGATCACATTAAATCTCTAGATTGCTTTGGGTAGTATGACTATTTTTAACAATATATGTGCACCCAACATTCATAGCAGCACTATTTACAATAGCCAAGACATGGAAGCAATCTAAATGTTCATCAACAGATGACTGGATAAACAAGTTGTGGTATACACACACACACATACATATACATACAATGGACTACCACTCAGCCATAAAAAGAATAAAGTGATGCTATTTACAGCAACATGGATGAACCTAGAGATTGTCATACTAAGCAAAGCATGCCAGAAAAGTAAAGAAAAATACCATATGATATCATTTATATGTGGAATCTTAAAAGAGGACACGAATGAACTTATTTATAAAACAGGGACAGACTCACAGACGTAGAACATGAACTAATGGTTACCTAATGGTTACCAGGGGGTAAAGGGAGTGCAAAGGGTTTATTAAAATTTGCAGATACTGCCCTTCGGCTGCCGCACAGACACCTCCGCAGCCACCGCCGGCCACGGGGCCAAGGCAGGCGCCGGCTGGGCCCAGCCCCTTCTCCGCCCACCCCCTTCTCTGCGCCCAGCCCTGCGCCAACGCCGGCCGAGTGCTGTCAGCTCCCTCGGCGGCGGCAGACCGAGCCTCGGTGCATGCTGAGCTCCTGCGGCCGCTGGCTGCTGCACGTCCTAGGCCTTAGCTTCCAGCTGCTGTCGCACCGGCCACTTTTCCTCTGCCCGCACCGCCTCATGAGGCCGCAGGTCGTATCGTCCTCGGCAATCCCAGCGCCGGCAAGGGGACCCGGTGCGCCCACATCCTTGAGAAATATGGCTACACACAACTTTCTGCAGGAGAACGTCTTCGTGATGAAAGGAAGAACCCGGATTCATAGTATGGCGAACTCATTGAAAAGTACATTAAGGATGGAAAGATTGTGCCAGTTGAGATAACCATCAGTTTGCTAAGGAAGGAAATGGCTCAGACAACAGCAGCCAATGCTCAGAAGAATAAATTCTTGATTGATTGATTTCCAAGAACTCAAGACAACCTTCAAGGTTGGAACAAGACCGTGGATGGGAAGGCTGATGTACCTTTTGTTTTGTTTCTTGACTGTAAAGATAATGAGATCAGTATTGACCGATGTCTTGAGAGAGGAGAGAGTAGTGGTAGGAGTGACGACAACAGAGAGAGCTTGGAAAAGCGAATTCAAGCCTATCTTCAGTCAACAAAGCCAATTATTGACTTACATGAAGAAATGGGGAAAGTCAAGAAAATAGATGCTTCTAAATCTGCTGATGAAGTTTTTGATGAAGTTGTGAAGATTTTTGACAAGGCTAATTCTAAACCTGAAAGTATCCTTGAAATCATGCTTGAATCTTTCTTTGATAGCTGCTATCACAACCCCCTTTTTAAGACAATTTTAATCTTTCATAATTACATCTCAATTAGTGGCTGGAAAGTACATAGTAAGACAAATTAAATTTTTTATCTTCAGTTGTTTTTTTTTTTTTTTCTTTTTGTTGCTGGAGTAGACAGTGAATTCGGTTCTAATTTCACCTTAGCTATGGTGCTCACAAAACAAAGAAGGGTATTATCTGGTTCTTTGTGTTTATTCAAAATGAATATCCCTCTTATGGTTTGTGCCTTCTGTAAGCAAAACTTTTTAGTATACCCTTTCAATAATTACAACGTTTGGATTAGGGATTCCCCATGTCTTCTTTCTCTTGGAGGTTTTAAATTTCCAGCCTGTTAAGTGAATTTGTGGACCAAATTCCAAAGGAACTTTTTGTGTAGTTAGTTCTTGCGCAGTGTGTTTGGTAAACAGACTCATAAAGTGAATTCCTAGAAGTGTTTCACTATTTATCAAATAACTGACCGTTTCCTATAGAAAAGGAAGACAGCTTAGGCTTTGTTTCACTACAACTTGTGCGAAGTTGTGTGACAGGACAGAGTCTTTGTTTCCAGGGATTGGGGTGGGGGCCTGGGGATTCAGACCCTGGCAGAATTGTCAGCTTTATTCTGACATAAATCTGAGGGTGTGAGGGGCAAGGCTCACATCTAAGGACATGGTCCTTATGCTCTATTATATAGTGTTATTAATGATTAAACTGTTCTTAATGAAATTCCTAGCAGTGGAACCTTGAAATGCATGTATTTAGGATTATGGTAAAATGAGTCAGTTAGCGATTTAGTAATACTTCAAAGTTGTTTTGTTTGTTTTCTAGACTAAGCATAGGGTTAGTATAAAGCAGAAAAAAATCTAATGGTTAAATTTCCCATTTGAATTTTATTTTCTTGAATACTTAAAAATCATTGCACTTTGGTCAGAAAAAATAATAAATTTATCTTATAAGTGTTTTTAAAAAAAAGATTTGCAGATACTAAGTACTATATATAAAATAAACAACAAGGTCCTACTGTATAGCACAGGGAACTATATTCAATATCTTGTAGTAACCTATATAAAAAAAGAATATGAAAGGGAATATATGTGTGTACGTGTATGACTGAAACATTATGCTATACTCCAGAAATTAACACAACATTTTAAGTCGACTATACTTCAATTAAAAAAAAAATTATAGTGGTGGAAGGAGGGTATTTGGACTGCAAGCAGTGGCTTCCAAATTCCAATCTATGGATGCATGCTGGGCTGGCTACATCCAAATCATTTGGAAAGCTTGTTCAAATAGTTTTGTTTTGTGTTGATTTGGTTTGGTTTTGGGTTTTATTTTGCTCTGCCTCTAGATATTTTGATTCACTAGGTCAGGAGGCGGGGCCCAGGAATCTGTGATTTCTAAAAGCTCCCTAGGTGGTTAGTATGGCCAGTAGGTATGATTAAGTGTAGGTGCCACTAGATTAAATGACCCTTGGGTCACCTCTAGCACCACAACTGCATGAGTCGGTAATCGTGTGTGTGTGTGTGTGTGTGTGTGTGTGTGTGTTATGAATTAGGACAGGGTAGAATTTGCAGCTTGAGCCTGGGGATTCCACAGAAACATCATAACTTCACACAGTGTAGACAAATGCACAACCATTTTCATGATGTCTGCCCTCATTAGCTATTCCATGCCCAAATTGGCGGTGTCAGCCACCAACAGCTGGGACTGTCTGTGACGGGCCTGCCTGTCCCCTCAATGCTGGGGCTGTGCAGAGGCTCTCTGGGTCCATCTTCCACCTGATGGGCAGCTGTTCTGGCAGACACAGCTGGCAGATTGTCTGTGGGTAGAAACCTTATTGTACCTGGGATGCTTCTGGGGAAAAGAATTAAAACAATGTCTTTAAAGGTGAGGATAATGACTGAATAATTGTTAGCAAGGTCACCATCCTCATCTTTAAAGACACTTATTCTATGTTTTATGGAAAAAAGTGTCAATGTCCCTGACAGCTGTGGGAGTTGGCTCTGCAGTGACCTTCCCAGGCCTTGGTGGCATTAGGGAAAGCAGCAGTGCACTTGGCATGGATGCTAGAGGACTTGGCAACAAACAGAACTTTGGGGAGTTGGAGAGGAAGGGGACAGAATGACAGATGATACACTGTAATTAGGAGATGGCTTCCCTGATTTGAAGTGCTCCTGGCAACCCAGCTATAGGTAGTGAAAAAGCCCAGAGCAGCACAGTTTTATGATGATTGTGAGTTGAGCTTTAATCTCAAGCTAGAGTTGTCTGGATTTCATGAATTTTACTTGAATTACCCAGGAAAGTTTAAAGCAGAGGGTAGCAGTCCTCAGCTAATCTGTTGACTTAATCTCCTTCCTAGCTCCTTTACTCCAAAGAATACAACAGGTTTCTCTGCTGGGGGTCCAAGCATGTCCCCAGACATGGCCCTTGAACCTACAGTTCCTGGGAGTGGCAGGAGCATGTTGGTCCTCTTTGAAGACTGGAGATCCGTAGACTCTGCATACTGAAGTAAAAATGGTATTGGGCCTGTAACAGAGGAGGTGAGCTAGACCCATTTTCATTCTAGGCCTCAGTGCCCTCCTCTGAAAAAGAACAGAACTGGAACAAGATGTCTGTGAGGTGCCCTTCATCTGTAACATCCAACTCCGTGTTAGTGGTCCAGGGACGGCCCTAGGAAGGAAGGTCAAGGACCAGGTTGTCAGTGATGGCAGGAAGAACCTGGATGAAAAATAGCATCTTTGGGCTCCAGTCCCACTGCTGCCATTACTAGAAACCTCTGTTCCTTTCCAAACTGCAGTTTCTCATTCCATAAAGTAAACTAAAACATCTAGATAAATTGCTCTGACTTCTAAGACTTTACCAAAAAAAAAAAAAAAAAAAAAAAAAAAAAAAAAACTTTTATTTTGAGAGCAATTTCAGGCTCACAGCAAAATTGAGAGGAAGATACAGAATTTCACATGTACCTTCTGCCCCTGCAAATACATAGCCTTATCACTGTTCCCACCAGAGTGGTATATTTGTTACAATTGATGAACTTATATTAACACATCATTATTACCCAAATCCATAGTTTACATTAAGTAGGGTTCATTCTTTGTGTCGTACATTCTGTGAGTTTGGACAGATGCATAGTGACATGTATCTGTCACTGTAATATCATAAAGTATTTTCACTACCCTATACATCCTCTGTGCTCTGCCTATGCGTCTCTCTCCTCTCCAGGCCACCCCTGGCAACCATGATCCCATTATTGTCTCCATAATTTTGCCTTTTTCAGACTCTCAAATAGTTGTAATCATACAGAATGTAGCCTTTTCAGATTGTTTTCTTTCTTGCAACTTCCTTATCCTATGATTTTCTTGTGCTTTGAATTCTCCCCCATTTCCACCTACCCTCCAAATCCATTTTTGAAAAGTAGGGGGTATTGTACACATTCAGAAGCGTTAGCATACGTGCTCACCTTTCTTTCTTACAACTGCCCAGCACAGTGCTGCCCTATGACCACCGCAAGTTGGGTAAAGGCCTTGAAGAGGTCACTTTGTACCTCCCTGGGGTCAGCCCTGAGCTCTGTCAGCACTGGTCCAATCCAGGAGCGACTATTTTTAGTTAGAGCACTCAGTTTCTTTACCTCCTGAAGGAAGCTGATTCCAAGAAACAGACCTACATCCAAAGGCACCTTTATGAGATGAGTGCAAAGCAAAACCTCAGTCATCGGCAAATCTCACAGCAGCTATGTTACTTGAATCTTCTGGTTGACTTTTCAATGGCTAAAAGTCTTGCCAAAATGTGTAATTCCATGTTCTCTTTTGCTAAGTGGAAAAAATCACTGAAAACAAAATCTTCATTAGATGGTTGTGGCTGCCCCAGGGCCTTGTCACATCATTCTAAATATTGGCTCTCATTGTTCCATCTTATGAAGAAGATGATACCAGACAGAGCTCTGAATATGGATCAAACCCAGGAAAGTCCTCTGGAAGCTCATTTTTAGAAGTGTGGGAAAGGAGTTGCTGTATGCCCGACTCCCGGCTGGGTGCCCTGCGTCCACTGTGTCATCTCACCCGCTCAGTTAAGCCTTGCACTGGCCTTTTACAGGAGATGAAACTGAGCAGCAGAAAAGTTAAAGCTTCTGGAAAGTCTGGCTCCGAATCCAGGCCCTTTCCAGATGCCATCCCACCTGATATGTCCTTTGTGGACATATTCTTTGTGGTTTGTCTCATTCTCCCAAAGCAGAACTAGCAGCCTGGTTCTGATAAACTGAGAGTCCTGGGTAATTCTTCTCTAGTTAACTGCAATTTCACTCCAAACCCTACTTAAAGTGAGCATTTTTAGATATTTTTTAAAAGTTTCAAGTATCTTGCCTTATATTTGTGGAAATATCCTTGATTTTACTGTAATCAATTCATTTCCTGGGTTGCACTCTCTACTTTTTTCTTTCCCTACATTCCTCCCCTACTTTTCACTCTATTATAAATGTCTTATAATATGTTATAAATTCCTTATATTGAAACTCTGACTATCTCTATTTCAGAGTTTGCACAAAGGTCCTAAATCAATATTTGTTGGAAGATTGGGGAAATTTATAACACTGTACATTACATTTAGCATATATATTATACATGATACTTGCTTGGTTTTATTTGTTGGTATCAATTTTTAAAGATCATACAATTGAATTTAAATTGTATATAAAAAAGAGCCCTGCCTTAGTAAGAGAGGCTTAGAGCCCAATACATAGAAATTAAATTAAAATTAATACTATAACATAATGGATGACACTTGCTGACCCAGGGGTAAATGACCTGGTCTCTACCGCCACCTCTACCACCAATTAGCTATATGAACTTGAGCCAAGCATGTAGCCTTTCTGACCTCAGTTTTCTGCTGTTGAAACAGAGACGGTCCATCCAGCAGCTGGTCTTCTAGCTCTTCCACGGTGTCTACACGAGCCGGTGCCCAGGCAGCATAATGCCATTTACACATTCATCTTGGTTAACAGTGGAACCAGAAAAAAACTAAAAATATCCCTTTCCCTTTTGTGATACTCAAGAAATTCAAGGTGACTGGTGTAATTAACTTCTCTCCTTGGGCCTTGCAAGACCTGGCAAAAACCCTGGCAGAAAAGCAGTTGTTTTAGTTTGCAAATACCTGTACTGCCTAGTTCAATTCAGCTCTCTCCCAAACAACTACCCAGCAGCTGTTGACTTTGCAGAGGTGGGTCCCACAGTCACTGTTTACAGTTTGATGCATTGTGTTCAAAGAGAAAAGGACTCTGAAAAGCGAATTCCCATCAGATTGCATCAGCCGTCCAGAACCCGGCATTCCAGGGCAGATGGAGGCCCAGCAGGTAGATAAATGGTAACCCTACCCTGAATGAACACTTGACAAAGAAAGGTCGGAAATGAGGTGGTAAGGAAAGAAAGTACAAGGAACACCAAACATCTGTCTAAAAGATGCAAGGAGGAAAGAAATTGTCCTTCCTCCACAGATACCATGTGGGTCTGTGTACTAATTTACCAATCAGCAGCTGTTTGGCGTTTCCACTGTCCTTTGTACAAGGGACAAGTTTATTACCAAGCTACAACAAATTTTTCTAGCCCAACCTCTAGTCAAAAACTGTTTTTTTTTTAAACACTTTTTATTGAGTTATAGTCATTTTACAATGTTGCATCAAATTCCAGTGTAGAGCACATTTTTTAGTTATACATGAACATACATATATTCATTGTCACAGTTTTTTTTCTCTGTGAGCTATCACAAGATCTTGTATATATTTCCCTGTGCTATACAATATAATCTTGTTTATCTATTTTCTTTATGTCTTAGCCAATAGTTTTAACACAGGGCAAAACCTGATTTCTGTGGGGTACCTGGCCTCCCAGGGAATATGGTTATAAATCTGCACCAAATTTAAGATTATCCACAATATGGCTTCAATTATGGTTCAGTTTTGGTACATTCTGTAGTCTTTCCTCATTTTTCAACCAGCAGTGTCTTCTAGACCTTAATATATGTTTTTTGCATGTGACTAACCAAGGGGGGCAGGCAAGTAATCTTAGACCCACTATCATCACATGAAAGTGCAAACACATAGTTTCCATAAGAAGCATCTTGGTTTTTGCTTCTCTGAATATTTCCCCAAAATGGCCACTGATCCAAAGGAATTTGTCAGAAGATCTGGACTGCATAAGATGTTCATGGCCCAGAATTCTCTCTGCCCTCCTCTCTACCCTAAGTTTACTTTAAACCATAAAGTATCATTTCCTGTTCCTTAACTCAGGTGGACTCAGATGTAAGGCATGATGTGTCCTCAGTAACATGGACCGTGGAGAAAGGTCGGCAGATGGAGCAGCATAAGATAGGAATAAAGTTCTCTCCATGGACCTCACTAAGAACAACAAAACTCTTGGAAGAAAAGTATTTTCTTGAAGGTCTGCTTTCTCTCTGTTGCTTTTTCCATTAACTATGGGCGACTTCAGGCAAGGTGCTGGAACCACTGAATCTCTGCTTCCTCCCTACAAAGCAGTGTTGATAACACATACAGTATAGTGTTGTTTGAGTATTAAAATCAATGAAGTAGTTGAGATTATGTTTAAGCTACAAATAGCCGCATAAACATAGGATATTTTTATTGCTGTAACAGTAGCATTTGGGCAAGATATTGATCATCCCTAAAGTTCACTCACATATGATTTATGGCTCCTATCTGCATAATACAGCCCAGACTCTCCATCGGATCTGTTTGTTCTGATGCTCATTTTCCTATTTTTTTTCCTCTTTTCCAGATGCATAGAAACATAATTAATAGCTACCAGTCAATTTGCTTTTGATTTAAACATAATGAACACAATGCTGTGATGATGGCTTTGCACATATCCAGCAACTGAGGCTGAGCTGCTACACTGAGCTTCATTCAGTAATTCAGTCTTTGCTTCCTATTTAGATGAATTGGCTTCTCGTAATGTAGTTACTCTGACAAACATATGCTGCCACCCATCTTCCATTGCTCAAGCACTTTGAAGCTGTTAAATGAGATTTGATTATGTTTAGCCATGATCGCATACCCTCTATCTGTTACTGGGTTTATCAGGTCGCGGTTCAACAGTTACTAAGTCTCCCTTATGTGCAAAGCATTAGGAGGGAGCTGGCAAAGTAGAAGAACAGGCTTCCAACCAACCACACAGAACAGGGCTCTATTTCTAGCCTCACTGTTTTCAGTCCTTGTTACTTGGAGCAAGTTGCTTAACCTCCCTGGGCTTGTTTTCTCTTTGGTAACATTGGAGAAATAATCTCTCTCAGGTGAGAACTACCCATAATATCTATAAAAGCATCTGGGATAATACTTAAAATAGGAATAGGTACAATGGAGTACTCTTCCACTTACTTATCTTTCCATTTCTCTCCCCTACACACCATGCATGATGTTTCTCTGTGTAGAGATGAATACGTGTTTTCAAAAATTTACCATCTAGCGGAAGAGAGAGAAATATGAGCAAGTAATTTCCACGCAAAGCAGAACTAAATACGTTCTAAAATAGAGGCTCAAACGAAGTTCCATAGCATCACAGAGGATGTGCATTAATATCCCAAATGGAAAGGCTGAAGTGTCTTCAAAGGCTAGCAGGAACCCAATCAGTGGAAAAGAGAGAAAATTCACATAGGTGGTTAACCCAGAAGAGCTGATTCTGCCATAGTGCCATGAAGAATTCATTTGGGTCTGGTCTTCTGAGTCGGTGACACCACGGTGATGAAAATTCTCAGACATAGGACTCCCATCTCCTTATGGGCCATGGATTTAGGTTCTTGATCACAGACAGTTCCCTGAATGTGAGCCAGAAAGAGTGGGATTGGATCAGGCAATCCCAAAAGTCATGCCAATAGCCCCCTGGTGTAGTCAGTGAGGAGGTCTAGCACACACAAGACAGGGAGCTAAGAATCCAATGGGGTGTTGTATTTAACAAACATTAGTTGAACACCTACTGTGTGTCAAGCCCTGTACATGTCAATCAAATAAATACATGGAAGAGATATTAATTGTACCTTTGTATATGAAGACGGAAATATGAGGAATCATGGTAATATTGTCATTTTATCACATGAATTAGTTTTGAATAGAAATTCAAAATGGCAAACTCTTCTACTAGCAACATTAGGCTCGTACAGTAGACAAATCATGAATGGAGGACATAGAGTTTAGTCTTCCTCTACTATTTACTAGGTATGTGACAACTATGCTCCTGCTGTTACAGTGTACTGAGAGAAACTGTATTCTAAGTACTTACATAATTTCACTTATTCTTCCTAAAGCTCTTTGAGGCATGTATCTTTGTATTCACTTTCCAAATATAGAAACTGAATCTGTAAGAAGTCGAGTAATTTGCCCAAAAACACACATCACGTAGCTGAGAGAGCCTGGACTTAAACCTCACTTTGTTTCACTCCAAAGCTTGTCCTCTTGACTGATACATTATGCTGCTTCCATGCAAGTTGGATAACTTTCCTTGCCCCCAAAGTGAAGATTATGTATACAAAAGTGGTGATGTGTTGGAAAACAGTATAAAGATGGTTATTATTCCAAGTGGCATTTAGTACATTGTTAACAGATGTTAATATGACTAGGATGCAAAGGTTGTAGAGCCTTTAAATCAATCCACCTGCTCATCTAACCTTTTCATGGTAACAGAATGAATTTGAGATCAAGTTTATCTGACCACACATGGCAACACATATTCGTTAAGCCCACTATGTTCCCAGAGTGCAGGTAGACAGAGTCCCTGTCCTCAAGTTCCTCTCAACCTAGAGGGGAAGTGGGGAAGACACATTTGCAAACAAGTAAACTGCAATCCATTTTTGGTAAATTGAGGAAGAGAATTGTGTTCAAAGCAGAGAAGTAGCAGAGGAGAGAGAATGCTCACTTGAGGCTAGAGGACTCACCAGTCCTCATCCTTCAGAGAGCCATCTCCCAGATACCACCCAAGGCTAAGAACTAGAGACATTTGCTGGGATTCACAGGTAGAAGGTGAGTTTCATTTACTATTCTAGGCATTTTAAATGGAAAATGACAAGAGAGACTCTGTGTGTGGGTGTAAAGACCACCTGTGTTTGAGTGCCCAGCAACGCAGGCTTAAGGAACCATTGCAATCTGCAGGTCAGGGTAGGCTTCCCCCAAGGAAATTTAGCCAGGTAGAAGGGGGCTAGGGGACGGGCAAAACTGGGCAGAGCAGCTGGTTTCCAAGCAGAGGAAATACCGTGTGCACACACTCAGAGGCAGAGGGTTGCAAGCTCAGGGAGCTGTAAACCAGTGTGCTGGAATGATTCGTGCAAGGACAGGATCTGAGGGGAATTTATATACTAGGCTTGTCTGCGGCACATCAAAGAAGCTAATGGCGAATGTACTGAACCTGTTCCTTTAAGCTGTGGCTTGTAATCTGATAGCAAAAAGTGGATCACAAATGGTTACACATAAATACAGCAGTGTAGCATTACCATAAGGTTAATGTCATTTATTAGAAAACTAATTGAGAGCTAAATTGTATGACAAGTACTGTAAGTGCCAGTATTTCAGAGGAAAGGGGAAAAGAATGGGGAGAACTAGATTTATTCAGTTGTTATTCAGTTATATATATTTTTAACTTTTTTATTGAGTTATAGTCATTTTACAATGTTGTGTCAAATTCCAGTGTAGAGCACAATTTTTCAGTTATACATGAACATACATATATTCATTGTCACATTCTTTTATGCTGTGAGCTACCACAAGATCTTGTATATATTTCCCTGTGCTATAAAGTATAATCTTGTTCATCTATTCTGCATATGCCTGTCAGTACCTACAAATTTTGAATTCCCAGTCTGTCCCTCCCACCCCCCTCCCCCTTGGCAACCACAAGTTTGTATTCTATGTCTATAAGTCTATGATTCTATGAGTCTCCGTTTTGTATTTATGTTTTTTTTTTTAGATTCCTCATATGAGCGATCTCATGTGGTATTTTTCTTTCTCTTTCTGCTTTATGTCACTTAGAATGACGTTCTCCAGGGACATCCATGTTGCTGCAAATGGCATTATGTTGTCATTTTTATGGCTGAATAGTATTCCATTGTATATATTCTGTCTAGGTAGGTTTTTTTATCCCAATTTTTCAGAGGGGAAAACTGAGGCTCAGGGAGGTAAAGTAAGTTGCCCAGAATCACACAGATAACTAGTGGTGGAGCCAGGACTGAACCCGGGTCTATTCATTTTTTATTAAGCCCCTCCAGAGTGGTCAGGGCAAAGCTTCCAGGAAGAAGAGAAGTGGGGATCCCTGGAAATTTTTCACAGGATATTTTGACAAGAGCCTTTTTAAACCAACACATTTTAAATGAAAACCTCCCTGATTTCCAGAACCATACGTGTTCCTCTTACCCCTTCCAGGACCCCAGCACTGCAGAGTCCTTCTGCTTGGGGGCTGGCTGGACTGGGGTGCTGCTTCCTGGCTGAGAAGGTAACATCACCCCCAACCCCAGCATTCATACAGCCTGGATTTTCCAGCCCCTGGGGGTCAGGCCAACTCATCCAAGATGTTATTCCAAAGTCTGCATTTGGCATCTGATCCTGAGCAACTGAAGCTGTCCGGTTTGCTTCCCTGCCTAAAAAATGGGAAAGATAATATTCAACCCACTGGGCAAGGCCAGGGGCAAGGGGAGAGAAGTGACATTGTTTACACAGTGCTGTCAGCCTGGCGAAGCTAGTCTGTCCTTGCACCACTGCCCCCGGAAACCAGCCTCCCAGGCAGGTGTGTCCTGTAGAACCTTCCCCTGCTCTCTCAAGGAACCTTCCCCTCTCAAGGAACTCAGGCTCTTAAGACAAGGATCCAGGCTAGCTTCCCAGCCTTGCTCAGACACAGCTCAGAGAACCACTGTGCTGTCAGCTCAGGGCCCCCTCCCACACTGACTCCATCTGTGCATCTTTGGAGAACATCATCCCCCAGCACAAGCTGTCCTCTCCCCTGTTTGCAAGCAGGAAGGGACACCTCTGGACATTCTCAGTTATCCCAGCAAGGGGGCTCATTCCCAAACATACCAGGGCTTTTCTTCATTCCATTGACTTCTCTTTTCTTCTCTCTTCTTTCTTTCTTTTCAGTCCTTCTCTCATTTTCCTCTCGTCTTCTTAACTGCCTCAGGATGGTCAGTGGAACAGCATTGAAACAGAAAGGAAGAGGGCAGGGCACAGCCATTCAAGGAATGACCCAGCAGTTAACACAAAAAATGGTGGAAGATTCAACCCTGGTCCCAAGGCTAACCACAAAAGGTCAAAGAGTGGAAAATGGGCAACTTCTTGGGAATCCTAGCCTCTTCCCCAGGGTAGCTAGACTGGTCTTTCACTTATTAGCATATGAAGCCACCAAGCCCATAAAAACTGGCAGCACATTGCCCTGTGGCCTCCTTTTTGCTCCCTCCTCTTCAGAGACAGCCCGTGAGCTGTCTGCGGAGTGTGTATTAATCTGAGCATCCAACCCCCACACCTCATGGCCTTCCTCTTGAAACAGCCTACACTCTATGCAGTATGTATCTGTCTAAATAAACCAACCTTTACTCAACTGTGGCTCACTCTTGAATTCTTTCCTGCATGAAGCCAAGGACCCACACTTGGCAGGGCACATCCCAGGGGCTCAGCTGAGACCTGGGAAACAGCCCTTCTCATGCCCAATACCCGTTTTTTTCCTGCATCATCTCTCTGGTGCCCAACATGGGGCTTGAACCCATGACCCTGAGATTAAGAGTCTCATGCTCTCCCTACTGAGCCTTGGGACTGTCATGGTGCCTATGGGCATGTTATTCACCATGCTAATATGTTACAGTGAGCATATAATGAAGCTCAAAGTCTACTAGAAGTCAAATCTCCCACCATCTTGAGCCTCAAGGCCTCCTGGGGGTTGAATCTTCCACCATTTTGGTGTTAATTGCTGTGTCATTTCTTGGATGACTGTGCCCTGCCCCTTTCTTCCCTGCCTCAGCATGAACTGGATAGAATTCAATAACCCTTACAGTGAATTTCAGCTTCACTGTTAATCATCTGTTAGATCTTGCAAAAGTGACTTAACCTTGCTGAATCTGTTTTTCTATCTGTACAATGGAGATAATAATAGTTTGTATATTTTTTTGTGAAGACTAAATGGGATGTGCCTGGTGGGTAGTGTATGAGACAACACAGGTATAAAGCATTTCCATCATCCTGGAAAGTTCCTTTTTGCTCCTTCCATCTAGCACTCCCCAAGAGGTAACCATTTTTCTGAACTCTATTATCGTAGACCAAGGTTTCTTCACCTCGGCACCACTACATTTGGGACCAATTAATTCTTTGTTGCAGGGGCTGTCCTGTACACTATAGGGCATTTAACAGTGTCCCCGGGCTCTGCCCACTAGATGCCAGTAGCGAACCACCCCCCACACACACACCAGTTGTGACAACCAAAAATGTCTCCAGACGTTGCCAAATGTTCCCCTGGTTGAGAACAACTGCTCTAAATTAGTGTTACCTGTCCTGAAACTTCTTATAAATGGAATCATTACAGTAACAAAAAAGACTAAATGTAAAAAATACCCAAGTTTTTACCTAGCTGATAATAGGGTCCAATTAATTAATTCATTAAGCAATCAAAATACTTATTGATTGAGTATGCAGTGTGTTCAAGGCACTGTTCTACATTTCAGGGATATGGAAGTGAGCAAAGTAAACACTAACTTTGATGCTTCTCTAATGGGTCACTTTAATAAGTATTTATTTTCAATTATGATCCTGCTTTGGGGACATCTACCTACTTATCAACACCCTGAAATATGGGAAGGAAGGAAGGCAGGAAATAAAAGTTTCCCATGAGCCAATGAAACAGCCCTGGGAAAAGAGGTTAATATTATAGAAAGCAGTTGACTGGGAGATTGTCAATAAAATTGCTTGTTCCAAACTGTGTCACTCAGGATTTGGTTGCAAGCAATAGAAACAACTCTGGTTGTCTTAAGCAAAAAGATTTGTTGGAAGAATATTAATGGGAGGCTAGAGGAGCAGACTTGGAACAGAGGATGCCAAGCATTGAAACAACCTACTTTGGTCAGAAGGCCATCAAAGACTCTGAGCTGTCACTGCTGCCATCACTGTTCCACCATCGCTGGGGCAGCTTACCTCCACCAAGTCACCATTTGCTACCGTGGTATGCAGTGTTCTACCCCCTGTCTGTACCAGGGAATACTGCAAGGATCAGAGCCCCAGACTTCTGAAGTGGGAGACAGGCACTGGGAATCGCTCCCCTGTAAAGACCATACACACTGGAGAAGAGGGAGATTCCCTCTTAGGGGGCTTGGATTTTGGACAATCAGAAAATTGTCCCATGTCCATCGTGTATCCTGTTTCCATGGAAAATGGAGAGATGAAGACAGCAAGCATGGCCTTTTCTTTTCAGGAAAGAATGGATCAGTGCTTAGCACCAACCACCATTATTAAACAGAGAATTCCAGTCCATTCAGCCTTGATTTCAGTTTAAATGAGAGTGTTTTCTCCAAGAAGATGCTTAGTATCAAGCCTGCTCCACAGAGAGAAAGCACTTCTGAGCTGACTTGTCATCTGCGATTACAACATCCAGGTGCTTGTGTGATGGATGGCAGGCCTATATTTTCAGACAGCTGTTATAATGCTGCTTAGCATATAAACAGAGAAAAACATTTCCACTCTTGCCATATGTCAAAGGAGTGGTAATTCCCAAAGGCCAAGAACAAGTTAGTAATGCATTCTTTGGAACATTCCAAATGACCATGGGGCAAAGGGCTTTTCAAGTTGTCTCCAGGCATTAATGAATGTCAACTTTCCCACCTTAGATTGGGTATTGAGAGAAAAAAATTCAGAAGCACAAGTTGGGGAAAGAGACTGGCTTACACAGGATAACTTGGACATCAGGAGATTGTGCACAAACACCACGTGTCATTCCAGGGCACAGTTGCAGGCTTGGGAATCACACAAGCCTGGTTCAAACCCCTGTCCTGCCACTTACTAGCTGTAAAATTTAGAGCATGTATTCTAAGCCCCAGTTTCCTCATCTGCAAAATAAGAGTAGTAACAACACCTACCTCACTGTTATATAGCTATATTGTTATATAATATCTATCTCATATTATATAAGATGAAAATGATGTACATAAATGTTAAGGATACTGCCTGGCATTTAGTGAGAATTTTTTTTAATGTTACATTTCATATTGTCATAAGATCAAAGGTCTACACAGCATAGGAATAAAGAGAGAAGAGAAAGAAGGTGCCACATACAAATGTAATGACAGACACAAGCATCTCCATCAAACAATAATTGAGTTCTACTGCGTGCTGGGTGCTGTGGTTGCAGAGATGAATGGTCCACTTTTAAGGAGCTCACATCCAGTGAAAGAAATGAACAAAGCCAAAAGTAGATTTGTTGGAAGGATAATAGTGGCTTTCCATTAGGCTTAATGAAAACAAGTTCAGATAATAAGAGGCCATTTGATCTGGAGCCTCTGGGGAGATATCCCACTGAAGACTTGCTCTCTGGACTGGTGGCCAAATAGCTTCTCTCTTTATTAACCTGCTGGTGGCACTTTCCTCATTGATTCTATTCTGAACCTGTGGCAACTCTACATTCCCACCTCTATATAGTACTTATGGAGCAAAAGCAGCTAATATTTTGTAGCACCAACCAACTGGACTAGATATATCTAAGATAATATCCACAACAGTCCTTCTTGGGTATTTACTTTTATTCCCATTTCATAGATGAGGAAGCTGAGACTCAGAAGATACAAGTAACTCACCCACGCATGTCTTTACCATATATAAGTCCCTTTTTGATCTGGTTTTTACCAAGTTGACCTGATTCATCTTTTGTCATATTTTCCTCCCATTTCTTCCTCCGCCAGCTCTATATTTCAACCATTGTAGACTACTTCTGATATATACTGCAGAGCAGGGGTCAGCAAACTTTATCCCACTGGTCAAATCTGGCTCTCTGCCTAATTTTATTGGAGCACAGCCATGTCCATTTGCTTACATATTGTGGCTACTTTTATGCTGTAACAGAAAAGAGTAACTGCAACAGAAAACATAGGACCCAAAGCCTAAAATCACTGCTTCCTTGCTCTTCACAGAAAATGTTTGCTGACACAGGCACCAGAGTTTTCACTCCTCCAGACGCTCGCACCTGCTGTTCTTTCTGCCAAGCGTGCTATTTCTTTCATCAGGACATGATGAGCTTTAACTTTTGACTCAAAAGCTTCTGAGACTTTCAGAAGTCTCAAGAAATGAGTGGCTTCCTCTCTGGGTTCTGTGTGTACTTCTACTTTGCATCTGTCCCATCACATTTCAGTTGTTCACTTATGTGTCTGTGTGGCAGCAGTCTTATTTTATGTGTCTCTGTTTCTCATCATACTACCCAGTTCCTTGAACACATTGGATTCTCATTTAATACTTACTGAAACAAGTTGAAGTTCTCCCTGCCATCCATGCTCCCTACCATGTGGTAGCCATAGCATGGGAGGACCTCAGAGGCAGTAGTTGTGCCAGAAGGAGGCACTGGCAGCCACAAGCTAATGTTCCGGAAGCACGGTGTCTCTCCTCCCATCTTTGATTCTCTCATTTCATCACCTGAGTGGACTTTGGCAGGTGCCTTCACCTCTCTGAGCCAGGATACCCTCATCTGCACTATGAAGGAGCTGGACTCCATTGTCTCCAACGTCCTTCTTGCCCTAAAAATTCCATGAGCCAGGGAGGCATGGAAGTCACAAACTCTTCTCTCTTGTCGTCAAGGGAGGTTTTATATGCAAGAATGCCAAGAATGGTCCACGTTAGGTGTCCATGATTGCCTTCACATAACTATTTATTTTTCTCTCCTGTTCATAAAAAAATAGAATTAATTAGCAAGTCATGATGCCTTCTTGTTTTCATGCTTATTGGATTAAACCACTACTCACTTAGCATCCACAGAGAGATACAGCCACTGAGACAACATATGGTAAAGTCAAACCAGAAAGGGATAGTAAATGTCCCACCATCATCCGTCCCCAAAGGTGGCGTTTCACAGCCACGATCAGCTTCAGCCTGCACTTGGAACACATTCCCCAAACTTGTCTCATGACAAGAATCACATGAGTTACTGTTCAAGCCACAGATTTCTAAGCCCCTCACCCCAACTCCTTGAACTTGAACCACCGGGAGTGGGGCTGAGGAATCTATAAATTCACAAGTGATAATTCAACAGGCAAGTCTGGGAATCCTGACTTAGAAGTCTGATTCCAAGCCTGAAGTTCTCCTGAATCCTAAGCCACAGAGATCCATCATCAGCTCCATTTGTCACCCAGAAAAAGGGTAATGTGTGGAAAGCACTTGCTGGAGGGGAGGCATTTTTCAAGCCCTGCTGCAGTGCCTTCAGGTAGGTCTCATTTGCACACCTGCATATTTTCCCCAATTTTCCAGCATAACCCTCTGTGAATAATTGCAGTTTTGCTAATTGAATCTGAGAGCACCTGTTTCTTAATCAATATTAATGCAGCTCATGGACACAGAATTTATAATGAGTCATTCTAGAGGGGGAAATGCTTAAATAAAAAAAGAATTCAGTGTTCATCTGCAGGCCAGAATCCTGCATAAGAGGGTGGAGGGCAGAAGGTATTTGCTAGACTGGCAGGGAGCCCTGAGATGCCAATCCCCTTGGCAGGATTCCCATCCAGGCACTACCACCCACTGATCTTTCCCCCATTTTTGGAAAAGGGGAAACAGTGCCTGTGACCTACCTGCCTCTCAACCCCTCACCGTTGCCCCTCCCTGGCTCCTACCGTGGATTGCTTTTCAGTTTCCCTGTAATCCAGGTCTTGTACTTCCTTCCACAAACTCTGTCTTGTTGCTGTGGATGAAAAAGTGCCCAGCTCAACAGTCTGACATACAGTAGCAGCTTCCAGGAGTCAGGAAATGGGGGTTCCTTGGCTCCCAGGGACCCTCAAATCTTTGACTCTAGAACACGGAGGTCCAGTGCTCCTGTTCCTCAACAGTTTCATCAGAGGTCACTATCTCCAGGGAAATCACCCCATCTTCCCCCCCTGCACAGCCAGAGCTAGGAGCCTCATTTCTGTGAGCCCCTTCACTGTACCTTCCAGCACATTCCATCCTGGTTGTCTGTTTATTGACTCTCCCTCCTGAGCAGAAGCAGAAACAGCTCACCTTTGGGCTCCCATTCCTGGCACAAGGCCTAGGGAAAATGTCAGCATTTTACAACTTCAAGTTGAACAAATGATTGAGCACTGGATTATTTCCTCTCTGTAAAGGTGTTAGATGTGATTTTACAGCTCTCAGGGCTATTATTATGTGGTCAAGGCAAGTTTTCTGCAATCTCATCTAAACTGATGGAACAAAACCTTCTAACAAAGTGTGAAATCCTGTAAGACCTCATCATTTATTTCACCTAGAGTGGCCCTGTCTTTGAAAAGCTGTCCTCAAGGTCCCCAGGCAATGATTCATATCCCTGAACCCACCTACAAGCCCACAAGCCAGCCAGCCATGCCTGACTTCCATAAAACACTGGGTCTAAAAAACTTGCAGGCTGTGCCACTGGTCCTCCTCTTAGCATCAGTGGAGTCTGGGGAGAGTTGCCAGTGAGCCTAGTCCCATGAGCCAGGATGTACAGAGTTGATGGGCCAGGGAGACTCAGCTAAAAACTGACACTCAATTCAATTATCGGAAAACTTTTAAGTATGTTTGGTACAATTCAGGAGAATGAATCTGCTTTTTCAACATTAAGTTTTGTGAAATCTAAACACAGATCAAGTATTTCCAAAGACAATTTGGTGCTTGTCCAAACTGAGTGTGTAAATACACACTGGATTGTAAAGATTTAGTATTAAAAAATGCATGTAGAATATCTTTTTAATATTTTATTTTGGGTACAGTGCAGTGGTTGAGTGCATGCCTAACATGTACAATGTCCTGGGCTCAGTCCCATTGAAAAATAAATAAATGAATAAAATCCTAATTACCTCCTCCCAAAAAAAATTCTAAAAAGATAATTTTTATTTAGACTACATGTTAAATGATAATCTTTGAGATCCATTAGACTAAACAATATATATTCTTAAAACTAATTTTACCTTTTTTTTTTTTTGCTTTTCTTAATATGATGACTATAAAATGTCATATTACATATGTGGCCCTCATTATATTTCTGACAGTGCTGCTGTAAGGCATGTGTCCTGGCAAGATCAAGTTCCCGTTACCAATATAGTAGCTTGGTTACTCATCTTTACTGACCTCCTTCGGTTCCTTATCTCATATGTCTTTCTTCTACAGGTGTTTGCAAATAAACACTTGCCAAACAAATTGCTGTACTGGAATCTCAGAGTTTGCTTTGGGAGCAGACCAGACTCAGACACCCAAACCACTGCAACAGGATGAGTCTCTGGTCCTAGCATCATACTTAGACTGCTGCCTTGGCCTCCTAGCTGGTTTCTGGCTTCTGTCCACGCTCTTCTTTAATCCGTTCTCCACACGGCAGCTGTAGGGTCTTAATGAAACCTAATCTCAACATACTCACTCTTGCTTAAAAACCTTTCAGTGGCTTCCTGTCTATCTTAGAAAAAAAACATAGAATATCCTAAATTGAACCCACAGGATCCTGCCCAAGTTGGCCTCCCGTACCAGCTCCATCTTGCCATGTGCCCCAGTTCCTTTCCATTTTTCTGTTTCAGCAACACCTGCCTCCCTCGAGGTTCCCAAGTGCCTTGTGCTAGATTCATTCTTCATCCCTCTTCACAGAAGTACTTCAGCCAGTCTCCTGCTTAGCCCTCAAAGTCCGGTTTATGTCCCAGGGCTCAGAGAAGACAACCTTCAACTCCCAGACCGGACTATGTCAGGCCACGCATCACACATTGTCTGAGGGTCATGTGCTTCTTTACTTCATCTTTATGACAGCGTAATCGTAGTTTTAATTGTTGGAAGCCTTTCTCTGCCGTACACACTTGACGAGAACTCTTCGTTTGAAGACCTATGCCTGGACGCCTAGTAGTCATCCAATAAATCTGTGTGGAATAAACAGAAGAACAGCCTCTCTATTTACTGTTTAATCTTGGATTTGATTTTTCTTATCTGTGATGGAGGGACTAAATAATAACATTTCCTACACCCCACCCCACCCCCATCCTGTATGGTTTAAATTAAGAGATAAACCCAGGCATCAGAGAGTGGGAGACTAAAATGTCCGCTTTCTTAATGATGAAAACTTCGTTGGAGGATGTGGCTAAGGTGAGCTGCAAAGTGATTTTGAGAACACTGAACACCAAACACCGCCCCCCCCCCCATTGTGTGTAAGCCTGATGTCAGTGGGGACAAGTCTTTACCATGGAAGTCCCAGCATGACCAAGAGAACCAACCAGGGTTTCCCCTCTGTGGGGGGGGGGGGGGGGCATTTTGAGTAGAGAGTAAGGCACCAAGCTTCGCAGGCCAACTTCTCTCTCTCAGACACACCAGAGAAGCCCTCTCTTCCTTGGTGAGGAGTGAGGGTGACAAAGGGACCAGAAAGGTTTTTCTGGGAAGAGTCCCGCCTCATGACTTGAGAGGCAAGGGAAACAAGAGCCCCTCAGGACCTGAGAATTTGCTTACACATCTGTAAGAGAGTGAAAATAAATGCCCATGTTGGGAGGGTCAGGGCGTGTTTAAGTGCCATGAAAATATAAGCTATTGTTAAGAAGCTTTATACACACCTAGGCTAGCTGGCATCTTGCTTCCTTTCTTCACCATTCTTTAAATAAATAAATGAATAAAATTTTTCATTGTCTGAGAAACCAGGACTCTGGCCCATGGCCTTGAGCCAGAAGGTGGCCTTGAATGAAGCGAGCTTTCCGCTCACCCCTCCCACCAACCCAGCGTTATGTTGCCACCCCACTTAACAGAAGTAATAGCCAAACAGATTGATCTGCAAGCGGGTGGGGGAAGAAAACCCCAATTAAAAATGTGCTAAAGTCCTTTGAAAATTCTTAAGTCACAGCTAAGAATCTAGTCTGGTGCCTCTATTCTGACAGTCTGACAGCTTCATTGGTCGAACGCTTTTGAAAAAGTAACTTTGAAACTTGCACAAATTGCACCTTTTCTATTTTGAGACACACAGGCATGACAACATGACTATTCATGACTTTGGAAAATGTTCTTGACGACAAGAGGACATTAATATCCACAGCCCTACACCAAATAAATAAGGAGCCCCAAGAATCAGAGAAAACAAGCAAGCAGAGCCCCCTCTCCACAGGAGGAGAGGGAAGTCTGTGTTTGAAATGTGCTGGGGCCTGGGGAGTCGCTTGTGGGAAGACAGGTGTGTGTTTCTGGCTCAGAGCTGATCAGCGTGCTCAAGCAGAAGCTGCTGAGACTCGAGTCTCTCCACCGGCAACTGAGAGGACTTGGATTTGCTTTGTGGTACAATAGCAATTGGGCCTCTGGGAGTTCTTAAATGAGGAAGAAAAGGTACCCAAGATGCCAGAGACACAGAGATGGAAAACCCAGCAGAGTAAAATAGAGGTAGAACCTAACATGACAGCTGCAGTTCAAAGAGGGTGTATGTACTACGTGCTCAACACTGTTCAGAGGACATGGAACCCTGAGGAAGGGACTGTTGTCCTCATTTTACAGAGGGGGAGGCAGAGGCCAGGGTTACACAATGTTCCCGCAGTCGCACTGATTATAAGGGACAGAACCAGGATTTGGATCCTACAATCTGGCTCCAAAGTCTCAACGAGCCACTCCTGATGCAGGGCTCTGCAGAAATCGAGTGATTCTCCACCAGGCTGTGGGGGTGTCTTTACTGAATGCCTGCTTCATCCTTCCCTCTGCTTCTCAGGCAAAAAATGACGAGCCTACAGTGTCCGAGTTTACATCCCCTTTATCTAAGAGATCAGCCCAGACTAAGTCTCCTGGTCCTAGTCCCAAATTATTGAGAAAAAAAAATCTAAACAGCCCAGCTTCAGTAAGGGGTCCAGACTTAACCAAATCACCTATGCCCAAGGGTGGGAACTTGAAGCTTAATCCTGGCTTCCAGAGGGTTCTACATATTGAGGACATTCTCAGGGGTTCTGGCTTTACTTTGGTCCAAAAGCAACTGTTGCCTCCTCCCTAGTCTTGCACACCGCAGAATTTCTCCCCCTTCACCAGGTTATTCAGTTGACACTATGCACAAGGCTGTATGCTATGCACCATGCAAATGCAGCCCTGACCATGCCTTCAAGGAACTTACAGCCTGACTGCAGAGATCACTCGCGTGTACATATAACACAATGGTGCTGTGTGTGAGTGCTGTGTGTGCAAGTGTGTGTGTAAAGATACCCCAGGCTCTAAAAATTGAGAGAGGGGATAAATCACAAGCTGCTCTTCCATGATGCTCCCTAGATTATGTTATTGTTGGTGAGACAGAAAAAGAACGGGCTTTGGAGTAAAATCTCTGTGCTGAAATTCCATTCCTTTCTCTAACAAGTTGTTTAACTTCTTTGAGTCCCAATGCCCTCATTTGTAAAATGGGGATAATTCCATGTATCTCACATGACAGTTACTAGAATTAAATTGCATGATTGTGTTAGCAGGTTCAGTAAAAAGAAATTACTTCTCTTCTCTCTCTTTGCCTCACCTCCTCCTCCCTGGTTCCTTTGCATCATTTTAACCTGCTTACTTGTGTAGGTATCTGCCGCTCCAGCTTTCCCATTTGTGATTTTCCCAAAGATTTAGTCCATATTTCAGTCCCCCTTGCGGCCTTAGTTACTGAAACATAAACTGTGAGAGCTGTTCACCAAAAGCAAATTGGTGGAAACCTTATTTCATATCACTTTTTTACCCCATATCACTCAGCACTCTCATTTTATAAGCAAGTGCTTGCGCTCATTTGCATGTGTTTGCAAGTTTATTTATAACTTTTTTATTTGTTGTGTGGGGATCATAGCAGTAGCAGTGACAGCAATATTAATAGCTAACCTTTAGTACTAACTAATACTGGTACCTAATGATTGTTAACTAATTACGGTATCAGGCACTTTTCTAAGTATTTTTACGTGTATTACCTTACTTAACTTCACAACAAACCAACAGCTACTATTGTTCTCCCCACTTTGCAGGTGAACATGAGGCACAGAGAGGTGAAGTAGCATACGGGGGTGAAAAGGAAGAAAAGGAGTGATAAGACTGTAGCAGCCATGCAGAGCTCGGCGTGGCATCACATGGGTGGTATCAAACCCTGATTCTGCAAGCAGTGTGGCCATAGAAGAGTCACATAAGCTCTGTGAGAGGCTTGATCCGCATTCGTGAGATGGGCTGTCTGCTCCCATTTCAGAACTTCCTGTCTGGAATCCCTAGGGAAATGGGCATGTGAATGCTGCGAATGTGCCCTGTAAATGACAAGGAGCCATAGTGACGGTCGCCAGCTCTGTACTGGTCAAGTCTCACCTCACTGGTTTCCTCCCCTCCTTGCCCACTCCCCCACCCTGGGGCCTAGGAAGACACGGACACACAGCACAGGCACATAACATGTGCTCAATCAGTGCTTGCTGAACAAACCAGCAAAAAGCCAGGGCCGGCCAATGCTTACTTTCTTGAATGTAGGAAGACTAGGTGACAAGGCTGAGATATGGTGAGCCCGCTGCCTGTGACAAAAAAGGGAAAGTTGGAACTTCAAAGAATTCCAAGGGCATGACTTGAGTTTCATGAAAAGTCAGAGGACCCCGAATTCACCACAGCCATTACAGAGAACAGGCACTGCCGAGCCTGACAGGGGGAAACGCCCTTGACTGACTTCTGGGCCTCCCATGTGGTAGGGAGGAGGCTTTGCAGCAGGACAAGGCTGCGTTGGTGACTTTGTTCCATTACCTTCTAGCTGTGTGACTGTGGACAGGTCGGCCCACGATCCGAGTCTGAGCCTCAGTTTTCGTATCTATAAAGTAAATATAACATCGGTGCAGCTCACAGGATTGCTGTGATGAGCCAATAGGGTGTTGTGCTCAGTGCAGGGCCAGGCACATAGGAAGCATTCGATACAGTTTAGCAAGTGTTAGTATTAATATCTGTATTAGTATTTGCATTAGATTAGCATAAGCATTAGTGTTAATGTTCATATGATTTTGTGACCCTCCTAGCTCTCAAGGAGGCTTTATATCTTACGGGCTTTGGTTGTTTTCGGATTCTTTGTTCTTCCATAGTGTGCGCAAAGAACCTGGGATGTTATAGCCGCTTGGTAACTTGCTGCTTACCACAGGTAGCTATGACTCGGAGACCATGGAAGTCATACCTTGAAAGCTTCTTTATTTCTGGGGAGAAAAATTCAGTTTCACAAACTACTGTGCATGCCTATAAATTAAAAAAAAAAAAAACAGGCAGTCCTAAATGGCTCTGGGGAGATAAAAAAAAAAACACTACCAGGGTTATTTTTTTTAAATGTTGATATATTTTATTTAATATCCAAAATATTATCATTTCAACATGTAATCAATAACATTATTGATTAGATATTTCACATTCTCTTTTTTCATTCTAAGTCATTGAAATATGGTATATATTTTAATTTACAGCATACCTCAATTCAGACACAAAATTTTCATCAGAAATAATTTGATCTGTATTTAGATTTCATGAAATTTATAGTTGAAAAATAGATTTACATACCCAAATTGTTCTAAACATGCCTAGAAGTTTTCTAGCAACTGAACTGAGTACAAAAAAAAAATTGTTCCTTTACATATTTACATACACATTTATAAACCTGGCTCATCTGTTTTAGAATAATTTATTTGACTTTGAGTTAAAGACATATCTGCCTGAAAACTATATCCAACTTAAATAAATTCACTAACTCTAATTCAGAAGGGTATTGCAAAATCGAAAAGCAGCACTAAATCTATCAATAGCAACAAAAAGTTCATCAAACTTTTCTTGTAGTTTTTACAGCCAATTTACATGCACTGTCAATTAAAACTAAAATCTTCTACATATTGACTTAAATTAGAAAAAAGTGTAGAATCAACATTGATTTGTATTGTAAAGTTTCCATTTCAATATAAATTGTCATACCTGTTAGCTAGTCACAAATATGCTATTCCCATCTCTGGAGCTTCAAATTTAGCCTGCTCATATGTAGAGTGATATTGGTGAGAAAACATTTTTGGTTATTGAGCATTTGACAGGCATTTTTTTAAACACATGTATTTTGTGGTATAGTTCCTGTACAGTAAACTACACATATTTCAGATGTATAATTTGATGAATTTTGTTCAATGTATACACCAATGAAATAACTACCACAGCCAAGATAGCTAACATTTCCATCACTCCCCAAGAGGTGCAATTTTCGACTTCCCAATTTACCCCTTCCCACCCCCTTTACCCCTGGTAATCATAAGTTTGTTCTCTATGTCTGTGAGTCTGTTTCTGTTTGTAGATAAGTTCATCTGTGTCCTTTTTTTCTGGGCTATTTTTTAAAGGTTTAACCTGAGTCCTTTAAAAGAATAGTAGAGATACAGATCTTTAGATTTGGAAGGAAGCCTCCTAGATCCCTTGTCTAGCCCTCCTGTACCAGATCCTTCAGTAATTGGCCTAAAAGAAAAAACCCCAAAGTACCAACTCATGACATCAGATTAACGTAGGATAGATCTGCTCCTTAAGCACAAATGGACCCTCAGATTTTGATCACTGCTTCACATTGCTATTTGCTTGGTGCCTGAGGGGAAGTTGTGGCTGCCACAGTTGGACAACATTATCTCCTCTTGTACCTCAACTTCAACTGGTCTGGGGGTGAGCCAGCAATTCTTTCTGGTCAACTATTTTAAGGTGCACAAGTGAGTTCCCAGGAGATAGTGCTTAACTTATTAGCTATAAATTGAATGCTTTTGCTCTCTGGTCCAGTTAAAACAGATGAAAGACTAAATGTGTAACCTTGATGACTTATACGATCCATCTGAGCCTGCACCCAACCTTCTTTTACATGTAGCTGATGTCCATCAGTTCTACTAGGCTCAGATCAGCTTTCAGCTCCTTCAGGGAAACTTTTAGACGCAAGTGTAGACTGGGTCACTTTCCATGTGCAAATTGCCCTGACTTGATGGTTTAACAGGATTTTTTTACTTTACGATGGTGCCAAATCAGTATGCATGCAGTAGCAATGATACTTGTAATTTTGAATTTTGATCTTTTCCCAGGGTAGTGATGTGCAAGACGACACTCTCTCTTGTTGCTGGGTGGGGCATCTCCGGGTTCGCCCCGCGATCACCAGGGAAAACAACCAATATGCTGACAACCACTCTGTACCCATCAGCCATTCTGTTTATCACTTTCAGTACACTATTCACTAAATTACAACAGATATTTAATACTTTATTATAAAACAGGCTTCGCATTAGATGATTCTGTCCCACTATAGGCTAACAGAACTTCTGAGCAAGTTTAAGGTAGGCTAAGCTACGATGTTCAGTAGGTTAGGCGTGCTAAATGGATTTTGACTTAACCATATCTGCAACTTGTGATGAGTTTCTCAGGATGTAACCTTGTGCTAAATTGATGAAAATCTATATTCCAATAGCATCCTTTGCAAACCTCTGTTAGGGAAGTTAACATCTCGTATATAGTTACAGATTTACTGCTTGGTCCCCACCAGCCTACAGAGACTCTCTCTTTCATCTTCGTATTTCCAATCCTAGAACACTGCCTCCCACACCATAGTTGCTTAAGAAATGTTGGGTGAAGGACCCAATTTGCCTAATAGTGGCAAAGCCCTGCCTTCAGCTCTGCCATCCCACTAGCCTGCCAGGGATCCTGAGATACTATCTCAAAGAAAGTCATCCACCCATTTAAAGACTATAACGGGCTAAATATTAGTCATCCAAATATTATTTTCTCATTGAGTTGCCTTAACAAATGGCAAGAACAGATGGCATTCAAGGCATGTTGTCATTATAAAAGTATGAAAATGTTATTTGGTTTTTTAAAAAACCTTTAGAAAGAACTCGCACATTGACTGCAGTCTATTTTGAGAGGAGCCCTAAGAAAGCTGGTGTGGGGGGAAACACTGCTTCGACTCCCCCTCCCCTCCCCCACCCCACCCTGTTCAGTCTTGCTGCATCATCGGTTTTCCACAGTGGCCCTTTCCTTTCTGTAAATATGATAAACTGTCAAAGTTGAGTTCGGAGACAAGTTTGATTTTCTTTGGTTCTAGGACGAAAGGAAGCATAGCTACCATGGAGATTCCCAGGGTTCCTCTTTTTTACAAGCGTTAATGAAATTTTACTATAAAGTTAAGGCAATGGAGAGAAGGTAGCTGTGATCAGTTTGGATTTGCTGTGGTGCCAGGAACTGAAATTTAGAGTCAGGGACCCTGACCTCATAAATGTCCCTGCCCATGGAAGTACACGACATCTTCCTTGCAGAAAAGTCCCAGCCAGCAATTTTCAGCAGAAAGCTAAGCACTAAGATCAATAGAGCAATATTTTACAAAATTCAATTTATCAGAAGATTTGACGCTTTAAAGATGATGGAATGGCTTATTTATTGGCAATCATGGAAACTTCAGGAAGGTTTGGTGCAGTGAATACTAAAGCCCGAAGTTGATTTGAAATTTCCTGTCCTTGAAAGAAGACAATGATGGAGAGTTGCTTTTGAAAGCTGAATCTCAATCCAAACCTTCCCAGCAGTGGTACAAACAAGCCAAGATTCTGAGCCAAAATGAAAGTGTCATTTGCAGTGAGTTTTAACTGCTTCTACCAAAATCAAAATCAGAAAGAAACAAACCCAAAACCAGTATATCTTTACAAGTGGGTACAGCTTACAAAAATATTAGTCTTTAAACTTTATCCCTGCCAACCTTCTCCCAAATGAAGTTGAAATAAATATCAGGTAAAACTGACAACCACTAAATGCAGTGTGGTACCCTGGATTGGATCCTGGAACAGAAAAATGACACAAGTGGAAAATCTGATGAAATCCAAATGAAGTATGAAGTTTAACAATTTCTTAATTGTGATAAATGTAGGTTGGTTATGTAAGACGTTGGCATTAGAAAAATCTGGGTGGGGGTATATAGGAACTCTCTGTACTATCTTTGCAACTTTTCTGTAAACCTAAAATGATTCCAAAATGTAAAGTTTATTTAAAAAGTGTAAGGAGATCAAATCCAGAAATCACTGAGGATGAGATGTGAAACACAAAAAGAATATGAGGCATGGAATCCATCCAAAGGCACAAATATGGAGTGCCCCTCTCCTGTTATCAGCTGTCCCTGTGGTTAAGTTCTTAACCTACTTGAACCTCAGTTTTCTCATCTCTGAAAACAGGCATAATTAAACCCTCTTCATGTAATTATCATTATGATTAAATGATCGAACATACAAAAAGAACTTGCAGATTGTAAATGTTCACTGCACACTTGTGGAATTAAGCCAAAGTCCAAGATAAAGTAAGTGTCAAAAGCCAAAGAAGAGGTTTTGTTGTTTTTTTTTAATAGTGGAAAATTCTCACCAAGCCATCTCCCCTGATTTCTGGACAACCAAAAAAGTCTCATTTCAAGGATGGGGAAAGTTGAAGGGCATTGCCAATGTTGTCCATCAGGGACCTCTGGCAAGAATTTTCATAAAGTTGAATTTGACACAATCCATTTCTCACCTTAAGTCAACACTTGCAATTAATGTATTACTATTTCAGTCCTCTGATTAATTGAAAAGTCCTTTTTAGACAAATTTATTTTCAAATTACTTAAATTAACAGCAACCTGACCTTCCTAGGTAAGTTCCTCTACAGATAAGAATTGCCTCAAGAGAAAGAATCCTGATTCTGTTTGTAACTTATTTTTTTCTTATCTTTGGTGTTGGAGAAATAAATTGAAAATAAGCAAAAAATAAGCAAACTGACATATTTCTTTATCTCCCCATCTCCTTTGAAATAGATTGTCCAGCACATTAAATGTTAGTTAAGGAAAATACAGCTCAGAGAAGTTAAGCAACCTGCCCAGCATCACTCAGCTAAGAGCAGAAGAGTCAGAACTTGAACCTGTCTCCTCTGTGTCACCTGTCTACTCCACTGGAGTCAAGGTGAAGAATATTGGTGGAACTTAACTTTCCTACCTGGTTTTTCCCTCCAAAGCCCAGCTTCCCAGCATGGTTGAGTGGTTTGTGAGGGGATCATCCACTCCTGCATGGAGACTTGTGATATTTATTCCATCTACTTCTATATTTAAAACCAAATATGTACCTTTTTGCCCTTGAAATCAAGCAATTCCAGCAAGCCTGACTATACTCTATAACCTTGCTCTTAAAGGAGCTATCTCAAGGTTAGAGTCTATTAAAGAGACAACCCCTGGGCTGAGTTACCCTTGCCCCCATCACTGTAAAGTACCTGGTTATTCCTACACGGCACAGGCAACCCCAAGTCAGCATGAGTTCCCAGCATCCTTTCTTGCTTCCAGGCCTGGGCCCTGCACCATTTTGCTGTTTAGCTCTCCTGATTTTCTATTGAGTCCCGTTCACTATATTTAAAGGATCCCCTGCCTTTTCAGCCTGGGTTTCACACTTGGTACTGCTTACCCAGTAGAAACCTCCACTTCTCTTTTCAGGTGTGATGTCAGGGCTCTCAGACTATATACTCTTGACTTCCCCAGGTATCCATTTTTCTGTCTGGCTTGAGCCATCTTAACCCTCCAAACCATACCCCAGAGCCCTCCCAGGTTCCTGACTTTCCTGCTGGATTGCCTGAGCCTAAGACACACACACACAAACACACACACACACACACACACATACTCACACACACACACACACACACAGCTGCCTGACTTGCAAGCACTCATTAGCATTAAATGCCAAGTTTCAGGAATAACCAGCCTTCTTGTTACAAGTAAATTGGAGATTGCTGCATTAATGCAGTAATGGAAACGTAATAAAGGAATTTATTGTCCCTGAAAGACACTGTCTGCCACACAAACCCCATGGGGGATCTCCAGAGAGTAAATACAGCTCCGTGCCTCTAATTCCTCTGGTCCATGATTATCTCAGGAGGACTGTGACCCCGCAGTTCTCCCTATTAAAAGTGTATTTCCTCACAAAATGAACTGTGCTTTATTGAATTGCATCATTTTGATCACTGGAAATTGACATATTGGGCTCATTAGCCAGGAAGTTGGATAGTTAATTTATGAGGTTTCCTCAGATCCTATCCCAGACCACTGAGGGAGCTAAACAACCCATGGTGAGCTGCAAGAAAGTTACTCCGGCAGAGAGAGGTGCATTGTATACCTCTCATTACAGAGATAATGAACAGAAAACTTCCCTGGTGCAGATCCCGCTTCCCTCCCTTTCTCGCCCCTCCCACCTCAAAATGATTTTGCTTTATTGCAGCCCCATACCATTTGATGGGCACAGTCTTATTCTGCTCATTAGCACCATTTTTCGTTTAAAATGCTTCAACTGCTGAGATGAAAAGGCGATCTGAGTCTTTGCCTTTATCTTTAATATTTAAAACTGTTCACACAACCTTTTAAAAATCAAATATTGATGATGCCACCTGTTGTTCTTCAAAGTGGAGCAATTATACTGCAGGCCCTTCCCGGCGAGCCTGTCTTTATTAGAAATGAAAATGGGGATGTTAAGGAGGCATTTCTTCCCCTCTCCACGGCCTCCCCCTTCCGCCTAGGGTGGGAAAGCTGAGAAGAGCATTCGGCTCTTATTAAAGAAAAGCGCTGAGGCAGCCACCCGAAAACACCTAGTGGGCGGGCTGACAAGGGACAGGCAGATGCAAGAAGCATCCTCAAAGTCGAGTCTGCAGAGTGGTGCGGCCCCCTTGAAACTATGTAGCTTCCGAGGCTCTCAGTCAGTTTGCCCACAGGAGGCGGCCTTCCTTCAACCTACATTCCTGGGGAAGAGCGGTTCCAGGCGCGGGAGTGGTTCCACACTGCCCCCTAGTGCCTGTTCCCAGAAGCTACGAGCATCGTGCCGTCCTCACCTGCATTCAGCCTTATCTAACCTAGGACAGGCCATGTGCCAAGGACCAGGGATATTGAGGTGAACAAGACACGCAGCCTGTCTTCAAGCTCCTCACAGTCCTTGGAGGGGAGAAATACATAGGCAGATAATTACAAAGAAATGTGTATATGTTATTACGTATGAGAAATTTCATCACCAACACTGCAGAGCCTCAACAGAGAGTAAGTGATTTGGAAAGATGAGAAAGGGCTTTGCAAGCAGAGGAAAGGAGAGGAAGCGCGGGGACTGCCGTGTCACTACAAGAGTGTAGGCATGAGCAATTAGGAGACGAATGTAAGTTTAGTTGAGATAGTGTGTATCAACTTTAAAGATGCACATGTCTTTTCATGTTTTAACATCTTTGGGGGGATGCCTTCTATAAATGGTGATGAGATATCATTTTATTCATAGTATTTTCTCTTTTCATGTTGGGACATGAAATCATGGTGCATTTTACAAATCTATGGCTTCTGAGGTTTGAGGAAATGCAGTAAAATAAGGGCTTAAATTAGTGGCTGGGGGAGGGGTGTGGAAAGGAGAGGACAGCCTAAAATAAAGGGACAGAACAAGATGAGGTAATGTGGAGGCAGAGTGAAGGGGACAGTTCATAGAGGCTTTTAGGAGGTAGAATTTTCTTGTAAGTGTTGAATGGTTGCAAGTCAGAGACAAAGAAGAGGAGAGGTCCTCTGTGGAGTGTGTGTCTATAAACAACTGGAAGAAACTAGTAAAAATGGGCTTTGCTGTGAGTATTTCAGATTATTTGACTATAAAAAAGGTGGGTGGGGTTGCATAACAGAAAAGCGCCAGAGATGACCTGATTGGATGGAAATCCGCCCGGGTTTTCAACGGAATCGGATGATGCAAACAGGACAGGGAGGGGTGTAGGAAAGAACTGGATGATTTCTTTTTGGCCTTCTGGGTTTGAGATTGTCTTCTGCTAATAGTAAACCGGAGCGCAGCATTGCCTTTCATTTGCTCTAATTCATCTGGCAAATATGCTCCTGATAACAGCTGCGTTGATTGTACAAGTAAGTTTTGAGCCATTCAACACTTTTGTCATGGATGCGATTGAAGAGTACCATTTGCTTCCCCATGCTGGATACACAGTAAGCTGATTTTAGGATCCACAATAAAACTCTCCACCCCCATGGCGCACACACCCCACCACCTTCTTTCAGTCGGCATTTCACTATATTAAGGACCCAAGTTGGCTGATGTAACTGTTGCTTTAGAACCATGAAATCGAATATCAGTTGCCTAAAACTGAGCCATGTGTTTCTGAGATTTTGGTTATTGCAGTATTTATCTTCTCATCCCTAAGGTGAGATTCTAGCTGGTGCTGCCAGCTACTTAACCATCTCTTTTGGGCTGTTATTGGTTGTTGTTTTTAGATTTTATTCCTATTAGTAAAGACTGGGAAGAGTTGGAGAAGAGGGTTGGCAGGGATGGCAATGGTGTTGGTAGTGGTGACAGGCATTACAGAGGAAGGAGAGAGCAGGGGCTTACTCTGATATAGAAATATGGCAAATCAGAAGAATCAGAACAGTAGAACACAGCATGCCAGCAGGAAATTATTTTTTAAGAAAAGTTCATTTTTCTAACATAATTTCACATTATAGTGAAAAGAGTGGGACAGACATGCACTCAAACCCTTCCTACTTTGCTTGCTGGCTGAGTGAGCTGGACAAGTCACTGACCCTCTTAGAGCCTGAATTTCTTTATTTGTAACACAGACAAACTCACAGCTTTTGCTAAAAAGTAAGGACCTGTCACACTCTGGCCTCAAGACACCCAGGGTCACCCCCACTTTGGTTGCTCCTGTTCCAGTCACTCCAGGAACGCTGACTTGTCCCTTCTTCCATTCCCTTTCCTTGTCTTGGGTTTTCCCATGCCCAGGGCTTCATTATCCTAGCTCTCTCTAGATATCCACACCCTACTCATTGCCAAGGTTCGTTTTGGATGCCAGCTCCTCTGGGAAGCATTGCTGGCACTGCTGAGCAGGAATCACCATTCCCTCCTCAAAGCCAATGTAACAGCTCCGTATGCAGTCCACACGGGCCCTTTCATATAGACTGTCTCTGACACTTCCAGCTCTGCGACCTATTTACCCTCGCTGAGCCTTAGTTGCTTCATGAAAATGGCGATAATAAAAATATCTGCTTCCCAGGGCAGTGGCCGGGATCAAGTTACTAATGCATGCACAGCAGCAGACACACAGAGCTCGACAGACAGTAGTGAGGATGATGTGGCTGAAGTAGTAGATCTAGATGTGACCTCGAGTCAGGAAAATTTCATTTCCTTGGCTACTTGCTCTAGAAAGGACGCATGCTGTTTCTAGAAATTGGTGTCTTTTTTCACAGTCACCCCTCACTTGTTAGGGGCTGCAGAAGTAAATGGCAGCAGTGATGAATCCAATAAAGTATGTGCCTCAGAGGTGGAGTCCCATTTGGGTTTCAGTTGTGGATTATATTTACTTATCAGCCAAAGACCCCAAGTCGTTCCTCCATGGCACAGGAAATCTCTGTTCCACTTGCAGAGCCACTGAAAAAAATTCAAAGCACAGGAAAACTGTGCAACAATGTGAACACACAGTCGTTAACTGAAAGACGAAGAGCTTTGATGAAGGTAGAATAAACGACCTTCGTGTTGGGAAGAGAGGATGTCTAATCCTGGGATGGCAGCACCTGGGAATTCTTCCATGAGCTCTCAACAAGCACACCTGTGAGCAAAAGTTGTCCCACCTTCATGTCATTTAATTTCTCAGCTTATTTCATGATTTTCAGATCCAGCCAGCTTCTTAGGAGGAATATTAAGAGGTTTACAGTTTAGATAATGGGACATTATATATTCTTAGTAAATAGTACAAGGCCATGCATTACTGAGTTTCAAGGTTAGTAGATTCTAAGCACCAATACCGGCAACTGTCATTTGTCTGCTCTCATGCATGGTTGCCCCATAAAATTTACTATATGAATCACAAAAAAGAAATGAGGAGGGGAGACAAAAAGAGAAAAGACAAACCTGAACAGGGAGCTGTGTATTTGGGTGGGAAACAGATCCAAGTTACTGATAATATATTCCTGATTTATTCCTGGGGTGTTTAACGGTCCTCAGAGTCTAGCATCTCCAGCATCTGCCCAGTTGGCCCACCCCCTCATACAGGAAAATGAGGGAGAACAGATTGGGAAAGAAGACTGACCAGGCCATACCGTCCAATATGGTAGTCACTCACCACATGTGGCTACTTAGTACTTGAAATATGGGGAGTACTTGAATATTCCTGAATTGGAATTTGCTTTGAGTATAAAATACATACTGATTTCAAAGACTTATTATGAAAAAGTAATGTAAAACATCTCGTTAGTAATTTTTGTTTAGGTTTCATGTTGCAGTAATATTTTAGATATATTGGGTTAAATGAAATATGTTCTTGGTGTTAACTTTACTGTCTTATATTTTTTTAATGCAACTAGTAGAAAATTTAAAGTTGCAAATGTAGCTTGCTTTCTATGTCTATGGACAGCTGCTCTAGACTAGCTCGTTGGCCCATATCATAACTATTGTACCACAGCCAAGATTTAGCATCAGATGTGATTGTCCACAGAGTACCTTATTTAATTTTAAAAAGTCATTTTGTTTATTCTTAAAATTCAAACAATACAAAAGAGTACAAGATGAAAAATGAGTCTTGCATCCCCTGCCCCCTCTTTTTCTGATCCCTCTTGGTTTCTCCCCCAGAGGCAAGCATCATTCACTCTAGTGTCCTGTACACCCCTCCAGAGGCACTCAGGGCCCCACGCTCTTCACTACCCCCTGTCGTCTCGTGCCTCCCTGCCTCACTCATTTATGTTACCTGCTGACCACTGTGGGCATTTGAATATGTCCTGGATGGTGGCAGCTCAGGGTAGACAAGAGACCATGGAGGAAAGAACACTGTGGGAGATAAATGTTAAATAATTGCATACAAAGACTTGAGGAATGAGCAAAGGGACTTAGTCTCTAATTATCCTCCAAACATCTGCTCTTTCTAATTTCTCTGAAAAACTAGCATCAAGGATTCTAACATGACCAGTGGGAGCAGGAACGCCCATGTGGGGGCGTGTTAGG
Source organism: Camelus dromedarius (assembly GCF_036321535.1). Classification (NCBI taxonomy): domain Eukaryota; kingdom Metazoa; phylum Chordata; class Mammalia; order Artiodactyla; family Camelidae; genus Camelus; species Camelus dromedarius. The sequence continues at coordinate 180,467 of NC_087451.1, read as the reverse complement.
AAGGTGATCTATGTGCTATGCCAGTGCCTATGTGCCGCTGTGTCCCACCAGGCTCCCCTTAGAAGGCATTTTCCTCTTTGGAGATCAAATAACTGGAGATGGAGAGTTAGTTGCCTAAAGCTTTGTGATCAAGGATTGAATTAAGTGACATGAAGGTGGAAATAACTCTTCTAAGCCAGGTTTTAATATATTAATTAAGGTGGCCTAACCTTGAATTTTCACAGTTTCAGGATAAATGGTGGCCTGAAGATGAGTCAATGTATAGCCCACTCTATATATTTAGAAAGAGCTTTTATGCTGTCATCTTTATAATTAGCAAAGTAACTCCTTAAGGCATGGAGGATGGGGAAAGGATAAAGAAAATTACTCTGTATTACCGTGCCCCCCACCCTCAGCCTTGACTGTCAGACTCCATTCAAGTAAGCATTAGGGCAGCCTGGAAGAAGACAGTGGCAGTTTCCCGAGTCCCACAGCAGACCTGCCGAGTACATCTGGGGGTGGATTTGGGACCACATCGAGATCTAGTGCTCAAAACATCATCTCCTCCATCACTTTCCAATAAATAGAAACCGAGCATTGTTCAGGTGCTAGGGATACAACAGGAAACAGGAAAGGTAAATGCAAACTCAATCTAAGCTCGATTTGAGCTGGTACAGATAACTAAGGTGGTTTTCCATCCCACTAGAGGAGCAGATAGTTCCATAGGGGCAGTACTGCTGGTCAATCAGCTGATGCCACCTTGATTCTGGTCACTCTATCCAACTGGTCACTCATTAGAGAGTCAAAAAGGTTGGATACCAATGACAACCAACAATGAGAGGCTTAGCAAGAACTCTTCAGGCCCTCAAAAGCCTAGCAGGCTAAGGTTAGAGCAGCGTTCTTGTCCAGCTAAGGGAATGGGAGAACTAACCCTGAAGCCAAAACTGAACCGTGCTGCTGCAGACGAAGTGTTAAAGGTGCTGTTAAAGGAGACGTGAAGCACAGTGAAGCAGAAAGAGGCCAACTTTGAAATCAGACAGTTTGCACCCAAACCCTGGCCTTTTAACCCACTAGCCGTGTGACCTGGACAAGCCACACAACCCTCTGTATGTCAGCTGTCTCATCTGGAAAATGGGAAGATCACGCCTACCTTGCAAATTTTGTGTATGGATTTAAAATATTCATAAATCACCTAAGGAGACATGCAAAGCAAATTATTACATTTAAATTTTGTTTATAATTTTAAACCATTAGAATGATATTAAATTAATAACGTCATTGGTTGGCATCAGTGGCTCAATAAACAAGTAATAGGTAGGACTCACATCTGGAAACCTCTATACCAGGGCTACGGTGGGAAAACTCATTCCAGACACCTCTCTCTGGTGTTCCCTCACTGGTCAGATACTGGGCAGGGCTGGGGTGTAGATGAAGGGCTTCAGTACCAACAAGTATATGAGGCAAGAACATGCCCAGCCTAATGCCAGCCACCTGCCCATGGTCCCCTTGAGAACGATGGACGGTAAAGAACATTCTCTTTATATAGCCTACACCTTTGTGCATCAGGCAACATCCTTCACACCTACTCTCAATTCCTCTTGGCATTACCATCAGCACCAGTCATGTTCAAGAGATGGTTTGCTGCAGTGGAGCTGCCTAGCACCCCTGAAGGGTTTAAACTGAAAGGTACCACTTGTTATTTGAAAAGTCAGTATTACCATACATAGGTTCAATTTTTATCTTCATAATAATAATAGGATTTGTATAATAATAAGCAGCACTTGATCATTTCATCTGGTTTTTCAACGTTGACTCCAAAATCCTAGTCTCTTCACATAGGAAGAGCAGAATGATTCAGGTGGCTGGAACAGCGAGAGATGGGTAAACTCAGCATTCCTAGGGAAGAAACCACTCCCATCCCTGCAGGATTAAGAGTAGTGGGTAAGATCTTAAAAGTACTTCCTCAACTCCTATGCAGTTCCATCTCTGATCATTCAAAGCAGATCATTCTGGTCCAGTTCCATTTTCTTCCTTACCCACATCTCAGTCACTTCCTTTGTAACTGCCCCAACCCAGGAGCTACAAATATTTATTTTCTCTTCCTTTTCAAAGCTACATTGCAAAAATGCCTGCTCCTAACCCTCCATATCTATGCTTTGCCTCCACATCGAATCCCCTCTATTTCTACTCAGTGCTCTGAAATCTGCACAGCAGAAAACATCTGGGCAAGCACTGAGAGGGGCTCTCCAGCCCAAGACGGGAATCGATGAATGACATCATGTGAGCAGCATGTCCAGATGTCAGGCTGAATTTCTCCTGGTTTTCTGTGTGTTACGGTATTTGTGCATCCACATGCTCGGTATTCCAGCAATTCTCACTCTGGAGTCAGGAACCTTGTGTTCCCTCGGTGTAAAATAATTGAAAGGATAAGCAAAAGAAAAACAGGAAGAGGAGATGTGCTTCACAGAGCAAGAAACAGAGTTAATAGGTTGATTTCTAGCCTTGGGTCTGCTGCTTACTTGTTGTACAAACTTAGATATGTCTCTCAACCTCTCTGTGTCCCTGTTTCCTGTTTTATTGAGTAAAAGACTGGGCTTGATTATCTCTGAAGTTCTTTTAACTCTAGAATCCATACCACCCTAATTTTGTCAGTCTATATATGTGCTATACTGAAGTGAGGCCAATAATTTGACTCCAGTTGTTTCTGCCACATTGTGTGTTCTTGCAGTGGTGCCACTGGAGTGCCTTTATGAGCAAGCAGGCCACTCGGTTTTTGCATTCAGCCTTTACAAATCAGCCCTTTGGCAACTTGAGCTACTACTCTGTAGGAAACCAGAATAAACGGTGTTGTTAAATCTTTTAGGCTGACTAATTACATTCAAAGAAGACCTATTACACACCTCAGCAGAGCGGTCAGAGACACATTATAGGAGAATTCGGCTGCAAAGGAAGGACACCTAATTTATATGACATGATTGTCCAACCTTCTTCACTAATCCCTCTAGGCACTGAGCCAACGTTATGAACTCGGCCACCCAGTTGCTAAGCCAACACTAGGACAGGCAGGTATGAACCACTTCTCAACAACCAGCAAGCGTGGGCTGGGATTCCTCCTGCTGCCCAGGGTCTAGAAATCCCCAAGGGTATTCAGGCCAGGCCTGGCCAAATTCAACCCAATATGGTGCATCTGTGGGGACAACATAGTTGGGCTTTAAGAGGTTATCCCCAATCCCAAAAGCTACTTATAAGCTAAAAGATTTCCCCAACACTCTTTCTGCCAATTTCTGGCCTCTTCTCTTTTATGAGCTGTAGAATTTGGAATCAAACAGGCCAGGGCTAGATTCTGGCTCTGCTAATTTCTAACTGAAGAGCTTTAAGTAGAGCACTGTAACCTCTTTAAGCCTCCATCTCCTCCTCTGTAGAATATGAATAATAATGCCTTCCTCACATGGGCAGTGCAGGCACTAAATGAAGACCCTAAGTGCAAGGCCTCGCACCTGGCAGAGACACCATAATCGCTGCTGTGTCATAGATGTTAGGTCTGCAGCCATCAGCCCAATAAGTTCACTCAAATTATAGTAAAAGACAATCCTCTGAAGAAGACTGTATCCTAAAGGCGAGAATGCCAGCACTCCCATGTAATGAATGAGCAGGGCCTCTGCCAGCTTCATACAGAAGAATAAATTAAAAAGCCACTATTGCTTTTCTAAAGATCAGAGTCACTGAGAAATGGAGTACAGAATCTTTATGGCAGCTTGGAAGTTGTCTTTTAAGACAGTGGGAAGACCATGAGTTTTGGGTCATAACGAGTTCTTTTGAGTTCTAGGCCCCTCACTTGCTCCTTTATAACTTTGAGCAGAGTCTTTAGTCTATCCATGTAACTCATTGTCTGATCCAAAAAACTGACGTGACATCTGACACATAGTAAGTCCTCAAAATTTGTGGGTGCCCTCCACCCCGCCCCTCCCAGCCAACCGTGCTGAGAATGGAAGTAGCTCTGGTGTGTCAGGTTTCCTCTCCAAAGCTCCATTCGCAGTGCTACATTTCCATGTAAGCTGTGGGGAGTTATTTCTGAGTATTTATAGGAGATTTTGGTCAGACTGCCTTGAGAGAGAATATAGTGGAAACCTCACAGAAGCTTTGTATCACACGAAAGATGTAACTACTTATTGAATCTTTTGGAATTTCTGAAGGTAAGGTTTACTCAAGCTTAGCTGTCCACAAGAAAAATTAACCTTACAAGTGCTATCTCCATTAAACAAAAAGATGATCAGTCTGTTTATTTTGTGAATTGGGTCTTTTAAAAAAGGTACACCTCCTGTTTTTTTTTTTTTTTTTCCCAATCTAGTAATAGGAAGTTTGACAACATAAGTGACTTACAGCAGAATCATCTCTGAGGTCCCATGCAAACTCAAGGATAAATTTACCTTTTTGTGCATATAGCTTTTGACAAAAAAAAAATTGTTACTTTACAATTGTTCAATAACTCAGATATACATTATTTCAAACTGGCTCTCCTCCCATATGACTGAGGTTTTGAGAAAAGTTTTAGTATAGCTGACTTTTTAATTTATATGATATAGAAAATATATATATATACACCTTTTACATGTATCAACCTGTTATGAGTGGTATCAGCACAACTGGATAAGAGCTGTCTGAGCAAGATGTAGTAAAGAAAGCAAGTGGGACTTGGAGATAAGTATGATGGTTAATTTTAGGTATTAACTCAGCTGGGCCACCGTATCTGGATATTTGGCCAAATGTTATTCTGGATGTTTCTCTAAGAATATTTTTGGATAAGATAAATATTTCAATCAGTGGACTTGGAACAAAGCAGATTGCCCTTCGTAATGTCGGTGGGCCTCATCAAATCAGTGGAAAACCTGACTAGAACAAAAAGAATGGCCTTCCCAGAACAAGAAGGACTTCTGCAGTAATTGGCCTTAGGACCTGCACTACACCATCTTCCCTGGATCCACAGCCTGCCAGCACATCCTGCAGATTTTGGACTTGCCAGCCTCCATAATCATGTGAGCCAATTCCTTAAAATAAATCTCTTTCTTATGTATATACTCACCATATTTACTCTGTTTCTCGGAGAACTCTGACTAATATAATAAGTAATCTCAAACACCCTGAACTCTGAACCACTGTGGGATTCCTATACTGTCAATGTATATTTGAAGAAAACATTGAAGAAAGCATTGTTGGGTAATTAGTTATGTATCTAATAATTCCCAGTGGCTAAAAGTACAGGCTGTAGAGCCAGAGATCTGTGGGGTCAGGCTCTGGCCTTCACTGATGGGATGTTTGCTTCAGGACAGGAAAGCACCCCAGAGGCCAAGGAGGCTAGGTATGCGGCGGCGGCGGGGGGGCCTCCACTCTGTGCAGGCTTAGCCCCATAGCTCCCTATCCAAGAAGAAGCAAATGGCGTGGGTCTAAGTACCACACTGGGTTTGGTGCTGGGTTTGGTGAGGGAGAAATTGTGAAGATTAATTAAGTTCAGGTTCAGTACTAAGCACCATATCTGACACCAGTTAAGGATTCAAGCCAAGATGCTGACTGTTATAAACAGGATGTTACTCATTTTTAAAGAATGAAAATTCTCCTTACCTTAAAAACACACAGGCTGAATTTATCTCCCTGTAATACAGCAGTGTCAGCAGAATGAAAGAAGAGGCGAGTCCATTAGTAAGAGGTCCCGGCTAATCACAAGCTGCCACAAAGCACTTTATCTGCTATACAAGAACAGCCAATTTTACAAAATGAATAAACTGGGGTAAAGTTTTGGCTTTGCAAAAGAACACATTGCTTTTAGACAGTTTCAAGTTACCAAGATGGTATTGATTGACATACAGTCTTGACAGGCATATCTGTCTGGAGTGTCTGTTACCACTTCCCTCAGTGCATATAGCTCTACCCAGTCTTAAACCAGGGTCAGTGTCTGCAGATGAGAAAACCAAGGGACTTCCCTAACCTCCAGGTTTCTCCAGGCCTCCTCCTGGGATGAACTTCAGCAGCCTAGTATCCTTCCTAGTTCTCTATTTTCCTGAAAAAGAACCCTGCTGCCTCTGGAACTGTCTAAGCCCTGCATCTACAGCCTGGAGAGGAAATGAAAATCCCCAACGTATTTTGCATCTGAAATGAGATCACATCAAGATCATTAGACTTGGAATCTGAAGACCTGGGTTTGCCACCACTGCCAGCTGTTTGATTTTGGACAAGTCACTGAGCATTCACCAACCACGCTTTCTTCTCTCATTCGTAAATTGGGCATCACATCTCTCATCTCATTTTGCAGTGAATTAAAATATAACAAAAAGAACTGTGAGGCGCCAGAGGCAACCTGGATACCGCCCATAGCTTCAACTTCATTCAGCTCTGTTACCTGGCCTGCATAATACAACTTTTTGCAACATGCTGTGTGCCAAAGTAGTTCATTGGGAACACTGTAATTAGCATTACAGGTAGAATGACACTGCTGCAATGTTAATTACTACAGTGCAGATGTGCCATTAGATATTATACATAATGTTGTCAAGCCTTTATTTTTAAATTGAAGTGCAACAAACCATACCCTGGCTACACAGCTTTTTTTTATTAATATAAATTAATGTTATTTCGGTGTCTGGAGGAAGGGTGGAGGGGAAAGGGTTCTTCCTCTAACTGTAAGAACATTTAGGCAAATGGTGGAATTTCAGATGGATTCTCCATAACTTCCTTACCTCACTCTTGTCTCTACATAATGGAGATGTGAGCTCCAGGAGGGCATGGACCATGCCTCGTTTACTCACCACACTATCCCCAGCTCCTAGCACATAGTCAGACGAATGAATGAATGAAATCAGAGCCATGTAAGCAGAAGGAGTCTGGAAGAATGGAGCAGAAGAACTAGAAGACACAATGATTTATTCCTGATTACCCTGGTTTCGTGTTTGCTTCATGGCCTTCAAAATGACCTTGGATGCTTCCCACATCTGGAGCTTTAAAATAAGAGGCAAATGAATCATTGCAATGCAGAAGTCAGTCAAAGTTCTTTACTGTGACTTTTAGAAAGCAACACTGTATTCCACCAGGCTGTGGGAAGTGGCTGAGATCAACACAGTTCCCTCAACATTAGCTGGGCACCTGCACATTGTTGAAAGTAAAGGAATCATTACATGTATTAATTCTCATGAAAAAAAAAAACCCATGAGGGAATTTTTTCCCTAGTTTTTATGTGTGTAAAATACACATCTTAACCATTTTTTCTTGTACATTTCGGCAGGATTAAGTACATTCACATTGTTGGGTAACCACCACCCATCTCCAGAACTCTTTTCATCTTGCAAAACTGAAACTCTATACCCACTAAACAGTAACTCCCATTCCTTTCTGTCCCCCAACCCCTGGCAACCACTATTCTATTTTCCATGTCTATGGTTTTGACGACTCTAGGTACCTCATGTAAATGGAATCCGTTTACATTTAAAGTAATGACTGACAAGGACAGATTTACTTCTATTATTTTGATATGCATTTTCTTTATGCTTTATACCTTTTTAACCCCTCATTTTCATGGGGGAAATTTTCCTACCTCTATTTTACAGTTAAGGAGACTGAGGCTTCAAGAAATTAACTGAACTACCCAAGATCACCAAGAGGCCGAATGGGACTCTTTTGACCCAAGAATCCTTGATTCTTCCTTCTACTATGTGCCAGTGTGTTTTCTAAGTACTAGAATAATGCAGACAAGCATAGGACATGGTCCCTGCCTTGCTTCAGTGGGCAATAATTTTCTTAGGAACATTAGGTAGACACATTGAAAGGAGTTTTAGAAGTGCAGGGAGGCCCAATATACTTGCCCACAATATATATAATACATTTATATATATGGGGCAGAGCATATGGTCCTATAAGAATTCGAAGAAGCTCCTGGTATCCTGCCTGGCACACCGTGGGTGCCCATGAGTGTTGCTAGTTGAATCTCATGATTCCATCCTCAGTCTCAATTGAAGAGAGTTGGAGATCCAGCCCTGGTCTGTAGGACCTACTCCCCACAGCAGATGGATTTGGCAGTGGATAATAAGAACTGTAATAATGTGTACACCATTTGACCCAGAGTTTGCCTAATGAAATATCTCGAGACTAGTAAAAATGTTTATCCTTAAGAACATTCACTGCAGTATTTTTTTATTGAATGAAAGGTTTTTTAAATTCCATAGTGCTTTCCAATTTTCAGGTTTCACACGGATATTTCATATAATCCCATAATAACCTTTATTTTTTCCCTAACCCTGAATTCCCCTCCCCCTTCCCCTCTCCCCACTGGTAATCACTAGTCTGTTCTCTGTATCTCATTGCAATATTGATCAACAATAGTGAAAAAGTGGAGGGGTTGTAAAGATTCAGCAATAAGTTATGTATTTTTACAGTGGAATATTGTAAAGACGTTTCAAAGTGCTACTGCTATTCCAGATAATCTGGAAATATTCATGTGACTAAAAAAATATATATTTATTATATACTACTATATAAATGGTATATAATAAACATTAAATATAGTGTGTATAATATTATTTAATATACTAAGTATATTAAATAATAAATATATAAATGTGTATATATATATAAATGATTATATATAATAATACATTTGTATGTAATCATATATATGCATGTGAAAATCATTTATTACCATACAAATAAAATGATTTCATTAAAATCTGGGTATATATATTTATTATGGCAAAGAGTTTATATATCAAATATTAGTAGTGATTATTGGCTAACTTGGAATTGTGGCTGATTTTTATTTCCTTGAACTGTTCTGTATCTTCCTAACTACATAAAATGCCTATATATTATCTTAATAAGTAGCAAAAATAAATTTTAAAGATGAATGCAAAGTCAAACACAAACCTACCTCTAACTATTTTACTGCAAAGAAAGTCATAACTTGGGACATGAAAAGAAGACAAGCTCTCATTATCTCATACTGACTAAATACACATTTATTTGAGACTGGAGAAAAAGAGGAGAGTCTTTGATAGGGCTCATTTGATTGTAAGAAGTAAAGAGCTTAAGAAAAAATAAGTTGATTTGTAAGGTGTGAAGAAGCATCAGAGGAAGTCCAGCCCAGGCCTCACGAAGGGAGTGGAACAAAGAGGTGCAAAGGATCTCTGAGGGTGAAGTAGTTAGTCTCTCCAGTTCTCTTTCTCTCTCCACACGGTTTCCTCGGTCACTGTTGGCAGATCTGGTTCGCTCTTCTCTCTCTCTGGTGTGACTTTCCAGCTGCTTAGCAGTTTGACTGTCTGAGCCCCATGTGACTTTCTAGTTCAGGTACTCAACAAAGACTGTCCAGAATTTCTGTTCTTAGTTCCAGACTCACAGGACAGAGATGATTGACTACTGTGTATCAGTTAGCTTTGCTATATAACAAATGATTCCAAAGCTTAGGGACTTAACAACCAATTTTTTAGCTCCCCAGCCCATGGGTCTGTGGGAAGTTCTCCTAGTCTGGGCCAAGCTAAGCTGATCTTGGCTGGGCCAGTCAACTGGTGGAGCAGCCATGGAATGGCCAGTCTAGGATGGCTTCTCCTGGGATGGCTCTCCTCACTATGGTGTCATCCTCCAGCGGGCTAGCCCAGGCCTGTTTGCGTGATGATCTCGTTTCCAAAAACGAGTAAGGATGTGTGCAAGGCCTCTAGAGATTTAGCACATTGTATCCACTGTATGCTATTGGCCAAAACAAGTGACAAGACCTGTCCAGATTCAAGGAGTGGAGAAATAACCAACCCCCTATCTTGGTGGGAGCAGTTACAAAGTCACGTTAAAGTAGTGCAGTTACAGGGAGGGGAAGAACTCTAGCCATTTTTGCAATCTGCACATAGTCTGCCGGGGACCCAGGCTGACACAGGCTCCATCTTGTAGCTGCACCACGTTTGCACATTTTCACATTGCCCCCTTGATTGACGTAGCAGGGGAAGAAACAGACTGGAGAATTGTGCATAAACTTTTCACTGTTTCAGCCTGGAAGTGACACTTGTCATGTCCCCTCATAGCCCGTGGCAAACATCAGTCACACGGGCTTCACCTTACAGCCAGGTGGTGCAATAACGAGTCAATGGAGTATCTGGTGAGCATTGTTGTCTCTGCCACAGGGAGAAACCTACAGAACTAAGCTAACTGATCAATCACAAGACTAGTGTCAGAAAGGTGGAGGGGCACATAGGCTAATGCTAAAGAGCAAATATATGAAAACCACGTCTGATGAAGGTATCAGAAATTATGTGAAGCCCTCAAGGAAACCGTAGGGTTGGGCCCAAAGGAGTCAGAGTAAGCAGGTAGAAAATCCAAGTAGCTCTGCAATCAGTAGTCCAGAAGCATCCCATCCAGACCCAGTCGAAGTCTTCCTTAAGCTTTCAGTCTGCTCCTGGAGCTGAGTCAACCCAGGAGACTAAGGCAATGGGGTCACAGGTAGGAATCAGCATTCTAATATCTAGTGTTGAGAGGTGCTAAGGAAATGAAACTAATCATCAAGTTCAAAGAGAAAAGAAGGAAAAGAAACCCCAAGCAGTAACGTTAAATGCTTGCAGTGCCTAAAGCAAGATGGAATAGGGAGTGAGGGGCAGGTCTGGGAATCTGTGGAAGGGGGAGCTTGTGTGAATCTCTTTAGCTTCACATTGAGGCCAGAAGCTGTGGAGAAGGATCAGAGCTCTCATTCTGTGCAGTGTCTGGTTGCAGGGGTGACAGAAGGACCTAAACCAAGACACACCAGACTGCATACTTGAGTCTTCAGACCCAAGCCTCAGTCTCCCACTAAGGTTTCCTCCTATTCACCCATTTTAGTTTCCTTGTCTCTCCTTTGGCCTTTGTAGCATCTCATCCCCACTAACCGCTCTTTCCAATTTCTCACACTTGAGATCTTTATATTCCAAATAATTATGATAAAAGGACAAGTTAATTTTTCATAAGATGCAATGCCCAAAATATTAGTCATAAGTGATGAGGTCTCCTTTGAGTTCCTACCTCAGATTCCTGAATGATAATGTGGCTTATGACTCACAGAAAGTACCACAGAGGCCAGGTAGAGCAGGAATGCCCTCTTCAGAGGCTGTCATTCCCTGCTCCACATGTGGAATCAAACCAATGTCTTCCTATCAAAAGGAAGCAAAAGCATTTGTCTAGGCACCAGCCAGGTTGAGTGAGAAATTGTGAGAAACGGAAAGAGGAGAGCCTTGTCTGACCTGCTTTCCATTGCCTTGTAGGTCAGTGGGACCATGTACAACACTGGAAGACACGTATCCCTGCGCCTGGACAAGGAGCACTTGGTCAACATATCAGGAGGGCCCATGACATACAGCCACCGGCTGGAGGAGATCCGACTGCACTTTGGGAGTGAGGACAGCCAAGGGTCGGAGCACCTCCTCAATGGACAAGCCTTCTCTGGGGAGGTAGGTGAGGTTATTGAAGTACTATGGGTAACTGCCAATTAATACAATTTGGTGCCAATTAATACGATTTGGTGCCTATTTATATCCAAGGTGAGATAACATATGGAAAGACTGCTCTTGAATCTATAAAATAAGAAGGTCTGTGCCTCCTTTCTCCATCTGTCTCTTGCGAGTTGACATGGAAGTTTATAATGAGGTTCCAGTGTTTTCCAGGGAAGACCACAATGAAACTTCATATTTCCTTCTGAGATGTTGATGCAGCTCTCTTGTGACTACTGCCCTAAGAAATCGCCAGAGCATTATTTCAACCCTAAACCCTCACCTTTCATGTACATCTTCATTTATACCTATCTGGGCAATCAGCCTCCTCTATGTCAGATATGATCACACAGATTCCGTAATTATCCCTCCTGGTAGAATGATGAGTCTAATTTGCACAAAACTTTGATTTATTGTTATATATATATCAGGCAGCTAAATAGGCTGACTGAGTTTCTACAGAATGGAAATGTCATCTTGTGCTGCCATTAATGGTGAGTGTCACTATGTGCCACCATCAACCCATACAGAACTCAGGCCAATCAGAGAGCCAAACCAGAGCTTCAGTGATGGGGTAAGAGCCACAGCTTAAACAGGTATCATCTGGGTTATGACACTTGACACGCAGAGTGTAGTTAATTTGACCTGTTTTACCTCTCTTGTATTTTGAAGGTGATTATCAAGTAAGAGTCAGCAATCCTTATATGCTAAATATCCTGCAACTAGGTTTCTGTTTAAGAGTCCTCAATAAGTCAAGAAGGCTTTGAAATAACAATTATGTATCTCATTATTGATTTGGTCTTTTTAATATATTTTTTAAATTTTTTATATTATTATTTTGGTGGGGGGAGGTAATTAGGTTTATTTAATTTTCAATTTTTTTTTTTACTAATGGAGGTACTGGGGATTGAACCCAGCACCTTGTGCATGCTAAGCATGTGCTTTACCACTAAGCCATACCCTCCCCCACTTTTTAAATGTTTTTAATCAACATCATGTTTAAACCTGGCATTATTTTTATATAGTAAGGCCACACACTGAGAAAGAGATCCATAAGCCTAACGAGTCCAGTGGCCAGATTTTAATGATTGTTCAAAATACGTCAACTGAGAACCTACCTAGGCACTCTGCTAGTTACCAGGATACAGAGATTTAAAAAAAAAAAAAAAAGATAGAGCTCCTACTGCAGAGGAGCTCAAAGAATGCAATATCAAAATCATTAAAGTATAATGTCATGCTATAATGGAGATGTACTAAGGCCCTGGCTAACTCAAAGGAAGAAGTGACAAATTTTACTTGAAGTGTTCAGGAGAAGCTTCACAGAGGAGGTGCCCCTTTGAACTGGGCTGAGAAAAGAGCAATGCAGAACAATTTTAAGAGTGTTAGCTTTAGGGTCAAAGAACCTGAGTTAGTACTCCTACTTTGACACATACTAATTGTGTAAACTTGAGATGGTTACTTGATCCTTCTAAGGCTAAGCTTAGACACTTCTCTAGGTTGTTTCAAAAATTAAGTGGGATGAAAAATGCAAGGAGCACTGGAAGTATTCAGTAGTTGATGGACAACAAAGGTAAAACAGGAAATGAGGGACAGCAAAAACCAAGGAGTGTCAAGGGAAGCAGCACATGGGTTTCATCTGTGATCTATTAGTAATGGCTGCATAGAGGGCAGGGTTGAGCAGGACTAAGAGTTTCCTTCCTGGATCTGCAGGGAAAATGCTGGGAATGATTAGGGATGTCTGCCAAAGGGACATGGAAATGTAATGGAAGATGTCAAGGAGTTGCAGACCCTGAACTAAAGTATAGCAGGGAATATGATGAAAGGAGGGGAAAAACTCATGAACTGAGAGAGACTGGGGACTGCCAGTCTGAACTAGAGACTATCCAAATTAGATAAACTCTTCCTTTTTAAATATGTATTTTAAGATTTGTAATTATTTTCTTTGTTGACTCATTCATTTATTTGCTGTTATTTTTTGTTTGTTTGTTTCTCTCCCCTACTGAACTATTAAACTCCAATGCCTATCACAATATTGTCTCAGAATAAAAATAAATTTATGAATGAATTTATTAAATGAATGAGGAAAAATATAGATGGTCAGTAGGCTAAAATCTTAACATTGTAGAATTTCTTAAAGTTGCTTGTTTCTTCAATATGTGGTAAGGGTGCTTTGTAACTTGTATATAAACTACAATTTTGGAGTAAATGAGAGCTTCCAAAATCCTTAAGGGAAACAGATAACAATTTGATCACTTGATGTATTAATTTTCCTAGACCTACCCCAGACCACAGGTATCAGTTGTTCCAAAGAATCTGCATTTTTAAAGCTCTCAGGCGAGTATGATGGTTAGGTTTGTGAAGCACTCCCTCAGTAGTACATTATTAAGTGTTCCCAATAAAGCAAGCATTTAAACAGATTTGCAAATCAGAATTAAACGGGGAACATTGCCAAAATATTTTCATTGGAATCTTCTCCCAAAGCAACAGAATCAGTCTCCAGAGGTGGGGTCCAGGCATACACATTTGTAAAAATTTCTCCAAAAGAATTTGGTTAGTGCCCACTATGTCAATTTCAGCTCAGATTCTGCTTGAACTATCCCAGTTTTCTAAATGAGAGGACTTAATCAACAGAGCCATACTGCACAAAAATTTTAAAAGGTGCAACCAAGGTAACTGCCCCCTGGAAGTGGCAAAGCTAGGGTCCCATTTAGAATAATGGGATTTGGAGAGCAGCTTCTCAAGCAGAGTAACCATGCACCCATCTGTTGCTCCAAGACAAGACTAAGCATCAGTCTCAGCACAAGTAGTTACGCCATGCCCCGGGTAGACAGCATCAGATGTATCACATTTCTTTCCAAGCCCCTGGGTATGAGCGGTCTATAAACTGCTGTGAGTCTAGGTCCAAAAAAAAAAAATAATAATAATAAGAATGTTGAAAGCACCAAAACATGTCGTGGAAAGAGTTGGATAGGCATTGGTTTTTGAGATACAGGCATACATATCTCAAAGATAATTGCAGGTTCAGTTTCAGACCACTGCAATAAAGTGAATATCACAATAAAATGAGTCACACAAATTTTTCAGTTTCCCAGTCTATATAAAAGTTATGCTTACACTACACTGCAGTCTGTTAGGTGTGCAATAGCATTATGTCTAAAAAAATGTACATACCTTAATTTAAAAATACTTTATTACTAGAAAATGTTAACCATCATCTGAGTCTTCAGTGAGTCATAATAGTAACATCTGAGAACTGATCACAGATCACCATAAAAATATAGTAATAATGACGAATTTTGAAATATTGAGAAAATTATCAAAATATGGCACAGAGACACGAGAGAGTAAATGCTATTGGAAATAATGGCACTAATAGACTTGCTTGCTGTGGCTTTGCCACAAACCTTCAATTTGTAAAAATAAAAATGCAATATCTGGGTAGTGCAGTAAAGTGCAACAAAATGAAGTATGCTCATATTTAAAGGGCAATAGTTGAGCAAGAAGAGTTTGGCATCTTCTATGTGGGATGAGGGGAAATGTAGGGTCAGTGGTTGGAAGTTCTAGAAAGACAGCATTCAGCTAAATGTATGTTCTAGGAGTGAGAGCTATCCATCTATGGGATGAGTTTGCTTCTGAAAATAATGAATTTCCATCACTAAAATTATTAAGCATGGAATGGAATTTGAGGACTTCATAAAAGTGACTCATCCTAATGAGCAAGTGGACTGTGGGCTTTAATGCACTTTCTAATGCTGAAACTCTACTCAGTCCATGACTTCCTTATAGAAAATGTTCTCCAGTTGGAGTCTACTGAGGGTTAAGCCACAGTTAAAGTAAATATATCCCATTCTTTAGGTTAACATTTTATTTTTATTTTGAACCATCTTCAGAGCAACTTTTGGCCTCTATTTTTGGCTGTCCTCGGAGTGGACCCAAGTAGACACTTCAGCAACAAAGCATGTGTTTATTTTGTCGACAGTGAATAATCACATTGCCATCTGCCCCATCTATCATCGCTGATAGTGATAAGTCAATTAATGCCAGGCATTCTCCTTGGCACAGTGCAGCAGTCGTTATCTGAAGAGTTGTAGATTAATTGCAGTCTTGTCTAGTGAGGTTATTGTAATTGATGGTAATCATTTGCTTTGTTTTATAAAGCTGCGTGGATGTAGGACACAGTCAGCAACTGTGTTTTTATAAAAATTATTCATGTCCTACATGAGAAACTCCTGGATGTCTTGTTGGGAGTTGGTGATAAATGAGCATATTCAGAGATTCAAATGTCTTGATTTTTTTTAAGATGGGAAAATTAACTTTTTAATACGTAAGACCTTTAGCTTGCTAATCATATCTAAGTGGTTAGATTAATGTCTAATATAAAGTAGGTTATTTATGAAAAAAAAAAAAACATTAACCAGGTAAAAAATATTATTTGAAAAGAATCCTGCCTGTGGGTTAAGTTGCAGTAGTGAGGCTAGATAAGAAGACTCGCTCTTATTAGGGGAGAAATTGGAAACAACCAGTTTAAAAATCTTCCTTAAATTCTCCTTTTCAAAGGGCTAAGGGGATACACTGAGAATTGCACACCAGCCTCCTCACGGGTTACCCGTGGCCAGATTCTCCTGTTCATTTTATCCACTATTCCCGTGGCTATTGTGCTTCTGCTGTGTGCTGAGCTCCACAGCCAAGCTCCTGCCTAGAGAAGCGTACAGTCTATTGAGGCTTACATGTGCTTATAAAACAATGAAATATGGGTTATATTTGAAGATTGTTCTAGAAAGGGAGCTATGAAATAGCCCTCTCCAGATTGTATTAAGGAGATGGATGAACAGCTGTGTGGTCTGACGCAGTTGCTGCTCCCTATCAAGGTGGGGTAGCAGTATATCAACCTTTCAAGTCTCAGCCTGTTGAATCTTTGACTCTGTTCAGACACATTTGAGGGAGGAAAAAGTCCATAGCCATTGCTATGTAGATAAGATTTGTTTATTTAAAAGGGAACATAGAAGTCCCAGGTAAAAGACACGTATTTTTTAGTGGCTCTGAATCAGAATAGAGACAACAATTATCTCAGAGCAAACAATTGAGACTAAACAACAGAGGATGCAGACCTTGTCCTCTTAAAAAGAATCAATTATTTGCATCCTTGAGAGACTGGTTTCACAAAGCAGCACAAATTTGTAGGAATAAGCAACTAACACCGAATTGTCCTGAAGTGTGCTAGGGCATGAAAGTGCTGAGGAGCACACGACAGAGAACCAGGGCCCAGTTAGGCGCTGAACTGCTCTAGGGGGAAGTACTCTGGAAATCTAGTTAGCACTTTGCGGAAGGCTGGGACCTCCCGGTAGAGACGCTCTGTTGGCATAATTGGAGATTTGAGGGAGAATGAGAATTGGGATGTTTAAAAATAAGAGATACACCACTAATACATATGGAAGAGTGACTTGAGTGCCATGGGAAAGCTGTTCCCTCTCCCCTGAATGCTGGCTCCATCTCCCTCCCCCTGCATCTAGCACAGCCCACCTGCTCTAGCTTTCCAAGCCTTCTTCCCTCCTCCCAGCCAGTAAAGCATTGCTGCCTCTTTTTGACTTCCAGAAAGTCCAGTGTATTCATCTATTATGAGAGTCTACACACTGTAGACTGTGAGCCAAATTCAGCTGAGGAGCTAAGGATGGTTTACATCTTTAAAGGACTGTTTTCATGAGAAAAAGACGAATATGCTACAGAGGCCATGTGTGACCTGCAAAAGCCAAAATATTTACTACCTGGCCTTTTCAAGAAAAATTATGCTGACCCCAATCTACTAAATCACCCATCACTGTAGATTTTGTGACTGTTTACTATCATGTCTACTAGAATCATAGTTCTTTGTTGATAGAGATTTTGTCTTGATCATCACTGTATTCCCAGATCTTTGTACATTGTTTCACACATGACAACAGAGTCAATAAATGTTTGCTGAATTAAGGAATAAATAACCTTGGTAATCGCTTTAAAGACAGGGATTTTTTGCTATTCATCTTTGTACACCAGGCACCTAGCACAGTGCCTGACATACGGTAGGTGCTTAATTGCTGTTTGTGGAGTTAATCATTCAGTCACTGAATCAATAACTCAATCTACTACTGGCTTTTTTTCCTGGAATTTTGGGGGTATTGCATTCGTTGACTATACAGGAAATATGTAGCCTCATTTAAATTGAAGTGTTTTAATAAAGGCTGTCCAAAGCATCAAATTCCATTAGAAACTGGAAAAAGGAAGAGTGATTTAGTTCACAGTAATCACTAAGACATGTTCTGGGCTCTCTCTGAGAAAGAGGTATGCTTTGAGAAATTCAGAATGTATTTAAGAGGCACTAATCTAGCCTTATCCTAAATGCAGTAAAACACACACACACACAAAAGGACTGAACCCTTGTCACCTTGGAGGAATTTTATATCCATCAGAGAAACAAGGCACTGACTTGAACCAATTACTATGCAGTGCAATCTAGAACTTATTCAGTCAAGCCCACAGGTGGCTGGGGAATCTCACTGCTAACATGTAGCCACTGTTCACATGCTTTGGGATTTATTTTCCTTCATTCATTTACTTAGCAAATATTGACTGAGAGTCTCCCATGTGCTACAGTGAATGAAGTAGGCAAAAATCCTTCCTGTTAAGGTGATGAAGCCTAATGAGGGTAGACAAATAATAAATAATAAATGAGTAAATTTATATGGTATATTAGAATATGATAAATGCTATGGGAAAAGAAATGGATCAGAGTAAGGGGGATCAGAGGATGAGGAGTGCAGACAGTGAGTTACAAGGATGAATAAGGTGGGCAGTGTAGGTCTTATTGAGAGCATGATATTTGCGTGGTTACTACAGGGATGACTAAGGAAGGGCATTCCAGGCAAAGGCAAAAACCAGTTTCATGGCTTTGAAGTGGGAGAGAGCTTGAGCATCCTGGGATGATCAGGACCAGCATGTGCACATATGTAAGTGATAGGGTGTGAGAGGTCACAGAGGTAAAAGTAGGGTCAGGAGCTGCAGCAGATCATGTCCTCTTTGCATGGACTTTGCATGGACTTTGGCTTTTTCGTTGAGTGAATTCCAAAGCACATGGAGGTAAATTCTCCGATTAATCACTGAACACAAGTTCAGTGAGGTTACCCTTAGGACTTTCTCCTTCATACCTGGGGAAACTAAGCCCAGGACCAGCCTGACGATAAGTGATTGAGGTTGGACTTAATTCAGGTCTTCTGATTCATAAACTTGCTTAACATAGGCCAAGGTTTATCCATAAGCCCCATAATAATGATTGCTCACCTACTCTGGGCCCTAGTCCAGCGGGAAAATTTAAAGACATACAGGCCATGAGCTGCCATTAAGGAGTCTATGACCTAGTGGAAGACCCCATCTTCCCAAACTAACCATTACCTCCCTGCAACCGCACAGTAGGTGTGCTTTTATATCTCCCCATACATGTGATGGGCACTTGGCAGGTTGAATGAGTAAATGAACATCAATTAAAAGACTGCAGCTTCCAGAGAGTCTAAACTATGTTCAGTATATCATGAATGAAATTCTATTGTCATAATGGCAAACCAATAAAGTTAGTGTCAATATTAACAGAAGATCTAGGCATCTTATGTTAAAGTATTTACTAATATAAGGTAAGTGAATTTTCAGTGTAGCTGGGAGGAGGAGTAATGAAACCATTGATAACCAATGTGCTAGAAAAATTCATTTAGATTCCTCATTTTAGCCCTGGAATTACTCCCCAGATCAGACCAGGGAACTTGTCTTTGTCAATGCTAGAAGGCAAAGCTCTGGATTCCAGGAGCCAGTCCCACCCAGAGTGAGCAAACTGGCCTTGAAGAAGCAAAGCAAACAGAGTTCAGAAGCCCAGTTGGCGGCAGAGCAGATTATGACAATATCAGCCAGCAGATGATGACTCTGATCTAAGGATAGGAAGATTTCCCTTTGGATATTTTTATCATTAATCCCGGGAAAGGACAGCACATTCAAGTCTGCAGTTTCCTGGATCGCCAGTTTTTGATGGACACTGTGACGCTGCCTAAGAAAGAAGACTCTACATTTGAAGAAAAGTTGCTGAGATCAACTCATTATCCCATTGATCCCATCCTAACCTGCATCATAACTCCAATCTGGTCCAGCCAGGATGGCATTATGACAGCCACCACCTTTCTCTACTTGATTCTTGTCTCTCCCTTGGTACTCCGTCTAAAGCAGGGAGGGAGGTGTTATTACAAAGACAACATTAAAGACAGGCATTAACTGTGACCTGATCAGAGTTCAGTCTAGAACCTAACTGTCATCGTGGAAGTCATAACTGTTGGGGTTCGACAAGTGTTGAATGGGATCTTCCTTCATTTAGTAACCATGACACTGAAGTTAGAGCATGGGTACTGCTTCTAACACTTTCATGAACTAGCTGTAACTTTTTTTTTTATCCATTTCCAAAGTTACAGGAATAAAATCAATTAGAAAATAAGATACAAAGTAAAAATAACTCATTCTCTACTAATCTGACCACTGTCAACATTTATTAACATTTGTAGAGGTTCCACCAGAGATCACATCTCCACTTCAAGATACAGGCCTGCTACTGGAAAGAAGAAGTCTGCTCGAAGCCTCCATCTGAAGTGTCAGTGTTAGAGGCCCCATTGAGGTCACATCTTCCAACCTACTTGTGGTACAAAGGGAAAATCAGATGCCAGAGAGGGCAAGAGAGCTACCTCAAATCCCTGAGGTTCAGTGGCAGAATTAGGACCAGAACCCAAGTTTCCTGACTCTTGCTTTGAGATTTTTAAGTTTTCAAATACAAATTTTAATTATATCAAATCCCAAGATTCAAAAGGCCCCTTTTAGTTCATTTGGTTTAGTTGCCCAGTCGAGCACATATAGCCTGACATTCAGGTTTCTTACCTTAGTGAGCAGAGCTCTGTCACAAGGGCGTTTATACAATCAGCCTCAAGGAGGCAAGATGTTGGCAGGTTATTTTACAAATATAAGCAATGATGAGTGTCCAAGAAAAATACCACCAATGTGAGAACCATTACAGTGCCTAATTGCAAGAAATGCAGAAATTAAAGTTTGGAAGACCAAAATAGAAAGTGAAATGACTTGAAGATTCTTGATTTGGTCTCAGTATGAAAATGCAGTCATACTATTATTGCATTAAAAACCCAAAGATATGAGCCATGCTTTTCCACAGTTTGAATCCTCCCTCCCACTCACTCTCCCCAATAACCACCCAGAAGAGTTCAGTAATATTAAATATAAGTAATCTAGATAATATTGCAAAATTAAATCATTAGATGTCTAGCCACCCCATGGATGTGCTGTTATACAATTCAAAATAAAGCTGTTTAAAAAACCCAGATTCATTTGCTCTGACATATCGATAAACTTTTGCAGAAACAAAGCTAATCATCTCAATAGTGCCAACTTAATTGCTCTCCAGTTGATGGATAATAAACAGACCTGAGGATTAAAATATGAACTAATTACTGTACTCAATTCCATTTACTTGATTTCATGTTTCATTAATTCTTTGCATCATTTCTGGTAGAAGCCTTAGATTTATGGCCACCTCAAATGAATTATGCCACTTAGTTTCCTTGTGGCATGCTCATGCTCAGAATTGGTTGGAAAGGGCAGAATTCTGGGCAGTTAATATTTAGCCAAAGCAGCCTAGGATATAGTAAGTGAAGGTAATTATCCATTCCCAAATACCAGCCAGAGTCAGCCTCTATAAATCTATCTCCATCTCAGCAGTAAAAGGGCAACACTAGGATTGCTCGCATGATTATTCATTGGATCGGATTGTCAGAGGCAGTCTCCAAGAACAGGGTTTGCCTTGGCCTGGAAGGGGGCTGCAGGGAAGCAGAGACAAACACCCAAGGGGAAAGGATGTTGTCCTAGGAGACAGACAGTAGGGCCACCGGACAGAGGGCAACATTTTGACTTAGAAGATCAGGCTTCAAGACCCCATTCTGTCATTTACTAGCTGTCTGATATTGGTCACTTAGCCTGCCTTAACATTTTAAGCTGTGAAATTGGACTAATGATGCCAGTTCTATATACACTACAGAGTGATAGTGCAGTACCGGAAAAAAAAAACCCCACTCCTGGGATTGGGCTTTAGTTACTAGCCAGCCTAGACCTTAGATCTTATCTGGTCCAAAATCCTTTCAAATAAAACATATAAAGATATAATGTACTAAAAAGAAAAAAGAGAGAGAGAGAGTGGAACATGGAGGAGAGGAGGGTATAGCTCAGGGGCAGAGTACATGCTTAGCATGCATGAGGTCCTGGGTTCAACCTTCGTTTTAAATAAATAAATCTAATTACTTCCCCTTTCCAAAAAAAAGAAAGACACAATGTACTAATGTTATCACTGCCATCAGTTTTCATTTATTGAGCATGTATTGTGTTCCAGGCATTGTGCTCAGTGCCCTTTTACACCCAGTCCTCACAAGAAGCCCATGAGCTAGCACTCATTAGCATCACTTTACTAAGGAGAAAAGAAAGTTGGAGAGGTCAAAGAGCCTGCCTTCAGTCACATGGTTGGCATGGGGAAGCGCTAAGATGTGAATCCAGGTCTCTTCCTCCAGCTATGCACTGAATGATCTTAGCCAAGTCAGAGGTCACCTCTCTGGCTGCACCTCTACATAGTTCCTTGATCATGGGTAAGTCTGTTCTCTCTAATCACAAGTACCTTGTCTGTTACCTGAAATGATCTTTCAGCCCCTCCCAGTTCTGCATCAGCCTGAAGAATAGCCTGCACTTTTTCTGACTGTAAAGTGAGACAGGAGCCTATTTCTCCAAGTGGCACAATTGCTGTATGAAATATGACAGAGCATCATTGTGTGTGTCTGCTTCCTTCACCTTCCCCTCGCAGATGGACAGCAACTGGGAAGTTTCATACAGATGTACAGTTGCATTTGTCCTCTCACTTCTTTGAAATAAAATAAGCAAGATATTGTATATCTGTGAACTTGTTTGTGTATAAATACATCTGTTTCCTTCTGCAAAGCATGAGAAACCATATTCCTTAGTCTCGGAGGTAGCTTGGGTGAATACATTTTCTTGCTTTGGATCTATTTGCTGAGCTAGAAATTTCTGGCTTGAGCCTTGCAAATGAATCCTGCAGGAGCTATTTGGCAAAATGAGCTTAGCCAGGAGGTTTTAAATCACATTGCGATCCAGAAGAAGGGGGAAGCCCAGGGACCATCAGATTCCTGCATCAGGACTCAGTGTCCCTAAACCAGTTTTTTCAAAGCAAGTAATTCTCTGCTTCAGGAAAGACTCATTGTGGTGGACCCAAATGGCCAGCTCAGAACAGCTGCTGTTTTCATAAGGTCCTCTGTGGAGGACATGTTTCCTCCCTGTTGCACCTGCCTCTCTAGGGCTGATGTGTTTCCCTGCCCCCAGGTGAGGAACTGTGACCTACTTTGCATACAGCAGTTAGATGCAGAGGTTAAGACTGCTGTGATTGTTCATTCCTGTGTTTGAATCCTGGCTCTGTCCCTTGTCAGCTGTGACCTTGGACAAGTTATTCAACCTCCTTGTGTCTCAGTTTTCTCATTAATAAGATGAGACTAACAAAAATGCTCACATTAAGGGTTGTTTCCCCCAGCCTTATTGAGGTATTTACATGCAATAAAATTCAGCAATTTTAACTATACAACTTGGTGCATTTGCACAAATGTCACAATTGGTCATGTAACCACCACCACAACCATGATCTAGAACACTTCCAGCACCTCCAGAAAGTTCCCTCATGTCCCTCAGTAGTCAATCCTCCCCAACCCTAACCCTTGGCGACCACTGATCTGTTATAACTATAGTTTGCCTTTTCGCAAGTTTCAATCAGTGGATTCATACAGTAGTATATAGTCCTTTTTATTGACTTTATATTTTAAATTATCATACAGTAAGATTATCTTTTTTTTCTTTTGGCACACAGTTCTCTGAATTTTAGCACAAGTATATATCTGTATGACCATCATCATAATCAGGATACAAAAACGGTTCCACAATGTAAGGTTGCTTAGAGGATTAAGAAGATCATTATATGTAAAGTGCTCAGAACAGTCCCTAGCACACTGAGGGCTCAAAAAACTGGTAGCTTTTTTTTTTCAGCAATGGTTCTCTTCTTTGAGCTCCATCTTCCAGGGTTGGGGTCCATCCTCCATCTACAAGAATCCAGAGTGGCATCTGTGTGGGAGGTAAAATTCCTCAGAATTCCATCAGCCGTTGGTTCCAAAACCCCTTATTCTAAGAAGATGGGTCTGAGGCCCCTTCTGATTGTCATTTTCCCTGGAGTATTAGCACATACTGGAGTATTATAATTCCCTGTATCTTTGCAAAAGTCACCATCCCCCGGGTAGGGTGTTTGTCCTCCCCAAAGATCTGCACCTCTTTCTAATAGTCACACAGGCCCTGCACAGGCCAGTCAAGCCCCTGCTAACACCAGCTTAGAACTGTGGGGAAAACTCCCATCAGATTGAGCGTGTACAAGAAAGTATACTTCCTCATCCCCGCATCCCATCCCCAGATAATTACAGGTTCTTCCAAAGCACACCAGCAGGTGGCATATTTTCTCATTCTCTGTGGGACACCCTGAGGCAGAGCCTTGAGGTGTCTAGATAGGAGGATCACATGCCCTGGCTTGCCTGGGACAGTCCAGGTTGCAGCCAATTGGTCCTGATGTTATTATAATAGCACCTCCTTTTACTCTCAAAAGTGCTCCAGTTTGCACAATGAATCAATCATATGGTCACCCTCTGTCTAGATGACCTTGATTAGGCAAGCGCTTAACCTCTCCAACTCTCCTTTTTCTCATCCAGAAATGAAAGGATGAGAGTTGCTCAGTCAGGGCCCTTCCTGCACCAAAAGGCCCATGGAAATAAAATCTTACTGCATCATCTTATCATCACACATAAACATTGATTGATGGGGTCGCTGTGCTGTCTGGAGGGTCAGAAACATTGATCTGTAATAAAAGCTTTATGTTATATTTGAGAGGTTCTCCCAGAGATTAAGTATACACTTTATAAATAGCCATCATCATGCATCCTTTAAGGTAAAAGCTTGGGAAATTAAGTCATTTGATGTGACACCAAAAATTAAAGATCAGATTGTTCTGCTCACTTGGGTATGTCACCTTTGCTTGTTATGATGCTTGAATATTGAACTTCCTCCTCATACCCATGCCACCACTAGGCTACCAGTGCACGCACGCACGCACATACACGCTCTGTCACACATCAGTCATTCAGCTACTTCCCACGTTAAATGCTCCTGTGGCTAATAAGATATTTTACTAGAAACTAGGAGTTCCCCTTGAACCATTTGCTTTGTATATTTTAATTGCAATTTAAGTGATTTCTCTACACTGATCACTCCTGAGAAGAAACCCCAGGAATTGTCATCATCATCCACTTAGGCTTTGTTTCAATCCTGGTCTTTGGAGATCCAGAACAGCAAGGAGATTCTGTCACCTTAAACTCCTCTGTGACTCCCTCTTGGTGTCGGCATTTAGTCTCCTTTGCCATCAAACAACAGGGACAGTGTTTCTGCTCCAAGAAGTAGTTGCAGGCTTTGTTTTAAAACCTCAGGGGCATCCAAACACTCCATCCCACCAAGCTCCAACGCTGCTTTTGCAGTATTCATTTAGCTTGATTTACATTATTTTAATTTTCTTAAGGGTGTCTTTACTAGCTGGAGGGTGATTTTTTTTCCCCTTAATTAAAGAACCAGTTGATTCCAAAGTACATAGAAGAAAACAAGCCCCTTTCATACCCTGCCTCGCTTGTCACTCTCTCCTGCTGTTCAGCTCTCACTGCACCTGCCTCTTCCAACTGGAAATACGGTGGAGTGACAGCAAGGTGAGGCCCACCTTTCAGTGGAATCAACTATCCCATGGTTTCAATTAATTTAATTTCCTAGAGCATATGACGATCTGGGGGGAGGATCAGGTAGTGCTACCTCTGTCTCTTAGATAAAAAGGCTGAGTTCAGTCAGTGCAATTCGAGAAAAATTCATGGAGCTGGGTCAAGAACTGTGCTAGCCTAAGGCTGCACAGATTAACAAGCCTGGCCACAGCCCACGTAGAGCTGAAATTTCTGATGGCATCTTAGGTATGGTGCTTCTGGGTACAAATAACAGAAACTCACTCAAGCTAGGTTAAGTTACAAAAGGAATTTCCTGGAAGGCTTCTGAGATATGTCAGAGGACCCAAGGGCCACCAAACCAGTGGAGAGACTGAAATCCAGGACTGAAGCAAAGCTGTGGCCCCAGGAACTATTCCCACTCCATTTCTTATCTCTGCACAGCTACTTTACTCTCATTCTTTCCATAAGCTCTCCTTTTTCCAATTCCCTGTGCACATGGAGGGCATAAATGGCCCCCCTTAAGCTCCCAAGTGTATGTCCCTTTGGATTGAGACCATCCTGAACTGACTGGCTGGCTGTCTCTTCATCCCAATTCCAAATTCTCCAGAGAAGAAACTTGATTTTCTCCACCCAGACCTGAACTCTGACCCAATCAGCTTTGTGTGTGGGGGTGAGGTCATGTAGATAAAAAGGTCTGGGGAGATCTGCTCCAGTGGTGGGGAGAGCAATTGTATGGGGAAGGCAGGCATTGTATGCTATGTAGACATCCCCAAAAATATCTACTGTGATAGTGAACATAGGCAGTTCTTTTCTGTTCAGCCCAACAAAATCCACATGCCAAAGTGCTATGAACACATCTGATTCAAATCTGGGGGTTGGAGAAGGCTTTCTGACATGAGCAAGATCTACAAAAACAGTATGAGTGTGGCAGAAATAGGATGCAAGCATCCAAGACAAATAGGAATATCACTTATAAATAGAAATAATAACTGTAGTCAATCCATAACGTGCACTCAAAGAATTTTGCATCTTGTGGTTGAGAGTCACAGCAACCTTGTTCATCACAGGGCCATCAGGAGCACATTGCAACCGTGTCGCTTGCCTTCCTGGCTGCCAGCATTGCTCTGCCTCTCCTTTCTTTCTGCCAATGCATAAACCACAGGTTGGGCTCAGATAAGTTGTCTAAGGTTAGCATCAAGGAAACACACACTCTGCCACTGATTGAGCTGACTGCGTGCCCTTTCACAAGTTAGGTAGGCTCTTCCTAAATGAGAAAAATGGCAATAACACTGTCAACCTCAGAGGGTTGCTGCTTGGATAGAGCAAGAAAGTGCACGATAAAGAGTCTTAGCACTGCGTCTGGCACAGGAGTGGGTGTCAGGAATGTTTGTTTCCAGCCCTTTCCCTCTCCATCTGCAGCTGAAGAACAGTGTTGAATTTTTAAAATGCAGAGCTGGGGATGGACACGTGGGCCAACATTAGGACAGAATTGGTAAAATAAGACCCCCCCCCCAATAACAAAAGGAACATTACTAACATAACATGCCTTGAGACATGCCCTCACCTCTTGTCTCACTGTCAGTTTCCAGGACTCAGAACAAAAAGAAAAAGAATTGTATATATTGTTCACAATTACTCATTGACTAGACACCATTTTCACTTTCTGGGTATTAAGCGTTGGTGGGGAGCCATCCCGTGTGGTCAAACCCCCTAGCTCCCTGTTGCCCACCTCAGTCGGGAGCCATCTTATCTGGGCACTGATAATTAATCTATTATCTAGTATCTGTTCCTTCCAAGGCACTGCAACAACCCAAGAACTTGTTCTGTCCCTTGCGCTGACTTGACTTTGTGAGTCTCAGATGTAGGATGCTCTCCAAATATGTTCGAATATCATATCAAAGACCAGGATACCCTCACTGGGAGGTTTTTTCATTATAATATTCTGTAAAATGCCAGCAGTTTAGAAACACACAGCTTTTTTGGACTGAGACTGAGTTTGATCAACATTGCAGTTTATCTTAGTTAATTTTGGTGATCATTTTTTTGTGTGAATAAATTGATGAATTTATTGTTATTCCCATATTCCTTTTGGCTTGTATAATTTAAAATAGTATTGCTCTTTACAGAAGATCTTTAATTAGTTGTAGCTCTTAAAAAGTTTACTGATGTATTTTGATTTTAAATTGTGGGTTAGTTTCAGGTGTACAGCATAGTGACTCAGTATTTTATGAAAAGAACGTTCAGTTACAATGGACCTTTAATACTGGAGATGCATTTTTTTCATACTGGCATGTATTCATTTTTTTCAAAGGAAAAATAATGTTTGCCTGCGTTAAGAACTGGGGATCAGGGTTAAATTTACAAAACCGACTTCCTTAGCTATAGTATGATTTGCTTCACTGCAAACACATGTTAGTCCCTTTAACCTTGCTTAAGTCCCTGTTGATTTATTTTATGGCCAGATATACAAAACATTTACGTGAGGAAATAATGGCCAACGAGTTCAGAAAGAAAATCTGACTCAAGAGAATATATCCTTGCATTACAAGGCTTGACAAAAGTCTGACCAGTGTGTCTAATAACTTCTTTATCAAGGAAACAGAAGAATGACTAATCCAGAATAATGAATAATCCAAAAACTCGAATTATTTTTACTCCTCATAGACACATATTTAAGTTTCTACTGTATGAATTATTTTACCAGCCTCTATGTTCAAATATGAGTAATGCACAATCTATGTCCTTGGGGAGCTTCCTTTCTAGTAAGGAGACATTTACAGTCCTTCTTGGTGAGTTCTGTGCTAGGATAAGGCACTACCTGCAGTAGGAACACAGAGGAAAGCTTGCTACCCTCTGCACTAAAGCCACTAGCATGGGGTTATTTGACTCTCAGTTCCACTGTTGGTCCCAGCCTTGGGGCAGTTATTTATCAGTCTCTGCCTTAGTTTTCCCATCTGTAAAATGGGAATAATCATGGTACTAACTTACGCCTTACTGATTCTTCTTCTGTCCTGATTCATTGGTCATTTGCAAGAGATGCCTATTCAAGAATTATTTCCCCTTATCCGACCATATGGATTGACTTGCCTTTTGTGTTTCCTGAAAATAAATGTCACCTCAATATCCACATCCTTATAGAAAACAGATTTGCAAGATTTAGCAGAAGTGATATGACACAGTACAACACATGCCAGCTGAAGTTCTCAGTCCACCTTCCTGGTCTTTCCAATTATCCTTCCTCTACCATCACTGCATGGCCACTAACGGGACAGCTTGGTCTATCCTGCTGGAATGCCTCCAGTGAGGGCCCCAGGGGTTGGGTATTTGTTGCGTAGGCAAGAGGTGGGACCAAAAAGATTAGTGGAAAGGAAGTTTTAGAAATCTGGATTATATTTCCTTTAAAAATACTAGAAACTTCCACTTAAAATGTCAGTTTCTCCTCAAAATAGTTTTTTCATGCATAAGCTGGTGGGGAACACGATGCAGGTGCCTCTTCAGTCATCAGCAAATAAAGAGAGAACAACAGGATTCACTATTGCCTGACGTGAAGGCAGCGTCTAAAGCAAGGGAAGAGAGTTGATTGTAAACCCGGCAGTGAGAACTGTCGAAGAAATCAGCAATAAGGAGGTGGGATTTAAAGAGTCACAGTTGCCCATTGACTTGTCACGCAGGCCCAGGTAGCTAAAGAAAGTGCCCAAGATGTGGTTATACGCAAGGGACTGCCCTCTAACCCAGCGCTGATGTCCCAAGCGACGGGGGCACCCACTCACTCACTGGGTCTTGGTGCTACGCATGTGCACGGGTGCGTGCGTGTGTGGGTGAGTGTTGCAAGTTAAAGGTGATACAGAAAAAGAGAGCAGATGAGGCAGCTCGGAGGTACCAGCAGTGAGGGCGTGAGGCTACTTTTGATAAGAAGGTCAAGGTAGGCACCACTGAAAATGTGATATTTGAGCCAAACCTTAAAGGAAGTCAGGGGGCTGGCCATGAGAGTAAGTGAGAGAAGAGAACTTCCCCAGAGGGAACAGCCAGTGCCGAGGCCTGAATGTGGAGCGGGCTTGGCGCGTCTGAGGAACGTCCAGGGGTCAGTGGGGTAGAGTGGAAGGGGCATGAGGTCCGAGGGGCGGGGTGGGGCGGGCAGGTGGTGCAGTCTTTGTGGGCCAGTGGCTTTCCCTCTGGATCAGAAGGGAGTCATTAGAGGGGAGTGACACGTCTGATGATGCCAGGCTTGCTCCTGCTAAGAAGCTATTCCCTCTTCCTGAAAGGTTCTTCCCCCCACCCCACCCCCTACCCCTACCCCCACACCCCACACCCCTCCCCTCCCACCCCCACCCCCAGCCACCTCACGTCTGACTCCTTGTTATTTCGATCTCAGCTGAAGTTGCCCCATCACCCTGTTTTTTGTTGTTTTAAAAAAAAAATTGAACAGTGGTTTACTTATTTACTTAGAGGGGTTTTTTTTGGCGGCGGGGGGGGTGGTAATTAGGTTTAATTATTTCTTTACTTTTTCAGAGGAAGTACTGGGGATTGAACCCAGGACCTCGTGCATGCTAAGCATGGGCTCTGCCACTTTTGAGCTATACCCTCCCCCACATCACCTTGTTTTAATTCTCAGATTATTGTTTCTGACTCACTAGTAGTTTTTCTTATTTATTCATTTACTTAAACATTTCCTATCTCCTCTCATTAAAAGGCAAGCTCTGCTAAAAATTTCTTCTCTTGAGTGTAGGCAAGACGTGGTGGCTTTCTTTCAAAGACTAGAGAATGGAAAGGGGAAGATAGTAGCTTTACAGAGAGAAACCCGAGCCAGGTGATCAAAGGAACATCAGCAGAGAAGTTGTGTGGGTCTCAGGTACCCTGAGAAGTGACGAGAGTATGTAATAACGCATCCAAAAATCCACAATCTCAGTGTAATCATGAGAGAACCTCAGACAAACCCA
Organism: Camelus dromedarius; assembly: GCF_036321535.1. Lineage (NCBI taxonomy): Eukaryota > Metazoa > Chordata > Mammalia > Artiodactyla > Camelidae > Camelus > Camelus dromedarius. The sequence continues at coordinate 150,164 of NC_087451.1, read as the reverse complement.
AAATGAGAAACACTGTGTGAAATAGCATGAAAAACAAGGGAAGACTGAAGAACGGTGACAGGTTAGAGGAGACTGAGGAGAGATGGCAACTAAATGAATGTAGGATCCAGTGTTGGTCCTGGAACAGAAAAAGAGAAACTGGTGGAATATAAACACGGTCTCTAGTTTTGTTAATAGTATCGTGCCAATGTTAATTTCTTAGTTTTAATAAAAGTATCACAGTTACATAACACTAAGGGAAGACAGGTGAAAGGTATATGCAAACTCTCTGTAGTGTCTACAACTCTCCTGAAAATATAAAATTATTTCCCCCCAAAAAAAATTTTAAAGCAATGTCTGCCATATCAGGGATGTTATCTATCTTCTTTTTCACTGCCTTGCCCCAAATGTTTAGAATGATAATAGAAGCGCAGTAAATATTCAGTAAATAAATAGGTTGGATGTTCAGCTAACTCAATAATGATGGCATAAAAAAATGAAGAAATTAAAATTCTTTGCCATGTGTGAAGTATTTTGAAGGTAGTGCTTTACAAATATAAGGGAATGTCATTATTATTCCATTTTGATATTTAAAATGGGGGGAAGACTGCCCACCTCCTGGGGCAGAGCTGCTAGAAGCAGCATCTTAGTCCAGGACCACTAGAAGCCACTACCTGTGACCAAGCCATTCCTGGGCATCATTAACTTGCAGCCAACTCTGTTCGTAAGTGTTCTTCAGCTCAAAGGCTCTGAGGCAAGAGAACTTCATTTAAATTTTTTTTAAATCATCACCTTGGTGACATCTTATTAATCTGGGTAAGAATGTGTGGCATACCCCTCCTACTCCACAGCTGATTTTTACTCTCAAAACGCTTGCCAAACACAAGGGAAAGACTTTTCTCTCTGAAGAACTGAAGTGAAAGCAGGAGATCATGTCTTCTTCCCTCCTTTTCCAACCCCTAAATGCCAGCTGCTCTGTGAAAGGTGTCCTTGGATGGCTCTGGTGGAAGACAGTCCATGGATGAAGAGTCTTAGCTTCTGGAAATGCGAGCTCCCCACCCCCATGATAGTGTGGGGGTACCAAGAAGAAGGGTGAAGGGGCTTAGCAAACGTCTAAAGAGTAGGAAGCACTGAGACAAGGGTGCTGTTGACACACGTCACCACACCATGATACTGGTCCACCCATCCACCCATCCATCTACTCAATAACAAGGGAAGCAGCTGATGCAATGGATAGACCACTACCTGAGAATCAGAAGACCGGAGTTCTGATCCCACGAAGTGGTTTCATAAATGTGGGCAATCCACGTCATCTTTCTGGGCCACTCATCTGTGCAAAGAGGGCAGAACTCTGGAAATCTGGTTCATTCAAAGTCCATATTAAACATTTCTACATACTCTGTGCTATGCTTGTCATAGTACAGCAACAGATAATACACAGGATATGCACTGTGCTTTCTAAAAGCTACCAGTATAGTCAGAAAAAAAAAAAGCATACGTTGGAAAGTTAACAACACAAGGCATTAGATGAATAAGTGTAGACAAATAATTTTATAGAATTATTTTAAAAGGAGGCTGGGTGTTTCCTAGGGTGGCCTAGGTCAGCTACTTATGTAAAGTGGGACTTATAGGGGATCTTAAAGGATGCATCACATTTACATAAACAGAGAACAAAAGCCTACTAGGTTTTCAGTCACTTCTCTGAAAACAACATGTTCCTTTGCATCTCTGGGCCTTGGCATAGGCAGCTTTTCTGCCTAGGACACTCAACTCTCCTGCCCTGCTTATCTGCCAGTCAAATCCCACTTCCCCTTCAAGATTCAATTCAGATGTCCACCTCATCTCTGAAGACCTCTCTGTTGCTCCCCACCCTACCAGCATCACCACTTCCACTCCCAGACAGGATTAACCTCCTTGGGGTTCCCACAAAATGTATAAATGTGTCCATACTGCACATCACAGTTTTTCACACCTAGAGGGTCTTTCCATCCCCAAGATTGCTCAAGGTCCTCGTCTTTTTTATCTATCTCCAGCAGAAGACACAATGCCCAGCAGAGGGTAGACATAGTATATCTAATGAATAAATGAGTGAACAAATGTATGAACAAAGACTTTATGAACAAGCTCTGAACCAGCTACAGCTGACCATCTGTGTCTGCCTCTACTCACATCTGCGGGACAGGCATCAGGATGAATACAGAGAAGAGAAAGAGAAACTGCAAGAGAAAGAAAGATCCCTCTCAATGAGCAAGAATACCCTCTTTGATGCTGGGAAAGGAGAGAGAAACTAAAAATCACCCTTCACCTACCAACCAGCAGGTGACTACAGGGTACGTCCCATGTGCCCGTTCCCACTTGCTATGGATGGGTGGGATACACGGGTGGGCTCACTGCTGGCCTCGCCACGAAGAGGGCTGCTTGGAAAGCACTCCCCCTCCTTGCTGACGTGCTGGGTGGTTCCCTCCCTCCACGAGAAGCACGGCTTATGCAGGCAAAACCTTGACAGTGAAATTAGAAAGGCGGAAGGTATGCCTTCTATTAAAGTTAAAGCTAAAGCCATGGGAAACCCAAGAAAGTAGGCTGATTTACTGATTCCCTTCTCACGTGGGTTGTTTTCAGAAGTACTCTGATGTGCTCACGAATCACTGGCCTGTCCAGTAGAAACAGAGAGGGGCCTGCCAGCCGGCCACACTACCACGTATTCTGCCCCACACTGAAGCTACCAAGATCTCTACACGAGGGGCGGCCTTTAGAGTCCAGGAAACCTGGAACCAAGGTCCAACCCTGCCATTTACTAACTTTGAGGCCTTAGACAAGGACTTCCTCTCTTTGAGTCCAGCCTGGCCATTTGTGAAGCAGAGCACCTTTCTTGCTGGTCTGTCATGAGGACTAGAAATGATGGTGACAGAGCTGCTCCCGCCAGTGCTGGCTCCTGGTAGACACTCCACAGCACAGGCTGCTGTCACTATTTCCTGCTGTTACCACACCCTTCAGCTTCAGCAGTACTTCCTGAGAGACCAGTAGGCTCACGCCAGTGTGCTGGACCCTGGCAAGGCACAGAGATGTTTATGAGAGGAATTTCAGGGAGGAGATGGGATTTTCCTAGGGTCATCTGGGATAGGCACAGTTTACTTGCATTTTCAAATCAGGAAAGGAAATATTCTCTCTTATGTTGTATTTTTAATTGCAAACTTTCATTCCTTGAGAGAGCAGGTAATTGTTTTCTGTGTTACAGAAACATTATAATCATATTCTGAGAAAACAAAATAAAAGAAAGGGAAATTTTGCCCCCACTTCTCCACACAAATCACACTGTTTTTGGTTTTCCCAAGTTCAGGGAGAAAGGAGCTGCATTAGGCAAATACAGGAAGCAGGGAGAAGCATCTTACTGTGGGGTTCTTGGGTCTCTTTTGCTTCATCCCCCAAAATGGGGATGTTTGCCCATCCTACATTTTTGTTGGCAGTGGCCAGTGTTTACTGAGAATAACTCCTTACCAAGTTTCACATTATTTGAAGGGGCATCCTCTAACTGGACTCTCCTAAACACATACGGGGAAAACAGCTTCCTTAGGCAGAAAATAAGCAGGCAGACCTACATAATCTAAGTACATCTCCTAACCTTGGGAAGTCCTTGATTACAATACTCTCATATTGTATCTTTACAGAGTGTGCAGGAGCGGGCATGCCTGCCTCCCTGCAAGGACAATGCACACTGCATTACCAGAAGCTCTTTCTCTCCTTTCAAGGGGCTGTTTATCTGTCACATTTTAAATTCTATCCACCAAAACCTTGTTCCTCTCCTGCCCCCTCAAAATTCCAAGCTCCCAGGCCACCTCGTACTCCTGATTACTATTCGCCAAGCCGGTCGGTCTGATGCTGCTTTTCCTGAGGCCTACACAATCCTGCAGCACCGCTGGGAGCCAGGATTCAGGGTGGAGGATGTGGGGCTGTTGGCATCTCATTCAGGTGCCCAGGGCGATGGCAGGCCGGCTGCAGCAGTGCCCAGCTGATGAGTATCAACCTTTGTATCTGTACTCGGAAATGTGGAAACAGATGGGGGAAGGGGCAGAGGGGAAAACAGCCTTACACTGAAGCCCAAATAGCATCATACCAGCACAATCATCAGACATAAAGGATTTTGATTTCAGCAAAGATAAAAGGGTCAGTAAGCACCCCACATGAATGGCAAGTAGGTTAAAAAAAAAAGATTTCAGTCTGATTCTGCTGCTCTAACATCAAAGGGAGATGAACTGACTGAGTTTCAAAAACTTCCCCAGGGACCAAAAAAAAAAAAATGTAATTCTTTGAAATTATGACTAGTTACTTCCCTAAACTGATGTCTTTCCCACAGATGACACCCACGGGGTTGCTCAGTAGGTACCAGGTCCAGTCTTGCATGTGCAGTCCTCCAGGAGGCCCGCTTGTCCCCACACCACATCCCAGGCATGGATAGCACATAGCCATTCACATCCTTGGTTCTGAACATTGTTCTTCATGCTGAATTCATCCTGCTATCGAACCTTCTGGCTTCAACTTCATGGAGCAGCCTCCAATTTCATCCCTAGCTTCACTCTTTGGACTTGACATTTGGCACTAATTTTTCAGCTGCAACCCTGAACCTCTCTGTCACAATCCAGGTTCTCCCATCAATGACATGTTCTGGGATAGCTTGAATGAACACATCCCCAGGTTTGACTCATCCTGACATACCTCTTCCATCAGCCTATCCAATAAGTAACTTTCCAGTTTGGCCCAGTCTTACAAGTAGGAACCAGGAAGCATCTAGAAAGTTAGTATTGCTGGTCTAATTACATTTTTTCAATCAGCTACCTACTCTTTATCTCAGCAGGAGGGGAACTAACTTCATGAGGAGCCTATAGTTCATAGATAGTGGTATTAGGACAGTGGGGTTGGCGATAAGCCCTTTGTTATAAAGAAAGAGACCTAACTGTTGTAACTAAGAGAGAAACATATCAAACTAAGAATCAAGACAGTGGGGGTTCAGTCTACCAATGACCATGTGGCATTAGGCAAGTCACTTGCTGACCCAAGCTTCATTTTCCAATCATAAAATGAAGGGGTTCTGCCTCATGATCTCCAGGGCACCCTCCAGGCTTAAAATGCTTTGATTCTTTTATTATACGCCTGTCTTTCTGAGGTTCCATTTTCTCATTTGGAAAATAGTGAGAATGCCTAGTCCAAAATTCTTCCCAGGACTATTGTGAGCATCAAATGAGAAAATGCATGAAAGAACACAGCACACTGTTAATTTTAGTAAGTGGGCAGAGAGACAGAAAGCCCGGATGCTACCCCACAGCCTAAGATTTAGCAGAGCTACTTACGTGAGCTGTGACTGGGAATGTGCATCCCTCTTCCTCATTTCTTCAACTAAACTTTCAAATCATACAAAATAGAACTAGATTAAAAGGACATCCACATCTGTCCTGTTGGAAAGATGCTTGTTAAGGGTAAAACGTCACACACCCACAAGAGTGGAATGGGCCTTGCTGTTGGAGCAAACAGTTGGACCAGCGGAATCCAGCCAAATCACTGAAGGCGCTGGGGCAGGCGTGAGTGTGAACAAGCATTTGCAGAGCCTCTGTTGTGTTCTGTTACTCTGGGTGCGTTATTATTAGCTCGGCCTTTGAAATAATTCTGTGAAGGTGTAATTGAGTATGAATATTATTACTATTAATACTACTACTACTATGATATCTCATCTCAGTGGTGGAACCCCAGGGCTCAGCGATCACAAGCCTATCACATTCCAAAGCTGAAAGCCGAACTCCAGTCTATCTGGTCTCAACACCTACCTCACTGCCTCGGTAAAAGGCTGGAATATTCAAGCTCATCTTCATCTGCACATATTTAACCCCGTAAATCATGAAAGAAAGATGTCTGCAGATGGGTCTTTTAACCTCTCTTAGCCTGAGGCAGCTCTTTTTTCCATTTAGAAACATTCAAGAAACAGTTAGTGTCCCAATCCTATATTAGGTTCTGGGACCACAGGAAGAAATACAACAGAGACATTGCCTTTAAGTCCCCACTGACTCAATTTCCCAACCTAGTTTTCAGCAATAGGCTGAGTTCGAGTGTCATCTAAGTTTAGTGGTAAGTGATGTCGTTATGGCACAAGTTTTGTGAGGACAAGCTGAAAAGAAAGAGAGGGGGAGCCATCTGGGAGTTTAAAATTTCATGGCTTCATGCCTCAATTTGCAGTCAATGTCATGCATCATTTATGTGGGGGTTTTGATGGCATTTATTTTATTCAAAGCCCGCTTATCCTGGACTTTCTCCAGTGCTGTGTGAGATTTTATGATTCATCAAATCCCTCTTCTACATAATGAAGTTCTGCACACATGCTGATGTGTGGTATGCTTAGATGAGCTCTCCAAAGGAAATAAGGGACTGGAGTGAGGTCCGAAGAAAAGTTGTGACCTTTCTGCGAAATGCCTGCTGCTTCCAGTTTACGATGCTATGCTATAAAAAGAGGTGCAGAAGACTCCTCACTGAAATAAGCTTCCAAAGACGGCAGCTGAGGTTTCATAGATTACTCACGAAATGCTATAATTCATTTCTCCATGTCTGCTTTCTACTTAAGATCCCCGTGCCTGCCTGGTCAAAGCTTGAAAGACCACAAACTTTTTTTTTAATTGAAGTACTGTCAACTTACAATTGTGTCGATTTCTGGTGCACAGCACAATGTTTCAGTCATACATATCCATACATATATTCATTTTCATATTCTTTTTCATTATAGATTATTATTATAAGATATTGAATATAGTTCCTTGTGCTCTACAGAAGAAACTTGTTTATCTATTTTATATATAGTTAGTATTTGCAAATCTTGAACTCTCAAGTTATCCCTTCCCAGTCCCTTTCCCCTCTGGTAACCATAAATTTGTTTTCTATGTCTGTGATTCTGTTTCAGTTTTGTTAATAAGTTCATTTCTGTTGTAAGACCACAAACTTGATGAGCAAGTGCTGGGCCCAGCATGAACCTGGTGACTCTTTGGTTTTCAGTAAAGGGGAAAACCAGTTTTTCAGCAGCAAGCCTTAAGGTTGAAGGATATATAAGGGAAAGGATTTTACCCTAAATTCAAGATTTATTGAGGCCTACAATTCAGTGGGTGAGATAGCATATGCTTAAATAACTCCTCTACAAAAACAAATAATATAGAGGGAATTGCAGCCAAATGTGGCAAGATGAGGTTCCCAAATGTATACACTCAGTAAGTGGTGAGGGATTACCGTGGTCCTCACAGCTCCTGAGGGGGCAGACCTGCCATGCTCTCCAGCCAGGGTTCAATCCTGAAGGACTGAGGAGGGGACTGGGAAAGGATCCAAAGGAATGGCATCTTGATATTTTTTCCTTTTTTTTTTTTTTTTTTCTCTGAATAAGTGCTACTTTTTTGAGGCAAAAGAGGGAACTGTGAAAGTATTAAACAATTTTTCTTTGGGGGAAGTTTCTTACCCCAAGTGCACTTCTTCTTCCCCAAAATACACAAATCAACTTCCCTAATTTAGTCACCTCCAGGCCCAGGACTCTCCCCACACCAACCAGATTCCTCTGAAAATGATTCAAGAAGCCATCATGTGTCACTCAAACTCATTTGCTGATCAAATCTGGAGGGAGTACTCCTGAGTAAGGGGGCCCAGGGGACTGTCCTCAGATGAGGAGCAGGAAAAAGAAAAAAGTAGCCATTTTTACATTGTTTTGTATAGAATTTATTGATTCAGGAAAATGAACACAAAATTCTCAATGAAATTACTTAGAAACTTCCCCACCCAAATTGCTTTACCTGCCCCATTACTTTATTCTATTCTCTACGACAAACTTAGACACTGTGACTATGTGAAGCATCCTCACATTTCACCACTGCCTTAATTGTCTCATCTTCAGTCATCTTCCATCCATAGTTCACCCTACTTATAATTCAGATTCCTAGGAGATTGAATCTGGCCTAACTTATGAGGTAATGGATCAGGATTGACATTTTCCCAGTCACCATATGGAATGAGACAGGGGCAAAAGAAAGGGAGGATGCTATTATCAACAGACGGGAGAATAGATAGATTCTGGGCAGGATAACAACAAATATCCTGTTCTCTGCTCTAGTCGAAGTAAGCCTAGTGGTCAGGGAACCTAGCCTTTGGTTCTAGGTGTAAGTGATAGCTAGAGAGCCATATTCAGCAAACTTATATTCTTTCAGAACCTACCCTGTTCATATGACTTACCATCACCAATGTGCTCCCCAGCTTTGATGGATTTATCTTTGATGGACATCTTTGATGGGTTCAGTCTGCAGTATTTTAAAATTGTCCTCTTATGCCTGCCTGTTAGACATCTGTTTCCTCACTGTAGTCATGACTAGGTCAAGAAATGGCCAATCATAGGCTTCTTCTTCCGTCTGACCATACCTGTTGTCCAGCCATTAGTCCTGCCCCTTAGTCAATGGTAAGAAAAATCACTTGCAGACCATTCAATGAGTATGAGAAGGGCCATTTTGAATAGCAGCTCTCAATTCTTCAGGAAGGCTAAAATAGGAAAATACTCTCTGGAGAAACAACTAAAGTCTTCATGTTTCCAAATAATTAAAAAATCCAACCTCTGATTTAGTGTTTGGCTGAGTCTCTGTACTGGCCTTCTGTTTGGACCCATTAACAGCTGTCCAGCAGGGACAGGGAAGGAGAGTCTGCAGAGGTCAAGAAAGACAGCTGGAACCCCAAGCAGCCTGCAGCACTGTGTCTTAACCTGGCAAGCCCACTGTCTCTCCTTCTGCTTTTCTGGCAGGTGGTAGGGAGTGTTTGTTTTTTGGGCACCCCAGAAAAGAAGTCATACCATGTAGTCTGAGACAGAGTAATAACTGTTGTGCGTGAAGACCCTACAAGTGGTCAGCATATAGGAAACTTATGTTTTGCTTGCAACTCACAATTTCTCTAGTTAAGAGGAGCTCAGGGCCCGAGCTGCAAACTAGGTTGGGAAATAAAACAAAGAGACTTGCTCTAGGTGTACTTGGCTTTATGTAGTAGCTTTATTCCTAAAATTGTGCTCTATAGATTAGTATCAATCCATAGATCCTATTGACTTACAACACAGCTCCAGTATTGCTTTATCTTTGCACAGTAAATTTTTATGATTAAAGCATTCTAATCCTTTAGTTTTAAGTGTCACTGTTCCACTCCAGCCTCTCTGCCAAAGGAAAGCGTTTTATGAGAAAAAGTCAAATTACCAAGCATTTTCTATTGTTGCAGAAAAACATGTTACAGCTCAGTGTTACAGCTCAGTGGTGACAGCAACCTGGATCCAGGTGAGAGACCAAGCAGCACTCAGAGAGTTGGAGAACTCAGGTTTATTAGGCCAGCGGGCCGAGAGGAGTTAACACCGCAAACTCTGGACCCTGTCTGCAGGTTTACACAGGCTTTTATAGGCTGCCAGTTTTACACTTTGCAACATCATATGCAAATAAATTATAACAAAAGTTGACCTACCAGAAACAAGCTAACAAGCTTTGTAGAAATAGACCAATCAGGAGTGAGAGAAATAACCAATCAGGAGTGAGCTCCATGCAAATAAAGTACTACAAATGGACCAATCGGAAGTGAGAGTAATAACCAATCAGGAGTGAAGGAAATAACCAATCAGAAGTGAGCTCAGGGAACCAATAGAATTTTAGGGATAAGTAAGCCATTTCAGAGGCAAAAAGTGAGGTAGAGCCTCTGGGCGAGGGAACTGGATGGTGCTGGCATGAGAGCAGTGGCCCTGCTTGGGGGTCCTGCCAGTCTTTTTATGGGGCTTCCCGCCTCACTATGTGCCATTCCTTTTAATCCTCACAAGAATTCCGTAAAGTTGTATTTTTCCTATTTTAAAGATTGTACCTCGGAGCTCCAAAGCCATATACCTAATGAGAAGCTACACTAGAGCTCCCACCGATGTCTTCTGATGAGACTGAACTTAGAATATTATTATTTTATTGTTTTATCTCCCGTGGGTGTTTGTGAAATGTTTGGAAAGGGCATGGAAACAGCTCCATCTCCAGCTGACACTAAATGATCTGCTCACTGTTCATTTAACACACATTCATACGTTCAGAGGTGAACAAGACAGTGTCTGGAGCCTGAAGGAGCTCACACTTTAGAATGGGTTTGTCATCAAAGGTGACTTTCAGCCCTGCCCTTACCTAAGATCACCCAGTGATCTCTGTGAGGCAGAAGTTCTTTGATCCAGCAGAGCAGACCCTCTGCCCAGATCCCATCTGGTAGCCGCTGTGCCCATCCCCCAGTGGTTGTGACAGATCACACCTGCCAGCTGCCCGTGCTCTCGGGGGATTGCTTCTCTCTATTGCCCAGGAGACCACTCCCCAGCACTCCCACCCATCCCCAGCAGAAGCCCACAGCCAGGGACTGATGTATCCAGGGCAAGAGCATGTTAAGCTGACCCCCTTACCTCAGGTGGGGCTGATTTTGTTGTGTGACTCACTCTCCAGCACTTCCCTAAGGCTCAAACTGAAGCAGTCTCTCGCTGAGTCAACATCCTGGCTTAGACATTTGCTCCTGCTCTCTCCCACTTTCCTCTCTCCCTTTGTCTAGAGAACACATCCTCAATAAATCACTTGAACTAGACTCCTCTCAGGTTTCGTCTAAGGGAACCCAACCAAAGACAGCTAGTTTGACTTTATTTTGTAGCCGAAGACTTAAAATGTAGATCTTTGAAAAGAATGCATATACAGTTCTATTTCATTCATTCAGATTGGGCCTTCTAAAATTAAACAAACTCAGCAAGATCTATTTGCATGTGCATGGTTTTATTTGTATTGAGGGTAAGGCAGCAGTGGTATCATATGATATTCAGGACTATGTAAAAAACCAACACAATTTTTGCCAGATTCCCAAAACTGTCTCTCTAAACCAGTCCTTTATAAGAACATCACATCTACTGATAGGAGTCACGAGTATTGGCTTTTGAATGATGGTTTCAACGGAAGTGTGAGCTGCATTGAAAATTGACGCACTGCCTGATCATTTCCACAGAGCCTTTGGTGAGGTTGATGTTGAGCTTGTTGGATAATTATCTGTTTTTTAAAAATCTAAGCATCCTTTTATACATTGCGATTTCTGTTTGCAAGTTTAGCTTCAAGTTTACTGAACCATTTAATTAACTTAAGTGTTTAAACTTCTAGAGGTGTTGATTGATTCTAATCAGTATTTTCTGCTACTCTAATTGAAGGCTTCCTCTCTTGGACTATTGTCAGTGAAGCAACAAATAAAAAGGAAAGCAAAATGTTGTTTAGTCTTTTGGCGTAATCTAACACAAATTTAGTTCGGCCCATGATTGCATAAACTTGGGAGGACAGAATGGAGCCAATTTCTGTTTCCTTTGAAGCTGGAGCACCAGCCCCGGGAAGAGAGACTATGCAGCAGGCTCGGGGAGGAACCTCTTGCAGCCTCTCACCAGGACTTAGACTTCAAGTCAAGCCACTTTCAGGGTTGGCAGCTTTCACTCTTCAGGGAAACTCAGTGGGGGGATGTTTTGCAGGGACACTTGCCATCCAGAGAAAGTGATTTTCTCTTTCAACAACTCTTCTTTTCTCAGAAAAATAAACAAAAAAATCACCCCCACCTACCACCTACTATAGTAACACCCCAGGCAAATGCAAACCTAACCCCTAGGCAAGAGCTGCCCGACACTGACAGGGTCTTTCTTTCGGTGGTGAGGATGGAAGTCAGACTTCTACACTCCAGGTGTTCAGACAGCCTGGGAGTGGTGTTCACCTGTCCTTCAGAGTTCCACCAGAGGAAGCTGAGGGGAGAGGCGTGTCGAAACAGCTCTAGGAAGTGCCTCCAACTAGCAGGCACCTGAGATGTGACCCCAAGAGTGCTCCCCAACTTCAGCTTTCGAAGACCCAGTTTCCTGTTGTGTCAAAAAGATTCCCTGGCAAACTGCCCTTGGTCCCTCCTGAGACGATTCTGTTCTGGTTGACTTCTGTTCCGCACAAAATAATGTATTATGGATAGTGCGTTTTTGCTAAGAAAATGCTGGCTGCTAAACTGGATCAGACCGCCCTCTAGTTCTTCAGTGCTGACTCATTTTAATTATTGTACTTCTCTCTCTGGAAAGGACTGTCTGTGCTATTTGCTGAGAAACTGGCAGTGTTAACACAATTTGGAAACTTTTCATAGATTGATCACCCCAGGAAAACAGACAGCTGATCACCAGAGAAATTCCACAGTTAAGATTAATTTGCTCTTTGGTGACACTGAAAAAGTGAAATGTGTGGGGCTTTCTCCCTATCATTCACTCTGCCTCCCTGACTGCCTTCAGGACAATACCCTCTCTACACGTAGCTAGGAACTCTTTTTCTGTGTATTTTGGGGGTCCAGTGGCCTACTTCCTTCTCCAATTCTGTCTCTTATCTCCCTCTGTTTCAGTCACTCCCTTCCAGCCACATTCACCTTCTTTTTGCTTTGGGAGCTCTCTCTAAGAATTTCCCTTCCTCAGGACCTTTGCACATGCTACTCAATCTAATATATTTTTCATCTAGTCTAGATTCATGGTTTGCAACCCCTGGCTACACATTGGAATTCCCTTATGCCTCATCTCTAGACCAGTTAAATAAGAACCTCTGATGATGGGGGTTCACCATCAGTATTTTTTAAAAGCTACCTGTGAACCGTCACCTTAGATCTGCATGTGACTGGGTCCTCCCCATTATTTAGTTCTCAGCTCCTTATCCTTTCCCAAAGAAGCATTCCCTATCCATCCCATCTAAAGTAGCCTGAACACAAACTCCCAGAACTCTGTATCACTCACTGACTTTATTACCTTTATAATACTCATCATTATCTAAAGTTATCTCTTCTGTATTTTATTAGTTTATCTGTCTTCTCCACTATAATTTAAGCTCTAAGATAGCAGGGATCTTGTTCATCTTGTTGACTTGACCTCTATATCATAAGGACATATGCCTAATACACAGTAGGTGCTCAAAACATATTTGCTTGGTGAGTGAATAAGTGAATGAATGGATATATGAATGAGTAAATAAATGAGTACAAGAGTGAGTGAATGAATGGGCTTCTGTCCTTAGAATCCAAGTTACTATTTTTGATAGCAAACTTCACCTGATAAGAGCCCGGTTCAGTAACCCTGGGGAAAATATAGTTCTCTACCAACAGCCATCATTTTCTATTTTTTGGTCCTCTTAAACATGAGGATGCAGAAAATTTTGATGAGCAATAACAAAAAAATTACATAACCACAACATATCACAAGTTGCAGTATCAGTATTGGAAGTTCTGTGAAACTTGGGTTTTTAATGTCCTCTCTTTCCATATGCCCCATGCATGGCCATCAGCCCAGCAAGTCAGTACTCTGCCCTTCTGCACCTATGCCCTCCCCACTCCACTTCCATGCCACAATGGAGCATCAGAGTTCTCTTTCCCTCTCTGTTTCCTCTGCCTCCCATCTAGGCTCTCCAGAGGACCATTTGGATAACATATTGGTCCTCAGTAGAATCTGACTGGAATAATTGCTGGAGGCCACATATGATCACTGAAGCAGCAAGGAGTGATCGTGTCTTTTGGGTTCCTCTACTACTTTTAGTACCACCTTCTGCTCATCTCCAGATCTCAGCCCAGACTCCCAGGTCTTTCCTGGGTTGATGTCCTGCTATACATGTGTCTATAAATGTCTTACCCCAACAAGTGCCTTTGTCTTGAATCTCCCCAGTGCTCATCTTTTGACCAATGCATGTCCCAACATGAACAAGCCTGGTAAGTTCTTCTGGGCACCACCACCATTTACCACTTTCTTCCTCAGAGCTGTCTCTGATTTTCCTATTAAGGCTAAACCACTATTTTCCAAAACAGAAGGAAGGTGCAGCGCCACATTTAGCCAGCCAGTCTTCCAACAGAGAGTCCCTTTTTCTGTTTAAGGACTGGAGAATGAGAAACAGATATGTATATTCACCCACTTTCTTTCTCTGCTCAGTAAGCATAATGCCTGGTGACCAGACTGCTGCTTCTTTCAGTCTTGGCTATTTATGCACATCAGTGAGTGTGTTTTTGCTTCAGGGAGCTGAGGGATATTTTTGGTGACCTGAGAGAACTAATTCACCTTCAGAAGGAAAGTAGCCCAATATTTATACCATATCAGAATCTGGCTCATCCTTCACTATCGTGAAAATGTGTCACGTTGCCTGAAGTTTGACCTGGGTATCAGGGAGACCGAAGATCCGAGATTGACTCTGCAGCTCAGGGAATTCAGAACCTTAATTGCAGTACAGTCCCCCTGTAAGAAGAGGTGCAGGGAGCATGACTCACGCCAACTGTATAACCCAGGACGGTTTCTGGGTGTACACAGAAGGCATCTATTCCCCAAGAACTGAGCTGACAACTCAGTCATTCCTATATTCATCCAATAAATATTTGTGAAGCCCCTAGCATGTTGCTTCTGTAAGAGTCTACACACTGAGGCTACAAAAATGAATGAGCAAAAGTTCCTTCATAATGGAACTCACAATCGAAAAGACAAACAATAGGCAAATATGTAAAATACAGTACATCAAATTATGTTGAGTGCTGTGGAGAAAATAAAATAGGAGATGGATTATAGGAAACATGCCCAGTGTGAGATGGGGAGCGCAGTATTAAATAAGGTGGTCAGGGAAGCCCTTACTGAGAATGTCTCCTATGAACGAAGACCTTAAGGAGAGGGGAGACCAGGTTGCAGGTTTCCAGGTGGAGAGGGTTCCAGCATGTGACATGGAGGCCACTGTAGCAGGAACCTGTCTGTTAAGGGAGTAGATGGGATCAGAAAAGTTGACTGGGGTGGATAATGAAGGTTTTGAAGGGAAGGATTTGGGTTTCATTCCAAGTGTGATGTAAGCCATCAGAGGTTTTCCAGTGGAGGTGTGGCACCACCTGGTTTAGATTTAACAGGCTTGTTCTGACTGTTGGACCAGGAAAAGACCAGAGGATAAAGGTGGAAGTAGGGAGACTGCATAGGAGGCCGCTGCAGTCATCTGGATGAGAGATGCCGATAGCTCAGACCAGAATGGGAGCAGCAGAAGGGTAGAGAAGCAGTTGGATTCTGGATACATTTTGAGAGTAGGGCCAGCTCTGGTAGCCGATGGACTTGCTGTGCTGTGGAGAGGAGAGGAGTCAACGTTTGGAGTTCTGAAGGGAACAGTTCCCACAGGAGCCCACTTCTGGCAAATGGGTCCACTCAGGAACCAAATGCAGACCAGATGGACCCATAAGTGAGCACAGAATCACAACAAAGGGGATAACTGATGTCACTGGTAACAGCTTCCTTGTCCAGAGCACTGAGTACATGCCAGGACCTGCATTAAGCTCTTGGTCTTCATCACTCCATTTTTCTCTTCCAACAGCCCAGTGATAAACATGCCATTGTCTTCATGAGGAAACTGAGGCTTAGAGCAAAGTGGCTTGCCCAGTGCTGGAACCGTGACTCCAACCGCCCCTGTCTGGCTTCCAGACTCATGCTCTCAGTCACTGTTCCTGCTCTCATGAGGCTGAGCAGGAAGGCTGGGAGGCTGGGAGGGAGTCAAACATTAAACCAGGAGACCCCTTTGTTAAGGCTTAGGACAGGGGTAGGATTTGTGCTCTAAAGAGAAGAAACACGGTTCCATGTGTATATACTACAAAGAGCCAGGCCTCACCTGGGAGGTGAGAGAAAGTATCCCTGAAGTGAGTAAGCTGCTATCTGAAAGATGAGTGGTTCTCCCTGGGCTAAGGATGAGTAAAAGACAAGAGGCCCGTACAGAGGCCTCGTAACAAGAGGAACAAGAGTTTAAGGGGCAAAGAAAGCAAGACCAGGCTTGATGCGAAGTGAGCTGAAGAGTTAGACAAGGCCACAAAGAATGTTGATCTTTAGCCTAAAAGGAGTAAGAAGTCACCCTTAGAGGGACAAATGGAAAGAGAAACAAGGCAGCTTTCCTTTAGAAAGGACCACTCTGCCTACATTATAGGAGACAGATTGGAGGGGCAAGGCAGATGAAGGGGCAGTATCTGCACTTAGGTGATGAGCTTATTTTATACTGAATTCGCCTGGACATAGAATCTTACCATGCTGACCTGGAAGAGAGCTCAGAAAGCATTCCTCCAGTCCAGCTGTATTATTTCATGCATGAGAAAATTGGCCTGGAGAAAAGGGACTTGCCGAAGACCACATGGCCACTTAAATTACAGAATAATCCTTCACACCCAGGTCTTCTGACTTAGAACCTTGAGCTTGTAACCACTGTTTTAGTTACATGTATTTACAGAAAGGCTGAGCTCTTTCAAAGTATTATTTGTTGCACATTTAGCACTGTATTTCCCACGCTTGATGGGAGGAAGTGCTCAGCATATGTTGAATGGGTAAACACGGACAGGTGAATGGACAGATGGATGGACGTAAGGAAGGATGGAAGGATGCATGGATGGTTTTGAAAGGATGTTCTTTCTTCTACACTCCAAAAGTTTTCATAGCATCAGTTGCAAGAAAAATTATTTTTCCCTTAGTGAGAACCATGCCTCATTACTTTTCTTCTCAAAAAGCATATTCTCTGGTCATGGCCATCACTGTTGAGCCATGACATCAATGTGACCCCTCAAGACATCCTTCTCTACCCAAAACTGTGCCCAGGAAACCCAGGTCCCTGAAAGATGCCAAAGAACCCACTCCAGTTGTTTGAGATAGCAGGCAGGCCAGGAACAGTTAGATTGACTGACTCCTTATTCCTCCTGGAAGGGAGCCTAACTGCACAAATTGAATTTTTAAAACTTTAACTAGGTCACCAAAAGATTTTTCTCTTGTAATGGCAGAAAGCCCAGTTTCCTAAGTGTTAA
Source organism: Camelus dromedarius (assembly GCF_036321535.1). Taxonomy (NCBI): domain Eukaryota; kingdom Metazoa; phylum Chordata; class Mammalia; order Artiodactyla; family Camelidae; genus Camelus; species Camelus dromedarius. The sequence goes on along the minus strand of NC_087451.1, from coordinate 133,328 downwards.
CTCAGGAGCTTGTTCTTTGCCATCCCACCACTCTGTCAACCCACACCCCGTCAGGGAGGGTTGTGATGGAAATGCTGATGAAGTATTGTCTTGAATGACAATAAGCATAGGGGTGCTTGGCTCTTGGGCTACTGCGAACATGTCCCCTCACTTCATCCTTGCAGCAGTACCGGAGAATGAAGCCTTGTCTCAGTTTTACAGATGACAACAGTGAGATTGTAGGCTCTAAGGGGCTTGCCCACCATAGGCCGATATTCAGCCTCAGCTCTACTGGGGACATTCCCAGTTTTCTTTCCATGTTGCTGATGTTCCAAATAGGCTGATTTCCTACATTTAGTTGTTTCGGATATAATCATTATAACTCATAAACAAAGAAAATGTATTTGTCATCAGCCAACATTTACTGATCACCTATTATACACAAGGTGTCTTACCAGAGGCTTATCTCAGGCCAGTTGGACATTCCTCTTTGCCCCTCAGAACACTAAACTGGAGCCCTCATTCCAGCCCCTAGTCAGCCACTTTCTCCACATGAGACCTGGAGAAAGACATGTAAACTTCCTAAGCCTCTGTCTTCTCCTCTGCCAAATGGGCGCAGGAATTAGAACACAACAAATTCCCAACAGGATATATATGGCACACTCAAAATTGGATCATTTTAGGAAAGTGTGTTACAAAAGGACCATTCATAAAGGCATGAGTGTGAGGAACCACCATAATACGCTAACCCATGGATAAAGCATCCTGTGTGTTACTACCCCACGGTACAAAGGGACTAAGGGAGAGAGAAGTTACCAGAAGCTGGAAGGAGAAATTCTTATAGGGCTGGCAGCCCTGAGAGGGGCACAGCCTCTTTGGGACACAGCCAGCCCAAGACAACTTCACAGAGCAGGAACCAGGGTCCTAAGGACTTGATCTCTCTGGCCTCCTCCCTCTGATTTCCTTCCAAGGCTGCCATTGGCAGAATCCTAGGGCAGCCAGAGGGCACAGGGAGTGCAAGTTAGTCTCCTCGACCAGAGTGAAGTAGGGTGGGGAGGGAGTCTGGAAGCACAAGTGGAAGCCACTGCGCACAGCACCTGCTCTACCTGCATGAAAATGAAGTAGGTCCATGGAGAGAGGGGTACTCTGTAAAACAGAGCATACCAAACTAGTTTAAAAAAAAGTTATTCGCTAACCTGGGAATAAGAACAGTCACCAGACCTCTATAGGATGTTTAGTGTGCCCCCAGGAAAGGGCTGTGAGGGCTCTAAAAGAAGAGGCAGAGTAAGATGTGCTTTTCTCCCCTTGATGGTGAGTGAGGAGGAGCTGGACTTCAAGGCAGTGCCTTTCAAAGGACTTAGATCCTGAGCATCCTGGTTTGAACCTGGATCCATCACCTACCAGATGAGTCCACAGCAAGTCCCTCAATCTCTCTCTGCCTCTGTGCCCTTGTCTGGAATGCAAGAACCGTAATGCCCACCGTGCAGGGTACTGAGAGAGTTTAAGGGGATAGAAAGGGAAACTCAATGCCTGGTACATAGCAGGTGCTCAAGAAATATAATATGAGTGAGTGAGTGAATGATTTCCAGGATCCCTTCTGGCTCTTAGACGACAGCAGTCTGATTCTCGAGACTGGTTGGCAGGTTCTGAGGAAGGACATCTGAGTGAGGAACTAACTAAGCTGGAGATGAGATTAGGGCAGGACAGGTGGGTGGAGGCGAGCACGGTGATGGCAATCTCTGTGGGAAGAAGGGGGTTCTGAATGGAGACGACACATCTGAAAAGTCTGTCTCTTGTCAAACAGCCCTCTGCGGGCTGTGACAGCCAAATGTGAGTGAAATTTGAATATAAGCTAGAAGTTTTGTAGGATTCTTCTGGCAATACATTGGAAATTACTGTGAAATTACCTTTCTTGGCCAGTTCCCAAACATGAGTGAATAACTGTGAATTAGCTATTATGAAAATTTTATTTGGGGATGTAAATAATATTTAAAAAATGAAGAACTTGAGGGAAGGAAGCTGACATTTGTTGAGTATCTTGGGATTCAACCAGTGCACAAAAAAAAAAGGCCCAAGTCTTCACAGAACTTTTCTAGCAGAGGGAAACAGACAATAAACAAGCAACATAACAGAACTTTAATTATTATAGTAGGTTGCATTGTGGCTTCCAAAAAGTTACGTCAAGTCCTGACCTCCAGTACCTGTGACTATGACCTTATCTGGAAACAGGATCTTTGTAAATATACTCAATCAAGTTAAGATGATATCATTGGAATGGGCCTTAGACCAATGACTGGGATCCTTATAAGATGATGGAAATTTGGACACAGACAGAAGACAACCATGTGAAGACAGGCATAGACTGGAATTTTGCTGCCACAAACCAAGGAACACCAAAGATTGCTGAGAGCCGCCAGAAGCTAGGAGAGAGGCATGGGACAGATTCTCCTTCACAGCCACCAGAAGAAATCAATCCTGCCAACACCTAAGTTTTGGACTTCTAGCCTCCAGAACTGTGAAGAAATAAATTATTGTTGAGTTTTTTAATTGAATAATAGTCGCTGTACAATATTGTATGCTACAGGTGTACAATATAGTGAGTCACAATTTTTAAAGGTGATAGTCCATTCATAGTTATTATAAAATATTGGTGATATTCCCCATGTTGTACAATATACTTTTGTACCTTATTTATACCTAATAGTTTGTGCCTCTTATTCCTCTACCCCTATATTGCCCTTCCCCTTCCCTCTGCCCACTGTAACCACTAGTTTGTTCTCTATATCTGTGTCTGCTTCTTTTTTGTTATAATCACAGTTTGTTACATTTTTTAGATTCCACATATAAGAGCTATCATGCAGTGTTTGTATTTCTCTGTCTAACTTAGATCGTTTAGCATAATACCCTCAAAGTTCAACCATGCTGATGCAACTGGCAAAATTCTGTTCTTTTTATGGCTGAGTAGAATTCCACTGTATGTATATATCTATATATCTATATGTATACCTTTATATATCACATCTCCTTTATCCATTCGTTTGTTGATGGACATTTAAGTTGTTTCCATGTCTTGGCAATTGTAAATAATGCTGCTATGAACACTGGAGTGCATGCATCTTTTCAAATCAGTGTTTTTGTTTTTTTCAGTTCTATACCCAGGAGCGGAATTGCAGGGTCATATGGTAGTTCTAGTTTTCGTTTTTTGAGAAACCTCCATACTGTTTTGCACAATGGCTGCACCAATTTACATTCCCACCAATAGTGTAGAAGGGTCACCTTTTCTCCACATCCTTGCCAATGTGTGTTATTTGTGTTCTTTTTGATGTCAGCCATTCTGACAGGTGTGAACTGAAATCTCATTGTGGTTTTGATGTGCATCTTCCTGATGATTAGTGATGTTGAGCATCTTTTCATGTACCAGTTGGCCATCTGCCTTTTCTCTTCAGAAAATGTCTATTTAGTTCTTCTGTGCATTTTTTATTTGGGTCGTTCGTGTTTTCACTGTTGAGTTATATATTTTTTGCTGTTTATATATGCTGGATGTTAATCCCTTATCGGTCATATCATTTGCAAATATTTCCCCCCATTCAATAGGTTGTCTTCATTTTTGTCAGTGGTTTCCTTTGCCATGCAAAAGCTTTTAAGTTTAACTAGGTCCCATTTGCTTATTTTTGCTTTTATTTCCTTTACCTTAACAGTAGGATCCAAAAAATATTGCTGCCATAAATTTTTGTCATTTTAAGCTACCAGTTTGTGGCAATTTGTTACAGCAGCCTGGGGAAACTGATGCATGCCGTGTGTTAAAAGACGGTAAGTGCCATAGAGAAAAGTAATACATACGGCAGGGTGAGAAGGATAAGGAAGGAAGGAGGCAGACGGGCGGCCAAGGTGGGTATGGAGACATCGGGGCAGTCATCAGAGCGAAGGTGAGACATGAGCAAAGCTTGGAGGCACGAGGTGAGCCAAGCGGAGGTGGGGGACTGGTGTGCCCGGCACAGGAAGCATGTGCTGGGTGGCCTTGGGGTGGCATGTGCCACAGTCGAGGAACACCAAGGAGGCCAGTGTGGTGAAAGTGTGAACAAGCTGAGATGATCGTGGGTTCAGACGGTGGCAGGGCCTTGTCAGCCATTGCCAGGAGTTCTGCTCTCACTCGGAATCGGCTAGGGAGCTGCGGGATGGTTTTGAGTGTTGCAGCGACATGGTCTGAAATAGGAATGAAAATGTTCACTTTGGCTGCTGCACTGAGAACAGATGGAAGCAGGGCGAGGGCAGAAGCAGGGGCCCGTTAGGAGGCCCCGCGGCAGCACAGCTCAGAGCACTCCCTGCACGGGGACCTTTGCCAGCTTCCCTAAGGACACCCTGCTGGTTAGGGGGCAGAGCCAGGATTCCCTGTCGGTTCTGTCCTCAGCATCAACCAGCCTGCAGGCCCACCACACAAAGATCAGACTTCAAGCCACGGCCTTGATGCAAACTGGCTCTGAGACCTAGCAAAGAAGGAAGAGCGATCACTTGCGTGCCTCCCTGGGTTTCATCACCCTCAACTCTAATGTCTACCTTGTAGGGTTGTTGCAAGAATCAAATGAGGGAACAGCTGTGGAAACATTAAAAAGCATAAAGCACTAGATAAATACCTCTTTACCCTGCAACTGTCAACCTATAAACACCACCAAACAATGTCTTCATGAAGAGGTTGATTCCCACGTGGAGATGAAACTGGTGTACACATCTGCTGGGGATGATTTTTCACTTAATAGAACTCACTGTAAAAAGATCAGTGATGGCCTGTTACCACAGGCCATTGTTTGGGATGTGAAAGTAGCCTTTTCATGCAGAACCAGGCCTTCGGGGGAAAGAGCAGTTTACCAACAGGTAATAACTTAAGGCACTGGGTCCTTCTATAATGCTATTTTTTGATTTTATTTTTAACAATGACTAGTTTTGTTCTTGGTGCTCTGGAGAGATGGCTGAAGCTAAGTGAAAACAGCGTGTGAGGTCAGAGGACACCTGCTGGCAGACAGATGTTTATATAAATTGGGAGGCCTGGGGGCTGTGCACATCTGTGACCGAAGGAAGAGGGAGGAGGTTGGTTCAAAGAAAGCTTGGCGCAAAGACCAGAGGGAAAGCAAGACCATGGAGAGCAGGGGATCGTCTCTGTCAGGTGCTCCTCCTGAGTCCTAAGTAAACACTGAAAGGGACCATTTTGTCCTGCAGCCTTGAAAGGCTTGGAGCACAAGCTGTTTTGCTTCAAGGTGCAGGTGAGCCATGGCAACAGAGGGTAGAGGAGGGAGACACTTTCTCCCTTTCTCCAATTCTGGGGAGAACGCAGCAACAGTAGTCAAAGCCAATGACAGAGCAGCAGTTGCAGCGTAGGGCCTGCTAGGTCGGGGGGAGGCAGGGCAGCAGCGTCCCATGGAGCGCTCCACGTGACTTCAAGCATCTGATGCCACTGCAAGTCTGGAGCTGGAGAACAGAAGCAGAATGGTCTCCCGAGGCCCTGTGAGGTCTTGTAAATGACGGGGGGAGACACAGGAGTGGCAGGGGAGAGGGGATGAGGTCCTGCAACTGTGCAGAGATGTAAGTAGTAAAATCGGGGCATAAAATTGTTCATAATACCAGGATGAAGAAGACTGGAGATACCCAGTTTGCAACAGTAATAGCTAACTTTATTGGAGTCCCTGAATGATTTCATTCATGTATACACTCATTCATCTATTCATTCATTCAGTGGGTATTTACAGTGTGGTTACTGTATGCCAGGCTCTCTTCTAGTTGCCAGAGACACATCAGTATGTAAAACACAAAGATCCTGGCCCACATGTGGCTTACACTCTAACAGTAGGAGATAGATCATAAATAATAAACACATTACTTTGCATGTGAGAAGATGCCGTGGGATTTGCTCTGGAAAGGAGGAAAAGCAGAGCAAGTGGTCTCAGGAGTGGCTGGAGGAGGCAACGCAACTAATTAGCAGAGTCAGCACAGACCGCACAGAGAAGGAAACATGAAGCCAAGACTTGGAGGGGTGAGTCGCTGGGCATCTGAAGGAGACACGTTCAGGCAAAAGGAAGCCCTGGTGCAAAGTCCCTGAGGCAGACACTTGCCTGATGACTTTAAAGAGTGTGCAATGGGAGGGTGTCATAGAATATAGCCCAGAGAGGAATGGGAGGTCCAGGTCACGTAGGACTTATTACACATTCAATCCTCACAACAGAACTGGAATAGACCCTGGACAAGTGTTGGAAAAACACCAGTGTAAACCATAGAGCTCAGCTACTCCAAACCATGAGACTAAGTGAGCCACGTGAAGATGAAGAAAATTGCATTCTGTGTGGATGAAATTGCTGGTGCGAGGCTCCAAAGATGAGAATGAGCTTAATGTGTTTGAGGTCAAAGTGGCTAGGCCTGATAGCTAAGGGGGGAAAGATGCAAAATGAAGTCGTAAAGATAGGATGGAAAAGGTTATGGAAGACTTCAAAAGTCAGGATAATTAGTTTGGATTTCATTCTACATGGAATGGCAGCCATTGGAAGTTTTTAAGCAGAGTATGACACAGCCTGGATTTAATTTTAAGATGACTTTGGATGCCAAAGGGAGAATAGATCAGAAAGAAGCCAAGTCTGAGCAGACGTGCAGTGGTCCAGATTAGACTGTGTAGTAGGAGGATGTTGCTGTTTTCAAGTTAGTAGTGAAGAATTTGCTGGTGGCTTAGACACAGGTTCTCAGAGAAAAAGCAAAAGCTAGAATAAAGTTTAGATTCGGGGCTTGAGCAATCAGTGAATGGGGAAGACTGGAGAGGAGCAGGTGTGGAACAGGGATAATAATTAAGTGTCTCTGGCCATGTTAAGTTTGAGATACCAGTTATACCTCCAAGTGGAGAAGTTAAACAGGCAATTGGGTAAAAAAGTCTAGAACAGTGGTTCTCAAACTTGGCACATTGGAATCACTGTTGAGTTAAAACTGATGCTAGGGTCCCATCCCAGAGATTCTGACTAATTGGTCTAGGGTGAGGTTTGGATATTGGGATTTTTTAAAAAATATCCCCAGGTGATTCCAGTGTGTAGGAAACTTTGAGACTTACTAACCTAGAGTTCTATAGAAAGGTCAATTGAAGATCTGGTTTTGTGGGTCAACAGGGTATAGACGATACTTAAAGCCAAGGGCTGGTCGAGATTCTCTGGAGAGACAGTGACACAAGAGAAGAAAAGACCAAGGTCCAAGCCCTGGCGCACCCCCAAACCATGAGGCACCTGAGTATTTGGAGGTTGACCGGAAGAGCTGGCAAAGGAGCCTGAGAAGCAGCAGCCAGAGCCTGACGCACAGAGCTGAAGGCCAGCCATTTTCATGTGTCTTTGTGGAGCATCAGGTGCCTGTCAGGCAGGCGTTAACCTGGTCATTCTCCTCCCCCTGGCTTTTCTGGGGTTCTTTCCCAGCAATGGAGACTGGCCTCTCCAGCCTCTCCCTCTGTCATCTCTTTGGCTGCTGCTCAGGGCCATTTCTATTCCCCGGTCAGTGTGATGCAAACCAATTCATTTAGCAGCTGTTCCTCCTTCTGACTGTTTGTTCCAAGACATATTATTCCACATTTGTCCGCATTAAACAGCATTTTATCACCCATTATCCTGAGTCCTTCAGTGATCTGGGCCCCTCTGTGTTTGATTACAAGGCTTGGTGATTTGTGGTGCCTGCAAAAGCTGTCATTTGCAGATTTAAAATCCTTCTTGCAGGGCCATTAGGTGGGTTATTAGCATCAATAACACAGAGGGGTTGTACCTGGCAGGAAGAAGCACATCAGACACGGATTGGTTTGTTTTCTTTGCCTGGAAAACACAGTGGCACCCTCGCCCTCCCTCAGCCCCTCCCCTCATCCAGGGCTTGCCCTCCTGTCTCACACAGACCCTGAGACCGTCTCCAACAATGTGTAGACTCCAACTCTGACTCTTCATGCTATCCTCCCTGGCATCCGTAGCCTCCAGAAATCTCAATAATTTAATAGCCACTCACACCACCATGCCTCTGGCTACCTCTTATCAAGCTGGGTGTTTTCCAACCATCTCTCACCTAATTGTAAGGAACGTTTCTGGGAATCAAACATATATTTGCATTTCCAGTGTTTAAGTCTTCATGCATCATGGCTGGTAAGCAATGTGTCACTCCTGATACCCTGCCTTTGACCTGCACACGGGACCTAAAAGGAAGTTTAAGTGAGTGTTGCCTATCTAACTTTTGTAGTCAGGAATTCAAGGCCAAAAACAGGTGCTCAGATACAGGACATCAACCCCCCAATCCTTCCTATCACCCACCCCAGGTGCCTGGACATCTCTTTCTCTGCTCCTTTTAATGAGATTTTATTTCATTATTTTCAGTGTACACTTTTTAATACTTTAAGGCACAATAAATACTTCTTGGAAGCCTGAGAAATGATCAAATAACCCACTTATTTTCTTCACAAACACTTGGAGAGCACCTACTCTCAGCCAGGGGGTGGGTCCCGAGGTGCAGTGGGCACATAGGCAAGAATGAGCGTTTCCAGCAGAGTGACGAGCTGCTCATGCTAATGAAGAGTGTTGAGCTTTAACGTATTTGTTTTTTGATTCTGCTTTTCTGAAGCCTGCTCCCACGTGCACCTTTCTTCCCTAGATGCCTCAGCTGTGTAGGTTGTCCTTTTCAACCCAGGCAATGCCAGCCCCCACCATGGGGCATTTGGGAATGCGTGCATGTGTTTTGGGTGGTCACAGTGACTTGGGGGAGGGGCTGGTAGTGACTGCCTGCGTGATGCTAGGTGCCCTGCAGTACTTGGGACCAGCCTTCACAACCCGCCAATAGCACTCCACCAAAAAATCACTGACAGACAGCATTCATTAGTCTCCTATGGCTGCTCTCACACGTTACCACAAACTTAGTGACTTGAAACACAGTTCTGGAGGTCAGGAGTCCAAAATGGGTTTCTCTAGGCTACAATTCAGGTCTTGGTAGGGTTGTGAAGTTCCTTCTGGAGACTCTAGGGGAGAATCCATCTTCACAGCCAGCACTGGTTTGGTGAGGCTTTCTCACACTGGACCACCACAATGCATGCCCCCAACATCACCCCTCCTTCTCCACTCTCCTCCCTCTTTCTTTCACTTATAAGAACACTTGTGATTAAACTGGGCTCACGGGAAATCCAGGATAATCTCCCTACCTCAAGATCCTTAATTAATCACATCTGCAAAGTCCCTTTTTCCGTGGTAGCATATTCATGGGGATCAGATTCCAAGGATCAGAATGAAGACATCTCTGGGGGGCCATTATTCTTCCTGCAATGGGGCGGGGTGGGGAGTGACAAATGTTTGGGTGTCTGAAGGTGCACTGACATTCTCAGCCACTAGAGGGTGCAGGCAACACTAATTATCCTTGCTAAAGGGAGGGCTTGCTTAACACTCAGCTACCTAGACTAATCCAGAGGAGCCTTTGCTCTCACTCGTCAGGAGTTTCCGAACCAGGCACAGATGCCCGTGGAGGGTGACCTCCCCTAGGGTGGCCTCCCTGGGGTTTCTTACGTTGTGTAACAGCCTTCAATGGGGAGCACTATTCAAGCTTCATTTAATCTGTCAATAAGTATGAATTCCTTTCTCTCACTCTGACCACACAATGGGAAGTTATCAAAGGCGAGAAGGAAGGTTCAGACCTTTACAAAAGCTTTGCACAGAATAGGACCTGGTTACGCAGTTAATTGGGCCCAAGCCTAATCAGGACTCTGCGGTGTTACAACCTTGCAGACGGCTCTGCCACTTGCACCGCCATTACCTCATTTGATCCACACGATGAACCTGGAGGCAGTCAGAGCAAGTGTTATTTTTATCACCATTTTACAGATGAAAAAACTGTGACCAGGAGAACTTTAGTAACTCGCCCAAGGTTGCAGAGCTAATAAACTGCAGGGCTGGAGCTTAAGCCCTTTGACTCCAGTCCCAGATTCTGCCCTCTCCATCACACTGGCTCTCAAAGCTCTTAGGAGCTGACATGCAAAGCAGAGGCAAATTTTAAGGCCATCTTGTTTGAGTTTTAATTGGATCTGTCATTTCTAAGGAAGCAACATGAAGCCATGAAAAGGGTTTAGAATTAGGGGTCAGGCAAAGCCCAGTTTCCACATCTATACCTAAAGATAATAAGTTACAATTTACTACAATGTTTTCCAAACTAGCCTGATCACTGAAAACCCTTGATCATAAGAAACCCAGGAGGTGATGGTTAAAAATTCAGATTTTCCTTTTTCCCCAGGAAGTTGGATTCAGAAGTTCTGTGAGCAGGACTCAAATCTGGATTTGTAATAAGCATGCTTGGTGGTTCTTAAATGCAGGCAAATTTGGAAATAATTGGTCCACAGGGTTTTTTTTTGTGAATTAAATAAGGTGATGTATGTACAAGCACTTGGCAGAGAGCAGCCCTTTATAAAGGTTGAATTTCTTCCCCCTGCCTTTTACAAGGAGGTGTTTTGTTTTTCCATTTCTTTACTTTTGATTATTGGTATTAAGGGGACAAGCTCCTGCTTCTGATGCTAAAGTTCTGGAACTTTCTCCAGGAGAACATGGCCTTGGGTGGGTGGGGGTAAAAGTTAGGCCTTTGGGTAGTTGAAGTGACCAATTGTTTAAGGGAGAATCCAAGTTCATATAATTCCCTTGAATAACTGTATTTCATCATTTTCTTTCACTGAGATCCAAGGAGCAGGAATACCTACCCCAGTGCCTTCATTTAGTTTACCTGCTGATTTATAAAACCTACCTCCTGCCTTGAGCTCTGAGTACATTGCACTCGTATAAACAATGTACCCCCACATAATCAGTCTTGTCAACCAAACCACATCCTCTGAGATAAATCTGGTGTCACAGTGGCAAAGGGAACTTTCATGTTGCCCGCAGGTTCAGCCTGTGCCTGAGCTCAACTTTCAGAATAAACACAAGCATAAATCCACACAACTTCCCATGTTATCAGTTCAGCTGCCCAACCAAATGTTTTCCAGAGACCTAACGACAGGTCCTCTTGGGAAATGAATGGCTGCTTGGTGGTTACAGTTTCAAGAACTTTCTTTCCCAGATGGGATTCTGCAAAGCAGGTTGTCCTCGCCTAGAGAACAGGGGCCGTGTCTTGTGTCTGTCTGTCCCCAGGACCTAGGACAGTGTCTTTCATTGAGTGAAAACAGGGTATGTTGTGGTATTTACAGATCATAGAGTTTGAGATTTACAGTCAGAATGTTTGCTTAGACAAAAAAAGCAAAAAACTATTTTGTGAATGCATTTCTTCTGTCATCTCAAACAGCTATAATTTATTTTTCTCTCACCTTAACCACTGGTTCTCAACCACGCACAATTTTGGTCCCCTTAGGACATTTAGCAACACCTGAGACAAGTTTATTTGTCATGACTGGGGGATGCTACTAATTATTTAATAGGTAGATGAGAAAGGGATGCTGCTAAACATACTCCAATGCTCAGGACAGCCCCGCGACAAAGAATTATCAAGCCCAAAATGTCAATAGGGCTGAGATAAAGAAACCCTGACGTACACCAATCATTGCCACGCTTGGTTAAAAGCAGTTCCCCTCTGGACGGCTGCAGCTCACCCATGGGACATAAAAGCTGGTGGCGGACATTCCAGGAGTGTTCATGAGCTTTCCTGGAGGCTGACATCTTGACTGCATCATCAGCACCAAGGCCTAAACCCACCCAACAGCCTGTAGGCTTAAGGACTGGGAATCCTCAGGCCAAACAACATAGTGGGTGGGAGCACAGCCCCACCCATTAGCAGACTTCCTGAGCCACAAATGCCTCTAGAAATGGCCCTTCCCACCAAAGGTCCAGGACCAAGCTTCAGCCAGCAATGGACAGACACTGACTCCTCCTGCCAGGAAACCTGCATAAGCCTCTAGTCCAGCCCTACCCACCAGGAGGTACATACCAGAAATAAGAAAGTAACAATCCCATTGCCTGTAGAAGGAATCCACAACAGAAGCCAGACCCTACACTGGGACTGGCTGGACCCTGGCCCTTGGGTGACAAAAGAGAAGTGTACTGCTGGGACACCTAGGTCATCTCCTAAAGAGGGACACTTTTCCAAGGTCAAGAAACATAACTAACCTACCTAAAAATACAAAGAGAAAGACAGAAGATGAGACAGTAGAGGAATATCTTCCAGGCCAAGGCACTAGATAAAATAAATAATAAATAATAAATTTTTTAAAATTCCCAGAAGAAGAAATAAGTGATAAGGAGATAGGCAATTTATTCAAGAAAGAGCTTAGAATAATGATGGTGAAAATGTTCAGGGAACTCAAGAGAAGTACAGATACACACAGTGAAGTTTTTAGCCATAAGTTGGAAAATATAAAGAATACCCAGAGTTGAAGAATAAAATTACTGAAATGAATAACACACTAGAAGGAACCAAGAAAAGACTAAATGAGTCATAAGAATGCATCAATGAGCTAGAAGACAGATGAGTGGAAATCACTACTGCAGAAGAGAAAACAGAAAAAAAAGAATAAAAAGAAATGAGGATAGTCTAAGAGAACTTTGGGACAACATTAAGCAAACTAATATTCCCATTACAGGGGTCCCAGAAAGCAAAGAGAGAGAGAAAGGACCTAAGAAAATTTTTGAAGAGATAATAACCGAAAAATTCCCTTTCTAGGAAAAGGAAACAGTCACCCAAGTCCAGGAAGCATAGAGTACCACACAGGATCAACCCAAAGAGGAATACATCAAGGCACAGAGTAATCTATTGAAAAAAATCAAGAATAAAGAGAGACTATTAAAATCAGCAAGAGAAAACATACAAGGGAACTCCCATAAGGTTATCAGCTGATTTTTCAGCAGAAACTCTACAGGCCAGAAAGGAATGGTACAATATATTTAAAGTGATGAAAGGGGAAAAGTTACAACCAAGAATACACTGCTTAGCAAAGCTCTCATTCAAATTTGATGGAGAAATCAAAAACTTTACATATAAACAAAAGCTAAAAGAATTTAGCACCACCAAACCAGCTTTACAACAAATGTTAAAGGAACTTCTCTAAGTACTAAATAGTGAAAAATTGAAAACCTTCCCACTAAACTCTGGAACAAGGTTGTCCACTCTGACCACTCCTATTCCACTTACTCATGGAAGCCCTAGCCACAGCAATCAGGCAAGAGAGAAAAATAAAAGGGATCCAAATTGGAAAAGAAGAAGTAAAATTGCTACTATATGCAGATGACATGATACTATATAGAGAAAACCCTAAAAGTTCCACACAAAAACTGCTAGAACTAATAAAAGAATTCAGCACAGGAGCAGGTTACAAGATTAATATACAAGAATCATTTGCATTTCTTTACACTAATGATGAATCAACAGGAAAAGAAAGTTAAGAAACAGTCCCTTTTAAAATAGCACCCAAAGTAATAAAATACCTAGAAATAAATCTAACCAATGAGGTGAAAGACTTATACACAGAGAACTATAAAACATTGATTAAGGAAATTAAAGAAGACCTTAAAAAATGGAAAGATATCCCAGGCTTCTGGATTGGAAGAATCAATACTGTTAAAATGATCATAATGCCAAAGGCAATCTACAGATTTAATGAAATTCCTATCAAATTACCCAGGACATATTTCACAGAACTAGAACAAACCATAGGAAAATTTATATGGAATCACAAAAGACCCAGAATTGCCAAAGCATTACTGAAGGAAAAGAATGAGGCTGGAGGAATAACCCTCCCAGACTACTGACAATGCTGCAGAGTTACAGTAATCAAAACAGCATGGTATTGGTACAAAAACAGACATACGGACCAAATGAGTAGAATAGAGAGCCCAGAAATGAACCCACAAACTTTTGGTCAATTAATCTTTGACAAAAGAGGCAAGAATATACAATAGAATAAAGACAGTCTCTTCAGCAAATGGTGTTCGGAAAACTGGACAGCAGCATGTAAATCAATGAAGCTAGAACACTCCCTCACACTATACACAAAAATAAACTCAAAATGGATCAAAGACTTAAACATAAGACAAGATACAATAAAACTCCTAGAAGAAAACATGCCAAACATTATCTCCCATACACCTCAAGAATGTTCTCTTAGTGCAGTCTACCCAAGCAATAGAAATAAAAGCAAAAATAAACAAATAAGACCTAATTAAACTCACAAGCTTTTACACAGCAAAGGAAACCATAAGCAAAACAAAATGACAACCTACGGAATGGGAGAAAATATTTGCAAAAGATGAAACTGACAAAGGCTTGATCTCCAGAATATATAAGCTTATGAGAACTTAATAAGAAAAAAAACAAGCAACCCAATCCAAAAATGGGCAGAAGACCTAAACAAGCAATTCTCCAAGGAAGACATATAAATGATCAATAGGCACATGAAAAAATGCTCAGTATCACTAATTATCAGTGAAATGCAAATCAAAACTACCATGAGGTATCACCTCACACCAGTCAGAATAGCCATCATTCAAAAATCCACAAATGATAAATTCTGGAGAGGCTGTGGAGAAAAGGGAACCCTCCTACACTGCTGGTGGGAATGCAGTTTGGTACAGCCACTGTGGAAAACAGTGTGGAGAGTCCTCAAAAGACTAGGAATAGACTTACCAAATGTCCTGTTCCTGGGCATATATCCAGAAGGAACCCTACTTCAAAAAGACACCTGCACCCCAATGTTCATAGCAGCATTATTTACAATAGCCAAGACATGGAAACAGCCTAAATGTCCATCAACAGATGACTGGATAAAGAAGATGTGATATATTTATACAATGGAATACTATTCATCCTTAAAACTGACTAAATAATGCCATTTGCAGCAACACGGATGTCCCTGGAGAATGTCATTCTAAGTGAAATAAGCCAGAAAGAGAAAGAACATTACCATATGTTATCATTCATATGTGGAATCTAAAAAAAAAAAATAAAGAAGAAGAAGACAAATGAACTTAAATATAAAACAGAAACAGAGTCATAGACATAGAATACAAACTTGTGGTTGCCAAGGGAGAGGGTTGGGAAGGGACAGATTGGGAGTTCAAACCAGGTAGATACTGACAGGTATATATAGAATAGATAAACAAATTTATACTGTATAGCACAGGGGAAAATATACAAGATCTTGTGGTAGTTCACTGTGAAAATGAATATATGTATATTCATGTATGACTGAAAAATTGTGCTCTACACCAAAAATTGACACAATATTGTAAACTGACTATAACTCAATAAAATTAAAAAATAAATGAATAATTAAAAAGGAACTTCTCTAGTCATCAAAACACAAGAAAATAGAACAAAAAGAAGAAAGAGGAAAGAAAAAAGACCTACAAAAACAAACTCAAACAATTAACAAAATGACAGTAAGAACATACGTATTTATAATTACCTTAATTGTAAATGGAGTAAATGCTACAACCAACAGACGTGGGCTGGCTGAAAGGGTACAAAAACAAGGCCCATATATATGCTGTCTACAAGAGACCCACTTCAGAGCTAGAGATACATGCAGGGTCAAAATAAAAGGATGGAAAAAGATATTCAATGCAAACGGAAACCAAAAGAAAGCTGGAGTAGCAACACTTGTTTCAGACACAATAGATTTTAAAATAAAGACTGTTACAAGAGACAAAGGACACTACATAATGCTTAATGAATCAATCCATAAATAGGATATAATAATTGTAAATAAATATGCACCCAACCTAGGAGCACCTCAATAAATAAGCCAATTGTTCACAGACATAAAAGGAAAAATCAACAATAACACAATAATAGTGGGGGACCTTAATACCCCACTTACATCAATGGACAGATCACACAGACAGAAATCGATATAAAAATATAAGCCCTAAATAACATATTAGACCAGACAGATTTAACTGATATCTATACAGCATTCCATCTGAGAACAACAGAATACACATTCTTGCACATGGAACATTCTCCAGAATTGACCACATGCTGGCCCACAAAGCTAGCCTCAGCAAATTTAACAAAATTGAAATCATACCCAACATCTTTTCTGACCACAATGCTATAAGGTTAGAATTCAACTATCAGAAAAAAACTGCAAAAACTACAAACATGTGGAGGCTAAACAATATGCTACTAAACAACCAATGGATCATGGAAGAAATCAAAAAGGAAATCAAAAAAGTCTTTGAAATTCACAAATGACAAATATTGGAGAGGCTGTGGAGAAAAGGGAACCCTCCTACACTGCTGGTAGGATGCAGTTTGGTGCAGCCACTGTGGAAAACAGTATGGAGATTCCTCAAAAGACTAGGAATAGATTTACCATATGACCCAGGAATCCCGCTCCTGGACATATATCCAGAAGTATCCCTACTTCAGAATGGCACCTGCATCCCAATGTTCATAGCAGCACTATTTACAATAGCCAATACATGGAGACAGCCTAAATATCCATCAACAGATGACTGGATAAAGAAGTGGTGGTATATTTATACAATGGAGTACTATTCAGCCATAAAAACTGACAACATAACACCATTTGCAATAACATGGATGCTCCTGGAGAATGTCATTCTAAGTGAAGTAAGCCAGAAAGAGAAAAAAAATACCATATGAGATCACTCATATGTGGAATCTAAAAACAAACAAACAAACAAATAAACAAAGCATAAATACAAAACAGAAATAGACTCATAGACATAGAATACAAACTTGTGGTTGCCAAGGGTGTGGGGGGTGGGAAGGGATAGACTGAGATTTCAAAATTGTAGAATAGATAAATAAGATTATACTGTATAGCACAGGGAAATATATACAAGATCTTATGGTAGCTCACAGAGGAAACAATGTGACAATGAATATATATATGTTCATGTATAACTGAAAAATTGTACCCTACACTGGAATTTGACACAACATTGTAAAATGATTATAAATCAATAAAAAATGTTTAAAAAAATTCTTTGAGACAAATGAAAATGAAAACAGTCCAAAACTTCTGGGACACAGCAAAAGCAGTTCTCAGAGGGGAATTTGGAGCAATACAAGCCTACCTCAGGAAACAAGAAAAATCTCAGTTAAAACTTAACCTTACACCTAAAGCAGCTGGAGAAAGAAGAACAAACCCCGAAGTTAGTAGAAGAAAAGAAATAATAAAGATCAGAGCAGAAATAAATGAAATAGAGACTTAAAAAAACAATAGAAAAGATCAATGAAACTAAAAGCTGGTTTTTTGAAAAGATAAACAATTGATAAACCTTTAGTCAGACTCATCAAGAAAAAAAGCAGAGGGCCCAAATATTAAAATCAGAAATGAAAAAGGAGAAGTTACAACCAACATCACAGAAATACAAGGAATCATAAGGAGCTACTATGAGCAACTATACGCCAACAAAAAGGACAATGTGGAAGAAATGGACAATTTCTTAGAAAGGTATAATTTGCTAAAACTGAACCAGGAAGAAATAGACCAATTACCAGTACTGAAATTGAATCAGGAATTAAAAACCTTCCAACAAACCGAAGTCCCAGACCAGATGGCTTCACAGGTGAATTCTACCAAACACTCAGAAAAGAACGAACACCTATCCTTCTGAAACTATTCCAAAAAATTGCAGCAGAAGGAACACTTCCAAACTCATCCTATGAAGCCATCATCACCCTGATACAAAACCACACAAAGATATCACACACAAAAAAAAGGAAATTACGGGCCAATATCACTTATGAGTATAGATGCAAAAGTTCTCAGCAAAATACTAGCAAATCAACTCGAACAATGCATTAAAAAGATAATACACTATGATCAAGTGGGATGCATCCCAAGAATGCAAGGATTTTTCAATATCCACAAAGCAATCAATGTGATACACCACATTAACAAATTGAAGAATAAAAACCGTATGATCATTTCCTTAGATACAGAAAAGGCTTTTGATAAAATTCAATATCTATTTATTATAAAAACCTCTTCAGAAACTGGATATAGATGGAGCATTACCTCAACATAATAAAAGCTATATATGACAAATCCATGGCTAACATCACACTTAATGGTAAAAGCTGAAAGTATTTCCTATAATATTAGGAACAAGACAAGGATGCCCACTCTTGCCACATTTATTCAACATAGTTTTGCAAGTCCTAGGCATAGCAATAAGAGAAGGAAAAGACAAAAAAGGGATCCAAGTTGGAAATGAAGAAGTAAAACTGTCACTATTTGCAGAGTACATGATACTATATATAGAAAATCCTAAAGAAGTGAGCAGAAAACTACTAGAACTCATCAATGAATTTGGTAAAGTTGCAGAATACAAAATTAATATATAGGAATCAGTTTCATTTCTATACACTTATAACAAAATAGCAGAAAGGGAAATTAAGGAAATGATACCTTTTACCATCACACCAAAAAGAATAAAATACCTAGGGATAAACTTACCCAAGGACACAAAAGAATTGTATGCCAAAAACTACGAGATACTGATAAAGGAAATTGAAGATGACATAAACAAATGGAAGGACAGACCATGTTCTTGGATTGGAAGACTCAGTATTGTTAAAATGGCTATACTGCCCAAGGCAATTTACAGATTCAATGCAGTCCCTATCAAATTACTAATGACATTCTCCACAGAGGTGGAACAAAAAATGTTAAAATTTGTATGGAAACACAAAAGACCTTGAACAGCCAAAACAATCTTGAAAAAGAAGAATGAAGCTGGGTGAATCACGGTCCCTGACTTCAGACTATACCACAAAGCTACAATAATCAAAACAGTATGGTACTGGCACAAAAACAGACACGTAGATCAATGCAACACAATAGAAAGTCCAGAAATAAACCCATGCATTCATGGTCAATTAATCTATGACAATGGAGGTAAGAATATACAATGGAGAAAAGACAGTCTCTTCAATAAGTGGTGCTGGGAAAACTGGACAGCTACCTGTAAAAGACTTAAAATAGAACATTCTCTAACACCATATACAAAAATAAATTCAAAATGGATTAAAGACCTAAATATACGACTAGATACTATAAAACTCCTAGAGGAAAACATAGGAAGAACACTCTCAGACATAAATCACAGCAATATATTTTTTGAATCAGCTCTTGGAGTGATAGAAACAAAAGCAAATATAAACAAATGGGATCTAAATAAACTTAAAAGCTTTTGCACAGCTAAGGATACCATCAACAAAACAAAAAGACAACCTATGTACTGGGAGCAAATATTTGCAAATGATGTGACCAACAAGGGACTAATTTGCAAAATATACAAACAGTTCATACACCTTAATATCTAAAAAACAAGCAACCAAATCCAAAATGGGCAGAAGACCTAAATAAGCATTTCTCCAGTGAAGACATACAAATGGCCAATAGGGACATGAAAAAATGCTCAGCATTGCTAATTGTCATAGAAATGCAGATCAAAACTACAGTGAGATATCACCTCACACTAGCCGGAATGGCCATCATTCAAAAGTCTACAAACGATAAATGATGGAAAGGGTGTGGAGAAAAGGGAGCCCTCCTACACTGTTGGTGGGAGTGTAAATTGGTGCAGCCACTATGGAGGACAGTATGGAGATTCCTTAAAAAACTAAAAATAGACTTACCATGTAATCCAGCAATCCTACTCCTGGGCATATACCTGGAGAGTAATATAATTCAAGAAGATGCATGCACCCCAGTGTTCACAGCAGCACTATTTACAATAGCCAAGATATGAAAACAACCCAAAAGTCCATCAACAGATGAATGGATAAAGAAGAAGTGGTGTATATATATACAATGAAATACTACTCAGCCATAAAAAAGACTAAAATAATGTCATTTGCAACAACATGGATGGACCTGGAGATCATCATTCTAAGTGAAGTGGGCTGGAAAGAAAAAGAAAAATGCCATATGATATCATGCATATAAGGAATATAAAGAAAAGAACACAAATGAACTACTTATTATTTATAACTCAGATGATTGATTTCTTGAATATGTGTAAACACATTTAACTGTCCTTTATGATTGGATTACCGCATTCTGTTGATTCTTATTTTCTGGTTGGTTTGTGGTTGGCTTTATTCCTTTGACAACTATATAAGTTTAAAAAGCTAAAGCTCTAATCCGTTCTTAGAAACAGTGATATATATATCAGATGATATATATATATATATATACACTAAAAAAATGTGCAGTATATTGTATATATGTATTTACATGTAATATAATGTATATGTGTTGTCAAACTGTAATAATTCTACCTAGCAAAACTGAAAAAGGAAAAAAAAAAAGTAGTTCCCCTGTATTTTTGCTGGCTAACCTTTAAGAGCAACACTGTTGGCAGCAGAAATGTGTTTGTGGTCATCAAAGAAAAGAGAGAGGGACATACATTTACTGGGCACCACTATGGACCCTAATATTGCACTAAGCCTGCCCCACAGATTATCTCAATCTTTACAACAATCCTTCACCACACCCATTTTACAGATCAGGAAACTAAGGTTCAGAAAATTATATAATTTGCCAAGGGACACCCAGCTAGGAAAGGCAAAGCCTAAATCATACCCATTTCTTTCTGATTTCAAAGCCAGCAATCCAGCCACTGTGCTGGTTGAGGCCAAAAGAGAGGTTGTGGGTAAATAGTAGTGATAGACATTCATCCACCACTCAGATCTTACCTTTCGTGGGCACTATAGACATCCCTTAAAACATAAGATCACTTTGGATTTGTACATGATGTGGCCCTCTGGCTGTCCTTGGAATCTGAGGGGAAAAATAGAAGCCTTCTTGTCTAACTACCAAGCATTAGCACCAGTATCCAAGTGGGTGGCATTTCCTTCATCCAGCCTTTTTATTCCTCAACCACGGCCATTCTGCACCACAGCAGAGTCCCGGCCTGAATTTGTTAACGGAGGTGCTATTGGCATTTGGAAGAAACAATTTATTGCCTAGAATTGCAGTCCTCTGTGCCTCATTGCAATTCCTTTTAGTGTCCCCTGGGCAGTAAATGTCAATAGATGTTCCTCAATTATTGTAACAACCCAAAATATCCTGACACGTGTCCAAAACACTCCCTTGGGGGCAGTGTCACTACCCAACTTTAAGGACCACTGGGTCCCAAGTCCTCACTCCAATATTATGCCTGCACTTCACCGGTGCTCAGTGATTCACACGTAGTTCATCACACACCTGCCTGCTGGTTTCATCTTCCCAGAGTTGAGTGGGAATGGAGTTTCACTGGGTCAGACCATTTCTCTTTCCTATTCAAATGGAAGTTTTAAGGATGCTTCCACATTGGCTCCGGACAGTGGCCTAGTTTGTTCATCCCCTGCTTTTCCCATGCCCAAGACTTTGTACCTATTGGATTTCCTTCCTCCCTAAATACTGCTGTTCACATCCTACCCACTAGTCAAGACACTCAGATGCGCTTCCTCCATGAAGTCTCTCCTGATTAATCCACTGGGAAGTGGTCTCTCCTTCTCTCCCGAAATCCCTTCTTATTTTATATGAGGGGTAAACAAGATCTTCCTGTAAAGAGCCAAAGAGTGAATCTTTCAGGTTTTACAACCCATGTGGTTTCAGCTGTGACTTCTCAACTCTGCCTTTGTAGTAAGAAAGCAGTCAGGGCCAATATGTGTGCATCTGTGTTCCACTGAAGTATTGCTTATGGCATTAAATGTTGAATCTTGCATATTTTTCCATTGTCATGAGATACATGTGTCTGTTTTTCTCCCAGCCCTTTAAAAATGTATAACCATCCTTCCTTCATAGACCATACAAGAACAGGCAGCAATCCATGTGTGGCCCACAGGCTATCATTTGCTGAAACCTACTTTACATCATTATTTCCTTTTTGCGTTTATCACATTGTAGCTCCTTGCCACACAAAGTGGGGTCCTCAGGCCAGCAGCATGAATTTCACCTCAGTACTTTGAGAAATTCAGAATCTCAGACCCTGCCCAGACATAATGAATCAGAATCTGCATTTTCATGAGACCCTCAAGTGATTCATGTGCACAATATGAGACATGCACTGCTCTGGCTTGCTTAATTATTGTTTGTGTCCACACTCCTACCACCCCCCACAGAAGATGGGAAACTCTTTGAGGGCAGAAGATGGCAGTCATATGTATCTTTGATTCCGTACACTACACACAAACAAGGAATATAAATGTGTTTGAGAGTAAATGAGTTAATAAATGAATCAATGAATGGGGAAAGCTTGATTCACCTACTAACACATGCCTCTTAGCCTGCAGTCTGTTCTTTTCTCTCTTTCCCTTTACTCCTTTATTATCAGTCTATTCCAAAAGCTTAGTTTCCTCTTTTTCTGGATAATCCATTAGGGAAGGAGACTAAGGCTGCTTTGCTAATTAAGATAAAGAGAGATGCAGAAACTTGGAGGAGACTTCAGATCATCCCACATGGTGTAATGGACGAGAAGTGCCAATTTTATGTCCCTGATCTGTCTCTCAGGAGGGCTTGCTTGCCTGATTTTCCTTCACATTTTTCTCTTGGCTGCATTCAACCCATTCCTCTAGTCCTGTCTCAGGTGTTCACCTGTTTGAGAAGCAGCTGAGTTGATGATAATTTTCATAGTTCCTGATTTCTACCTGAAATCCCTGGACGAGCAAGGCCAAACGTGTGGCCATGGACACATGCTGGAGAGCCACTCATTCTTCACTGAGTTTCCCTTGTGGACCAAGGGATTTTCAGTGATAGCAAGAAGCAACGGAAGCAAGATCTTTCTGAATGGTTGTGTTTTTCAGTAATAACTAAATAAATCAGGCAGGTGCAACCTTTCATCTTTTATTGTTCTTTCAACATATATACATATACATCTTAATTTTTTTTCAATGTTAGTAACATTAAAATCATTTTAGAGTAAACAATTTCATGGCTCTTAATATGTTGACAATGTTGGGCAACCACCACCTTTATTTAGTTCCAAAATACTTTCATCACCCCAAAAAGAAAGCCCATGTTTATTAAACAGTTACTCCCCATTCTCCCCTCCCACCAGCCCCTAATCTGAATATTTCATATAAACGGACTCACACAACATATGACCTTTTTGGGCCCAGATAGTCAGCTTCTTTCACTTAGCATAATGTTTTCTAGGTTCATCTCCGTTGTAGCAATTATCAGTATTTTATTCCTCTTTATGGCTGAATGATACTCCACGACATGGATAGACTACAGTTTGTTTATCCATTCATCTGTTAATGGACATTTGGGTGCTTTACATATTTTGTCTATTGTGAGTAGTGTGACTATAAATATGCACGTATGGATTTTTGTTTATGTACCTATTTTCCACTCTTTTGAATATATGCCTAGGAGTGGAATTTCTGGTTTACATGGTAATTGTTATGTTTTACTTTTTGAGGTGCTGCCAAGCTGTTTTCCTATTTTACTTTTTATTGAGCACTTACCCTGTGCCAGGCATTGAGTGAAAGAGTTCACAAGATTGTGCATTTGGATGAAAACATCTAGAAACAGGAGGTGACCAGAGGAGGGGGATGAAGTATTCCGAGCAATCTTTAGGAATCCATGTCAGGTGTGTCTCTCTTGCTCTCTCTGCCCACCTTGATCATCTTCCTCTTTCCATGTATTTCTTTATTTATTATTAATAGGAGACAAGAGGGAGAGGAGGGCAGAAGCACCATGGGGAGTTCCCACATGCACCATCAGCAAGGATTAATTATAATTATATTAATTATAACCACTATTTATTGGACAAACATTATGCCATGTAATAGATATTATTAACCCATTTTGCAGGCAAGGGATTGAAGCCTCGGAAACATATTCAGATTTGAGTGACAGAACCGGGATTTGAACCCTGGTCTGTCTGACAACAAGAGGCACAGTCTTTCAATGCAATAGTACATTGCCATTTCTTGACCAGCAGAAACCTGAACAGCTCAACACAAACACCAAACATCACATGTCAAGGCTGCTCTTGGCTGTCAGGGAGTCACAGAGGGCTAATCCGAAGCAGGGACTGCACGGTGGGCCAATCGTCATACTTGCAGGCTGGCCTGGCTGCTGGCTAAGAGCCCAGTCTCAGACATTACCGGGAAGATCCTAGACTGTAACTGCCGTATGACCCAGCAACTCCCCTTCTGGGTATTTATCTGAAGGAAACAAAAAAACACTAATTTGAAGACATACCTGCACTCCCGTGTTCACTGTGGCATAATTTACAATAGACAAGATATGGAAGCTGCCTAAATGTCCATCAATGAATAAATGGATAAAGATGTGGTGTAAAAAAAAATATATATATATGTATATATATGATGAAATTTATATGTGTGTGATGGAATATTACTCAATCATAAAAAAGAATGAAATCTTGCCATTTGTGACAACATGGATGGACCTAGAAGTTATGACGTTAAGGAAATAAGTCAAACATAGAAAGACAAATACTGTGCGCTTTTATTTATATGTGGAATCTGAAATACAAAACAAATGAATAAACAAATCAGAAACAGACTTTTAGATACAGGAAAGAAATTGGTGGTCACCAGAGTGGGGAGAGGTTAAGGAGAGGGAGAAGGGGAAATCAGTGAAAGGGACTAAGAGGTACAAACTTCCAGATATAAAATAACTAAGTCATTGGATTATAATGTACAGCATAGAGAATATAGTCAATACTATTGCAATAAATTTGTATGGTGACAGACTGTAATTAGACTTATCGTGGTGACCATTTCCTAATGTATACTAATGTAAAGTCACCATGATGTACACCTGAAAGTAATAGGATATTGTATGTCAATTGCATTTCAATTAAAAAAAGAAATCTGAGAAAAGACCCTAGATCATTTCTGCAGGGACCAGTTGAGAGCTACTGACATGACATGGGGCCAAGGTGACTCTCCATGCAGACCTGCCCGGAAGGGGCTAGTGTTGTTAGTGATGTGAAGCAAGGTGCACACAATTTGCTCACAGTGAGGAGTGTTGCAGACGATTTATTCCATATAAAGTAAAGTGAACGCAAAGCTATCCCTAAAGCAGTCTCTCTCTCTTGCTCACTTTGCTGTCAATAGGTTTTCTGATGGGAGAAGAGAGACAGTGGTTGTACAGCTCCCTTAAAGTCTATCTCAGAGCTTCTCAAACTTGAGAAATCATCAGAATCACCTGAATTAGTTGCTCAAAACGGATTCCTGGGCCTCAGCCCCAGAAATGCTGATGCAGTGGGTCTGGGCAGGGCCCTCGATCCTACATTTCTAACAAGCTCCTAGGTGATGCCCATGCTGGACGTGCCACTCACATGGACAGAGTGAGCAAGTGAGAGGGACAATAGGGAAAGATGCTACCAATCTGTCTGCACCACCTCAGCTTTCTGGGCCCTTCCTGTCTCTAGATGTCCGCCGTCCAAGTGCACGGTTTGCAAACTCTTTCACTCAGTGTCTGGCACAGGTAATGCTCAATTTTAAAATGTAGGAAAACAGTTTGGCAGGTCCTCAAAAGGTTAAACAGAAAACTACCATATGACTCAGCCATTCTACTCCTAGGTATATATCCAAAAGAATTGAAAATAGGTACTTCAACAAAAACTTGTACCCTCATGTTCATAGACTCCAAGTAGCACTGACCAATCTTAATTGTGCTGAAACCTCCAATAACCAGCCATCACTGACAGTGCTTTATATCCCTGCAAGATACCTGTGGGTCCTTCTCAAAAAGCAGAGTACTCCCAAGGGAGTGTGTATCACATGTGAATGTCATGTATGTCAGGTGAGAAAAAATATAGGAACCACTGGCCCAGAGAACAGGGAGATTTAAAGAGTCACAGATCCCATTCATATTGCTCAGGCCACACAGAGAATAATGTCAATTATGCTAATTATGTCGATGACACCCCTGCAAAACCCATGGCAGGTCAGGGGGATGTGCTTACAAGGCGGAAGTAAGCCAGGTGTTCCCTCCTAGCAGCTGCCTCCATTGCAGTGTCCTCTGCAAAGCTACACTTTCTTACCCCTTGCCTCTTCAGAGCTCATCTTTTATGAAGGAGCACCCTCTTTGAGATGGTTCTCTGCTTATTTAAGGCAACTAGGGGGTAAAGGCTGTGTGCTGAAGATGAAAGGGGAGCCGTGTGAATTCCATGTTAATGGCAGCAGAGCAATTTTCTTACAGGAAATAACTAGTTGCCTTAATCATTTTAAGTAGTTATTAGCAGCAGCCTAAAAAGGATGGTTATGCTTATCACAATACATGCACAAAGGAAATGAAGACATGAATAACAAACCTTAAACAGATTTCTGGCGTCTTCTTTCTGGTTGGTATTAAATGGTATTAATCTTTTTAACTGACTTCAATTCTGAGACCATAGCCCTGTGATAAAATGTTAAGTTAACTGCTGAAAATAGAGGTGAGCCCACCAGATTTATTGTGCCAATTTACCAACAGCAGAAGTGTGTACCACTGCTGTGCAGAAGGCCATAGAAAAGAAGGAATGACAGGTAGATATATGGATTAATTAATAAAATGCAGATTATAGCATCTCTCCCAATGTTAAGACTTCTTCAGAGGCTGCTCTATATATGTCTCTGGGAGCCAAAAAAAGCTACAATGGATTATTTGTTGTTTCATCCCACCTCACCCCCCAAGATAATGATCAGAGTTTGGAAAATGAATAAAACTCAGGCAACTTATCCAGACTACAGCCACACATACACACACAAAAAGAAAAAGAAACTGCAGAAGAAGAATAAAGCAGTTGTTCAAAGGTTTTACAGTTTTAAGACAGGTCAATAATTTTTTCCCTAAGTAAGAGGATGATTTTTCTTCTCTGTGTTGGTTGTACTTTGTGAGAGAAATCAGCTTGATCAGCTTGGGGAAAATCATCCATATAAGCAAAATGTATGTAGTGCCCGTGATGCAACAGGGGCTGTGCTAGATCCCGGGGGCACCGTTTCTATCAGCCACAGTCCTGCCTTTGGCAGCTCTCGTTCTCCTGGGGAGATGCTCCTGTGAACAGTGATTGCGACTTGGAGCAAGAAAGGCCTGAGTAGAGGTATGCAGTGGGAATGAGGTTGACACAGAGGCACACGTGAGCATCCCTACCTGGAGGGTGAAGCCTGGGCAGCATTTTGAAGGATGAGTAGAAGTTTGCCAGATGGACACAGGGGTGAAGGACTTATCAGGTGGAGGGAAAGGCATATGTAAAGGTACAGATGTGCAGTGGGGTCTGTCCATCTGTCCAGGAAGCTGCAGTAGCTTAGCACTGCTACCGATTCAGGTTCTTGGGCACTTTAACCAATAGAAATTGGTAAAAGGCCAGATGAGGAATTCAGGCAAGGTTTTACTGGGACTCATGGTACAGCAGGAGGCAGCAAAAGCAAGGAACAGGTTACCTTGCTCACTCCCCTCAAATAGGGTGAGGTAGGGGCAGTGGGTGGGTCGGGCCAGCGGGGTGGCTTAGGTGGTCAGCCCACCCCCTTGGTGCTGTGTGCAGGGGTCTTGCATAGTAAGTACCCTGCTTTTGCTCCTGCACTTCAGAAATGGCACTTGCATTTTGGCCTTTTTGTATCTTATTGTTCATGATTGCCTGGACTGTGTGTGTGTGCAGATATTCTTAGTCTCTTATAGTTGCTTTGTATTCTGTTGCTGGAGATGTTTGTCCAGGTGAAATCACTCTCGCAAAGGGTCCCAGGTCTCAGCCTATCTCAGCATGGCTGGCACGTGTGGTTTGCAGGCATAGTGGAAGGTGAAGCAGGAGGTTTGCAAAGGGCCTTCAGGTGATGGAAGAACCTAGACGTTTCCCTAAGGAGTGTGAAGTGCCTCAGAAGGGCTCCCTAAGCAGGGGAGTAAAATGTTTACACTTAGAATCATCATAGTGCCCACTGTGCAGGGTTTGGACTGGAGGGACATAAGGTGGGAAGCAGCGAGCTTAGTTAGGAAGTTATGAAATAATCCAGGTAAGATTAGGCAGGGCCCTGAACTGAAGTAGTGGCACTGCGAGTAAAGAGGATGGGGACAAGTGTAAGAACTCTTAGAAATGTTACTGAAATCCACGGGACTCAGTGACTAATGGACCCACAGGAATAAGGAAGACACAAGAGTCTTCCAAAGCACCCAAGTGTACCAATGCAGTGCTGGGTGGATGCTGGCGTTGTCAGAGGGGCTACAAGAGAAGTAGGTCTGGAAAGAAGTCCAGCTTGTGGGACCCCGAGCATGGATTCGTATAAGCTGAGACGTGGAGTATAAAATTTCCTGTGAACACTCAGAAGTCTCCCTTGTCTAGATGCAGTAATTTGCCACAGCCAGTTGGGGTAGCTGTGTGGGGTTGCCTTGGGTTCACCCCGTGTCTCTGTCATCTGGGGCTTTAGGTGTCCTGCTTTCCAAATGCCAAAAGATGAGAATGAGCATTAAGGCTCCAGGCCGGCACTGGGAGGCAGTGCTTGCTAACCCCTGCGCTACCCAGCTCCACACCCACAGGCCTAGAAAAGCAAGAGACGGTCCTCTCTAGTATCCTAACAGCTCAACACCCAAGCCCATTCAGCACAGAGTGACCAGCAAGAGAGATGTGCGTTTTGTGTCGGCCCAAGTTAGAGCTTAGAGTCTTGTCTCTCGGGCAGGCCTGAGGGCGTTTTCCCCACCCAAAGTTGTTGGGGTTCTCCTTCCAGGCTTCTGCTCCCGCAAAGCTTACCAGAAGTCTCCACAGTAAGCAGCTGGCCCTCGGGGAACTTATTTTAGCTACTGAAGGAGGAGATGGGAAGGCAAGGGGTCCAGCCAGGTGGGATTCACTTCTGTTCAAGTCGGGTCTACTGGGCAGAGCTAGGCAAATAGCCCCAGCAGAGGATTTGGGACCTGACTTTTTCTGAATTCCCACAGCCCTTCCTGAGGGCCTGGAGAGGAGTCTGGAAAGAATGCAGGAATTCTGCAGGGTATCCAGAATCCACTTTCATTTTGGCTTCTAGTTAAGAGCTGGGCTCTGGAATTAGGCTCTGGAGTTCAAATTTTAGCTTTTCAATGTATTAGCAAAGTGAAGTATCAGACAAGCTACTTAACTTCTTTAAGTTGTAATTTCCCACCCCAACCCCTCTATAAAGTGGGAATAATGAAAACATTATTACCTGACCTCATAGGGGATTCACTGGGAGGATCATAAGATCATGCTTGTGAACCTCCAAGTACAATGCTCGGCATATAGTAGGAAACCAATAAATGTTAGTTTTATTACTACACTAACTTAGGGCAACTAACCCCCAACCCAGGTGTTAGCTGCTCAGATGCAAAATAATGACTAAAACAATGGACTGCTAATGAACCTCGCAGCTCTGACATGCTGTAATTCCATGTACACTAGGCATAGAACCATCTCGGTGGTGGTGATGGTGGGATGGTGGCGGTGCGCATGTATGTAGCTATATGTGTATTTTGGGGAAGAGGTAATAAAGACAGTTGGGTAGGGGTAAATTGCGATTCTTGAGCTTCTAGAGTATGTCTGACATGGGCTAGGTGTTTTACATGCATTGGTTTATATAATCCTTTGCTATTAAGTTGAACAACTGGAGAAATAAGTAATAGCATCCTTATCTTAAAGATGAAGAAACTCAAGTTCAGAAAGTTTAATTCGCTGGCCCTAAGTCGCAGAGTTAGTGCCAGAGCTAGGGTTAGGTCTGTAACTCTTTCCACTACTTAGAGGCTATGAGGGAATTGATGCAAGCACACAAAAGTTGTCATTTAAAGTGAGTAAAATCCACATTTTAGTACTAAAAGAATTCAAAAGGAGGAAGAGGACAAATTCAGACAAGGAAACCCAGAAAGTCAGCATGGAGGAGATGGCAGTTAGCAGGGGCTTTCAATTGGCAGAAATGATGGCCAATAAACAAGCCCATCCTGGGGGAAGATGAACAGCATAGGCAAAGGCCAAGCTTGTGACACTGTAAGGCACATGCAGGGAGCAGTTAGGAGCCCCTAAGTGGCTAGTGGTGTGTTTTAGAGAAGTGGGAGAAAGCTGGAGAAATTGGGATCGGGCTGTGGAGGCCCTAAGGGCAAGCCAAGTATAGGGAAGTCTGGAGGAGGGGAAGAAGGAGACAGCATTAGCAGGTGGGAAAAGCTAAGAGGCTGGCCCCTGGCCAGAACTTGCAGGGGAGGGGTTAGCAGCAGCTCCTACCAGGAGGGACAGAACCTGAGACTCACAGCTGATGGACACACTGAACCGGCTCCCTCCAACCTCAGAGACAGGACCCCAGGCTGATGATGAGGAAGGAGCCCACTGGAGAACGGGCCTTGTGCCTTTTACTCCACAGCTGGTACTAACTAACACTCCAATATAAGCATTTAAACTGTGAATGAAAGTAAGAGATCTGGATTCAGGCTTAGGATCTGCCATTTACCTGCTGAGTGATTTTGGGCCCTCAGTTTCTCCTGTCCTAAAGTAGATTTCAAGACTTCTTGGCCTAAGTCACAACCGGCCTATTGTTGTTGCAAAAAAAAAATGTGTTATAGCTTGGTGCTACAGCTCAGTTGTGACAGCAACCTGCATCTCAGTGAGAAACAAAGCAGCACTCAGAGAGCTCTGGACCCCATCTGCAGGTTTATGTAGGCTTTTATAGGCTGCTAGTTTACACTTTGCAACATCATATGCAAATAAGGTATAACAAAAGTTGACTAATTAGGAACAAGCTTTGTAGAAATGGAGTGAAGGAAATAACCAATCAGGAGTGAGCTCAAAGAACCAATAGAATTTTAGGGGTAAGTAAGCCATTTCAGAGGCAAAAAGTGAGATAGAGCCTCTGGGCCAGGGAACTGGGTGGAGCTGGCAGGAGAGTAGTGGCCAAGCCTGGGGGTCCTGCCAGTCTTTTTATGGGGCTTCCCACCTCATTGTGTGGGTCCATTGAGGAAATAGATGTGAAGAGGGGTCCTAAATCAGAAACCTCTCCACGTGTGGGCGGGCTTTCTCCCTCCCTGGACTGGGAGCTGCTCAAGTCCAGGACCAGGCCTTCATCCTGGAATTGCCTCCCCTGGCATAGCTCCCAGCACAGAGTGGGTGCTACCTCTCTGTGGATGTGAATCACACTGTCTTGTGCCCTCTCAGGAGTCCCCCAGACACTGGCTTTTCAAGGGACTAAGAACTTCCCCTCTGACTGACCCAGTTCTATTGGACAGAACCTTTGCCCTGGCAAACGACAGATGGAACCATGATATTGGGCTAAACCCAATATCATAAACACAATGGAGTTGGGCCTGGCTTTCAGCGGGTGGGCGGGAAAGAATGGAAATGCAGTCTGCACCAGAGAGATCAGACCCAGTGGTTTCCAAGTAAATCCCCGGCGTGCTCACTTGCACACAGATATGCTTGGAATGGATGTTGAAATCTTAATATAGACTGCCCACATGCCTGTTCCCAAATGCTGTCAGCAAAACGCTGTCTCTGCCTCCCTCCCAGAGTATATTTTGGGAGCTTGGGACAAGGGCACCATCTGGGCTCCCATGTCGTACAGTGAGAGCAATTCAGCTTTCCCTTCCTCTGTCTCCTTTTCCCCACTATCAGCTCAGACCCACCCCTCAGTAACAAGATCAAAGGACCTTTCTGTAAAATAAAATCCACTGGGAAAGAATGGAACTAGCTGCAACCTGCAAAGAACTGGCATTGAATGACAATTAGACCACACACCTGGAAGGGTATTGCCACCCAAGGTCATTTTCACTTGACCCCTGAGACTCTCATGAAGAGGTAGAGCACAGATATGTATCACAAGAACGTCATCATTACTCCCAGTTTGATAGGGAAACTGATTTTCCCAGCCATAACCCTCAGTCTGGGCAGTGCCACCCATCCACACCCCACCCCCCACCTCCCCATCCAGCGCTGCAGATATTTGTACTGGAGAGGTGATTTGAAAACCTCTGGGGAGCTTTTACAATTGTCACTGTGATTGGGGGAGGGGGTGACTACAAGCAATTAGTGGGAGGGGAATAAAGATTCAAAAGGCCCTGCAGTGCATAGGACAGTCACATGCAGTAAAGACTTGTCCAGACCCAGCTGTCCACAGCAACCTGGACAGCTAAATAAAACACAGCCTGGACAGCAGAGGCGGGGCTGCATTCTAAGCCTATATTAAGGTGGCAGGAAGCCCATTTCATCAGTATCACCACAGCCGCCTCCTTCTTCAGTGTGGTGTGTCTTTGTGGCTCCCTTTCTCCTGCGTGGCACATAAGTCCCCCCAAAACAGACCCCGTGGTCCTCTGCCATTTGGCTTCATTTTAAATGGTAATCATAGGTCAGAACCAATGTGGCTGTCCCTGGGCCATTCAAATGAGTTCCTGAATTATTGTTTTTGTACTTTTCCACAGAAGGATTAGGGCTTTCTTGGTAATTTTTGCCGTTTACTTTCTAATAATTGGACGACCTTTGGAACAAGCCAATACTTTTCTGTATTTGCCAAAATTTGTTTTGTACTCGTTACTCATCTTTTATAATCTTCCTGAATGTTTTTCCTGATTTTTCAAGACTTATTTGGAGATCTTCCATTTCCTGTAATCTGGATTGATATGTTGTTTTCTTAACTCTCTTTTTTTTTTTTAAAGAAAAGAAATCACTAAATAATTTGCAGTGCCTTTTATGACTAAAATGTTTAGGCAAATATTCAAATTACTTTTAACCTATAAAGCATCATGGCATGCTGGGTGTTACTGAATTTAGGTGAGCTGATTCCAGGATTTGGAATGCTTGGCTCACTGAGGACCTGGGCAGATTCTGCAAGGGCGAGAATAGACTTTACTCTATATTCTTTGGCTGAGTGATCTGTGCTAAAAGCAAATCTGATACTATCCCTGCCCCTCTGCACACACTCTCTCTTTCATCTTAAAACTTTTCACTGCTTTCCATTGTTTTTAGGATAAAGGCAAAATTCTTACCAGGGTCTCCAAGACTAGGCACGGTCTGGTCCCTACCTTTCACTCTTAGGTCATCCTACCTTCATCCCCCAGTGAGGCTCCAGCCTGTACTTTTTACACATGCCTGCGTTATGCCACAGGGCCTTTGCACATGTGCTTCCTTCTGCCTTTAAGATCTTCCCTCTTTTTATCACCTCATGCCCAGCATAGTGCCAGGTATATAGGAGACACAAATAAGTGTTTGTTGAAAGAATAAATGAATGAAGGCTTGGGAGTCAATTCTCAGGTTTGGGATATTTTGTTTCATTTGGGTTTGATTTGATTGTCTCTAAACACTATCAGTTGGAGAAACCAGAGGTTACAAACTGGCAGCCAGGAGGCCCAGAGACTTTTCCTAACCTGCACACATGTGTTCTTTGGCCACAGTCCCTACCTAGCACCCTTCTCTTCTCTGTGCAAACTGCCTGGCCCTAGAGTCTCTCCTCTTGCAACCCTAGCCTTAAACATGCTGTCTACTGGAAATTCCATTTAAATATTTGGCTTCAATGAATTGAATGTCATTTAAGTGACTTTGATAGAAACTCAGGAGACAACGGCCTATACCTCCCACCAATGTGCGTTCATTTTTTTTGAAAAACAATCACCAAACTCTAACCTTGAAATCTCCATGTTTTCCAGATAAAGATCTAAAATCCAAAGGAAAGCAGGACTCACCCAGTGGGTGGCAGAGCTGTCCTTTAAAGCCCAGTCTCCTGACAGCTGGCTCAGGACTCTTTCCATTCCTCGTCCCCAGAGTCAGTCCACTCTGGATGGTGTTTACGTCCTTTAATGGCTTTGAAAGTGTGTATTTCTAGTTATTACATACCACGCTTTATGCAATTAATGTGTACAAAATCAAGCCTAGTTTCCTGAACGTTTTATCCAAATTGCTCTACAGCTTAATTTACCAAAGGAAAGAAAACCCTCCTCTCTTGCCTAATAGATGTTGTATTTCTATTTCTGTTAATATGACAGTTGGGAGAGTACTCGTTGAAAGTGACACTTCTGCATTAACACCAACCGAATACGGGGGCTTCGGTAAGTGGTTTGTGAGGATTTAATGCTTTTCTGCCTCTGTGATGGGTGTTTATGGCCTCTGCAGAAATCAGATGTGACAATAATATCTCATAAAAGTCTTGATAGAGTCATTTGTTTAAAGAGTTGAAATCTAAGAAAAATGAGGGCTGTCACTTTTTTTGGTTCAGTGGTTGCTTTGCTCTGGTATGAGACCCTGGAGTGACAGGGTCTGCCTCTGTAATTTGCTTAATTTAACCTCTGTTTTTGCCCCCAGAAGACTCTCACTATTCCTCAGATAAATTATTTTCCCTTTCTTCTAAAGAGATCATCCAAGTAGCCTCCCAATCCTCACCCTTGCTACTTCGATCAGGGTACCTGTAGGAATTATTTATTGATGTCCTAAAAAGATTGAGTATTGAGTACTTCAATTTTCAAGGAAAAAGAAAAAGAAAAAATACATTTTATTTCACATATGTTACATTACATTTGATAAAGTGTGATGGATTTTCATACATGCATTAATTCATTCAAGTATTTAAGTACTTGAATATGCCAAGCACTGGGCTACATCCTAAAAATAAAACCTAAGTATATCCTGTCCCTCAAAATCCAGGCTTTCAAATCCTTCCCCCAAAGCCTAAAAGATATAAGCTGTTAACCTCACGTTACAGATCTGGAAACTGAGAAAGATGTTAGGTGATAACCTGAGGTCACAATACAAGAAAGGAACAGAGCTTTGACTCAGTATTTGACCTTGAGACTCAATCCAGTACCATACAGGAGAGTTCAGTTTCTACTGTTTCTCTATAATTTGAATTTAGCTAATTCCAGGACTACTGAAGTACAGCTTTAAGAAAGGCTTTCTCAGTCAAACCTTTGGCTGTGTCTACTGCAAGCACCTAGTAAGGTGCTTATCACCCCTGAAGAGTTGATAAATCAGAGTTCTCTTCAGTTCAATTATATCTAAACTAGTGAGGCCATAGACATTTACAAATAATTATGAGGATGAAAAACTTACATTGTGGTCCCTTGAAATATCATTCGCGTTGCATGCTGAGTTCCATGTTGCACTGTGAGTATCAGCCCTTAGTGACTTAGTGATGGTGAAGGAGGCTCTCAGAGTCTGTCTCAACCTCCCATGGACATGCTTTGACCCAGATTATCACGTGATCATTTGGAGGCTGCTTTCTTTGCTCATTCCCAGAGAGCAGACCTCAGGCAAAGACACTCAGCATCAGATCGGGTTGAAGCATTGAATCCTTTTGTTTTGTTTTGTTTTAAGTACTGTTCAAAGCTGAAGTCGTTGTAACCAGGTCAATAAAACTGAAGTTACTTACTAATAGATTTTACTGTGTCTAAGAGATACAAGAACCAGCCACCACTTCAGTTAAGCCAGAAGAGCCAACTGTGAAAGCTTTGTTCTTCAGCTGACATGAGAAGTAATTCCACTAAGACTGGTGTTAACTTGGTATAGATGGGGCTTAAGTATAAGTAGTTCCTATTGAGATGTTCGTGGTTCTTTTTTTTTTCTACGTTCAACTAAATTGCATTAGAAGATTTTTTCCAATATTAACTTACTCTTGATGCTTGACATGAGCCTTACTTGATCATAATAAATAATAAAATAAAAATATAAGATAAAATATAAAAATTTATTAAAGAATTTTAACATAATACTGTTTTCCATTAGCTAATATTCATTTAGCCTTCTTGAATATATGATTATAAGTGACATTAGCCCATCTGCCCTTTAAAAGTCTTTGGAACGTACTTGTAAATTTAAGTTGAGGCTTTTTTGTGCGTTGAAGTTTTTGTGGGTAGTAGAAGTAGGAAAAATCATTATTCCCTTAATCAGAGGAACTATATAGCATTACATCTCTACAATAAATGAGGACAAAGTAAGCCTTTATTAATACTATTTATGTGGACTGTGAGTTTACTTAGTAAATTTAACAAAAATGACCTGAACATACTAGAATAGTGGTTGTCACCCAGGGGACATGCTCTTCCCCTGGGAGGATCATAAAGCTGAGAGAGATAGTTGAAGACAATGTGTTCAGTATATCTACTATTTTCATAATATGACTACAGAAAAAAAAAAAACTCTTCTGGATAAATGACAGAATCTTCTAGATAGATGATGATAAGACAAAATAAGATACAAAAGTTAATAACATATGACGGACTCTGTCTTCAAGAACTGTGGCCTAGAAGTGTCAATGGCTTGGCTCTGCTGTTTTATGGAAACTAACAAGTCACTTTACTATCCTGGGCCTCTCATTTCCCTTGTTTGAGCCCCAGCAGTCAGACATTTCTGATAGTGGTAATCACAACTCCCATTTGATGAATGCTTGCTTTGTGTCTAAAGCCTGCTTTATCTCATTTATGCACTTTAGCTCATTTACATGTTTTGACTCATTTAATCATCCCAACAACTCGTTGAGGGGTTAGGTTGTAATCAGATTTTTTGCATGGGAAAAAAGTGAGGCTCAAAAAGACTAAATAACCTAGAACTTGAACCCAGAGCATTTGACTCCAGAGCCAATAAATGATCTTCATTCATGCCCTTTGCTATGATGCATTTAAGGTAATGGGGGTATAGGTGGGAAGTAGGTGACTGCAGAGAAAAAGAGGATGGGAGTAATGAAGTCGGGGTTGCAGGATGCCAGTGAGTCAGAGCATTAATTAAAATCAGCTGGAGTTCAAAAAGCACCTGCAGACCTCACCTTTAAATCCTGATGGGAAGCAACCATCCCTTGTTAAGTCTCTTCCTGGAGGATCTGGACCTCACTACAGAAGGTACATTCTGCTCTGGCTCGCAGCAGCTTCTTTCATGAGAAGTGGAAGGGATATAGATGCTTTGGGAAAAGGATTGTAGGAGGAAAGATTGTCTTCTAGAAACAGTTATTTCAGAACATTTTGAGGAAAATAAAAAGCATCAGGAAACAGCCTAACTCAGTGGTTCATTTTTTTTTTTACTGAAGTATAGTCAATTACAATGTGTCAATTTCTGGTGTACAGCCTAATGTCCCAGTCATGCATATATATACATATATTCATTTTCATATTCTTTTTCATTAAAGGTTGTTATAAGATATTGAATATAGTTCCCGGTGCTATGCAGAAGAAATTTGTTTTTTTTTATCTGTTTTTATATATAGTGGTTATCATTTGCAAATCTCAAACTCCCAAATGTATCCCTTCCCACCCACTTACCCCCAGTAACCATAGGATTGTTTACTGTGTCTGCAAATCTGTTTCTGTTTTGTAGATGAGTTCATTAGTGTTCTTTTTCTTTTTTTTCTTTAGATTCCACATATAAGTGATATCATATGGTAGTTTTCTTTCTCTTTCTGGCTTACTTCACTTTGAATGATGATCTCCAGGTCCATCCATGTTGCTGCAAATAGCATCCTTTTATTTTTTATCACTGAGAAATACACCATTGTATAAATATACCACAACTTCTTTATCCAGTGATCTGCTAATGGACATTTAGGTTGTTTCCATGTCTTGGCTGTTGTATATAGTGCTGCTATGAAAATTGGGGTGCATGTATCCTTTCGAATTAGAGTTCCCTCTGGATATA
The DNA here is from genome assembly GCF_036321535.1 of Camelus dromedarius. Taxonomy (NCBI): domain Eukaryota; kingdom Metazoa; phylum Chordata; class Mammalia; order Artiodactyla; family Camelidae; genus Camelus; species Camelus dromedarius. The sequence goes on along the minus strand of NC_087451.1, from coordinate 95,841 downwards.
CGTCCAGAAGTGGGATTGTTGAATCATATGGTAACTTTACTTTCAGTTTTTTGAGGAATCTCCATACTGTTTCCCATAATGGCTGCACCAAACTACACTCCCATCAGCAGTGTAGGAGGGTTCCCCTTTCTCAACCCCTCTCCAGCATTTATCATTTGTGGACTTCTCAGTGGTTCTTGAGAAGGGTATGAGAAGGGTCTGAGAACTCTCTAGAAGATTCTTGATATGCAGTTTGGTGACAACAAATTTCAAATTCAGAAACCAACAATAAGGAAAGTATATCCAACCTTTGCATCATGGAAAGAAAAAAAAGGAGCAGTTGATGACTGCCTTTTATATGTGTGGTACTTTGTACGTGTCACCTCATTCATTGTGCTTGTTTGATTATACCCTGCCTAGCTCCTGAAAGACTGTGTAGTAAATTATCATTTCATTCTCATGACAGTCCTTAGATGACTCCCTTAGATGTTACAGATGAAGAAACTACGGCACAGAGGAGCTAAGCCTCTAACCTGAGGTTATTGGACAGAAGAAGAGGCTCTAAACATTGCCTTTCCAATGTCATCCTGCACCTAAACATATCACTCTACATTTGTGCACACTGTACAACTTCTGTGAAAAGTGCCATGCTTTAAAAATCCAAGTTTTCTTATCTTCTGGAGGGGAAAATACCATATTTCACCATGGTTTTATAGGTTGCTGTGATAGCTGGGTCACATTTGGAGGTTTTTAGTCAACAAAACTAGAGGCACTTCTTTTTATTTTTACCTAAATTGTGTTCCAAGTCTTAAAATGCAGGAAGCCACCAGTCATCAGACAGACCAGTGATAATTGTCAAACCTGAGGGTGAGAATGTGGCAGTTGCTAAATTTCAAACTGTGTTCTTCTCTGCAGACTGTGTGTGCTCTTACACTGAAAGAAACTTGCTAATGACTGTCTATAAATAAGTTCTAGCTTATAATTGTTGTTCTAGCAACAGCTGCTGAAATGTGATATAAATATATCTCAAATATAAAACACCTTTCCTTTCTTGTGGAAAGAAAATGTTATACACTTGAAAGAAAATGTTGTACACTTGAAAGGAAAAGTACATTGGCTGGGTGACCTCAGAAGAGTTGCTTAACCTCTCTGTGCCTTTGTTAGATCCTTTGCCTATTTTAGGAACAAATGGGGTAATATGGGTGAGCTCCTCAAGGATATGGAATTTATAGTGTTTATCTCTGGACTCCTGAGGTCTGTCATAGGATGGGTGCTTGGGACTTGTGCACTTACTGGAATTAAATTCACTTGAGTTAAATATACCTTGAAAGGCTTAAAGGGCTATAGAAATATGGAATAGTAATCATCATCATTTAAAAGGAAGGGAGGGGTTAATATGTATTTTTAATGTATGTTTTAATATGTATATTCTTCCTATTTTTGTAGACTACTTCCTGGAAAATGTATGCCCCTAAAGTTTTTTTATTCATCTCTCAAATATAAACTATCCAAGCTGGCCAGATACAGCCTGCCACCTGCTTTTGTAAATACAGTTTTGTTGGACACAGCCATGACCATTCTTTTATATCGTCTATGGCTGCTTTCATATAAAAGCAGAAATGAGTAGCTGTGATGGAGACCATGTAGTTAATATGACGATATTTATTAAATGACTCTTTACAGAGAAAGTCCCCCGCCGTCTGAATCATAGTATGAGCCACTGTGGATGCATTTCTCTTTAAAAGCTCTCACCTCATCCGGTGCCGGGAACACAGCAGGCACTCCATACATGTCCAGATGGGACAAGATATGTTGGGAAATGAGCCAGCTTGTGAATAGGTAGCATTTCAAGTGAGGATCCAGAAGTGGGGGCTGCACACACCTAACCCTCGATTCTGCAGGAGCTGCTGGTCTATAGTTTATATGATAATTATAGGATAACAACAACAAGAGTAGCTAATTATTGAGTGCTTACGAGCCACGCCCTGGGCCAAATGCTTTATGCATTCTGTCTCATAAAATCACCACAGCTCTATGAAGTAGTTAGTATTATTACCCCTGTTTTTACTTTTTTAGTTCTTTTACTGAAGTATCGTTGCTGTACCATATTATATGTTACAGGCGTACAATATAGTGATACACAATTTTTAAAGATTATACTCCATTTATAGATATAAAATATTGGCCATATTCCCCGTGTTGTGCAATACATCCTTTTAGCTTATTTTATACCTAATAGTGTGTACCTCTTACTCCCTTACTCCTATGCTGTCCCTCCCCTTCCCTCTCCCCACTGGTAACCACGAGTTTGTTCTCTAGATCTGTGGGTCACCAGTTTGCTGTGTTTTTTAGATTCCACGTGTGATATCATACAGTGTCTTTCTCTGTCTGACTTATTTCACTTAACATAATGCCCTCCAAGTCCATCCATGTTGCTACAAATGGCAAGATTTCATTCTTTTTTTATGGCTGAGTAGTGTTCCATTGTGTGTGTGTGTATACCACATCTTCTTTATCCAGTTATATCTTGATGGACACTTAGGTTGCTTCCATATCTTAGGTTGCTTCCATATCTTGGCAATTGTAAATAAAGCTGCTATGAATATTAGGTTGCATGTATCTTTTCAAGTTAGTGTTTTTGGTTTTTTCAGATGTATACCCAGGAGCAGAATTGCTGGGTCATATGGTAGTTCTATTTTTAGCTTTTTGAGAAACCTCCATAGTTTTCCACAGTGGCTGCATCAGTTTACATTCCCATCAAGAGTGTATGAAGGTTCCCTCTTCTTCCTGTCCTCGCCAGCGTTTGTTATTTGTGTTCTTTTTGATAATCGCTATTCTGACAGGCGTGAGCTGATATCTCATCATGGTCTTGGTGCGCATTTTCTTGATGGCTGGTAGTGCTGAGTATCTTTTCATGTGCCTGTTGGCCATCTGCATTATCCCTGTTTTTAAATGAGAAGCTTGCCTAACCCATGGGCACCCACTGACAAGGCCAGGCTTTGCAATCCACATACCCCAATGTGATATTTAGTTTCTGGGTTCCCACTAGAGCTATCCTGTAGGATTCCAGGCTGTTTCTTTACCAGCTCAGCCAAGCTTGCTCTGCCTACCCCTTAGGACATACTTTTTGTTACATTGTTGCTAGCCTGCATGGCTTTATTCATTCATTCAACAATTATTTCTACCTTCCTACTGCTCATATGTACCAGGTACTGAGTATTGGGGACCTCACAAGGACCAATCAGATACAGTCCTTGCCTGGATGAAGCTTAAGGTCTAGTGAAAGTGATGGGCATTAATCAATCACATGATAGATATTTAAATAAAACTGTGATGTGTGTCTCAAAGGGGAAATGCACAGAGTGTCATGAGAAGGGGTTAAGGCAACCTCTCTAAAGAGGTGACCCTTGAGATGAGAACTGAAGTTGTTCAGAAAGAGGACTCAGGCACAGAGGGGAGGGAAGCGTGTTCTAAGCAGAAGGACAGTGTGTGCACAGGCTCTAGGGAAGGAGGAAGAATGAAGTGTAAGGGAAACTGAAAGAAGGTCACTGTGGCCAGAGCACATCGAACAAGGAGCCGTGGTTGGAAAAGTCAAGGGCCGTGCAAGGCCTGTGCTCAGTTTGGGGTCTTTGTCTTAAAAGCAATGACAAGCCACTGAGGTGTTTGAGCTAATCAGAGTGGCGGTGTTATCCCCCAAATGCTGTGTGTGGTCCTCCAAACAAGGCTGCTCTTTCCTGAGTTCACTAAAGGGGCTTCTGCTAATGGAGCAACACACTGAGAAAGACAAACTAAGGCATATACATTGGGGCTGGAAACACACCTGGTCGCTCCGTTGAGGCGTGAGGGGTGAGCAAGCCACAGCCTGGCACACCGTGTGAATCACCTCGTTGCTCAAAGTGAAACTTGGTTTGAGACCTTTACACCTGAGGCTGCTCCCAGCCTAACCAATGACAAGGACAGCTTGCTGTCATCCTGGAAGCCTGCTTGCAGCAGGTCTGCTCATTTAGTAAGAATAAGTACTTATCAATAGCGTGAAGGCTGAGTTACTTGTCACCAAAGGCCAATGTTTGTCCGGCTCCTTACTTCAGTTAGGGGCAGAGAATTCTAGGACATAAGCATAATTTTCCACCACCTTAGAATGGAATCCAGACCCCCTAGCTGGCCTGGCAGGCTCTCCACTTCCTGGTCCTGCCGCCCTGCTCAATTTTTCCTCATATTGCTCTCCCTCACTGAGTAGTTGCTCAGTAAACATTTGTTGAGCAAATGGATGTATGAATGCCCACATAACCTTGGACAAGACATAGTCTCTCTCTGGTCAAATTTTTTTTTAAAAGTGAGTTCACATGGGTTTTTTCTAAGGCTCCTTTCAGGCCTAAGGCTCCATGAGATGCAGAATTGGCAGTCATTCAGCAAACACTTGTCAACATGTCCTCTAAGCCAAGATCCATGACAGGCACTGGAGATATCCCTGCCCTTGATATTCTATTCAAAAGTAGGGACAGACATAAAGAGAATAGTTTCAAAATATCATGGCTCATGAATATGAACTCTCTAGTCATAGGAACCACACACAATCCCAACTCCACCACTTTCTTAAGCAAATAATCTCTCAGTGACTCAGTGCCCCCATGAGTCAAATGGAGATGATGGCGCTAACTAACGGAATTTTGTGAGATTTAAATAAGGTGATGTTACTGCTGGCATTGTCTCTGGCACAAACCAGTGCTCAACAAATATTGGTTATGGTCGTCAACAAATGTTGGTTATGGTCGTCAACAAATGATGACAATGACTGACATCAACACAGCATTCAGTGCTCGCGTGTCTGTACCAGTTGTCAGTGGCTTGCGTCTGTTGTGATTACTCAGGACTCATGCCACCCTGGGTGTAAGCTGTTTTGAGCTTGCCTGCTGGATGAAAGCGCCCTGGGAACAGAAGGGAGCTGTACTTGATGCTTAATGTCAGTGGTTCATGGAAGGTGTTCTGGGGAATATGAGGCCAAAGCTAAGCTGTAAGGTAAAGAAGGGCAGACAAAGCCTCCCCTGTCTCCTCTTTGCCCTCTAACAGTGACCAGAGGGATTGTTCAAAAATGCACATTGGAAAAAATAAACAAAAAAGAAAAACCCAAGGCACAGCAGAGCAATTGATTTCTTCCTTAAAACCAGTGACTGTGTGTTGCACTTGGAATAAAATCAAAGCTCCTCACTGGTCTACATAAGCCCTGCATAAGAGCCCTGCATAAGCTAGTCCCATCTTGAGCCACCTTCACCCTTCCCAACCACACTCAGCTGTGTATCCCTACCTCAGGCCCTTTGCACTGGCTGTGCTCTCTGCCAGCAATGCACTTCCCTCCAATCTTCTCATACCTGGCTCCTCTTCAGCATCAGAACTCAGCTCCAATGTCACCTCTGTAGAGAGACCTTCACCAGCCACACTATCTGACATTGTCCCCACTCCTGAATGCCACTCCCAATTTTTCCCCACTGCCATTCACTTTGCAAGCCAAAACCTTGCTTGGTTTCCCTCAAAGCTCTTACCACCATCTGAAATTAGCTCTAGAAGGACAAGAACTTTACCAGTCTCATTCCAGCAGGCCTAGGCACATAGTTGGCCCTCAAAGATATTTTGAATGGACAAATTCCACATCTTTGTAAAAGGCTGAGGTGAGGCAGCATGTTCTGGGAAGTTAGTGCGAAACAATAAAGAGTCACATCAGATCACAGAGAACTTGGATAGAGAGAATGCTCTGGGTCACAGTATCTACCTTGTCTGAGCATAGTGAAAAGTCCAACAGTATCTTATTTCTTTGTCTAAGATAGCCATTTCTCCATCTTGTATTTCGAGAAAGCTTCTCTAGGAGGACACCTGTGTAAATTAATAAAAAGTCAAGATTATAAAATGATTTCCAGTAATCCAGGTTTAGCTCTCTCATGTGGTAATTTCAATGAGGCTAGCAGAAGCCCTTGAGGGTCTCTTTAATGAATAGCTAAACTTGATGTTTAATTAGCATGTCATCACTGGCCCCCAAAGAGGCTCAAACTATAGCTTAGTGCTCATCCAAATTATTCAAAAGTCTGACTTTGTAGGGTTTGGGTTTTTAAATATTACACATAAATGGCAAGAAGTTATCCACAGGCACCACAATCAGAACCCACTTGCCAATCTTATACTCTCTTCCTAGCAGGTTATGATTTGCACACAGCTGCTCCTCAATCCCAAATTAATAGCAAGACAAGCAGCAGACCCCCCCACACCCACATGCATGGTGTGTGTGGTTAGTGTGTTGGATTGGTGCCACAGTGCCCGTCTGGGGGAGAACAAGTCAACAGCTGGAGGGACTGTAACTGCCACTGAAAAGGACCTGGGAGGCAGGTGAAAGGGAAGCGGTGTTTTTCACAGTTAAGCCCTGCTGTTGATGCATGAACCCCCCTCTTGCTTTTGATCCCAAAATTGTGTATTGACAGGTGGGAACAAGAAGCCTGGACCTTGCCAAGCTGCTTCCTGTGGTCTTCCGGTAGTCCTGATGGGTCTGAGGCCGGGGGGATCACTTGGTCCCCACTAGTCACACACATGCACATCCTACAAATGGCAAAGTCCTGTGGAACAGTCTCTGCCTTAACAGCCTCCATCTGAAATTAAATCCTCCCTTCCCCCAGTTTCTCCTTGCTCCAATCTCCCTCTTACAGCCCATTCTCATTATCTTATCTCCTGTTCAAAACCCTTCCATGGCTCCTCTTCTAGGTCTCCTATGAACTGAACTCAGCCCCTCTTCCAACATCCATAATGCATGTGCCCCTAGACTCAGCCAAAGTGGACCAGAGGACAGTTCAGCCAGACAAACTAGGGCCCTGCTAACCAGCCAGCAGTGTCTGCAAAACCGGTACTTCTCAACTACTAATAACGTACGTTCCAACCACTGGAAATTGGTTAAAATGAAGATCTTAATTCAGGAGGTCTTGAGCAGGATTCAAGATTCTGCATTTCTCTATCAAGTTCCCAGATCCTGTGGCTGTTGCTGGTCCCTGCGCTGCATGTTGAGCAGCAAAGTACTGTGTCGCCTTTTTAATGTCTAATGTCTATGTGAGGGGTGAATGCTGCATTCAAAACAGCTTTATTATGTTAACTCTATAAAGTCATCATTTTTGTAGATCAGAAAGTCAATTTCATTTGGTTCAACCTGATCTCAGAATCCTAGGCAACATACGTTGGAGCGAGGAGGAGGCAAGACACTTCAGATCAAAATTCTAAACATGTTAAGCTTGCATCAGAGCACAGGCTCTCCCCCATGCTTGCCAGCCTCTCTCTCACAGCGCCCGGTCCCTCTGGAATCCCACCCAGTGGAGCACCCGAGAGACATCTTCCTGCCTTTTCCAGTCTTACAAGTTGGAGAGGGGAATCACTCCATGGGATTGCCTTCCACCTCCCTGCTCTCCAAGGCCTAGTTCTCAGAACATGCTGAAATGTCAAGGCCTGCTTCAGCACTAGCACGTCCCCAGGTGGCTTTGCAAGTCACCTGATGGGAAGATCTTAGCAGATGGCAGGACGTGTTTTGGTTCTCATCAAGAAGCTTACTCAACTCAGAAAGGAGGTGTGGCAGGTGCCCCCATAGCTCCTGGTTCTCCACCTGCAGAAAGTCCTGGCTGCGTGGGCAGGAAGCAGGCAGACGAGATTGCTGAGCAGAGGCCCGATCAGCCTGCCGGGCCTGAGTCCTGCACAGGCAGAGCTAACTCACTAGCCTCTGCCTATCACTGGCTTTTTGATGGCAGAGTAGCTGCTGCATTAAACCGTCTGCCAGCACTGGAAAAACTCACAAGACGTGAAGAAGCAACAAACAAATAGGATATTTCAAGAGCAGCAACAAGTTCTCCCTCCATGAGCCGTGCTACTGACTCAAGATGTTCAGGATATTCTCAGACTCAGGGCACCACCCACCTGAGTGGACACTGATGGGATGCTGATGCTCATGGATAATGTCGCCCTGGTTCTCCACGCCAGCTCCTCTCTAGCTGGAGAGCTTTAAACAAGTACCAGTACCTTGTTCCCACCCCCAAATCAATCAAATCAGAATTTAGGGGGTGGAGGGTCAGGCATAGGTGGGTTTTCTAAGTACCCAGGTGAACTGGATGCACAGCAAAGGTTGAAATTCACTGTGTTAGAGATGTTTTTTTCAAAGATCAAGGAAAAGTACCTTTATTTGATCATTGACTTTCTCAGCTTCTAAAAACTTCACCTCCTTTTTAAATTCAATACAGGATGTTGGTAATAATGAATACTCTTTATACTTTCAGAGTCATAAATCACTTTTACATCCACTATCTTATTAGATTCTCAAATCAGCCTGTGGAAAATGCTAATACCATTATAGAAAGATATATGCTGGGCTTGCTGTAACATTGTTTACAAGAGACAAAAAAAATGGAAACAACCTAAAAACTAGTGAGAGGGCATTCATGCATTGGAGAATTCTATTAGAATTAGAAAGCCATTAGAAAGACTTAGGTAAGTAGGTCTGCACACATTGACTTAGAAAGATAGCTGTAAACCATTTTTAAGTTAAAAAAGTTAAGTTCAAAATTATGATGATTCCATTTTTTTTATTTTTGACTTTTTAACAACTTTTTTGAAATATCTTTGATATATAAAGGTTATATATATTTTAGATGTACAATTTGATGTTTTGATATATGTACACATTGTGAAAATCTCACCACAACCAAACTAAATAACATATTCTTCACCCCTGCATAGTTACTATTGTATGTGTGTGTGTGTTAAGAAGATTTAATTTAGGACCTGCATTTTTAACAAATTTCAAATATACAATACAATCTTGTTAATTATCATCACCGTGCCCATTTTTTAATCAAGATATTTGGCTTTTTGCTGTTGAGTTATATGAGTTCCTTATATATTTTGGATATTAACCCCTTATCAGATACATGCTTTGCAAATATTTTATTCTTTTCTGTAGCTTGCCTTGTTTTCTTTGCTGTGCAGAAACTTTCTAGTTTGATACAATCCTGCTTGTCTATTTTTGCTTTTATTGCCTGCACTTTTTGCTGTAATAACCAAAAAAAAATCATTGTCAAGACCAATGTCCAAAAAAAATGTTTCCTATGTTTTCCTCTTATAGTTTTATAGATTTAGGTTTTACATGTAAGTCTTTAATCCATTTGGGGTTGATTTCTGTATGTGGTATGAGATGAGGGTCCAGGATCATTCTTCTGCATGGGATATCCAGTTTTCCCAGCATCATTTGTTGGAGAGACTAACCTTTCTCCATTATGTGTTCTTGGCATCCATGTTGTAGACCATTTGACCATAAGTGTGTGGATTTATTTCAGGGTTCTCTGTTCTGTTCCATTGGTCTATACATATGTATTTATACACTATAGCTGTGAAATACCTTTTAGAACCAGGAAATGTAATGCTTCTAGCTTTGTTCATCTTGCTCAAGATTGCTTTGACTATTTCAGGGTCTTTTGTAGTCCCAAATGAATTTTAGGATTTTTTTTCTGTTTCTGTAGGATGCCATTAGAATTTTGATAGGGATTGCATTGAATCTGTAGATCACTTGTAGTAGGACAGACATTTCAGCAACATTAAGTCTTCAAACCCATGAACATGAGGTTGTCCTTCCATTTATCATCTTTAATTTCCTTCATCAGTGTTTTACAGTTTTCAGTGTACAAGTTGTTTACTTCTTTGGTTGAGGTTATTCCTAAGTATTTTATTATTTTTGCTGCTATTGTGTAAATGGAATTGTTTTCTTAATTTCCTTTTCCCATAGTCCACTGTTAGTCCATAGAAATGCCACCAATTTTTGTGTACTCAATTTGTATCCTGCAATTTTGCTGAATTCATTTATCAGTGCCAACAGTTTTTTGTTGTGGTTGAGTGTTTAGTATGTTTTCCATTATGATTATTTCATCCACAAACAGAGACAATTTTATTTCTTCCTTTCTGATTTGTATGCCTTTTATCTCTTTGCCTTGTCTAATTGCTCTGCCTAGACTAAGTTGAATAGAAGTGGCAAGAGTGGGCATTCTTACCTTGTGCTGTATATTAGAGGAAAGCTTTTCAGTGTTTCCCCATTAATTTTGATGTTAGCTGTGGAATTTTCATGTATGGCCTCTATTGTATTGATGTAAGTTCCTTCTGTTTTGTGGAGATTTTTAATCACGGATGGTCAATTTTGTCAAATGCCTCTTCTGAATCTATCAAGATGGTCACGTGGGGTTTATCTTTTATTATGTTAATTTGGTATGTCACATAGATTGATTTTCATAGGTTGAACAATCCTTGCATCCCAGGAATAAATTCTACTTGGTTATAGTGTATAATCCCTTTAGCACGCTGTTGAGTTTGGTTTGCTCGTAATTTATTAAAGATTTTTGCATCTATGTTCATTAGGGATATTGGCCTTTAGTTCTCTTTTCTTGCAGTGTCTTTGTCTGGCTTTGGTATCAGGATGATGCTGGACTCATAAAATGAGTTTGGAAGTGTTCCCTCTTCTTTGATTTTTTGGAAGATTTTAAAAAGGATTGGTATGAATTCTTCTTTGAGTGATTGGTGTAATGCACCCGCAAATCCATCTGATCCAAGGCTTTTCTTTGCTGAGAGATTTTTGATTACTACTTCAATCACCTTAATTGTACTCATCTTTCAGGTTTCTGTTTCTTCGTGATTCAGTCTTGGTAGGTTGTATGTTTCTAGGAATTTATCCATTCACTTCTAGGAATTTATTCATACATGAGAATGTGTGTGTGATTTATAAGAACAGAAAAATATGTGGAAGGATGTATACCAAACTGTTAATAGTCATAATTGCTTGGGCTGGGATTATGAGAAAGAGGTGGGAAGAGGGAACTTTTTTCCAACTTCTCTTTTAGTTTGATACAAAAATTATACTTCCATACTGTTAAAAAAAATCTATTTTAAAACCACAGCCTGAAATGAATGCACAACGGCTCAAGAGGCAGATGGCTGATCCTCACTGAATGAGAAGCAAGTTAAGTCCTGCACAATCAGATGACCTGGGGAGGTTGGTCCAACAGGAGCCTAAGCCATCCACTCTCTCTCCATCCAGAGCACTGCATCTTGCAGGCTGACCGGTCTCCTCTCAGAGTCACTGAGCTGACTCAGGTCCTAGCAGTTCCCTGCTCCCCCGTGGCCATGGGGAAGATTTACTCGCTGCCAATGGCAGCTGTTGGTGCAGCCTGGAAAGCACGTCCACCCCTATAGGGCAGTTTTGCTCCTAATAAGAAAAATTCACTTCTCCCACACTTTAGGGGAAATGTCCAGGAATGGAGCCAGAGCCAGATGGGCACCGAGCTTATTAAAGGCATGATTGTTACCAGAAAACATTTGCAAATATGTATGTGGGTATTTTCGTGTATGTGTATGTGTGCGTGCATTTTACTCAAACACACACACGCAGTATCTCTGAAATCTCTTCAATAATAAGATTGTCTTTCCAATTGTCCTACAACAGACTTTACAGTTTACCCTTGTGTGGGGTGGATATGCTGTGCCTCACATCTTTTTAATGCTAGATTGTTGTTCTTATTATTGCTTTTCCCTCCCGCCAGGTGCAGCTCATCCACTATAACCACGAGCTATATACAAATGTGACAGAAGCTGCGAAGAGCCCAAACGGATTGGTGGTAGTTTCTATATTTATAAAAGTAAGTTCATTGTGTTCCTTCATTCTGCTCTCCTCGCCATTACCGTTCCAGTCAGAGTATCAGTTTACAGCCATGTTGGATCTCAGAAATAACAAAAGGACTAATGTTCCCCATGCCTAAGAAAAGCTGCAGGGTGATGATTTTTATGTCCATGAGATCCATGAAAAATGAAGTCCCTTTCAGTGAGATGCAAAAACACTGAGTTCCATTTTAGAGCACTGGGGCCTGAGGATTTGGATGGCTTTTGTCCTCGAGGAAAAAAAAGATGCTGGGTCCAGGGCCAGGCTTTAGGTCCCACTCATGCAGAAAACTCAGAAGGAAGCAATAGAAGGTAAGGGGGGTTCTCACTGAGACCCCACGGGATTAAAGTCCTGTTCATCGGTTGACCCTCAGCAAAAGAAATAAAAGGAAAATGTGAGATATCCCTTCCCTCCAGACACTGCACTAAACAGCTCCCTTCAGCTTCCCCCAGTCGCTCTGTGTATCATCCTTCCTTCTCAGTGTCCCTCTCCCTCGTAGGCATCCCTGTGGCTAATTAAGCAAAGGTCACCTGTGCTTTCTTTATGACATTCTGGGTAAGCTCCACATCTCCTTAAGAGTCATCATCAACAACAAATCTCCAACCAAGCAAATTCTCATTTATTAAAAAGTAATTACTTTTAACGGTTTGACAGATGTTAAGTGAAACAGGTATGCAAGTAAAAAAAAGAAATTGTCTTTCCAACAGAAAAAACATAAAGTGGAAAAAAAAAAAAAAAGCAGCAGCCTGTGGCAGTTCCAACAGGTGGCATTCACTGTGCTAGCAGTGACTTCCCTTGGGAAGTTTTAGCCAGATCATTAGAGGACATATTCTTGTCAGAACTTGGAATCTGATGACAACTAATGGAAATTCAGCATTTGACACCAGGTTGAGCTCTGGTGATGATGTCATTACCACTCAGACACACAGGGGCAAAGCCAGGCATTACTTCCTCTCCCTCCTCAAAAGCATCACCCTTTGCAACAGGTGCTTTGCCCTGCCTGGTCACCCCTCTCAAGACTCCACACTTCCTCCTAACCTCCTTTCCCTCACCTGGGTCAGGGCAGGCCTTTTTGGGGTCCCAGCAGAGCTGAACATTGGACAGGAGCATTAATGACACATTGCTGCCACTGGCCATGAACCCCAAACTCCTCTAGCTTATCAGTGGCCAAAATAGGAAGGGGATTTTGACCAGAGAAGCATGTTTTTAGGCCATCATGCCTTCTTAATACCTGATGTGACTTCCCCCAGAGAAACTGGTCCTGGGACAGTCAGCTCCTGCCTCTTGGCATCATCACAAGCTCTGTTATGATAAACAGTAGATTCCTGAATGCCAGGCACAGAGATAGATACGTTCTTTACATGTATTTACTCACTGAACCCTGATTATAAACCTGTGGGGTGGGCATCAGTGTCCCTATCTTGCAAATAAGAAAAATGGTTCAGAGAATCTTCGGCATTCCATCCAAGCTCGTGTAGTTCATAACAGCCCATCAGGGAAGGAACCCGGGTCTTGCTTGACGTTAATACTAATGACCTTATTCACATAGCTGGGAAGAAGCGAGAAAACAACCCTTAGAAACTTCTCAGGTGCGAGGGCATAGCGCAGTGGCAGAGTATGTGCTTAGCACACATAAGGTCCTGGGTTCAATCCCCAGTGCCTCCACTCAAATAAATAAATAAAAACCTAATCCCCACCTAAGAAAACAAACAAACGAAACAAAAAACCATAAAAAAAACCCTCTTCCCTCACATCCCCACGTTGCCCACAAACACAGGACAAATACCTGTATCCCTCAACCAGCCCCAGTTATGACAGTGATAACCAACTGATGTGTTCAGCCTGGACCACACTCGTTGTTATGGAGCCTGCAGACATATCACAACACTGTGCTGTGCGTGTCCAGGGGCTCCCACCCGCTGTGGCTTTCCCAGCGCCAGACCTTCCATGAGTAACTCTCGTGGCCAGTGTGAGAGCTGCCCAACAGCTCCTGACCTTCGGTGGCTGCCTCAGCCTTGTCCACTGACTAGGCTTCACTCTGCTCAGAGACCCTGAGTCAGTGAATGTCCTCCTGGAAGTGCCGGCACATTATAGCTGACGGGGTAATTGATTCGCCAGGAATTCAGCCTCCTCAACTGCAAACTACTGGTGTGTTTCACGAGCTGCTGCAGAGACACTCGCTCCACTGAGATTACTGACGCGAGTCCCGGCTGCTTCCCTGCGGGTCGTTGGGTGGAACTTACACCCCAGACCCTGAGGCCAGTGAGAGGGTGGTGACTAGCAATCCTGTATCTTCCTCGGGCCAGTCTGGCCCCTGGGGGTGCTTCCGTTCTTTCCCTGAGCAAACCTGATGCTTTCTGGCTAGATCTCAAAATAAGCCATAGCATTTCTATCTTTGTCCAACATACTCAACTCCCAGATGCTCCACCGTGAGTTATCCAAGCTGTGAGTTGTCATTCACTCATCCCCAAACACCGACTGAGCGTGGGACAAGGGCCAGCCTTGTGCTGAGCACCGGTACCTACCAGAAATGACGTGAACAAAGCCCTGGGTTTTCTAAGCCACACAGTCCTCTGCTCCTTCTGATCTTTCTGCCTCCCTTTCCCAGCTCCCTGCAGGGTAGGCAGGAACAGAAAATGAGAGGCCCGATATCTAGGTCAGCTGAGCCCTAGAGATGTTGCCCTGGCCAAAAGCTGAGCCATAAAAGGGTTAGAGTTGTTGGTTAAAATAAGAGATTTGTTTATCTGTGGGTTTTACTTATCTCTGTCCCCTCCTAATCCGCCACCCTTCCTATGAGCACAGAGAACTGAGATTTGGCTATAATTGCTGCTCAATCACACACCATTAACTTCCCACTTAAGCTCACTTATACCAAGTACATATTTTATCCTCTCACCCACACAGCCAACACACTAGAGCCCACAAATCATCTGTGCACACTTTGGAAATTTTTCAATTATTTTTAATCAGCGCAAAAGGGTCCGGTCCCAACGTTAGCTCTGCCCAGACTCACCGGGTACCAGGAACCCCAGGCACCGATTAAGGGACATGGCAGATTCCTTACCTGCCATGACAGTGTATTTTTGGCTCTCCCTTCATGGGGTGTATCCGCATAAACAGGCAGCTTCAGGCTGTCTTTTAAATAGCAGAAGAGGATGTCAAAGTAGAGATCGGATTTGGCACTAAAGCTTCCAGGGAGCGGCAGTGTTTGATTTGGGACTTTTCTCTGTTTCAGGGGTGGGATTTTTACCTCCACTGAACACTGTCACTCACCAGGCTCCCCTTGGTGTATGTCTCACCACAACAACACACCCAGGAAAACGTGTGGGAAAGGAAAGACAGATGGGGGGAAAGTAAACAGTCTGCGCTTTCTCTAAACTAAAAATTACCTGTTGCTTATCTAATAATAATAATCATCTGCTGTGATTTTTCCAACCCTCCGAATAAATCAGATTTAAAATGCGGATGTGTCACAACATCCGATTAGCAGCTGAGGCGTAAATTACCGAGCAGAGCCGAGAGAGGTAGGAGAGAAATAACTAAGATGAACAGTGGCACCATGGGAAAGGCTGAGTGAAAAGAGAGTGTTTAAGAAAACAGTCTACACAGTTATGTGTGGGCACATCACAGTCTCCAAACGGTGGTTCTCTGGCTAAAGCCCCTGGAAGCTTAGTTTGTTCACAAAGAAGGAATTTAGAGACCTGAAGGCACAGACATAAGATGAGAACTGATCCCTGAACATCGAGTAAAATGTGTCACCCATAGTAGGCACTTGGGAAATACTTATCGGATGGATGGATGGATGGATGGACAGACAGATGGATGATTGACTGGATGACATGGCTTATTATATATTTGATTCATGTAATAATGAGCAGTGATATAATAAGATTCTGTATTATTTCTTAGAGATCTTTTTCGTCTCCTGATACCACTGTTGTGGGTACTTTTTCCCTTTCATTCTCTTCTTACATAACTACCCCCCCCCCGATATGTCCCTCCCACTCCCTACTTAAAACTCTTTGATGGTTTCCCATCCCTACAGAATAAAGTTGAAATGCCCTAACATGACATTCAAAGTGTGACGTGACCTAGCCCTTGTCTACCTCTCTATCCTTGCCTCTCATCCCTCCCCCGTATTCTTACCTCCAACGACACTGAGATACTCAACCAAACATGACTAGTTTCTCCCATGTCCGTGAATGCCCAACCCTCCATGTGTCCTGGCTTCCCTCACCCTTCCTCCTTTTCCACACTCTACTATCAAGCACTTTGTTAACTTCCACCCATCCTTCCAGACTCAGCCCAGACCGTGGCTCCTCAGAGTCCCCAGCTGGGTGGTCTTCTACTGTCATCACACCTATAACTACCATAGCACTCTTGACACTAAATGATAACCATTGGTCTACTTACCTGTCGCCTTTCTCCAGACTGGGGTTTCTGTAAAGTAGATTCTGTATATTTGATCTCTGAATCTCCGGCCATCACAGTGTTTGGAGCATGGCAGGCACTCACTAAATATGAGTGAATAAGTAAGTGTGTGGAGACAATGTTTATCCTGGGATAGTGCCACCCAGTTATTAATATTTTCTTTTCTCCCCTAGGTTTCTGACTCATCAAACCCATTCCTTAATCGAATGCTCAACAGAGATACTATCACAAGAATAACATATAAAAGTAAGTTTGCTTCAGTTTCCTTACAGCAAGTATTCTATAAAGGTCCATCTTGTCTGAAGGCAGAAAGCCAGAACTGATGATCTCCAAGGGCCCCTTTCAGCTTCATGATCCTTTAATTCTATAGAAAGTCACTCTGGAGAGCCAGGGTTGGCTAAGAAGCAACTCATTTCAAACAGAAGTCCCCAGAGTGCCTTTATCATCCAAGCCCGTCTAAGGCAATAATGATTATTATGATGATGGTCATCATTATCCTGTGGATTGGTAATGGGCTAGGGGACCCTACTAGCTGACAGATGCCACCATGTCAGCTGGCCACATTTGGGGCTTTGCCAATTATGTGATTGAAAAAGCACTCACCAGGTGGTTTGGATTCAACTTCAACAAATACAAAGGCCCCCAGCTGGACCACATCTCCCTCTCTGTGTCACTAGGTCTCCCTTTCAGGGAGGCAGGGTGGCATTTTTCATCATCCCCATGTGTGGTTCACTGATCTAGAGAACTCTGTCCAGTTTTCTTGGGTTTCTAGGGGTTTTATCCCCAGAATCCTTAAGTGGAAAAGACAGAACAGTGCAGAGTTGAAGGGAAATGAGAGAATGGATGCTACTGTCTTCAGCAGCAATCCCAGAAGTTGCAGGCTTTGGGAACAGTTATAGGAAATAGCACATGCCAAGGGCTGAAAGAAAACAGTACAGGAAAAAAATTTTAACAATTAGGAGTGAGCAGGAAAGTGGAATTCAAGTCCTGACTCTGTCCTTAAGCAAGGAGCTTCCTCACTTTGACTCTGTTTCCTCATTTGTAAAGTGAAGAAGTTAAACTTCAGTTTCTTAAAGTCCTTCTAAGACTAGGATCCTGAATCTGATTATCACAAAAGTAAAAACGCAGCACACAAACCTAATATTCCACATCCTCTTGGCGTGTGCTCCACCCAGTGAGGTGGAGGACACTGCTGTTCCTGCCTCCACTGGTGATGGGGAAAGGCAGAGTGAATGCCTCCAGATCTCACCTTGGACTGCTGGAGGGAAAGTATGGAGAACCCTCCCCTCATTCATTTATTCATTCATTCAGCCAACATTCCCTGCATGCTTGCCTCATAACAGGCACCAAGTGAGGCTCCTAGAATATAAAAATGGACCAGACACCAGCCCTTCCCACACAGCGCTTCCATATGAATTCACTCCCATGTGAAGAGGTTGGTGTGGCGGTGATGAATGAACCTGGAGAATCTCCTAGAAGAATAAATTATCTCCAGAACCATCCTGCCTATCCTCAGCAGCGCCCCCATGGGGTCCTCTCTAAGTTCAAACTTAGATTGCTCATTTCTGTCTTGTGTGCAAATACATTTTATAACTGCCCATAAAAGATTATAAGTCTTTTAGCTTTTTTGATTAAAAGAGCGTAAAAATTAAATAAAATGTTTTCAAATAAGCTTGATGCAGTTTAGAGACCGTGAAAAGCCATGAAATCACACATTAAGCCCCAACACGCAATTGAACAGATTGCCAGCTGCAAAGTCAATCATTAGTGGGACTTTCCTCCCCACCCTACCCCCAGCTCTGGTCTGATTAATATTAAGTGACGTGGCTGCTGCCAAAGATGAAAGCATCCACGTGTGTCTGTGCGGGGGGAAGGTGGCCTTTCTTAGGACCAGGTATCGATTCTGGTGCAAATAGGGGTTGGAGAATCAAGGTGACAGATCTTGTTGGGACCAGTGATGAATAGCCATTTTGTGGCTAAGGGAAACTTCAGCTTCATCTACTTCAAGTGAGATATCCCTGCTGACACCCCCATCAGGTCCATGAGAACCAAGGACACACCTGGGCAATAGCTGAAGTGGGTAGCAGTCTTTAAACCAAAGACCTTCATTCACTTGTTCACTCACTCACTCTGCACATTTTTACTGAGTGGCTCCGGAGTGCCAGGAGATAGACTAGTAGAACACGTTTCCTGTCCATGAGGCAGGCGCTCGCCCTCTAGTCATGGAGACAGACATACTATAGTGTTTCATGAAGATTTGTGTAACAAGTACAATGTGTGAGAAATATGAACAGAACTCTTTGAGGTCACAGAAAGTCTGCCTACAATTCATGGCAAGTTTGTACTTAGCAATTGCCTTTCAAATAAGGACTGAGTAGATGATGACCATTTGGTGAGGAAAGAAAAGAAAGAGAGAAAGAGGGAAGGGAGGGAGGGAGGGAGATGGAGGGAGGAAACAAGAAAGAAAGAAAGAGAAAGGACATTCCAAGCTAAGGAGGAGTGTACACAAAAGCAAGGAAAGCATTAAAGGGCTATGAAGGGTTCAAAGGGAGGGGCTGCCTTCATCAGCTCTTCATCTCAGCGCCCCACAGCACACCTGGTAAACACTGGTGATGGCCTGAAATTGCTGGGGGAATGAACGGCCCCCTGCAGTTGCAGCGACAAGGCACAGGGAGTGGCAGGAAGGACAGTCTGGAGTCAGATCTCGAAGGGTCTTGATAACAGGCTGAGGAGTTTATGCAGAAGACATGTTTGAGGAAATGCCCTCACCACCTCTACGACACACTCCTAGCAGTGGGAATAGCTGTCCCTCTGTCCGTCTGTCAGGGCCAAGGGGAGCTAAAGCAAGATAACGAGACCCGGCGTGGGGGAAGGTGGTTACCTTTCAGGTAACTGTTCCAGGCCCCTGATCACAGGTGTTCTGTGCTCTCGCATTGTCGGGGAGAATGGATGTGCTCCCAGGAGCACCTTTATCACATACCTGGAGGAAGGAACACTGCAGGGATAATGACTGGCCGCGACACAGGGGAATGGCCGAGACACTGTGATGCCCAGAAGTGGGGCTGCAAGGGATGGATTTTCTCAGCAGGAAAGTGCCAGCACTCTTCCCTCCGGCTAAACTCCCTGAGGCAGCCAGCCTGGGGAAGGTCGGCCACGCAGCAAGCAGGGGAGTTTCTGAAACAGGCGCCATTCACGAGGACACAGCCAGTGGGTGGGAAACACAAGCCTAGAAGTCTCTCAGAGGCTCTGCAGGAGGCAGCAGGTTATGCTGGCACAGGCCCACGAATTCTGGTGGAGACAAAGTCATCACGGCTCAGGGGCACCTCTCAGAGTATCCTGCTTTCATACTTTTAAGTAAGAAAGAAAGAAATGGATCCCCCCAACCACACCACCCAGGAACACCTCACCCCGACCCCCACCCACTCTCCCAACCAGCCCAGAGCTACACCCCAGCATAGCTGCAGTTTGCCACACTCACTTAAACGTGGCACCCACCCTGCAACGTGCTCAGCACGGGAACAGGGAAGTGACGCTAACCTAGCGCTTTCCACACTGCAGGCTCAATGCTGGAGCTTTACGTGAAGCACCTTACCTGGTGCCCTTAAAGGCTCCATCCTCAAAATAAGCACAACTGCTATCCCAGTTTGCAGATGAGGAAATTAAGGCTCTAAGAAGGGAAGCCATTTGTCAAGGACACACATCAAGTAAGTGGCTGTATTAGGCAGCAGCTTCTGCATAATGAACAAGCATTCAAGGGTAGGCACTGACTTCTCACTCCTGCATCTGTAGGTTGTTTGGAGCAGCTCTGTAGGTCTCAGGCCAGCTAGGACAGCTTGGCTCCACATGGCTCTCATTTTTTTGGGATCAAGAACTTCTCATGGTGGAGGTCAGAATGTGTGATGTTGCTTAAGGCCTAGGCTTGAAACACACATTGTTGCTTCTATCCACTTTTCACTGGCCAAAGCAAGTCACACGGCCAAGACCAACATCAAAATCCTCCCATGGAGGTGGGGCGAGAGAAGGAGTGTACCTTTCCTGGACAGTAATGAACTCTTCTATAACAGAAGAGCAAGGATTCCAACATGGGTCCTCCTAGGGACCTTTCTATGCCCTTATTTTCCTGTTGTCTTCCTCCCTAAGGAGCAGGGAAAGCTTAGTTCTGAGGTCTTAACTAGCTATAATACTGATACTTTCACATTCCATGAAACTTGTCAGCATGTTCTCTCAATTTTAACTTTAATTCAGTTTGAAGAGCTATCTCCTTGCTTTTTGCATGTGTTTCCACTTTGGAATGGACTCAAACTAACCACAAAACTTGTGGTCACCTTGAAAGTTCAGGCCCATACTATCCTAAGCTCTCTGCAACTTTTGCCTGTCCCTTGGCATGGGACTACCAGTAGAAATCAGCATCATTTAAAGGGACACAGTGGTACTGCCATTACTGGGCACACATGGAAACCAGAGAAGGCGTAGAGATTGGTTCTAGATGGGGTCAAATCTCCCCATCAATCTTTCCCCTGGAGATCATTGTAATGAGAAGTCAATCTAAGACTCTGAAAAGAGAGTGACGTGATCTCATGACCAAACGATCACTCTGCTTGGACAGGCTATAAAGGGGCAAGGACAAAAGTTGGGAGAGGATTGCAGCGATCCAAATGATGAGGCTATGTTGATCGTGACCAGTATAGGGGAGGTGATGAGAAATGACGGGTGTATTTTGAAGGAAGAGCCAAGAGATTTCTCAACGCATAAGGTGTGTGATATGAGAGAGAGGAGTCAAGGATGACTGTACGGTTCTTAGCCTGAGCAACTGGGAGGAAGACTTTTCCATCAACTGAGATGGGGAAGATTATGGATGAAACATATTTATGGGTGGGAAGGGAATCCGAAATTTCAAATATGTTAAGCTTGAGATGGGCATCAAAGAAGAGGTGTGGAGTAGGCAGTTGGATACATGAGTCTGGGTTTCAGGAGAGAGAGCTAAAGATATAAATGTGGAAGTCACTGGGATCCAGATGGCATTTAAACCTGGGTTTAAATCATGAGTGAGAATAAATAGAGAAGAGAGGCGGACACGTTCTCACTTTTGAAAGAGCAGCTCAAATCCCCATGACTTAGGATTGTAAATAATTTCTAAAGATATCTTCTAAGCCCTACCCTGGAGGAGGCTCTTGTGGGTCTGTCCCACCAACCAGCTGAGGAGGTGCAAGGAGGCAGGAGTAAGCATGGAAGCATGGGGTGAAAGCACCATAAAATGGCAGCCAGTAAGCA
Source organism: Camelus dromedarius (assembly GCF_036321535.1). NCBI lineage: Eukaryota > Metazoa > Chordata > Mammalia > Artiodactyla > Camelidae > Camelus > Camelus dromedarius. The sequence goes on along the minus strand of NC_087451.1, from coordinate 74,453 downwards.
CACAACTTGCTTGATTTGAACATAACCTAGATGACTAGGGAGGAAAAAAGAAATTGTGCAAAATCATTCTGTTCAACCAGTTGAAAAACTCAGTGCTAAGGAATGCATAAAAGGAGGAAAGAAGTACAATCTGGCCAAAAGGACTGGGAATTTTGGAAACCAGCATGCTGGAAAAAGCCGCCATACTTACGGGAAGCAAGGTGTCCTAGTGAAGAGATAGAGAACTAATAGACCTGGGCTCCTGGTTATACCACTTCCATTGCTGTGTGACTTCAGGCAAATTTCTTAACCTCTCTGAGATGGTTTCCTAATCAATAAAATGAGGATATTAATACTGATACTGAGAGGGTTGGGGTGAGGATTAAACAAGGCAATGACTCAATTGCCTGGACAATGACTGGTATAAGCTAAGTGCATAATAATGTGTTTTCTTAAATCATCCTAAGGTATGTAATGGTCAAATCCAGCTTCCTGGAAGGGAGGAGTTTTAGGTCATTATGAATACCAAATAAAATTTATCTTCGAAGTAAACGCAAATTAGGGCACATGGGCAACAAAGTTTGCTTACTCTCATGAAACATAGCTCCTGTATGTGAACCTATATGCAGTGGAGGGAAATAGCCTAGTGAGGTTCCACTTTCCTTGAAAGCTTGGATTTCGTATGTCTGAGCAAATCTTATAAAACACTCTCACTAACCCAGCCTGAAATTAATTCAGGCTGAATTTAGAAAGTCTTCTTATGAAAATTCATTCTATTAAAGTTAAATTCCCCTTCAACAGATTAAGGGTCAAGATTGAAATCATGACACTGAAAAAAATGGATTTTCTGGAGGAGATATTGGTAATTTACTTGGAGTATTTTAATATTTTAATGTAGTATATTGGAACAATGCCAATGTCCCCCCATTTTTCTTGTGTTAATTCATAAGAAGGCACAGAGCCCCAATTACATGAAAGGTAACATTCTTACCATTTTAGTATCCACCTGATCTCATGTAGTTAGTGTTATTTCTTTTAAAAGAGATGATATTTTGAAGTGGTGAAGCCAGTGACTAAGGGAGAGCAAAGAGCCTCTTAAATGGGTAAGAGGGAGTCGCCATTAGAACGTTACATATAATTGATCACTTTCTTCCTAGGTCCTAGGACAGTGGAGTAGCTTCATTCTCTTTCCATTTCACATACTCCATTCATTTCATAGACAGTAAACGCAATGGTGAACTTCAGTCCAGTAAGAATCCTAAAAAGCATAGATTTCAAATTTAAACAGGTCTGGTTATCAGCTCAATATATTTCCAGCAAGGAAACAAAGGCACATGACTCAAGGTGTTCAGAGAAGGGCTTTTAAACATAGCGTTTTAAAACACAATACGAGCCCTTTAAGACATCTTTTTTCCGTCTTGCCTGTTTATAACTTTGCTTTAACCCCCTACCCCAACCCTGTCTGAAAGATGAATGTGCAGGCAAGGACAGACCAACTTGGAACTTTCTTATACTTCTCAATTCCTTGGGAAGTGTTCTGTGCGCCCGCTCCTCAGAGGAACGCGGTGTTAAATGTGATGAAATATCACCAGGGAGTTTCAGCATATTGCTCCAGGTGCCTTTCTCTATGCTTAATTGAACTTGTACTTTCATTTCAAATGAATGGCTTTGGGAATGTTTTCACAGAACGCAAAACACAGCACACCACTTCCCATGTTGCAATCTAGGTAGTAACTAGTCAGCAAGGACCAGAAAAGGAGCAGCTAACCTCCATGAATCCGGTTCTCAGAGGCCCTCTTTTTTATTTTTGTTTGTGTAAAAAGAAAAATCATATTACTTTATTCTTTTGTAATTGCCTTTTTTCATTTCAGTGGAATTTGCCTCAGATTACAGGAGGAAATGTCATTCTACATGAGAAAATTGCCAAAGAGTTCCATATCGATCAGAAGCAAGTCCAGTATTGATCTCTGGAACGCCCGTGCCTTTTTCTCACCGGCTTCATTCTCTTTGAATGGGAACTTCATAGCCAGGAAGCCGGGAGATGTTAAATCTCATCAGTGTTACATAAGTAAACACGACGCATTTACCAGAGGGCACCACTGCAGCTCAGACTCAGGGAAAGATTCCCCCACTGTGTGGTCCTAAGCATTTCATCACAGTGTGTTTCGCAGAAAGGAAGGAAGGAAGGAAGGAAGGAAGGAAGGAAGGAAGGAAGGAAGGAAGGAAGGAAGGAAGGTAGGAAGGTAGGAAGGAAGGAAGGAAGGAAGGAAGGAAGGAAGGAAGAAAGAAAGAAAGAAAGAAAGAAAGAAAGAAAGAAAGAAAGAAAGAAAGAAAGAAAGAAAGAAAGAGAGAGAGAAAGAAAGAGAGAGAGAAAGAAAGAAAGAGAGAAAGAAAGAAAGAGAGAAAGAAAAAGCCAGCTTGGGAGCTGTGTCCATAACTAAGTTCTCAGTATAAGATAAACCATAGATTCAGCAGGAGCATAGCACAAAATCAAAAGCACAGTTGTTAACATCTCCAGCCATTTGAAAGAGTGAGACGGGGATATAAACTGTGTGTAAATACTCTATACCTATTAATTATCTTAAGCATGTATTTAAGCTAATGGTATGGACTGCAGCCTCTGTGATTTTCCCTTCCTGACAGACAACTGTTGCCTCTTCCCCCCTTAGTTTCTGCCCAGAACCACCAGCAGGTGGAGCTGCTGTCCAGAAACCATTTCCTTCAATCATGTAACCAGTGTTTAATAAGCACCCGCTATGTGGTGGGCCCCATGCTGGGGCTTCAGCACCCAGAGATAAAAGGTGAAAGCCCTTCTCTCAAAGCATCTCAGTTTCGTGGGTTATCCAAATAGGTAGATTATTATTCGTGAGCTAGCTCAGTAAATGTGGCGTAAGAGGAAGACACTAACTCAGTGAGGGAGAGCCAGGAGGCCCGGGAGGCCGAGCAGGGGTCATCCTGGGGAGCTTGGCAAGGGCACCAGCATCAGTGAGTACTGGCCACGGGCCAGGCCCTGCTTCACGTACCTGAAAGTGTGATCTCATCTGTCCCTCAGACAACCTGTGAGGCAAGTACTCTGCCCTAGTCAGTTTGAGCTGCTATAGTAAAGTAGCCAAAGACTGGGGGGTTTATAAACAACAAAATTTGCTTCTCATAGTTCTGGCAGGATGAAAATCTGAGGTCAGGATGCCAGCATGATTGGGTTCTGGTGAAAACCCTTTCTGGGTTACAGAATTCCTGTAACCTCACGTGGCGAAAAGAAAGTGGGACAGCTCTCTGGGGTAGTTTTTTTTTTTTTTTTTCATTTTTTAACATTTTCTTATTGAGTTATAGTCATTTTACAATGTTGTGTCAAATTCCAGTGTAGAGCACAATTTTTCAGTTATACATGAATATACATATATTCATTGTCACATTTTTTTTGCTGTGAGCTACCACAAGATCTTGTATATATTTCCCTGTACTATATAGTATAGTCTTAACATCTATTCTGCATATGCCTATCAGTATCTACAAATTTTGAAATCCCAGTGTGTTCCCTCCCACCCCCTTCCCCTTGGCAACCACAAGTTTGTATTCTATGTCTATGAGTCTATTGCTGTTCTGTATTTATGTTCTTTTTTTTTTTAGATTCCATATATGAGTGATCTCACATGGTATTTTTCTTTCTCTTTCTGGCTTACTTCACTTAGAAAGACATTCTCCAGGAGCATCCATGTTGCTGCAAATGGTGTAATGTCATTTTTATGGCTGAATAGTATTCCATTGTATAAATATACCACCTCTTCTTTATCCAGTCATCTGTTGATGGACATTTAGGCTGTTTCCATGTCTTGGCTATTGTAAATAGTGCTGCTATGAACATTGGGGTGCAGGTGTCATTCTGAAGTAGGGTTCCTTCTGGATGTATGCCCAGGAGCGGGATTCCTGGGTCATACGGTAAGTCTATTCCTAGTCTTTTGAGGAATCTCCATACTGTTTTCCACAGTGGCTGCACCAACCTGCATTCCCACCAGCAGTGTAGGAGGGTTCCCTTTTCTCCACAGCCTCTCCAGCATTTGTCATTTGTAGATTTTTGAATGATGGCCATTCTGACTGGTGTGAGGTGATACCTCATTGTAGTTTTGATTTGCATTTCTCTGATAATTAGTGATATTGAGCATTTTTTCATGTGCCTATTGATCATTTGTATTTCTTCCTTGGAAAATTGCTTGTTTAGGTCTTCTGCCCATTTTTGGATTGAGTTGTTTGGTTTTTTCTTATTATGTCATATGAGCTGCTTATGTATTCTGGAGATCAAACCTTTGTCAGTTTCATCGTTTGCAAAAATTTTCTCCTATTCCGTAGGTTGCCTTTTTGTTTTGCTTATGGTTCCCTTTGTTGTACAAAAGCTTGTAAGTTTAATTAGGTCCCATTTGTTTATTCTTGCTTTTATTTCTATTGCTTGGGTAGTTTTTAAAAGGGCACAAATCCCATTCATGAAGGCTCCTCCCTTATGACCTAATCACCTCCCAAAGGCCCCAACTCATAATACCATCACACTGAGGGTTAGGATTTCAACATACACATTTGGGGAGGACACAAACATTTAGTGCAGGCCTTCTCCAACCATCTGCCTACTATAGACGTGGAAACTGCGGCTCATATGGTTACCTGCATGCCCAAGGTCACACTGATGGTGAACAGCAAAGCCAGCACACAGACTCAGGTCTGAGTCCAAAGTTCACACGCTTCACACTGGGTCTTTCCAAGTTCTACAATGTGAGGAAGTAAAAAGGGCAAAAGGGGAAATGTGGGTATCAGCAGGCTAGGCAAGGACACCAGCATCAGTGAGTACTCACCACGTGGTGAACAAGGGGAAAAGAACGTGGTGAGCGAGGACTGTGGGAGCACAGGAGTTGCCAGGTTCTCTAACGACCACTGCACATCTCACAGGCGACACTGGTGGAGGAGAATCTCTTGGCAGGAGCACAGCGGCAGAGTCTGGGACATCAGCACAACAGGGTTTGGGAAGCACCTTGTTACCTTGCTATGGGTTAAACCCGTGAACATAACTTCTTGCCCCTGGCCTGCCCACCCCCCCAAAACACACACACACACACACACACACACACATATATACCCCAACCCTTTCCTCAAATGTGGGTGCAACACAAAGGCTGGTTATAGTTTCAGAAGAACATAAATGTTCTTTTTCTTTACTCTAGTCATGCCTGGAATGCCTTCATTCTACCGTCTCCTTCCTTCCCTCCTCCCCACCACCCCTAATAAAATAAAATACAATAATAGCAGCATGCTAGAGTGCCCAATATGCTCCAAGTGCAGGCTTGGTTAAACAAATCACATTGACCTTTAATAACGATGTGCCAAATGCTTCCTTTTCTCATTCAGTATGTTAATCTTCAGGCCAAACCACCATCAAAGGAAGCATCATTAAGTGCGAATCTGAGCACACTACACCTCCCCTCAGTGGCTCCGTGTGGCCTGCAGGATGAAGCCCTAACTCCCAACAGCACAGAGAAAGACCTTCTGGGTGTGTCCTGTCCTGGCCCGCCAGCCTTATTTCTCACAACACCTTTCCCCTGCATCTTGCCCTCACTCTAGCCGTCCCAAGTCTACACTGCTCTTGTGTCTTTCACTTTCTCTAGCATGACTGTCTACAATGCCCTTGACAACCACCCCTTACCAGCCACACACTGATTACCTTCTTGTCATTCAAGATGCAGTTCAGGTGAGCTCCTCCAGGAATCCTCTGGAGCCCCAGCCCCAGGCAGAGCTGACAACCTCTCAGTGTAGCCAGTGCAAATACATATCACTGTCTCTGTGACTCGCTGTACTTACTGAATTACGTCCTGCTTGCCCATACCTAGCTCAGTGCCTGACACATACTAGGAGCTTAAGAAATAGAGCCAAATGATGGCTACTTCACATAAGCGTATTGTGTTGGCAGCTGATCTAACTCCCAAGGACCATCACACCATTTGTCATGGAAGCGTCTGACTGCACAGGGTGCAGACCCATCCCAGCCACACTCCAGTTACCATGTCTCTTTTGGGCTTGTCCTGATTTCCTGATGTTTTGATAGAAACATTTAAAAGGGAAGAGAAAGTCCTTTCTCCTAGGGTTGGTCTCCACATCCAGCTTGACCAGTCTCTTCCACAGGCATTTTGTGGACAGAGCCCCGGAGAAGCTCAGTTGCATTTTAATTTCAAAGGTAGGCAGAGGCCAGGAGGGGAAGTTCCAGATGAAGCAGGCAAACAGTGGTTTTATTCACATCATTCCCAGCCACTGGATCAGCTGACTTGTTCTTAATTCAGTTGGCAAGCAAAGGTCCACTGAAGAGGCAAAGATGGCTCTTTCCTCCCAAAGAAAACTGAGTGAGCAGTTTCTGGAGCAAGATATGAGGAAAGTAAGGGGCTGTGCCCAGGAGAGTGGACCAGCAGCATTAATGCTCCGGATCAGCAGGCAGGTAGGGGCTGGGTCAAGGTGCACTAATTAACACCTGATACTAGAGTCTACACATATTTATTTTTCCATTCACTGTCTGCCTCTTCAACTAGAATGAGGGCAGGCATCTGTTCTTATTTACTGCTCTACTCCCAGAGCCTAACCCTGTGCCCAGCACAGAGGTGTTTAGTGAACATTTGTTGAGTGAATGAATGACTTTGCCCTGGAAGTCAGGAGAGCTGTTCCCACTCTGCAGCTACCATCTAGCGCTGTGACCTTGGGCGGTTCACGCTGCCTCTCTGATCTTCAGCTCCTTGTCAATGAAGATGTTATTCTATGCCTGACCAGTTTTGCTAGGACAGTATGAGGTTCCAGCTGTATGCAAAAGAACTTTTTTTACCATTATATGTGCACAGTACCGAATTTGAGAGGTAATGTCAACCACCAAAGAGTTAGTTCTTTCCCACTGGGAGGTGAACATGTGGATGAGAAAACGTATGTGAGCCCAGGAAAACTGGAGGAGCCAGTCTCATCCCGCTGCCAGCCAGGCTGTGGGTCCCTGCCATGTGTTCTCCAGGCTCCCTGGGCCAACCACAGTGGGGACACTCATGACAAACCAGCAAGCACAAGACCCCTGAAGACACAGATCAGGGATACTGGGGTATGGAGGGCAATGGAAGCCACGAATGTAGATGGGCTGTGATGAGAGTGTAGACTGAAGGAAAAAGAGCTTGGACAGATCTTCGGGAAATGCCAACACTGAGAAAAGCAAGTAGAAAATTAGGGTCCAGCAAGAGAACCCCAGAAGGAATGCCCAGAAAAGGAGGACTACAAAGCATGGTGCTTTGGAAGCCAGGAGAAGGGAGCAAGAGTGTGCAAAAGAAGGGGGGGGGATCATGAGGAGAGGAGGACAGAGCTTCATTGAAGTTGATTGATATTTGAAAATTACTTCATAAAAAGACAACCAATGCATTGAATTTAAAAATCAGAATGAAATACACTAAAATGTTAATGGCAGTTGTTTTATATGATCAGGGCTATTATCTTCTCTCATCTGTCTTTTTTCCATATAGTATGGTACATACTTACGTCACTTTTATAATTGAAAAAGCATATTCAGTAATAAAAGACACATGAGTGTGAACACCTCGAATAGATGTTAAGACCCAAGGCTGTCTGCATAGGCCTGATGGAGAGGGAGCCACGAAAATGAAATCAGTTGTTGAACTTAACCGTTAAATCTCATGGGAAGATTTGGCCTGCCTAACTTTCTGTCTAAAAGTATTTTCTTTATATTCTTTAACTAATCAATGTTAATAAATAAGAATGGTGACCAGGCATGTTTTAAAGGGCCCTGAAGCCTCTAACTGTGCATTTCATTATGACTATAATGCTATGTGTCCAGGTTTCAGGGGCCAGAACCAAGGACTTGGCTCTTCCTCGTGTCTTTGTAGGAGACCACATTACTGTTCGCCAATATTCATCGCCCATCCTATGGGAGGAATGTGCCTCCTTGAGTCCCTAATGTCAGCCCTGGCCATGTGACTTCTCTGGCTAACAAAATGTGAGAAGAAGTGACATGTGCCACTTCTGGGATGGAAGCTTTAAGAGCCACCGTGTGTTTCATCTGCTCGCTTTTCCTCCTATCATTGTGACTCACAAGTGCTTAGACAGCAGCTGCTCTGAGAGCCTGGGTCCCAGCATGTGGACAACAATGACACGGAGGAAGCTCTCAGCCAACCTACAATGGATCATTGTTTACAGTGATTGAGATTTGGGGGCTGTTTGTTGCTACAGCCCATCCTAACAGTTACAATCTTCTGGAATCCAAAAAGAAAAAAAAATCATCAGCAACACCAGCACTTTCTCAGTTACCTAATTCTTAAATCTTTCTTATTCTTTTTGTTCTCTAGATGATGCATACTTACTGCAGGGACTTAATATAGAGGAACTGTATCCAGAGACCTCCAGTTTCATTACATATGATGGATCGATGACTATCCCGCCCTGCTACGAGACGGCAAGCTGGATAATAATGAACAAACCCGTCTATATAACCAGGATGCAGGTGAGCATCTCGGTGGTCCTTTCACTAACGGGGAAGATGATGGGAAGACCAGCTGGATTTGTAGAGTGCCTGTTGCAGTCCCTTGCTAGGATGGCTTTAACAAAGAACCACAAATTCAGGGGCTTAAACAATAGAAACATATTGCCTCACAGTTCTGGAGGCTCTTAGTCCAAGATCAAAGTGTCTGCAGGGTTGATTCCTTCTAAGAACGTGAGGAAGAGTCTGTCCCATGCCTCCCCCCTGGTTTCTGGTAGATTTCTGACAATCTTTGGTGCTCCTTGGCTTGTAGAAGCGTCACCTCACTCTGCTTCTTCTTTACATGTAGTTCTCCCAATGTCTGTGTCTCTTTGTCCAAATCTCCCTTTTAATAAGGATATTGGTCCTATGAGATTGGGGCCTACCCCAATCAGTCATATTAGCTTAGGGCCCACCCCAAGAACCTCATCTGAGCTAATTATGTCTGTAATGACCCTGTTTCCAAATAAAGTCACATTCTGAGGTACTGAGGGCTAAGACTTTAACTTAAAGAGTCACATAGATTTCATTGTTGGGAGACTTCTCAGGGCCTTTAGAATAATGATATATGTCAGTCTCCGAGAGGAGGCAGTAGGACATGTAGTATTTCGCAAGCATATTGGACTGTGGGATTTTTGTTAAGCATGTCACAGTATCCCTAGCTGGGCCGGCTAGTGTTCTCAGAATTGAGGAGAACAAGGAGATCTGGCCTCTGAGCCAGCTTTGCTAATGTGCTCCTGGGCCCGTGGCCCCACTGCGGTGAAGTGAATTCTCCTCTTTAACGAGGTGGTGTAAATTACATGAGTCTGTTCTAGCTCTGACAGTCTATGACTGTGAGGGTCTATAAAAAGCAGAGGCGAGATAAGCGAAGAAAGCAAATCCTATCTCCATTATAGGATGTGTATTCACAACCCAAAAACAATTTGCACAATTTGAAGTGCCTGATCCTATCTATACTGATTGGGACTCTTTTAGTGACAAGCAACCCTGTCCAGATAACTTAAACTGAGGGAAAGGATGTATTCAGGAGATAGCGGGGCATCTTACAGAATCTAAGATCAGAAATTGATGTCAGGAACTCACCGGAATCGGAACCTCAGAAGCCTTTCTCTCTGCTCTCTCCTGCTCCCTGCTGCACACTGGCTTCATTCTCCCTCCTGTTAGAGAGTCTCCCTTTGCTTCCCAGTCCTGGGGTGAAACATGGCTGCAAGCATTTTAGTCCAGCTCCTGGTCCTGATAGTCACAGACAAGGAACCAAATTAATCCAGCTTAGTTGAGCTCCAACCCCTGGACCAGTCACTATAGTTTGGATAATACCCACATAGGGGAATAATTCCCAGAATTATTAAACCCCAGGGTGTAAGAGAAAGAAGAGACCCTGGAGAATGCCCAGCCAGATTTCCTCCTTTGACAGACGACATGTCTGAGGACAGAAGGGAATCACTGGCTTGTTGAAAAGCACACATGAGCTAGTGCACTAGAAGCAAGGCTCACTCCGAGCATGGAGGCATCAGCAGGAACAGCCGCCCCCATGGCCCAGGGTCTGTGAAGGGGTCAGGGGCCCTTGCCCACGTAGCTGGCACTGCCCCGCTGGCCATGGTCTATGTGGTCTTAACCTTTTCCCTAGAGCGTTTAAGAGGACGGATGGATCTCAGAGTTATTTCTGTCTCCTCAGATGCATTCCTTACGCCTGCTCAGCCAGAACCAACCCTCTCAGATCTTTCTGAGCATGAGTGACAACTTCAGGCCCGTCCAGCCACTCAACAACCGTTGCATCCGCACGAACATCAACTTCAGTTTACAAGGGAAGGACTGTCCGAACAATCGGGCCCAGAGGCTGCAGTATAGAGGTGGGTCCAGAGGGCGGGGACACTGGCCAGAGCCCAGTCTTCCCGCTCAGACCTGCTCTGGAGGGCCTGGCACTACTTCCCATTATAGGAATCAAGATGATAAGTGACAGTAAAGCCACCACCTTCCATTTGCATGGTGCTTTTCTATTGAAAAAGCCTGTATTTCATAAGAAGAGATAGCGATCAAATCTTTAAGTCTCTTCTGGTTCAGGCAAGTCAGCCTTTTTATAGGCAAGCCCAGAGAGGCTGATTTTCCCAAGGTTATGTGTTAAAATAAGACAGCTAGAAACACTAGAGCTTTTAGTTATACACATAATAGACCCCTTTCCCCCTAGAAGGTGAGCAAGCGACTCTGGATGCCAGGCCATTGGGGCCCAGTGAGGTATGCATGTGAATACATCTTTTTCCATTGCTATGTTCCTAGAAGTGACTATAATTTCTACGAAAGGGGGCATTCAAGACACCTCTCACCTCCTGTAACACTCTGGTCCACACCCAGTTCTCTCTCTTCCCTTCTACACTCTAAGTATCTATTGATCATTGTGGTAAACCCTCAACAGGGAAAGGAAGGTGGAGGCAGGACAGTGTCACGGAGATGCCCCCAACCAGGGAGTCAGGACACCCAAGTTCCCAGCCTGGTTCTGACATTAACAAGCCGTGCAAACCCAACCAAATCGTTTAGCCCTCTGGACCTGGCTGCTTTCATGGCCGTCCCTAGACCATCTACTCCATGACTTGCTGTGAGGAGCAAATGAGAACCTGGATGGGGAAGCCCTTTGTAGTCATGATGTGCTGCCCAAATACGGGGACTGCGGCTGGCACCAGGCAGCTTTTAGAAGCAGCTACCACCACTGCCTGCCACTTTATCTCTCCTGCTTCCCCCACATTTCTGTCTTTCTTTTCCTCTCAGACACACCCAGGGTGCCGAAACTGTAGTTTTCTGTTCCCTTCCAGCCAGAACTACCAGGCAAATAAATACTCAACTCATTCATTCACCAAGCTTTCTCTTTATTTAGTACCAATTTATGGTGCACCTACTATGCACCAGGCACTCAGCTAGGTGATGGGGCTATGCTGGTGATGAAGACAGACACCACCCTGCCTACAGGACTTACAGTCTAAGCGCAGGGTCAGAAAACTTCTTCTGCAAAGGGCTAGATGGTAACTATTTTAGGCTTTGTGAGCCATGCAGTCTCTGTTGCACTCTGATGTTGTAGCTGTGAAAGCAGCCATAGACAATATGCAAATGAGTGGGTGTGTCTGTGTTCCAATAAAACTTTATTTACAAAAACAAGTCACAGCTGGATTTAGCCTGTAGGCCGTCATTTGCCCACCCCCGGTCTAAAGCAGGGCCTTCCACTACAAGTTTCTGAGATGATGGAGGCATTCTATACCTGCATTGTCCAATATAGTAGCTAATAGCCACATGTGGTTATTGCACATTTGAAGTGTGATTGGTATGACAATGTAACAACATTTTTTATTGTATTTCGTTTTAATGAATTTAAATTTACAGTATAGCCACATGCAGCTAGTGACAGCCATATTGGGTAGCTCAGGCCTAGAGGGTCGTAAGAAAGTGGAGTGGGTAGTTGGGACGCACACAAGCAAGCAAGAATTTACAGCACTGTCCACTCCCCTTTTAGTAAGCCCCCAAACTATGTGCAAATTAATTCAATGATGCCTTGTTTTGTGTTGTCTGTGTGTTTTGTTTTGTTTTGTTTCTTTCTCTTTCCAGTAAATGAATGGCTCCTCAAGTAGGGAACTAAGCCAAGAAGAATCCCACTTCAGTGAAATGCCACAACTGTGAACTGATGTAACCTGAAATGTCCCCCTCCTTCCTTCTCTCTCCTTCTCTCCCTCAAGCCTCATTCACTCTTTGGATTGGCCCTTTCTTCATGAAAACTGTCTGCAAAACCTTGGCAGAACACATCTCTTACACACACTCACCAACACACATACAAGCACTCACACACACATACACACACAGGCAAACATATCTACACACACACACACACGCTCAGCCTCCAAGATGGGAAGTCAAGTTTCAGAAACAAAAGGCTCATTCATAAGAGGTCTTAGAAGAAAAAAAAAAAAAAAACAGTTAACCTGATTACAATTTTGATACTGTTTTCCTGAACAAATAAATCTACCCAATGAGACTGTTCAGCCTTTGTACATACAAAATTCTTCCAAAAGAGAGAGAGAAAACACAGTTCTGACAGCATCAAGTGGATTTTGTTCTTTGCTTCAAGTAATCTCGGATAGTGTCCCAGGATCCTTCGAGGGTGCTGGTGACAGGTGAACCAGGACAAAGTTGTCCAAGGACACTTATTACTAGATTATGTTTCTTCTGTTTACTCAACAATTTAAAAAGAAAAAAAAAAGAACAGACATTGAAGAGATACACATTGTATATATATATCACCACAGACTATTAAAAAATGGAACTATTTCCCCTCTTTGTCACATATCTGTAGTAGGATTTGCCAAGATCAGATTGATCCATTTGCTGTTTGTTGTTTTCCAAAGGTCATACATTGTGTTTGGTTATTGTTAACAGCTCAATATATGTGTTTAACGAGTTAATTTCATCTTTCTGGCTTTGGTCTGTTCTCCGTCCTTACAGGCTCCATGCAACTGCTTTCTTTGCTTTCACTTGCTCCTTCATTTACATGTTTTGTTCATTTGCAGCCAGTTTTTACTGAGTTTGTGGCAACTGGGAATGCATTTGCTAAGCAAGCATAACTTTAATTCCACTCCATGGCTTGATCATTCATACGAGGTGAGCTTCAGCCTGAGATAGCAGGCGACAGATTTCTTGCATTTCAAAACTGCCATTACCCACCCCACCCCTCCCTCGTGATGCTCCCTTGAAGGAATGCACTTTGCCTTGTAAATTCCTGGGAAAGGGGTGTCTTTTTCTCTCCAGGTGCAGCTGGAATCTCACAAAGTACAAATGAATGCCTTTCTTTTCTTGTTTATAATGGTCACTCACTGTGTTTGGTTACTGTCAAGAAATCAATAAATGTGTTTAACAAGTTACCCAGTACCCATGCCCGAGTTTATTGAGGAGGAGGATGCTCCCTGCCGAAGCCTCCGAGTCCTGCTGTGTCCACGAGCAATTGCATTATGGCCAGCAGGGCAGCCGGAGCCACCAGAACAGCCTGTCTGGTCATTCCCAGAGCCAGGTAATTAATACCCTGTTGAGAAAACATATAGGCTTAGCTGCTGGAAGGGAAGGCTTGGATGTGGTCAAATTAAAAATAACTTTCATCTCTCCTTTCTGTCACAGCCTCCAGAAAGTGGGAAAGCACAGGAATGCAGGGTCTGTGCAAATGGGAACATTCACAATTATGTCAAAAACTTCAGCCAAGTGGCTAGGTGTATTGACAAAAAAAAAAAAATCAAGCAGCTAGATATTTCATATTTGAAACAATACACTTAATTGGATGTTTTCATTTTTTGCACCAGTATTAGTTAGGTGATGGCCTTAGCCATGATGACACATGAGCCTGTTTCTGAGTAATCATATTATTCCAGCAAACCGAATCTGTCTGCAAAGATTTAGGCTGGGCTGGTGGCAGTCTTTCTATGTATGGCTTGCTGCTTCCTCTCTGACAGAATCTTCTTTAGCCATCAAGGGCAGGTAGCGATATCGTGTGTCAACCAGTCCTGGCTTCAGATCTTCATTCTGCTTGCCTGTTTGCTGTGTGACCCTAGGCAAGTTGCTTTACTTCTCTGATCTGCACATGGGGGATGCTAATAACTAACGCCATGAGGTATGAGGCTCAAATGCTATGCAGCTACTTAAAGCAGCTAGCACAATATCTGCCATGACTGTTCTGTAAATGATGCCCATGGAGCATGTGTGTGACCCACCTATCAGAGTTTTTTCTGGACCACACCATTCCTTGCTCTACAGGGAGGGCTTAGCATCAATCACAAGTGGGGCATCGAATTAATACCAAACAATAGGAACAGATGCTCAGCAGAGAGCACACAGGTAAATCCCTAAAGTATGTTGGGGCAAAGAGGAAAGAGCGCCAGCAAGGAAGGGAGACAAGGCGCTGGGCTTAGAGGCCTTGTTCTGTCACCAGCATCCTCTGCGAATTTGGGCAAGTCAACGTTCCCTCCCTGGAACAGCGTCCTTACCTATAAGTGACTTGGAGACAACAACCTCTCATGGCCTCTCATGGTTCCCTCACTCTGTCTCTCATTCAGTTCTCAGTGGAGGGAGAACAAAGGAAAACCAGGCTCTCACCCCTTGGAGTCCCTGGGCACAGGCAGAATTTCACTCTGGCCAAACAGAACTTGAAATGGAGTGAACTAGCCTGTCTCCCACCCCCTGGGCCCATCCCAAATATCCTTTCTCCCCACTAACTGAGTTTCCCAAACCATAAAATGGAAATGGGAGCACTTTGCCTTTACGCCACATGGAAGTAATAAAGATTAGCTAGATTTATACCACTCTTTAAAAAAAGAAGTTTTAAAAGCACCAAAAGCCTTGACAGGTGACCTGCTGAACTCATCAAACAACAAAAATACACGCTAATATTTTGGGTCCATGGTGCTCAGGACAGGCAGGCAGCAATGCAGAACCCTGCGGAGTGTGCGGGCCAGCTGGTTCTGCCCATTAGAGCCACAGGCTTACGTGAACACCCCTTCCCCCTAGAGAGGATAACTAGACTTTGCAGGAAAATATGTGTCAAGCCTCAGCTCTCTCCTTAGTGAAACAGGGAAGGAAGGCAAACATACACAGAAGAGGGTTCTGGGCAAATTGCATGGGGGAAAAGGGAAGTCATGGTTGTGGAGACCCACGGCTCTCCTCTCAAGGACACATTTCCAGGTTTCCAACACCATTCAGGGCCTTATTCCCACTTCCCTCAGTAGCAGTTGGGTTTCCATGGTGATGCCAGAACAGCCACAACTCACTGCACCACATGTGTCTGGAATGTGAGAGTAACTGGGAATCTGGGCAGGAGCAGCCCAGAGCCACCCACACCAGGCTGAAGGGTCTTGAGGGACTGAGGGTCATCAGTTAACATACATCAACACCTCCGGGGGAGCCCTCACCCAACCTACTGGACCCCAGATCACTGGTGGTTCATGAGAATGACCCACTTTTCCTGTTCCAGAAAGCCTAAAAGTAGGGTCTCAGGAGCAGAAACTCACTTGAACATCATTCACCAATTAGCACAATCGAACATAAGGAAATACATCCCGAGGCCCCAGCCTAGGTAAGGTATTAATAAAATCCACCATGGATATCATGGATTGCACATTTCCTGGGGGCCACGCCCTATGCTAAGCAATGATATAAGTATGTTCATGTGTAGCTGAAAAATTGTGCTCTACACTGGAAATTGACACAACATTGTAAACTGACTAAAACTCAATAAATAAAAATGTTGAAAAAAAAGAAGCAACTTACAAATATCTCATTTCACCCGTGCAGCAACCCATAAGGTACTCAGCACTGCTATGTTATAAATGCAAAAACCGTATTATTAAAGAGTGGGGACATGCTCAGGGTCACATAGCTCTTAAGTGGCAAAGCCAGGCCTAGCTCTTCTAAGCCAGCGGTTCTCAATGTGTGGCTCTGACTATCAGCACCACTGGGAAACAGGATTGGAATGCAAACTCTTAGATGGCTCTGAAGACCTACTGACACTCCAGGAGCAGGGCCCAGCAATCTGTGCTTGAACAAGCTCTCACGGTGATTTTGGAGGTGTGCTCCAATGTGAGGACCAATGTCAATCAAATCCTCATTCCTACTAGCTCCTCCCCTTCACTACACATTAGAATCTCCTGGGATGTTTTAAAAATCCCAGTGTCCAGGCTGTGCCACACACCGCTGAAGTCAGAACATGTGGGGTTGTCCCGGTTTTATAAAAATCCCCAGATGATTCCAACATGCAGCAAAGTTGGGAACCACACCCCTGTCTGAAGGACCTTGTCCGAGGAGGGGTCTCCTGCAAGTTGGGAGCCTAGAGGCTGGTGTTAACTAGCAAGTCTTCAGTCCTTTCAGAATCGCATCCTGACCCCTATGCATAATTTTTTGGATGGTCTCATAATGTTCCCCAGTCCCTTCACCTTCCCCAAATCTTCAGTTAATAAGTCCAGAGTTTGAATAACAAATCTTCCTTTTTAAAATACATGAAGCAGTAGTATTTGAAACAATGGCTTGGTGTCAACCTTCCAAAATCCACCCCAAGTCATCACTCCTGATTACTCAGATTGTAACATTTCCAAGAATTCAGACTATTATGAACAAATAAAAAAAATGCTGTGAGTCAGGAGACCAGAAGTTTGAAAAGATAGGCTGAGTCTGTAATTAAAAATCATAGGCAAATTACAGCCCTGTCAGTACCACTGTCGTGGTATCTCTTCCATGCAGTGCTCCCCCGCCCAGCCCAGCAGCCCTGTGACAAGCCCGAGTCCCCACCCTCATCAGCTCAGGCCAGACTCTAGTAATATCCATCCAGCAGAGCCTCCTGCCTCCAGTCTCCAGGTAAGTGAAAGGCCATGGGCCAAGAGCAAAAAAAATACCCAAACTTTGCTCTCAGATAAGAGGAACTTGAATCCACCCTTAGCAGAGTTTGTAGGAAGTTTAGGCTGGAGGGGCAAGTGGGTAGAGGATGATCTGAGACACCTTCCAAGGGAGAAACTAAAATGCAAAGCTAAGCAAACCATCCAAAGGGAAGCACTCCAAATCAAATGGTAGAGAAACAGACTCCAGATGCCATGCGAGAGGACAGAACCTACGTGCCATACCTGGAAAGGAGACAGGGGAGCAGAACCCAGGGATATTTCCTGAGCTGCTCTTCATAAGGTATCTGAAGTCTTGGCCATGGGCCAAGGTGAAGAGGAAGAGACTGAGAGTCTTGTCCTGATCCTGGCATTTCCAACCCATTCCCATCCCTTCACTAGAATCAATGAACCAAAACCTCCAGAAGGAGCACATCTCCCAAGATGCAAACTTCCAATGATCCTCAGTTGTTTTCAGGTTAAAGGCGCAAATCCGTTGGCAAAGCAAAGCTTCCCTTAACGGATCCCCAGCAGAGGTCTGCGAACTCACGTCCCAGCCTCCCAGTCTCAGTCAAGTCGTCCGTCAGCTTGGAATGCTCTTTCCGGCTCCTCTTCACCTGTGGAACCACACATTTTCAAACCAACACAACTCAAATGCCACCCCAGGCTTCCCTGATCTCCCTGAGGAAAATTATTTCTTCCTTGCTCTGAGCTCAAATATCATATTGATTTTGTCTTCAATTAACATTGACTTCATTTATTAGAAATATGGATAATAAAAAAATATATGCATGTTATATATATACATAGAAGTTCATTTGATTCTTTATTTTCCTGCCTGTACATGCCAATTTGAAATTCTCTGAACACTGAGATTATCTCTTCATTCATCTCTGTAGCTCTCCCTCACATGCACAGAAAGAAAAAGAAAAAGACATCATATTATAATGCCTTGCAAGTAGTAGGTACTCAAAGAATCTTGTTGATACATTAGATTTTCCTATGGAAGGGAGGATAGTGTTTGATTTTTCTTCATTTGTAGTTGTTGAGCTCCTTCTTTGTAGCAGGTGTATATCAGACATAGTGCTGGGTATTTTACATATATTTTACAAATTTTTTTTTATTTTATTTGGTGCTTATGACAGTTCTGCTAAGTAGTTCTTGGCTTTACTTTATAGTGATAACAAATTGAAATTATAATGGAGTTGTCACAGTCAGGTATACCAAAATGGCATTCGGCAGCCATTGAGAATCTGGTCTTAGATACATCCCTGCACCACTGAGAACTTGAACTTTCTCTGAACTGTACCAGACTCAAGAACACCACCCAAACACAGTTTGGTGCAGCCACTATGGAAAACAGTGTGGAGATCCCTCAAAAGACTGGGAATAGACTTACCGTATGACCCAGGAATCCCACTCCTGGGCATGTATCCAGAAGGAACCCTACTTCAGGATGACACCTGCACCCCAGTGTTCATAGCAGCACTATTTACAATAGCCAAAACATGGAAACAGCCTAAATGTCCATCAGCAGGTGACTGGATAAAGAAGATGTGGTATATTTATACAATGGAATACTACTCAGCCATAAAAACCGACAACATAATGCCATCTGCAGCAACATGGATGCTCCTGGAGAATGTCATTCTAAGCGAAGTAAGCCAGAAAGAGAAAGAAAAATACCATATGAGATAGCTCATATGTGGAATCTAAAAAAAAAAACAAACAAACAAAAACAAAGCATAAATACAGGACAGAAATAGACTCATAGACAGAGAATACAGACTTGTGGTTGCCAGGGGGCGGAGGGTGGGAAAGGATAGACTGGGATTTCAAAATTGTAGAATAGATAAACAAGATTATACTGTATAGCACAGGGAAATATACACAAAACGTTATGGTAGCTCACAGAGAAAAAAATGTGACAATGAGTGTGTATATGTCCATGAATGACCGAAAAATTGTGCTGAACACTGGAATTTGACACAACATTGTAAAATGATTATAAATCAATAAAAAATGTAAAACAAAAAAAACAAAAAAAACAAAAAAAACACCACCAGCCGTATTCAGAACGACACCTGTCAGCTGCAACCTTATGGTCTCAAGGTCTTGAAACTACACAACTATTTCAGACCTCAAACAATCTTTACTTAACAAGCACCTTTACTTCTTGCCAGCTCCAGTTATAACTCTTGAAAAACAATTCAGGTAAATAACTGTTACTTTGTGGTTTTTGCCTTTATCAGCTTCCCCATCTTGTAGTCTGACAGAATACAATTCAAGGGCTTCTGGACTCTGTGTCTCTGGTGTGTAGTCCTAATAAACCCCAAATAAACATCTTTTTATTTTTCAATCAGGGCTCCATGCCTCAAACTTTGGTTAACAATATATAAAGAAGTTAACCAGAGAGGTAAAGACACTTACCCAGGATCACACAGTTGGTGAGTATCAGGGCCAGAAAGTCAAAGCAAAGGTTGATGCTAGAGAAGTGTTAGCTCTTGGCTGGTGTGAGAATGGAAGGGCTGTATGCATTGAGACTGTGGCCATTAAATCCCATTCTTTATGGTGAGCCCAAGGTGCAGGAGGCCTGCCAGTGGTTTCTAGCCCCAGACCCATTAAATCAGTCTCTGACCAAGAGTCCAGGCCATCCATACACTTTTTTTAAAGCCACAGGTGATTCTACTCTGCCATCAGCATTGAGAACCGTTCTCCACATTGGCTGCTCACCAGAATCACCTGAGGGAACTCATGAACGTACTTAGCACTGGCAGTTCTAAAAGTTCCCCAGGTGCACCTACTGTCAGCCAAAGCAGACATTTGCCAAAGATACTTGCCAAACCATTCCAAATATGTGGAACCTACCTTCTAGGATACCTGCCCCTGGCAGAGACACTCTGATAAAGTGGTAGAATGGAGAGTCGATGGGAGAAAAGAATGGTTCACTTAGGCACCCAGGATACTGGGTTCTGACACATGAATCCAGTGAGCTGTGCTCATAGGATTTAGTTGACAGGGATACTTAACCCTCACCCCCAAGTCAGCCTCTTGACCTCAGGGCTCATACTCTGTGGGAATGCCAAGGATGGAAAGAATGGTTAGCTTCAATTAAGAGTTAAGATGATGAAACTACAGTGAGACTGTCACTGGTCCGTGGAGCTCAGGACACCCTACTGAGTGGCAGCCGTGCCCCTGTCTAACAGACAATGAGATAAGATGTCTGCCTCCTGGACTAAGGTGTCTCATGAGTGAAATGGATAGAACCATTTCTTCTCTCATAGTCTAAAGCTGTGAAAATAAAACCAGAGAAGAGGCGAGAAAAAGCTGTGGGAAAGCATTGTACATGTGTCAGGTTAGAAAGGATATAAATACCAGATAAAGACATGCTGCTGAGAAGAGTGCACAGAAAGGACCCTGGTGGCTGCTGATCCAGCAGCCATTGAGCGAGGGCCTCCCGTGTGCCAGGCATCCACCCTGACCTCAAAGAATCTCGTACAGAAGAGAGATGAGGCCCCACTGTATTTTGGGACACACCTCCCTGATGTAGATTTTAGAGAGAAAAAACTTGAACTGCATCTGAAGAAGCACTTTTTTTGAGAGTCGGGAATGGTGGGTTAGAATGAAAAGACCTCCTAGGGAATTGTAAGAGCAAGAAATTGATTCCAATAGAGGCTTCTGGGAAAGGTTTTCCTGAGGGAGTGGCATTTGAGCTGACAAAACTCAAAGTGTGGTTGGGTGAGCAGGGAAGGAGTCAGCATTCCAGAGAGAAAGCAGCCTGAAGGAACAGGCTGGTTGTGTTTCAAAGCAGTGAAGTGGTCAGTGTAGCAGGAACATGACAGAGTCCTTGAGGTCACCTGTGGATGTCAGTCAAATCTTACCTGCAGAAGTTTTGCTGGGCCCCTTTAGAGCCAAGTGCTGACAACACTTGCTCTAAATCGTTAGACTGGCTGGGCACTAAGGTATTAGCACCAACAACATGGCTGGCTCTGGGCCGAGCATGGTGAGGAAAGAGAAGATATGATTCCTGCCCTCAAGAAGCTTAAAATCTAATTGGGGGAGACAATGAATGAACATGGAGCTCTTGCAATCTATGTGACTTAGGAATATTTTATACTCAGATGACAATTATTTTTGAAACTGTCAGGTAGGTAAGTTGGCCGAGTGTGGTTGTACAGTCTGCACACTGCAGAAAAGTGTCCAGCTGAGAGAGTGACTGAGAGCATCTTTCTGTAATTCATCTGCCTGGAGGGAACATAATTCACACAAAGACAATGCTTATGCTAGCTGAGGCCCTGAGGGCAGCAACTTTAAGAATAACAGGCAGTTCAAAAATTAAGAACAACACCTTGATTGAAAAGCTCAGTGGGGAGATTTAGTGAAGGAAGAGGAATTTGGATTGAGTCTGCCATGTGGCAGGATTGGAATAGGTGGGAGGCAAGATGGTATTCCAGATAAGCAGAACAGCTAGGGCTAAGAACTGAGGCTAGAATAAGCCTGGTAGGTGCTTAAGGCATAATGTGACTCCACTGGCTTAGCACAGATCAGAAAAAAATGGACCAAAAAAAAAAAAATCAGCTGGGTTTAGGATCAGGAGGTCAGAGTGGGTGGCAGTGTGAAAACCAGAAGGAGCAGGTGCTCCTGGGCCTGGCTAGCATGTTCAGCTCTGAGCTTTACAATTTACTCGTTGGTGACACTGGCAAATATCTTATCTCTCTGAGTCTAAGGTTCCTCATCTATAAAAAATAAAAGAAACCTCATTCGCAAGCAAATCCACAGAAATAAAATGGAGAAAGAGCTACCTACTTCATAGGGTTATAGATGGGCCGTCTCCGTGTAATAGGCGATAAGGATTTGTTGTATGTTTTGAGCAGGAATATGACAAGAAGGGGAAAAAGTATATGAGTTGACCAGCAGCTTTGAGAAAGGAGAGTAGAAAGTCACATGAGTTCTGGGCCATAGATCCAGGGGGTCCGCGGAGGGACGGAAGAGGGCAGCTTCAGATTTGGCTTTCTATTGGTCAGGCAGGAGTAAGCTCAGAGCCCAGTTCCTCTACAGCTTCTTTCTGTTTCAGAGATCACAGTCCTCCAGGGTCCCAATGCTACCCCAAAAGGGGAAGGGAAAAGACCCCAGTTCTTGTTATACCAGAAAGATAAGAATTCAGACAAGAAATGGAAAGTGCTGTGTAGCAAAAGATTTTAAAGGATTTATTTAGGAAAAGGAAAGTGCAGTTCCACGGATGGGAGGCAGGCTGATCCAAGGGAGGAAAAGCAGTAGTCTCTGTTCGTGCTTTCTCTTATACCCTTGCTTAGAGGTGGTCTTTTGATTGATTGACGGCTCTCGTCCCTGGAATGCCTAGTCATGTTTGTCCTTTTTGTGCATGTCCTTACCCATGATGCAACAGAAAAACCCATGGGGGGGTGCCTAAACCATAGTGCTAATTATATTACAATGAACACTGGGTCATGTCTGGGTAGGTCCTTGTCGCTACCACACAGCTGCCGCTATTAGGTTCTAACCAGTTTCTTGCTGGCACTCACTTAGAGGAAATAAAGTCCCTTTATGCTGGTGGCAGGCATAATGCCATTTTTTGGACTATCCCCCCTCTCCTCCACCTACCTGCCCAGTGCCCCCACTTAGCTACCTAACACCAAGACCAGAGAGAGCCCAGCAGCTCAGCCACTCTGGCCAAAAAGAAACTTCAGCCATTAGTTGCTCCAGGAAGTAGACAAGAGATCCTAAAACAAATGGGGATTAAAAAGGAAATTTCAGGAAGGAAGTCCTAGAAGGAAAGGATGACAGTGTTTGCTAATGCTCACTTAGCACAGACTACGTGCTTTACAGGTTTCAATCCATTTAATCATCACAATCCTCCTATAAGGTAGAAACTTGTAATGGATTCCACTTTACAGAGGGGAAAACAGAGGTACAGAGCAGTCAGGCCCCTTGCCCAATATTGCTCAACTAGTACGTAACAGAGGGGAGAGCCTGGCACCAGAGCCCTCATGCCTTACCTCTCTGTCATGGTGCCTTGCAGAAAACCTGCTGGTGAAAAACACACATGGGGATGAATTAAAATAAGTAACCAGTATAGACCCAAAATAATTGAAAATAGAAATTCAAACATGTTCAGCACCATTCACAATAGCCAAAAGGGGGATGTAGCCCAATTGTCCACCAAGGGATGAATGGATAAAGAAAATGTGGTGTATCCATACAATGGAATACTGAAATATTATTCATTCATAAAAAGGAATGAAGTATTGATATATGCTACAATGTGGTTGAACCTCAAAAACATGCTAAGTGAAAGAACCCAGACACACAAGGCTACACATTGTATGATTTCAATTATATAAAATATTCAGTAAAGTAAATCCATAGACAGAACACAGATTGGTGGTTACCAGGAGCTGGGGGGTGAAGGGAATAGGGAGCAACTGCTAAACAGGCACAGGGTACTCCCTGAGGGTGATCAAAAGGTTTTGGAACTAGATAACAGTGGTGGTTGCACAACACTGTGAAGACACTAAGTGCCACTGAATTTTACACTTTAAAATGGTTAATGTTATGTTATGTAAATTTCAGTTTAGTTTGGAAAATAACAACAATAAGTAACCAAATCTCAAGATGGGCAAGGCTGGGGAGGGAGGCACCTGCGTGGATGGAGGGGTGCAGACTGTAGAAAGGTGTAGGATACACATTCAGCCTCTGACTCATGCATGTGTAAACCCAACTTTGTGGCATCACTTGGTTGGCAGGAAAATGTAATGAATAGCAGTGTCTGATAGTCATCAAATATCTCCCACGTTCCAGGCACTGTACTATGCATTTTACTAGTATCCTCTTATCCAATCCTCCAACAGTTATCTGTGATAAAAATACATATTGTTCCCTAGTGTGGTGAGCCAAACAGAGGCTGAAACTTGCCCAAGAGCCTAACTCTTACTGTGTGGCAGAGCCAGGATTCAAATGCAGGTCCCTTAAATTGCTAAACACTGCATTCCACCATACCTCTCCCTTCAGTCCTTCCACACGCAGGGTTACTCCAGGACTGGGAAGATCATTTCTGTGGACATCCAGCCTCACTTCTCCCAGCTTGTTACAATCCTTTGGGGAAAGAGAAATGGACTTGTTCTCCCACCAGCAGTGTGTCCCAGAACTCCCTGCCTGAGAACAGTTTGAACCAAGGGCGGGCAGCTCAGCCATGCCGTTTCTAATTTCCTTCGCCAGCCAGAGATGGACAGAAGCCATTGAAGCTCAGAGCAATTGCTTTGTTTCTAGTGAATTAAAACAACTGTTAAACCACAAGATGGCGGAATGGTAGGACCACAAGCTCGCCTCTCCTTGTAACTACAATGAAACCACAACTGAATGCTAAACAACCATTGAAAAAAGACAGGAACCCAGCAAAAAAAGATCTTCTTCAACTGAAAACTTAAAGAGGGAACCACAGCAGGACGGTAGGAGAGGTGTGCTCGCCATATAATTGGGCCCCATACGCCCTGGGGTGGGCGACCCACAAGCTAAAGATTTGTTAAATTGCAGAGGCCCTACCACAGGAGTGAGAGCTCTGAGCCCCACATCAGGCTCCCCAGCTTGGGTCCTGGCACTGGGAAGAGAAGGGGACCCCAGGACATCTGGTTTTGAAGATCAGGGGGGCTTGGTCCTGGGAGCCTCATGGGACTAGGGGAAATGGAGACTCCATTCACTTGAGAAGCATACGTGGAAACTCAAGTGCACCAGGTCCAAGGGCAGAGGCAGTGACTTCATAGGAACCTGAGCCAGATGTGCCTGCCAGTTTTGGAGGGTCTCCTGGGGACATAGGGGATATCTGCGGCTCACCCAGGGGACAAAAAAGCTGGTGGCAGACATTCTGGAATGTTCATCTACATGAGCTTTCCTGGAGACTGACATCTTAACTGGATCACTAGCACCAAGACCTAGCCCCACTCAACAGCCTGCAGGGAAGCCTCAGGCCAAACAATATACAGGGTGGGAACACAGCCCAACCCATCAATAGACTTCCTAAGCCACAAAGGCCTCTAGACACAGGCCTACCCCCCAGAAGTCCAGGGCCAACCTTCATCCAGCAGTGGGCAGGCACTGGCTCCTCCTGCCAGGAAACCTGCATAAGCCTCTAGTCCAGCCTCACCTACCAGGGGCAGATACTAGAAATAAGAAAACAACTATCTCAAAGCCTGTGGAAGGAATCCACAAACACACAGAAAGATAGACGATATGAGGTGGCAAAGCAATATCTCCCAGGCCAAGGCACAAGATAAAGTCCCAGTAGAAGAAATAAGTGATGAGGAGATAGATAATTTATCTGAGAGTTTAAAGTAATGATGGCCAAGATGTTTAGAGAACTCAAGGGGAGTATAGATGCACAGAGTGAAGTTTTTAGCAAAGACTTGGAAAATATACAGAACACCCAAACAGAGTTGAAGAACAAAATCATTGAAATGAACAATGCACTAGAAGGAACCAAGAATAGACTAAATGAGACAGAAGAAAAGATAAGTGAGCTAAAAGACAGATTAGTGGAAGTCACTACTTTAAAACAGAAAAAAAGAATAAAAAGGAATGAAGATAGTTTAAGATAACTCTGGGACAACATGAAGTACACTAATATTCACATTATAGGGGTCCCAGAAAGAGAAGAGAGAGAGAAATGGACCTGAGAAAATTTTTGGAGAGATAATAACTGAAAACTTCTCCAAGGGAAAGGAAACAGTCACCCAAGTCCTGGAAGAGCAGAGAGTACCACACAGAATCAACCCAAAGAGGAATACACCAAGGCACATAGTCATCAAATTGACAATTAGAATAAGGAGAAAATATTAAAATTAGCAAGAGAAAAGCAACAAATAACATACAAGGAAATTCCCATAAGATTATCAGCTGATTTTTCAGCAGAAATTCTACAGGCCAGAAGGGAGTGGCAAAATATATTTAATGTGACACAAGGGGAAAACTTAAAACCAAGAATATTCTGTCCAGCAAGGCTCTTGTTCAGATTGGATGAAGAAATCAAAAGCCTCACAAATAAACAAAAGCTAAAAGATTTCAGCACCACCAAACCAGCTTTACAACAAATGTTAAAGGACCTTCTCTAGTCATCAAACCATAAGAAAAGAGAACAAAAAGAAGAAAGAGAAAAGAAAAAAAAAAAAGGGAGAGACCTACGAAAGATTGCTTTGGCTGTTTGGGGTCTTTTGTGGTTCCTTATAAATTTTGGAATTCCTCTAGTTCTGTGAGGAATGTCACGAGTATTTTGATGGGGGTTGCATTGGATCTGTGGATTGCTTTGGGTAGTGTAATTTGATAGTGTTGATTCTTCCAGTCCAAGAGCACAAGAAATCTTTCCATTTCTTTGTGTCATTTTGGTTTTCAGAGTATAGGTAACCTCCTTGGTTAAGTTTATTTCTAGGTGTTTTGTTGTTTTTCAGGTAATGGAAATGTCTCTGCCAGTTATAAAATTCTGGTTTTTGAAGTGAAAAAAAAGTAAATGAAGGGCAACAAATGACAATATATCTTTCTTTTTTTTATGGGTGAGTTGTATCCACATATATATATATATGTATATATATACTGCATCTCAATTATTTATTCAACTATTGATGTGCGCTTAGGATGCTTCCGTATCTTGGCAATTATAAATAATGTTGCTGTTAATAGCAGGGTGTGTGTATCTTTTTGAGTTAATTCTTATTTTGTAGTTGGCTTTATTCCCTTGATAACTATGTAAGTTTAAAAAGCTAAAGCTCTAAACGTTCTTAGAAACAATGAACAGTACATATATGTAAGTTTAAAAATAAATGTGCAGTAAAAAAAAAAAATGATCTATCAAGCCATGAAAGACATAGAAGAAACTTAAAAAGACATATTACTAAATGAAAGAAGCCAGTCTGAAAGGCTACAAACTGTACAGTTCCAACCAAATGACATCCTGGAAAAGGCACAGCTACAGAAATAATAAAAAGATTGTGGTTTCTAGGGGTTTGGGGAGAGGAAGAGAGGGAGGAATGAATAGATGGAGCACAAGGGATTTTTAGGGCAATGAAATTATTCTGTATGATACTATAGTGGCGACTACATGTCATTATGAATTTATCAAAACCCATAGAATGTACAACATCAAGAGTGAACCCTAATGTAAACGATGGGCTTTGGTTGATAATAATGTGCCCATGTTGGTTCATTGATTGTACCAAATATGCCAGATTGATGAGGGATGTTGAGGGTAGGGGAGTATATATGTGTGGGTGGGGAGGGATCTGTGAGAACTCTGTATTTTCTGCTCAATTCTGCTGTAAACCTGATACTGCTCTAAAAAAAAAAATAGTCTATTTTAAAAAGTAATTAATTTTTTAAAAAAGCAATTGTTAAACATTGAGGCCATCTTCTGCACTCCTGCTGCAGAATTATTCAGAAAAGAAGTTTGCATGACAAAGACACAAACCAATGATGGTGAAAAGCCCAGCATCCGAGAGAACCAGACTCCTTCCTAAAGTGTCCTGAAGTGTGGAAATAACGAAGGATCTGTCAAAGACTCAAGCGGAAGCAGAGGATGAAAAATGGATAATCTTTTTTAAGAAAAAACTTGTCACTGGCAAGGAGAGAGCTGTAGAGTTGGCCCAAATCCAGGAACTCAGACAGTTTAACCCTCACTCAAGTGTCAAACAACCCAGGCCTCCCAGAAAAGCCAGAGTTGAGGACAATTGATGACACTCAGGAAAGTGTAGTAGGATTTTGAGGAAAAGAAGAGACATCTGGTAAGGTCTCAGTGGGTTATCTAGAAAATTAAGCAGGAATGATTCTGGAAGTTCTGATTAAACACTGGCCACTTTCTGTTTGTTTTTTGTTTTTTTGGGTTTTTTTTGGTTGGGGGAGATAATTAGGTTTACTTATTTATTTATTCTTAGAGGAAATACTGGGGATTGAACCCAGGACCTCATGCACGCTAAGCACGCACTCTACCACTTGAGCTACACCCTCTCCTGAGACTGACCACTTTCTAAGGGAACTTCACGTATCAGGAGAAGAAAAGGCACATGGGTTTTGAGCGCGACTCAAACCTCAGGCTTCATCTTACCAGTCAGATGACTGGCTGCGAAACTTCCCTTCTAGGACCTCCAGTTTTCTCTCCTAGGACAGTAGACTATCACCTTCTATTCTTTTTTAATTTTTTCCACTGGGAACACACATGTTCTACATGATGCTGGTGAAGCCTTCTGAATTCTCACAGCTCATTTACTCTGGTCCACTCCACATTAACAGAAAATTCCTTTCTTCCCATAACCGTGTTCTTCATAAGCCATTTTGAAAGTCTTATGTTGTTTTACCTGAAGGTCACATCTCTCCTTTCAGATTATGGCTCCCCAGCTGCAGGATAATAGGAGTTATTTAATTTCTTTGAGCCACAGTATCTTATGAAAACAGGGATAATGAATATTAAGTGACATCTAACTCTCATGATTTTCAGAGGATTAAGCAAATAAGCATGTGTGAAATGCCTAGCATATAGAAAACATGCTTATAAAAAAATGTCAGTCTCATCTTTTCCTAAGAGAGGAACCTCAAAAGAGAGATGGCATCTCTCCACACACACTAGTAAATATTTTCTCTCCGAATGGCTCCATTTCAGATCACATTAAGCACATGTTTGGGACATCACCAATAGGTACAGATGAGGGAGTGTCTAGCCAATGACTAACAGGAGGAGGGTATATTAGTGAGGCTAATTAAAGCTAGCTACTGTAGCAATCAACCCCCAAATAGCAGGAGCTTAACATAGTAAAGATTTACTTCTCTCTTGCATCACAGTTCAAGGCCAATGTCACGTTCCTGGGTAGCTCTCCTCCAAGCGGTGAGTGACTCAGGGACCCGGGGTCTTTTTACGCAGGCCAGCCTAGAACTGTCATACGTCATTCCTCCTACTGGCCAGAACAAGTCACATGGCCCCAGTCTAACTGCAAGAGAAACAGAAACATTCTTTTTGTGACCAGAGGAGCATGGACACAGTCTGACAAGCAGGCGGCATCTCCCCGACACAGCCTCGAAGGCACTGCAGGGAGGAGCGAGTGCCAGCCACCCCACCTGTTGCCTTAAAGAAACATGAGCAACTCGGTATCCCATGACGTGAGCTTCACCAGGGCCCAGCTGCTCTTGAGAAGCTCTGCCTGTTCTTGGTCCAAGTGGAGCCTGTCCTGAGAGAAAGCTGAGGCTCCTGGGCAGAAGGTGAGAACCTCACTCAGTGCCAGGGCGACCTGGCCTTTACCATGTGCAAGCCTGGGAAAGGGAGCCTTGACTCACCTCACAAGGAGAGAGGCACCAGTGAGTGTGAACGTCTCTGCAAGAACACACACACGTACTGGGGAAACCCAATACGGAAAGTATCCACAGGTCTTCCTCGACTTAACGATGGGGTTACGTCCCAATAAACCCATCACGAGTTGAAAATATGAAAAAGTCAAAAATACATTTAATACACCTAACCTACTGCACATCATTGCTTAGCCCAACCTTAAACCCCTACCTTAAACATGCTCAGAACACCTACATTAGGGTACATTTGGGCAAAATCATCTAACACACACAGCCTATTTTAAAATAAAACATTGAATTCTCATGTAATTTAGTGAGTAGTGTTCTGAAAGTGAGAGACAGAATGGTTGTCTGGGTTCAGAATGGTTGTCAGCGTATCAGTTGTTTTCCCTGGGGATTGCGTGGCTGACCGGGAGCCGCACTGCAGAGCATCACGGAAGAGTGTCGCCCACATATCGCTAGCCCGGGAAAAGACCAAAATTCAAAATTCCAAGTACAGTTTCTACTGAATACATGCCACTTTTGCACCATCATAAAGTCAAAAAATCCAAAGCCAAACCATGTTAAGTTGGAACCATCTGTATTTAAAACTATTCTAGACCTGTTTCCTGTTTTGGCAACCCACCTTCTTTCTGCCATTGTGGTCCTTGGAAAAGGGGAGAGAAAAACCAATTCAGGAATGTGAAAGACAGTGTGTAAGGAAAGATACTGTCCAACAACAAAGATTTCCCTCTAATGGGGGCCCAGGAGTGGAAGTGGAAGGACAGGACTTCAGACAAACACAAGTGCCGAGAGAAGTGCCTCACTTCCCCAGCATGCTATCAAGTCTCCTTTTGCCCTTTTGACCCTTTCACCACCCTTCATACTGCTCTGTACCCCAAGGGGCTGACGTGGTAGATCCACTAGCAGACTCCCTGGCCCTCTCACTTCCATTTGGGCTGAGCAATGGGTCCTGTTACAAGCAGGAGACGGGAGGATGGGAAAACGGTGAGGTGGAGGTATTTATTCCCACAGCTCTTTCTCCTGGGTAGCCAGCCTTCAGCATCCAGACTCTCTGTTGAAAGCCACGGCTGCAGCACTCAGCCCTTCCTGTAGCTACAGGTCTCTAAGGGCGGCTGCCCCCTCCCCTTGCCCCATGTTTCACTCGTCCACGATGCGAGTCTCCACCACGCTCCCTTGGTGAAAGCATTTACACTGTGCATGCTGAGTCCATCTCATCTGTGTAGCCAGTGGCCTGCCCAGGGAGAAAAGCTGTGTCCCGGAGGCTGAAGGAATTGCTTCTGGACCCCAAGGCTGAATGACCCAGTGACATGAAGTTTCACGGCAGCCTCACGCCCAGGAGGTCACGGGATGCTCTAGAAAGAGCCCTGAGTTCTAGAACCATTTAGGTGAATAATTTGTTTCACATATGTGGGCGGTTCCTTGGCCTCTCTGAGCCTCATTTTCCATATCTGTAAAAAAAACAGTGTGGTACCAACTTTGTCATGAGGATTCAGGGAGCAAAGTAGATGGCGTACAGTGACAGCCACAGAGGAGTCCCGATACATGTCACCTTCCTCCCTTCCTCCCTTCTTTCCCCTCTCCCTCCCTCTCTCACTTTCTTGCTCTCTCCCTTTTAAATTTCTCACCTATAAAATAAAGAGGAATTTTAAAAACTCAGATTTGAAACAACAACCTAGTTAAGTAACCATCTACTGCACACACAACTCTGAAGCGTGGAGTAGAGACCATGAGGCTACGTGAGACTCTGTGGTGCTACTGGAGGGTTAGGAGGCTGACAAGGGAGACAGATTCCCAGCACCTGCAATGGTGGACTGACCAAAACATCAAGGGAGCACAGTGCACAGAGCAATTAATCGGACCTAGGAAATGGAAAAACACATCCTGAAGGAGTACAGTCCTGAAGTTCTGGGTTTTCAGTAAAACAGTTGGGACTGTTAATTGCGTATTCACAACAAACACACATTTCATACAGCAACCTGTCACTGTCCAGCACGCTGGGCCTGATGTCCAATTCTGCCCTTGGCAAAACATTCTTCAGAGTGTAAATGACATTTTCTTAGGGTTTTATCCAAAAAATAAAAAAGAATGCCAAAAAAAAAAAAAAAAAAAAAGAAAAGGAAAACAACACTCTACACCCTGGGCTTCTGACTGCAGAGTTACAGAGCTGGTTTGCTGAGAAAGTCACTAAGCAGCTCCCCTGCAGCCCGGGGCAGTGTCGCCCGCCCCACTTCTCACATCTTTTACACGCATGTGACTCGCCCTCTCCCAGCTCACACCCTTCAAGGTCCCCCTCTGCCCTCAGGATAAAGATGAAATCCAGGTCACTGAGCTGGTCCATGGGGCCCTTCATTATTTGACCCACCTCCCTCCCCACCACAGGATGCCTGGCCCTTTTACCCTCTGCTCCTATCACGCAAATTACTCATAAAGCCTTGAACAAATCACAGTACAGTTGATCCTTGAAGAATGTGGGTTTCAACTGCAGCAGGTCCATTTATATGCGGGGTCTTTTCAACAGTAAATACTACAGTATTATGGGATCCATGGTTGGTTAAATCCTCAAAGAACCCTGGATTCAGAACTGCAGTATGGAGGGCCAAGTGTAAAGTTATAGGCAGATTTTCAACTTCACAAAAGTGGGCACCCCTAACCCCAGCATTGTTCAAGGGTCAAGTTGTGATATATGCTTTCCTCTCTGCTTGGAACATCCCGTCCCAATCTGTCCACTTCTCATCTACTTATTAAAAACTATTTTTAAAGTACCACTTCTTCCCAGAAGCCCCCCGGCTTTCTCCTCTGAGCCACCTGCCCTTCTCTATGTGTATGACAGACATTTTGCACTGCACTGGGATTTGCTTATCTATCACCCACTAGATGAGCAACTTCTTGGAGGGAAGTACATGTCTTATTTGTAATCTGAGCACCAAGCAGAGGGTCTGGCACATAGTAGATGTCCAATTAATGTGGAATGAATTAAATAACAACGAGTGAACGCTAAGAGAAGCAATTCAGAAATCCAGCAAAAAAAAAAAAAAATCAGAAATCCAGCTAGATACATCCTTTCATTCAGCAAGACGGTCCTGGAAACTCCAGGGCTGAGATGAGCATTCGGACTCATGTGAAAGCATATGGATGTGAAGGGGACACCACTCTGAAGAGAGAGCGAACGGAGCAGTCACTGGAAATTGAGCTGCAACTTCAATGAGGGAAATAGCCACAGTAGGTCCTCACCACAGTCCCGTGTCATAGATAATAAAATCTATTTCCAACCTCATGTTCCACACTAGGCAATAAACACTTGGTTATCTAGAATCTCACAGCTAATGAGTGGTGAGCCAGGATTCATACCCAGGCAGCTTGACATCTGAGTCATATGCTCAACCATCCACGATAGCCTCGCACTTGGCCACCAGTTCCTTATCACTCCCAGGTCCCAAAAGACCAGGCTCAGGTTCCCATCCTTGCCTTGAATTCCATGATGCTACCTGAACTCTTATGATCGTGCCCTGCACCCAGCCTGCAAAGTCAGTGTTTCCTTTGTCCCAAAAGGCCAGACTAGAGGTCCTCTGATAGAGGCCTCTGCCAAGAATGCCTAAGACAGGATCACCAGCCAGGGTGACCCATGGAAGGGACTAAAGGCAGGGAAGGGCCCAAGGGGGAAGGGGGTACAGGCTGCCTGAGCAAATGTGCCAAAGGGTAGGGCCCAGGCCAGGCATTTTAGAAAGTAAAGTTCCCCAAACTGCCCAGAGCTCTGTCCCTAAAGCTTCTCTTTATCCACGTGGCATGAATTCAGATAAGGAATCCACTCACGTTGTTTATTGTTTCCTAGATGAAATACTTCTTAGGAGCTATCATCTTACATCTCTGAAAAGCCTAAACTAAAAATGCCAGAATTTTTAGACTCAAAGACTCCTTGATTATTAGAGCCGGAGTAATTAATGTGACAACAAAAGTTGCACTTATCACCTATGCCGGACCCTGGGATGAGCTCTTGATGTGCAGCCACCTAATTCTTAACAACAATCGTCCCTGCAAAGTGATACCATCCTAATTTTTATGGCTGAACAACCTCATGATAGGAAAGATTAATTAACTTGCCTAAAGCCAAACAATGGTGTCTAAGCCGGGGGTCAAATCCAGGTGATCTAAGCCTAATACTCAAGCCCCATCCCTTCATACCAAGGTCAGACCACTGCCTCTTTTTGTAAATAAAGTTTTATTGGAACACAGTCACACGCATTCTGTCTGTGCCTGCCAGTTGTCCCACAAGGCCTGGCTGAGCAGTTGCCATGGAGACCATATGGCCTGCAAAGCCTATTACAGGACCTAAGACCTTTACAGGAAAAGTTTCCCCACCTTGCCTTGGACTTTGCTGCTCTGGAAAGTTTTTAGTCCAACCTTTGTTTTTTAAGATTATCAAACTGATGTCCAGATATGTGAGGTGCTGTGTCAGCAGCCACAGTAGCTCTCCCTCTTATCTCACTGCTTTCATTCAATAAATATTTACTTTCTTCACTGTGTTGCTCACTCTAAGAAAGATGAATTGGTTCCAGCTCTGAGAAACTAAAATTATAGTTGTGAAAACGTATGTACATCCTAGAAAAATCCTTTAAATGCAAGTGTGCATACGCTACACACTCCCACCATGAATCTCTCCAGGCTCCCCTCCTGCTGCCTTCCCTATCTCTCCCTACCCTCTGGCCTTCCTTCTTTCCCCAGCAGGTTATTAAAGATGGACCATGAGCCAGAAAATAAGCCCTGGCATCGGAAGCTAGGAGATCAAGACAACTGGGCACAGGGAGGAAAGTAAAGTGTGAGCTATTCTGGCAAGTGGGTCAGGAGGTCAGTATGGAGGCTACAAAATGTGTGAGGGAGGCTGATAACTTCAAAGCACAGAACCCAAGCAGACCTCCCAAGTCAGAGGTTTGACAGATGTCCTGCCCTTAATAAAAATTATGCTTCCGCTCCACTTTTCACAGGAACTTAGACTGCTTTTTCAGCAGCATGGTTGGGAGAACTAAGTAAACAACACTCTCTTGGTTGCCGTTTCCAAGTGCCTTATTTGATGTACAAGGTTTGTCTGGGTTTCTCCCAGTAGAAAACTAAGAAATGTATATGAGAATCAGTTGATTGACTGCATTAGCTAACCCTGTTACCTAACCCTGTTAGGGCAAAAGCTACCTCTTGGAAACCAAAACTTATTTTGACAAGGTGAGATAAAAAGACCTCAGAGGCAGAGAAGGACTTCTCCCTCACAGGGAGTGCAAACCAGTAGGGAAGAAAGGACATGGGCTAAAAAGCACACAATGGAATATGCTGGGCTTTAGAAGTCACCAGTTACAGATCTGTCCTTTCAGATCACACCCTCACAGGCTATGAAAGCCCAAAGTACACTTAACCCTGGAACAATTGGTGGGGGCAGGAGGCGGCGACCCTCTTCACAATGGAAAATCTGCATGTAATTCATAGTCAGCCCTCAGGACACGTGGTTGGGTTCTGCCGTGTCTGTGCTTCCTCATCTCTGGATACAACCACAGACAGTGTTTACTATTTTTAAAAATCCACATATAAGTGGAGCCACACAGATCAAACCCGTGTTGTTCATGGGTCAACTGTAATTGAGTAAACCTCTCAGATACTCAGCATCTTCATTTCCAACCTGGAGATAGTCTTACCTATGGCAGAGAATTATGAGATTATTGTCAGTATTAAGAATTATTAGCTCATTCAAGTTAATAATAAAAGAAAGCCCAGTTCAAAAATGGACAGAAGACCTACACAAGCAATACTTCAGTGAAGACATACAAATGGCAATAGGCACAATGCTCAAAATCACTAGTTATCAAAGAAATGCAAACCAAAACTACAATGAGGTATCACCTCACACCAGTCAGAATGGCCATCACTCAAATGTTCACAAACAAAAAATGCTGGAGAGGGTATAGAGAACCCCCCTACACTGTTGGTGGGAATGTAGTTTGGTGCAGCCATTATGGAAAACAGTATGCAGATTCCTCAAAAGACTAAAAATAGACTTGCCATATGATCCAGCAATCTCACTTCGGGACATATACCCAGAGGGAACCTTAATTCAAAAAGATACATGTACCCCAATGTTCATAGCAGCGCTATTTACAATAGCCAAGACATGGAAACAACCTAAATGTCCATCAACAGATGACTGGATAAAGAAATTTTGGTATATTTATATAATGGCATACTACTCAGAGACCAAAAAGAATAAAATAATGCCATTTGCAGCAACATGGATGGACCTGGAGATTGTCGTCCTAAATGAAGTAAGCCAGAAAAAGAAAGAAAAATACCATATGGTATCACTTATATATGAAATCTGGAAAAAAAAAGAAAAGACAAATGAATTGATTTACAAAACAGAAACAGACTCATAGACATATAAAACAAACATATGGTTTCCAGAGGAGGAAGGGGGTGGGAAGGGATAAATTGGGAGTTCTAGACTATGTATATAAAATAGATAAACAACAAATTCATACCTTATAGCACAGGGAACTATATTCACTACCGTGTAACTTATGGTGAAAAAGAATATGAAAATGAATATGTATGTGCTCATGTATTATTGAAGCATTATGCTGTACCCCAGAAACTGACACATTATAAACTTACTATACTTCAATAAAAATATTGAATATTCTTTATATATATATAAAGAATTACTAACTAGCATTTGTTTAGCACTTTACAATGAATAAACCACTTTGCCTTAGTGTTTTATGAAACAGAAGAAGTGATGTGAGAATTAAACCTTTGTGGAAACATCTACCTCATACTCTTTTCCTTTTAACTATAGAGCTGCAATACAGAAGTGTCTTCCCATGAGTTCCCTACTTGATCCTAAGAGTCTGATGCCCAGGTGTTGATGCACTTGGCCTTTGGGGGGGAAGCCCATTCTTCTAGGAGGAAATTTCAACTATATATACTGTCTTAAATAGGATCTTGGGCAAGTCACTTCTTTTTGAATTTCAGTTTTTTCTCATCCATGAGATGAAGTTATGACCACTTAGGTCATTGTGCTATCAAGAAAGAATTCTTAAGTCCAAGTACAGGAGATATATAGGAGAGAAGTGGGTTAATAATACCTCTTAACCAAAGGCAAGCTATTTCCTAAATTAGACCAGAATTCGTAATGTTTGTTTTCACCTATGATGAAGTTCCATGTCAAGAAAGAGTGGTGTGCTGGGACAACCACACAAAGTCACCGAAAGCTGATTGTTAAACATTCAAGAATTTTACAGGCCAGTTGTTATACTGCTGGTAGTTTGAAATTGACCGTGGTGAAATTATTTATACCATGGAAATCGGCAAATACTACAAGTCATGGTTCATTTGTAAAAAGAAAAAACTCACTGCTTCTCTTCTTGATACTTTCTTCTATACTCTGCTACAATACTCTACCCACAAAATACTTCATTTCTGATCACCGAATGTACAAGGGATTTTCCCACACCAAGCAATTCTCAGGAAACAGCTGAGTGTCCTACAATTTAACTCAATTCTGACACTATCTACCTGGAGTTAGCATCAGATCCCATAGGTTAAAGGTTCAGTCACACAAGACTGTCCCCAATTTAGAAGCCAAGCCCAAGTCCAAATTGTCACCTATGCTTCTGACTGACTAGCTATAAATCAGAGGTTCCCATGAACCTCAGATGCAGTAATTTCCTAGAATAGCTCACAGAACTCAGGAAAACTGGTTACTTACTAGATTGGTTTATGACAAAACAATATGATTCAGGAACAGCCAGATGAAGAGATGCATAGGTCAAGGTATGGGGAAGGGGAGTGGAATTTCCATGCCCTCTCTGGTTGTACTACCCTCCCCACACCTCCACCTGCTCACCAATCGGGGAGCTCTCTGAACCCTTTAGTTAGGATCTTTATGGAGGCCTCATTACATAGGCACGATTGATTAAATCAACCGCGTTTGGTGATTAGATCAACCTCCAGCCCCTCTCCCTCCCCTGGAGGCCAGGGGTTGGAGCCAAAAGTTCCAGCCCTCTAATCACATAGTTGTTTCCCTAGCAATCAGCTCCCCATTTGGGGGGCTTTTTAAAACATCACCTCATTAACATAAGCTCAGATGTGGCTGAAAAGGGCTTGTTATGAACAAAGGGTGCTCCTTTCACCATTATAGCTCTATCACAGAGGAAATTCCAAAGGTTTTAGGAGCTCTCAGCCAGGAACAGGACAAAGACCAAATGTCTCCTCTCATCTCACAATATCACAGTTTGGTTTTTTTTGTTGATGATGGTGCTGTTTTTGTTGTAGTTTTCTCCAGGTTTCTAATTTACCAGCATACCACTGACAATGTGAACAGCTTGGCAGTCACCAGAGAATCTAGATCAGTGGTTATTTCCAAGAATTTCATTCCTGGACATCAGCCAAGATGGTGGAGCAGAAAGGCCCTAAGCTTACCTCCTCTCACAGGCACATCAGTATTACAACTAATTATAGAACAACTACCAATGAAAAGGATCAGAAAAGATCTTCTACAACTAAAGATATAAAGAGAAACCACAGTGAGACAGGCAGTAGGAGCAGAGTCATGATATAGTCCCATATCCCAGGTGGGCAACCCACGAACAGGAGAATAATTACAATTAAAGAGGTTGTCCCCAAGGAGTGAGGGGTTTGCATCTCACATTGGGTTCCCCCAGCCCTGGGGTTCCTGCACTGGAAGACAAGCACCAGAATGTTTGGCTTTGAAGTCTAACAGAACTTTCAGAAGTCCCAGAGAGCTCAAGAAAATAGAGACCTCACTCTTAAAGTGTGGACACAAAATCTTACAAGCTTCGGGACATGCCAGAACCCACAGCCAACTGTGTCAAAAAACAAACAAACAAACAAACAAACAAAAAACTACCCATAAGTGGTCCAAAATAAGCTTTTGGGAACCCTGGGCAGCCAGACCCCAGTACCCATTTCTGCTCACTAACAGTCCAGCAAAGCCACAGAACCTGGTGTCACCCACCAGTGAGAGGGTACCTGCCCCAGGGTCTACTGGACCCTGACTCTGTCTACCAGTGAGCCAGCGCTAACCCTGGAGCCCCCCAGGGTTCCACAGCCAGTGGCCTTGTAACCTGCCTGGCAAACAACCAGACCAGGGGCCAATCAAGCTGACCAGAAGGCCCAGAGCAGTCAGCCTGCCACGAAAGAAAGACCACACAGCCAACACAGGGGGCACCTGTGAAGAGGGGAGCAAGCTGCTGGGACACATGGGGTATCTCCTACAAAAGGCCCCTTTCCCAAGGTCAAGAAACATAACAACCTACCAGATACACAGAAATAGAAACAGCAAATTAAGCAAAATGAGGGTACAGAGGAAAGTGTTCCAACAAAAGAACATGATAAAACCCCAGAAGAAGAACTAAGTGAAGTGGAGATAGACAATCTACCCAAGAAAGAGGTAGATTGTAAAGATGATCAAAGAACTCAGAAGAAGAATGGGTTCACAGAGCGAGAAGTTAGAAGTTTTTAAGAAAGAGTTAGAAAATATAAAAAAACAAAACGAAGATGAAGAATACAAAAATTGAAATGAAAAATACACTAGAAAGAATCAAAAGTAGACTAAATGATATAGAGGAACAATTCAGCAAGCTGGAACAGAGTACTGGAAATCACTGATACTGTACATAAAAAAGAATAAAGAATAAAAGGAAG
Organism: Camelus dromedarius; assembly: GCF_036321535.1. Lineage (NCBI taxonomy): Eukaryota > Metazoa > Chordata > Mammalia > Artiodactyla > Camelidae > Camelus > Camelus dromedarius. The sequence goes on along the minus strand of NC_087451.1, from coordinate 35,531 downwards.
GAGGACAGTTTAAGAGACACCTGGGACAACATCAAGCTCACTAATAGTCACATTATTGGGGTCCCGTACGGAGAAGAGAAAGAGAAAGTGGCAAAAATAATATTTGAAGACTTAATAACTGAAAAGTTTCCTAACTTGGGAATGGAAACAGATATCCAAGTCCAGGAAGCACAGAAAGTCCCAAACAGGATTAACCCAAAGAGGAAGACAAAGACACACTATAATTAAAAATGACAAAATTAAAGAGAACATTAAAAGCAGCATGAGAAAAGCAACAAGTTACATACAGGGAACTTCCATAAGGCTACCAGCCAACTTTTCAGCAGAAACTCTACAGGCCAGAAGGGAGTGGTACAATATATATAAAGTGATGAGAGGGAAAAACATACAACCAAGAATATTATACTTGGCAAGTCTCTCATTCAGATTTGATTGCCTAACCTAAGAGTTCCACATCATCAAACCAGCTATACAGGAAATGTTAAAGGGACTTTTCTAAGTGGAAAAGAAAAGACCACAGCTAGAAACATCAAAATTATGAAAGGAAAATTCTCATCAGTAAAAGCAAATATACAGTAAAGGTAGTAAGAAGGTTAAAAGACAAAATCAATGAAACCATCTATATCCACAGTAAGTAGTTAAGGGAAACACAAAACAAAAATATGTAAAATATAATATCATAACAGTAATCATGAGGGGAGGAGAGTACAAATGCAAGGTTGTTAAAATACATTGAAACTAAGAGATCAGCAACTTAAAACAATCATATATATGTGTATATATATATATATTTATGTATATATATGTGTGTGTGTATATATAGATACAGAGAGAGAAAGAGAGATTGCTATATATAAATCACATGGTAACCACAAATCAAAAACTTCAAGTAGATACACATACAAAAAAGAAAAAGGAATCCAAACATAACACTAAATATAGTCACTAAATCACAGGGAAGAGATAAAAAGAAGAAAGGATAAAAAAGAACTATAGAAACAAAACAAAAAAAAATTAACAAAATCGCGATACGAACATGCCTACTCATAATTACTTTAAGCGTAAATGGACTAAATGCTCCAATCAAAAAGCATAGAGTGGCTGAATGTATACAAAAACAAAATCTGTATATATGCTGCCTACAAAAGATGCATTTCAGGTCTAAAGAAATACACAGACCAAGAGCAAAGGGATGGGAAAGGTATTCCACACAAATGGAAATCAACAGAAAGCCAGGGTAACAACACTTGTATCAGGCAAAATAGACTTTAAAACAAAGATTGTTACAAGAGACAAAGAACATTACATAATGATCAAGGAATCAATCCAAGAAGATATAACAATTGTAAATATATTGCACCCAATATAGAAGCACCTCAACATATAAGGCAAATACTAACACACATAAAAGGAGAAATCAACAGTAACGCAATAATAGTAGGGGACTTTAACACCCCACTTACATCAATAGGTAGATCATCCAGACAGGAAATCAGTAAGGAAACCCTGGCCTTAAACAGCACTTTAGACCATGTGCACTTTATATATATATCCCAAAACATCCAAATATACATTCTTCTCAATTGCACATGGAACATTCTCCAGGCTAGATCATGTGCTAGACCACAGAATAAGTCTCAGTAAATTTAAGAAAACTGAAATCATATCAAGCATCTTCTCCAAACACGATGATATTAGAGTACAAATTAACTACAAGAAAAAAAACTGCAAAAAACATAAACATGTGGAAGCTAAATAGTATGCCACTAAATAAGCAATGGATCACTGAAAAAAATCATCGAAGAAATTTTTAAAAATCACCCAGAGACAAATGAAAACAAAAATACAATGATCCAAAATCTATGGGATCCAGCAAAAGCAGTTCTAAGGTGAAGTTTATAGTGATACAAGCTTATCTGAGGAAACAAGAAAACATTTAAATAAACGACCTACCTTACTCCAAAAGGATCTAGGGAAAAGAAACCCAAACTGAATAGAAGGAAAAAATTATAAATATCAGAGCATAAATAAATGAAAAAGAGACTAAAAAGAAAAGATCAGAAAAATTAAGGGTAAATTCTTTGAAAAGATAAACAAAGTCAATAAACGTTTAGTCTGACTCATCAAGAAAAAAGAGAGGGCCCAAATCAATGAAATCAGAAATGAAAAAGAAGCTACAACCAACACCACAGAAATACAAAGGCTCATAAGAAATTACTATAGAACTACTATATGCTAATGAAATGGACAATCTAGAAGAAATAGAAAAATCATTAGAAATGTACAACCTCCCAAGACAGAAGCAGGGAGAAATAGAAAATGTAAAAAGACCAATTACCAGTAATGAAGTTGAATCAGTAATTTTAAAAAATTCCGAACAAATAAAAGTCAAGGACCAGATAACATCACAGGTGAATTCTACCAAACATTTAGAGAAGATGTAACATCTGTTCCTCTCAAACTACTCCCAAAAGTTGCAGAGGAAGGAACACTTCCAGAGTAATTCTATGACACCAGCATCATCTTGGTACCAGAACCAAAGATATCACAAAAAAAGAAAATGATAGGTCAATCTCACTGATGAACATAATGCAAAAATTCTCAACAAAATATTAGCAAATTGAATTCAACAATATATTAAAAGGATCATACACCATGATCAACTGGGATTTATCCCAGGGATGCAAGGAGAGGTCAATATTGCGAATCAATCAATGTGATACACCACATTAGCAAAAAGAAGGATAAAAATCACACGATCACCTCAATAGATGCAAAAAGAAAAACACTTTTGACAACATTCAACATCCATTTATGACAAAAACTCTCAAGAAAGTGGGTATAGAGGGAACATACCTTAACATAACAAAGGCCATATATGATAAGCCCAGAGCTACCATCATACACCAGAAAACTACTAAAGCTCACCAATGAATTTGGTAAAGTTGCAGGATACAAAATTAATACACAGAAATCTGTTACATTTCTATACACTAACATTTACTATCAGAAAGAGAAATTAAGGAAACAATCCCATTTACAGTCACATCAAAAAGATTAAAATACCTAGGAATAAACCCACCCAAGGAGGTAAAAGACCTGACTCAGCAATGCATAAGACCCTGGTGAAAGAAACTGAAGATGACACAAACAAATAGAAAGATAGACCATGTTCCTGGATTGGAAGAATAAAGATTATTAAAATGACTAAACTACCCAAGGCAATCTACAGATTCAATGCAATCCCTATCAAAATACCAATGGCATTTTTCACTGAACTAAAACAAATAATTTTAAAGTTTGTATGGAAGCACAAAAGACTCCCAAAAATCCTTAAAAATCTTGAGAAAGTAGAACAGAGCTGGAGGAATTGGGCTTCCTGTTTTCAGACTATACTACAATGCTATGGTAACCAAAACAGTATGGTACTGCACAAAAACACACACATATCAATGAAACAGTATAGAAAGTCCAGAACCCCACACACTTATGGTCAATTAATCTACAACAAAGGAGGCAAGAATATACAATGGAGAAAACACAGTCTCTTCAATAAGGGGTGCTGGGGAAACTAGACAGCTACCTGTAAAAGAATGAAATTAGAATATTTTCTGACACCATACACAAAAGTAAACTCAAAATGGATTAAAGACATAAGGCTGGAAACCATAAAAATCCTAGACGAAAACATAGGCAGAACATTCTTTGATATAAATTATAGAAATGTTTTTTTAGATCTGTCTCCTAAGACAAATAAAACAAATGCAAAAATAAATAAATGGTATTAATTAAACTTAAAAGCTTCTGCACAATAAAGGAAAACATCAATAAAGCAAAAAGACAATCTGCTGAATTAAGAAAATATTTTCAAATAATATAACCAATAATGGGTTAACATCCAAAATATATAAAAAGCTCATACAACTCAACATCAAAAAATTACAAACAACCTGATTTTTTTAATGGGCCAAAGACCTGAGCAAATATTTTCTTAAAAAAAAAAAAAAAAAGACAACAGGCACATGAACAGATGCTCAACATCGTTAATCATCAGGGAAATGCAAATCAAAACCACAATGAGATATCACCTCACACTTGTCAGAATGGCTATCATCAAAATGAACACAAATAACAAATGTCAGCAAGGATGTGGAGAAAAGGGAACACTCATACACTGCTGGTGGGAATGTTGATTGGTGCAGCCACTGTGGAAAACAGTATGGAGGTTTCTCAAAAACCTAAAAATAGAACTACCATATAATCCAGCAATTCCACTCCTGTATATACACCTAAAATAAATAAAAACACTAACTTGAAAAGATACATGCATCCCAATGGTCATAGCAGCATTATTTACAATTGCCAAGACATGGAAGAAACATAAATGTCCATCAACAGACGAATAGATAAAAGAACATATATATGTATGTGTGTGTGTATATATATATACACACACACATACAAATATAATGAATTAACAGATGAATGGATAAAGAAATATATATAATGAAACACTACTCAGCCATAAAAAAAAAAGAATAAAATCTTGCCATTTGCAGCAACATGGATGAACTTGGAGGGCATCATGCTAAGTGAAATGCCAGATAAAGAAAAACACTGTATGTGTAGAGCACAATTTTTCAATTATACGTGAACATACATATATTCATTGCCACAATTTATATGTGGAACCTAAAAAAATAAAACAAATTAGTGAATACAACAAGAAAGAAACAGACTCACAGATATAGAGAACAAACCAGTGGTTAGTATTGGGGAGAGGGAAGGGGGAAGGGCAATATAGAGGTGGGGAAAAGGAGTACAAACCATTAGGTATAAAATAAGCTACAAGGATATATTATACAGCATCAGGAATATAGCCAATAATCTACTATAAATATAAATGGAATATAATTTTTAAAATTGTGAATCACCACATTGTATACCCAAAATATATAACATTATAAATCAACTAATCCTCAATATGAAAAAATAAATAAAATTTTTAAAAATTTTAAAGAATTTCATTTCCTGGGAATAGGATGAATGGTGGAAATTTGTCAGAACAAACTCAATTCTATGGTATTTTAGATTTAAGGGGCAATTTTCCTTTCCTTGAGAGAGGGGTTCTTAAAATTTTCTCCCATTCCAGCACACGTGTCATAAGTAGAATATATTCCTTTGGGTTTCCTGGGCTCAGTCAGATTTCCCATCACCCTGCCTTGTATCTATCCCTTTTCTGCCACTGAAGAAAGCACAGCAGAATCCCCTGCATGAGGTGAAACTTTTATAGGCGTAATCTTGAGGTTGCTCTCTTTTTGCTAAGAAAACAATTTGCAAACATTACTACTTCATTACTATCAAAATATTGGTTGGGACAAACTTCACTAAGGAACCAAGACCTAACTGTTAGGTCATATTTACCTCCTGACTTGTGTTCAATCCAATTTCCTCATTTTCCAAGATGAGTTTAAAGCAGCTTGTAACATTCTCTGAATTGACTTGGGAAAACAGAAAAAAAAAAAATTTCAGAGTTGGTACTTGTGATTTCACGCTGGTGCTTTTCCATAAGAAATCAGTCATTTGCTCATCTATCCATTGAGTAAACTCATACTGTACACTGGTTGTGTCCCCATCCTTCAACAGCTGCCAGAAGCAGCCATTAGAATTCCACATCTGATCCCCTTTCTTCTCTTCTTAAACCCTTCAATAACTCTCAGTTGCCTACAGAATGAATTTAAACTTCAGCATGACATAAAGAGCTCTCACAGTCTGACCCGGCAGCTGTCTCCAAAAGCCTCTTTGTAATTTCTGGAATGAAACATGTGCCCTCACAACTCTGACTTTTTCTTAGAAAATAATTAAAGAACACATTCTCATCATTAAAATTTTAAGCTACAAAATTTTTTTCTTTTTATTTTGTATCTATCTGAGATGAAGGATGTTAACTAAAGTTATTGTGGTAATCATTTCATGATGTGTGTAAGGCAAGTCATTATGCCATACACCTTAAACTTACACAGTGCTATATTTCAATTATAGCTCAATAAAACTGGAAGAAAAGAAAATGCAGTTTAAAACAAAGTTCCTCTTTACACTCAACTTCTGACCCCCAATTTCAACCCCCTTCTCAAGGCAAACAAATAACAATTTAAGTTCTATCTTTATAAACTTTTAAAAAATACATTTACATACACATATGGATGGTGCATATATGAATATACTATTTTCATTTTAAAAATAATAGATGAAATAATACTACATGCATTATATGCAAAATAACTTTTTTCACTTTATATCTTAGAGATCTTCTCATATCTGTACATATGGATGTCTATCTTATTCTTCCAAAGAACTGAGTTGATTTCCATATTATGAATATATCAAATTTTTTAATCAATTTCCTTGAATTGTATGGATAGGTGTTAACTGTTTTCACAATTATGAACAATTCTGCAGTGAGTATCCTTGTATATATCTGATCACGTGTGTAAATATATTTCTAGAACAAAAATTCTGCACTGGAATTTCTGGGCTAAAGAATATGCTGTTCAAGAGGAACGAATTAGTGATCTAGAAGACAGGACAATAGAAAGCACCCATTCAGAAGAACTACAAGAGAAGCAAATAAAAAATAATGAAAACAGCATAAGGGACCTATGGGATAATATAAAGCGTCCCAATCTTCGCATAATAGGGGTCCCAGAAGGAGAAGAAAGATCAAAGGGGATTGAAAAGGTTTTTGAAGAAATTATGACTGAAAACTTCCCAAACTTAAAGGAGGAATCAGATATCCAAGTACAGGAAGCTCAGAGGGTCCCAAACAGGAAGAACCCAAATAGACCCACACCAAGACATATCATAATCAAGATGGCCAGAGTCAAGGATAAAGAAAGCATTCTAAAGGCAGCAAGAGAAAAGCAAAGAGTAAGTTACAAGGGAACCCCCATAAGGCTCTCAGCTGATTTCTCTACACAAACACTACAGGCCAGAAGGGAGTGGCAAGATATATTCAAAGCCCTGAATGAAAAAAAGATGCAGCCTAGGATCCTTTATCCAGCAAGGCTATCCTTGAGGATAGAAGGAGAAATAAAGAGTTTCACAGACAAAAAAAAGCTGCAGGAGTTTAGCAACACTAAACCCATGCTAAAAGAAATATTGAAAGGGCTATTCTAAATAGAAAAGCAGCAGGATGCTACAGAAATGAGAAACACACAACTGGAAAGGTGATAACTCATGAATTACAAATAAAGTAACCATGAAATTATAAAAGAAGACATACAAATCACTGAGAGTGGGAGAGGGAGGCAGGGAAATATAGAATATCTTTTTCTTTCTTTTTTAAATTTTTTTAACAGTAGGATGGGTTTGAGATCATGTTACTATCAGTTTAATAAAAACAGTTATAGTAATGGGTTGATAGATTTACAAAAAAGGGTAACCACAAGCCAAAAATTTACAAAGGAGTCACAAAAATTAAATAAAATCCATGATAATACAAAGGAAAATTACCAAACCACAAAAGGAAGAAGAAAGGAACAAAGAGGATATACCAATTCAACTACAAAGATAAGTTCAAAATGGCAATAAACACACATCTATCATTAATTACTGTAAATGTTAACGGACTAAATGCTCCAGTCAAAAGACACAGAGTGGCAGACTGGATAATAAAGCAAGAAGCTTCAATATGCTGCATACAAGAGACCCACTTTAGGGAGAAGGACACATATAGATTGAGAGTGAAAGGATGGAAAAGGATATTCCATGCAAATGGAAAAGCCAAAAAAGCAGGTGTTGCAGTACTGATTTCAGACAAAATAGACTTTAAAACAAAGGCCATAAAGAAAGATAAAGAAGGACATTTTATAATGATTAAAGGAGTGATACAAGATGAGGATATTACATTCGTTAATATATATGCACCCAATATAGGAGCACCTAAGTACATACAAGAATTACTAACAGAGATAAAGGGGGATATTGATGGGAATACAATCATAGTTGGAGATTTTAACACTGCATTAACATCACTAGACAGATCTTCCAGACAGAAAATAAACAAGGCAACAGAGAAATTAAATACTACAATAGAAAAACTAGATTTGGTGGATATTTTCAGAGCATATTTACACCCCCAAAAAATAGGATATACATTCTTTTCAAGTGCACATGGAACATTTTCCAGGATCGATCAGGTACTTGGGCACAAAAGAAACCTCAACAATTTTAAGAAGATAGAAATTATCTCAAGCATCTTTACTGACCACAATGCCGTGAAACTGGAAATCAACAACAGAGAAACAAAGGAGAGAAAAAGGAAAGCATGGAGATTAAACAATATGTTATTGAAAAAACAATGGATCAATGAGGAAATCAAAGCTGAAATTAAAAAATACCTTGAGACAAATGATAATGAAAGCACAACCACTCAAAATCTATGGGACACAGCAAAGGCAGTGCTAAGAGGGAAGTTTATAGCGATACAGGCCTTCCTCAAAAAAGAAGAACAATCTCAAATAAACAATTTAACCCACCACCTGAATGAATTAGAAAAAGAAGAACAAAAAGCCCCAAAAAGCAGCAGAAGGAAGGAAATAATAAAGATCAGAGGGGAATTAAATACAATAGAGATTAACAAGACCACAGAAAAAATCAACCAAACCAAAAGCTGGTTTTTTGAAAAAGTAAATAAAATCGACAAACCTCTGGCCAAACTCACAAAGAAGGAAAAAGAGAGAGCACAAATTAGCAAAATAAGAAAGGAAAATGGAGAAATTACAACAAACAAAATAGAAATACAGAATATCATATGAGAATATTATGAAAAACTATATGGAACCAAACTGGATAACCTAGAGGAGATGGACAAGTTTCTGGAAACATACTGTCCACCAAAACTGAATCAAGAAGAATCTGGACACTTGAACAATCCGATCACTAGAAAGGAAATAGAAATAGCAATTAAAAACCTCCCTACAAATAAAAGTCCAGGACCGGACGGCTTCACCGGGGAATTCTACCAAACATGCAAAGAACTCATACCAGTCCTTCTCAAACTCTTCCAGACGATTGAAAAGGAGGGAATACTCCCAAACTCATTCTATGAAGCCACCATCACCCTGATACCAAAACCAGGCAAAGACACTACAAAAAAAAAAGAGAATTATAGGCCAATATCACTGATGAACATAGACGCCAAAATCCTCACCAAAATTTTAGCAAATAGAATCCAACAACACATAAAAAAGATTATACATCGTGACCAAGTGGGGTTCATCCCAGGGACACAAGGCTGGTTCAACATATGCAAATCAATCAGTGTAATACATCACATCAACAAGAGAAAGGACAAAAACCACATGATCATCTCAATCGATGCAGAAAAAGCATTTGGTAAAATTCAACACCCATTTATGATAAAAACTCTCGCCAAAGTGGGTATAGAGGGAACATATCTCAACATAATAAAAGCTATTTATGACAAACCTACAGCCAGCATAGTACTCAACGGTGAAAAACTCAAAAGCTTCCCACTAAAATCTGGGACAAGACAAGGGTGCCCACTATCACCACTCCTATTCAACATAGTCCTGGAAGTCCTAGCCACAGCAGTCAGGCAAGAGAAAGAAATAAAAGGGATCCAAATTGGAAAGGAAGAGGTAAAAGTGTCATTATATGCTGATGACATGTTACTATATACAGAAAACCCTAAAAGGTCCACACAAAAGCTACTGGAGCTGATTGAAGAATTCAGCAAGGTAGCAGGTTACAAAAGCAACGTTCAAAAATCAGTTGCATTTCTTTACACTAACGATAAATCAACAGAAGAAGAAAGTAAAGAAACAATCCCCTTTAAAATAGCACCCAAAGTAATAAAATATCTGGGAATAAATCTAACCAAGGAGGTGAAAGAATTATACACAGAAAACTATAAACCATTGATGAAGGAAATTAAAGAAGACTTTAAAAAATGGAAAGATATTCTATGCTCTTGGATTGGAAGAATCAATATTGTTAAAATGGTCACACTGCCCAAGGCAACCTACAGATTTAATGCAATCCCTATCCAATTACCCAGGACATATTTCACAGAACTAGAAAAAATCATAATAAAATTCATATGGAACCATCAAAGACCTAGAATGGCCAAAGCATTACTGAAGAGAAAGAAAGAGGCTGGAGGAATAACTCTCCCAGACTTCAGACAATACTATAGAGCTACAGTCATCAAGACAGCATGGTATTGGTACCAAAACAGACATACAGACCAATGGAACAGAATAGAAAGCCCAGAAATGAACCCACAAACTTTTGGTCAACTCATCTTTGACAAAGGAGGCAAGAATATACATTGGAATAACGACAGTCTCTTCAGCAAATGGTGTTGGGAAAACTGGACAGCAGCATGTAAAACAATGAAGCTAGAACACTCCCTTACACCATATACAAAAATCAACTCAAAACGGATTAAAGACTTAAACATAAGACAAGATACAATAAACCTCCTAGAGGAAAACATAGGCAAAACATTATCTGACATACATTTAAAAAATTTTCTCCTAGAAGAAATAAAAGCAAGAATAAACAAATGGGACCTAATGAAACTTACAAGCTTCTGCACAGCAAAGGAAACCAGAAATAAAACAAGAAGAAAACCTACGGAATGGGAGAAAATTTTTGCAAGTGAAACCGACAAAGGCTTGATCTCCAGAATATGTAAGCAGCTCATACGACTCAATAAGAAAAAAATAAACAACCCAATCCAAAAATGGGCAGAAGACCTAAACAAGCAATTCTCCAAGGAAGACATACAAATGATCAAAAAGCACATGAAAAAATGCTCAGTATCACTAATTATCAGAGAAATGCAAATCAAAACTACAATGAGGTATCACCTCACACCAGTCAGAATGGCCGTCATTCAAAAATCCACAAATGACAAATGCTGGAGAGGCTGTGGAGAAATGGGAACCCTCCTACACTGCTGGTGGGAATGCAGGTTGGTGCAGCCACTATGGAAAACAGTGTGGAGATTCCTCAAAAGACTAGGAATAGACTTACCATATGACCCAGGAATCCCACTCCTGGGCTTGTATCCAGAAGGAAATCTACTTCAGGATGACACCTGCACCCCAATGTTCATAGCAGCACTATTTACAATAGCCAAGACATGGAAACAGCCTAAATGTCCATCAACAGGTGACTGGATAAAGAAGATGTGGTATACTTATACAATGGAATACTACTCAGCCATAAAAACCGACAACATAATGCCATTTGCAGCAACATGGATGCTCCTGGAGAATGTCATTCTAAGTGAAGTAAGCCAGAAAGAGAAAGAAAAATACCATATGAGATCGCTCATATGTGGAATCTAAAAAACAAAAACAAAAACAAACAAACAAACAAAAACAAAGCGTAAATAAAGGACAGAAATAGACTCACAGACAGAGAATACAGACTTGTGGTTACCAGGGGGGTGGAGGGTGGGAAGGGATAGCCTGGGATTTCAAAATTGTAGAATAGACTACACTGTATATAGCACAGGGAAATATACACAAAATGTTGTGATAACTCACAGAGAAAAAAATGTGACAATGAGTGTGTATATGTCCATGAATAACTGAAAAATTGTGCTGAACACTGGAATTTGACACAACATTGTAAAATGATTATAAATCAATAAAAAATGTTAAAAAAAAGAGAATATGCTGTTCACTTAGAACTATAATAAGTGCTGCCAAAATGCCCTCCATAAAGACTTCATTAATTTATAGTTCTGACTACAATGTATGACTTGTTCCTATTTCCTCATAATCTCATTCAATCCTGGACTTTACCACTTTTTTTTATTTTGCTAATCTGATAAATTTTTTAAAAGATGTTATTCATTCACATTTAAATTTTATTTCCATGGTTATTAGAAAGGGTACACAATTTTTCAAATATTTATTGGTGGTCTTTTTTTCCCCAGTGAATTACCTGTTTGTGCACTTTGTGCATTTTTCCATTAGTTGTCTCTTACTGAGTTATAGGAGTTCTTTGTATATTAATAAGAATAATCCTTTGTCTATTAGATATGTTCATTCATCACCCTCTTTGCTTCTCAAGCAGAGAGCTGGAATATGCAAAATATATCTAATGAATATAGGATAGTTTTTCATAATACATAAAGAATCTGTACAAACACTTCTATACCCATATTACCCATTCCCTAATAGGTCAACTATTTCATCCTCCTCTGTCTGTGATAGACTCACCCAACAATCATAGCTTTCAATCCCACTGACCCTGAACATGGCCCTCAAATCTCTGTCAACACAATGATCCCGATAGCAAATCTGAATAGAATGAAATTGGCTTAAGAGTAAACTTAATTGCCACATCATCTGTAAAACACATATGGTATACACTTAAGGATGGCCCTGTCCAAAATAGCTCCATCCCAATAGTCCTTGATCTCTAGGTAAATATTTCAGAGTTCCTCCTAGGTGCAGATACCAAGAAAACAGTCCCAGTCCTGGTGTCTGTCTTCTGAGACGTGAGAAATAGGATAGTACAAGACTCCTTGCTCAATCCTCTCTTTAGATGAGGGTCAGGAGGTCCTGCCTTAGGTGTGGCTACATAGGTATTATGTTCCAGCTCTGATGTTCAGCTTGTCCCAACATCCCCCCCTGAACTTGGTGGGTCAGTTCATCTTTGGTTGTCAAACAATAACTATAGCTTCTCTCTCCTTTTCAAATAGAAATGGAGCTTATCAAATGGAATTTCTCTGATAGAAATTATAATCTTATGTGTGTAACTAGTTGCTCTGATTCACCTCCAACTGTCCTACAGGGTATTTCCCCTGGGATATTGCTCCCTCAATACTGCACGCTTACCTCTTTGTTCTTAACTATGTTGTTACTTCTCTGTGAGAGTCCTGAGGGTAAGGATGAGAACGTGGATTCAAATTTCTTAACCTAGCCATTTGTCAGAGAGACGGAGACGCTACAGCTCTTCAGTACATGTTGTTGCACTAAAGATTATTGTACCTACTCTTGACTTCATAACTGTTCTGTGTCAGGCCATGTGCTACATTTTTCCACACTTTATATAATTTAATCTTCACAACAGCACTATGAAGTTGAAGTTATTGCACATGTTTTACTGCTGGTGAAACTTGGAGGTAATTGAAGTTAAATGATTTCCCTGAAATCATATGGCTTGTAAGCAGCAGATCCAGAAATAATACCAAGGGGTGCCTGAGTCCAAAGCCTACAGTGCAAACAATCCACAGCCAAGCAGGATGATATGCTCTAAACGTAATTGTCTTCATAAAGCAAAAAGTATGACTACACACATTCGGGATGTAATATATATATACATACACACACACACATACATACATACACATATGTGTATATATATACGTGTGTGTGTGTGTGTGTATATATATATATATATATATATACATGATGTTTTCAACCATTACAAATGATGCTAAGGTGAATATTCATTGCCAAGAAAAGTATTTATAATGTATTATTAGGTGAAAAACAGCCACTTTAAAAACAATATGCCCTGTTGTATAATTATAACAGAAAATCTAAAATAAAATATATGCTGAGGTATTGTGATTATGATAGGTCTTATAAGTTTTCTTCTTTTTGAGTTTATCTGTATTTTCTTTTTTAATTGAATTATACTTGATTTACAATATTGTGTTAGTGTCGGGTGTAGAACAAAATGATTTAGATATATATTTTTTCATTACCCAGGACATTTTTCACAGAACTAGAACAAATAATCCTTAAATTTATATGGCATCACAAAAGACACAGAATTACCAAAACAATACTGAAGAAAAAATTGTTAAAATGGCTATAATGCCTAAGGCAATTTATAGATTCAATACAGTCCCTATCAAATTACCAATGACATTATTCACAGAGCTGGAACAAAAAATGTTAAAATTTATATGGAAACACAAAAGACCCTGAATAGCCAAAACAATCTTGAAGAAGAAGCGAGCTGGTCCCTGATTTCAGACTATACTACAAAGCTACAGTAATCAAAACAGTATGGTATTGGCACAAAAACACACACATAGATCAATGGAACAAGATAGAAAGTCCAGAAATAAACTCTTGAACTTATAGTCAATTAATCTATGACAAAGGAGGCAAGAATATACAATGGAGAAAAGACAGTCTCTTTAATAAGTGGTATTGGGAAAACTGGACAGCTACCTGTAAAAGACTGAAATTAGAACATTAACACCATATAAAACATAAATTCAAAACAGATTAAAGACCTAAATGTAAGACCAGATAATATAAAACTCATAGAGGAGAACATAGGCAGAACACTCTCAGACATAAATCACAATAATATATTTTCTGAACCAGCTCCTGAAGTAAAGGAAATAAAAGGAAAAATAAACAAATGGGATCTTATTAAACTTAAAAGCTTTTGTACAGCTAAAGATACTGTCAACAAAACAAAAAGACAACCTACAGAATGGGAGAAAATATCTGCAAATGATGCAACTGACAAGGGACTAATTTCCAAAACATACAAACAGCTCATACACCTTAATATAAAAAAAAAAAAAAAAACTCAAACAACCCAGTCCAAAAATGAGCAGAAGACATAAATAAGCTATTCTCCAGTGAAGACATACAAATGGCCAATAGGCACATGAAAAAATGCTCAGCATCACTAATTGTCAGACAAATGCAAATCAAAACTGCAATGAGATATCACCTCACCCTAGCCAGAATGGCCATCATGCAAAAGTCCACAAGCAAAAAAAGCTGGAGAGGGTGTGGAGAAAAGGGAACCCTCCTACACTGTTGGTGGGAGTGTAGATTGTGCAGCCACTCTGGAAGACAGTATGAAGATTCCTTAAAAAACTAAAAGTAGACTTGTCATGTGATCTAGCAATCCCACTCCTGGGTATACACCTGGAGAAAAATAAAATTCAAAAAGAGACATGCAGCCCAATGTTCATAGCAGCACTATTTACAAGAGCCAAGACGTGGAAGCAACCTAAATGTCCATAAACAGATGATTGGATAAAGATGTGGTACATATATACAATGGAACAATACTCAACCATAAAAAAGAATAAAATAATGCCATATGTAGCAACATGGATGAGCATGGAGATCATCACTCTAAGTGAAGTGGGCCTGAAAGAGAAAAAAAAATGCTATATGATATCACTTATACATAGAATCTCAAAAAAAAAAAAAAAGGACACAAATGAACTACTTATTATTTATAACTTAGGTGATTGATTTCTTGAATATGTGTAAGCACATTTGACTGTCCTTTATGATTGGATTACCGCATTCTGTTGATTATTATTTTGTGGTTGGCTTTGTTCCTTTGATAACTATGTAAGTTTAAAAAGCCAAGTTCTAATCTGTTCTTAGAAACAATGATCAGTACATACACGTAAACTTGTAAATTAAAAAAATAAGTTCAGTGTATTGTATGTATGTATTTACACACAATATAATATATATATATATATGTGCACTCAAACTATAATAATTCTACCTGATAAAACTGAAAAAGGAAAAATGAATAAATAAAATTTTGAGGAAAAAAGTCATCTTGGGAAACGCAGATGATCCCTAAAACCTGAGGGAGAAGTATCCATCCTAGGTCTGCAATGACAGTTAAAAACAGCCCCCTCCTGGGAACAGAGTATCAACTGGTATGAGCATTTATGTATCTTTCTGCTTCATTTCTGACAGGTGTGTATGGCAAATGATTCTTATTCCAGAATGAGATTCCAGTCTTTCCTCATAAATCCTTTTCATGCACTGCTGTGTCTCAGTACTTCTCACTCATTTCTTTAGAGAAACTGGTATACACCTATATGGCTTATCAGTTGGTGTCTGTTCTGACTGATCAGGGCTGATGATAGACCGACTATTAATTGTCTTTTTTTTTTTAATATTACCCCTGATATGGATACCAGGATCAGAAAAGCTAAGGGAAACAAGATCACTTATAGAATTCCTTCTTAGTGAAATATATCATAATATGATTGCATTACTCGTTATATAAACTCACCTGTTTCATTGTTGGAAAAAAATGTCAAAAGTAACCTAGAAATGGTGTGCCATAGGTATGCTGTGGGGCACTTGTCTACTTCTCATCTTGGGCCACTATATAAAATCTGCATGTGGTAGAAACTGCTATTTGCCTTCCTAATATCCATTCTTCCTTAGAACAGTAACATGCCACGCTAAAACACTGCATTTCCTGGAAGATCAGGGTAGCTAATGGCACATAAATGGAAGTCATTTGAGGTTTTTTCCAGGAAAGTTACTTAAAAGCTCTCCCTTTTGCTTTTGCCCCTTCCTCTAATCTGGTGACTGGAATGTTAATGTGATGGCTGGAGCAACAGTGGCTACATTGATACCATAAAGGGACTTTGTGGATGAAAACCATATACTGAGATAAGTGAGACAGAAAGGCAGCAGAATCCTGAATCCCTGTTGACATCATGAAGTTTTCATATCAGCCCTGGACAACTGACTGAGAGAAAAATAAATACCTATATCATAATCTCTATAATTGCATTTTCTGTTATATGAAGGCTTCATTATAATCCATACACCACATTATCCTGGAGATAAAAGGAGACAACAACTCCCTTAAGTTACAAATCCTGTACCAGCTGGCAAATGATAATCAGAGATGTGAAGCAAAATAAATGTAGAACATTAAATTTAATAATAATCATAACAATAACAACCACCACCCCATTTTACAGAGAAGAACATTGAAATCCAAAGACATGATGAAATTTACCTAAGTTTACCCAGTTCCCGAGAAAAATATCAAGTCAGAGCTAAACAGTCAATTACCCAACCCAATCTGTAAAGAAGCCAGCTTCCTCCAGCAAGCCTGAATAAGGGTCCCTCTGTCAATGCCAAAAACAGTACATGGTATCTCCACGCACCAAACTCCCTTTTCCCTGGCACTTTCTGCCTAACAAAGTGACCTCTGAGAGTATCCCTGGATAGGATGCTAGCCTATTTATGAAAAGTCACTTTTCAGTAAATAACAAATACACAAATATCCAAGGTAAGGTAAGCTAGAAGGTAAACTTACTCTAAAACAAAGGTCAACAAACTAATTTGTTGGGCCACCAAATCTGGCCCAGTGCTTGTTTTTGTAAACTTGTATTGGAACACAGCCCTACCTATTCCTTTATATATTCTCTGTAACCACTTTTGCACTTGAACAGCAGGGTTGAGTCACTGTGACAGAGACTTTATGGCCCGAGAAGCTGCACATTTTACAGAAAGCATTGGCTGAACTTGATGTAACAGAAGTGTACATCTGCCCTTGGTGACACTCATCAATAGCCATTAGCCCATCGAAGGATCCCCACACACATCAGAGGTGGCCAGAAGCCCCACATGGTCCTTCCCTCCAGCTCCAGCAGGCACAAGCAGAGTGATACACACACACCTAGATGCTCTTTCAAATGGTAACATTCAGACAACGGCCCCAAGTTTAATGTTTGTAGTTTTCTTTATAATAAGAGAAAAACACAAACTGCTAAAATACAACTAAAGGTCGATGAGATGGTTAAGAGAGAGTGACAGGGCAAGTTATGAGAGGAATGCTGTCAGGGCAATCTGCAGGATTCCAGCCAATCAAAAAGCCTGGATAAGGAACGATGGGGCATTTGAGGAGCTGGGAAAGGTCAGGGAAGCCTGGGTGGATGATATTAAAAAGGAAGTAAGGAAAATTGGAAAAGACAGAGTATTCATAAAAGGGGCAGGAGAGACAGATGGACTGTCACGGAGGGTAAATTGCTCTGAGAGAGAATGAGAAATGTGCCAGGAGCAGAGAGAAAATCAAATCGTGGACCCACACCATGAGGTGGGGAAAGGAATAATAAAGATAAGTCTGCAAGCAGAATGATGTACGAATGGTATTTTTTCCAGAAACAGACTAATAAAATGCAGATGAAACCCATCAAATTGAAAAATGTGTTTCATCACTTGAAATGCAACACAATGTGCTGAAGAGTGTGCATATGGCATGGAAATTGGTGGGAAGGGCTTTGAGCTCCAGCTACATCACTTACCAGAACACCCATGTCAAAATAAACTTTACTCAGAAACACGAGTTTCAAAAATACTGACAGTGATCACCATGACCGCCTTTTTGTCTTTCTTTTTTTTTTTTTTAACATTTTTTATTGATTTATAATCATTTTACAATGTTGTGTCAAATTCCAGTGTTCAGCACAATTTTTCAGTTATTCATGGACATATACACACTCATTGTCACATTTTTTTCTCTGTGAGTTATCACAACATTTTGTGTATATTTCCCTGTGCTATATACAGTGTAGTCTATTCTACAATTTTGAAATCCCAGGCTATCCCTTCCCACCCTCCACCCCCCTGGTAACCACAAGTCTGTATTCTCTGTCTGTGAGTCTATTTCTGTCCTTTATTTACGCTTTGTTTTTGTTTGTTTGTTTGTTTTTGTTTTTGTTTTTTAGATTCCACATATGAGCGATCTCATATGGTATTTTTCTTTCTCTTTCTGGCTTACTTCACTTAGAATGACATTCTCCAGGAGCATCCATGTTGCTGCAAATGGCATTATGTTGTCGGTTTTTATGGCTGAGTAGTATTCCATTGTATAAGTATACCACATCTTCTTTATCCAGTCACCTGTTGATGGACATTTAGGCTGTTTCCATGTCTTGGCTATTGTAAATAGTGCTGCTATGAACATTGGGGTGCAGGTGTCATCCTGAAGTAGATTTCCTTCTGGATACAAGCCCAGGAGTGGGATTCCTGGGTCATATGGTAAGTCTATTCCTAGTCTTTTGAGGAATCTCCACACTGTTTTCCATAGTGGCTGCACCAACCTGCATTCCCACCAGCAGTGTAGGAGGGTTCCCATTTCTCCACAGCCTCTCCAGCATTTGTCATTTGTGGATTTTTGAATGACGGCCATTCTGACTGGTGTGAGGTGATACCTCATTGTAGTTTTGATTTGCATTTCTCTGATAATTAGTGATACTGAGCATTTTTTCATGTGCTTTTTGATCATTTGTATGTCTTCCTTGGAGAATTGCTTGTTTAGGTCTTCTGCCCATTTTTGGATTGGGTTGTTTATTTTTTTCTTATTGAGTCGTATGAGCTGCTTACATATTCTGGAGATCAAGCCTTTGTCGGTTTCACTTGCAAAAATTTTCTCCCATTCCGTAGGTTTTCTTCTTGTTTTATTTCTGGTTTCCTTTGCTGTGCAGAAGCTTGTAAGTTTCATTAGGTCCCATTTGTTTATTCTTGCTTTTATTTCTTCTAGGAGAAAATTTTTTAAATGTATGTCAGATAATGTTTTGCCTATGTTTTCCTCTAGGAGGTTTATTGTATCTTGTCTTATGTTTAAGTCTTTAATCCGTTTTGAGTTGATTTTTGTATATGGTGTAAGGGAGTGTTCTAGCTTCATTGTTTTACATGCTGCTGTCCAGTTTTCCCAACACCATTTGCTGAAGAGACTGTCGTTATTCCAATGTATATTCTTGCCTCCTTTGTCAAAGATGAGTTGACCAAAAGTTTGTGGGTTCATTTCTGGGCTTTCTATTCTGTTCCATTGGTCTGTATGTCTGTTTTGGTACCAATACCATGCTGTCTTGATGACTGTAGCTCTATAGTATTGTCTGAAGTCTGGGAGAGTTATTCCTCCAGCCTCTTTCTTTCTCTTCAGTAATGCTTTGGCCATTCTAGGTCTTTGATGGTTCCATATGAATTTTATTATGATTTTTTCTAGTTCTGTGAAATATGTCCTGGGTAATTGGATAGGGATTGCATTAAATCTGTAGGTTGCCTTGGGCAGTGTGACCATTTTAACAATATTGATTCTTCCAATCCAAGAGCATAGAATATCTTTCCATTTTTTAAAGTCTTCTTTAATTTCCTTCATCAATGGTTTATAGTTTTCTGTGTATAATTCTTTCACCTCCTTGGTTAGATTTATTCCCAGATATTTTATTACTTTGGGTGCTATTTTAAAGGGGATTGTTTCTTTACTTTCTTCTTCTGTTGATTTATCGTTAGTGTAAAGAAATGCAACTGATTTTTGAACGTTGCTTTTGTAACCTGCTACCTTGCTGAATTCTTCAATCAGCTCCAGTAGCTTTTGTGTGGACCTTTTAGGGTTTTCTGTATATAGTAACATGTCATCAGCATATAATGACACTTTTACCTCTTCCTTTCCAATTTGGATCCCTTTTATTTCTTTCTCTTGCCTGACTGCTGTGGCTAGGACTTCCAGGACTATGTTGAATAGGAGTGGTGATAGTGGGCACCCTTGTCTTGTCCCAGATTTTAGTGGGAAGCTTTTGAGTTTTTCACCGTTGAGTACTATGCTGGCTGTAGGTTTGTCATAAATAGCTTTTATTATGTTGAGATATGTTCCCTCTATACCCACTTTGGCGAGAGTTTTTATCATAAATGGGTGTTGAATTTTACCAAATGCTTTTTCTGCATCGATTGAGATGATCATGTGGTTTTTGTCCTTTCTCTTGTTGATGTGATGTATTACACTGATTGATTTGCATATGTTGAACCAGCCTTGTGTCCCTGGGATGAACCCCACTTGGTCACGATGTATAATCTTTTTTATGTGTTGTTGGATTCTATTTGCTAAAATTTTGGTGAGGATTTTGGCGTCTATGTTCATCAGTGATATTGGCCTATAATTCTCTTTTTTTTTTGTAGTGTCTTTGCCTGGTTTTGGTATCAGGGTGATGGTGGCTTCATAGAATGAGTTTGGGAGTATTCCCTCCTTTTCAATCGTCTGGAAGAGTTTGAGAAGGACTGGTATGAGTTCTTTGCATGTTTGGTAGAATTCCCCGGTGAAGCCGTCCGGTCCTGGACTTTTATTTGTAGGGAGGTTTTTAATTGCTATTTCTATTTCCTTTCTAGTGATCGGATTGTTCAAGTGTCCAGATTCTTCTTGATTCAGTTTTGGTGGACAGTATGTTTCCAGAAACTTGTCCATCTCCTCTAGGTTATCCAGTTTGGTTCCATATAGTTTTTCATAATATTCTCATATGATATTCTGTATTTCTATTTTGTTTGTTGTAATTTCTCCATTTTCCTTTCTTATTTTGCTAATTTGTGCTCTCTCTTTTTCCTTCTTTGTGAGTTTGGCCAGAGGTTTGTCGATTTTATTTACTTTTTCAAAAAACCAGCTTTTGGTTTGGTTGATTTTTTCTGTGGTCTTGTTAATCTCTATTGTATTTAATTCCCCTCTGATCTTTATTATTTCCTTCCTTCTGCTGCTTTTTGGGGCTTTTTGTTCTTCTTTTTCTAATTCATTCAGGTGGTGGGTTAAATTGTTTATTTGAGATTGTTCTTCTTTTTTGAGGAAGGCCTGTATCGCTATAAACTTCCCTCTTAGCACTGCCTTTGCTGTGTCCCATAGATTTTGAGTGGTTGTGCTTTCATTATCATTTGTCTCAAGGTATTTTTTAATTTCAGCTTTGATTTCCTCATTGATCCATTGTTTTTTCAATAACATATTGTTTAATCTCCATGCTTTCCTTTTTCTCTCCTTTGTTTCTCTGTTGTTGATTTCCAGTTTCACGGCATTGTGGTCAGTAAAGATGCTTGAGATAATTTCTATCTTCTTAAAATTGTTGAGGTTTCTTTTGTGCCCAAGTACCTGATCGATCCTGGAAAATGTTCCATGTGCACTTGAAAAGAATGTATATCCTATTTTTTGGGGGTGTAAATATGCTCTGAAAATATCCACCAAATCTAGTTTTTCTATTGTAGTATTTAATTTCTCTGTTGCCTTGTTTATTTTCTGTCTGGAAGATCTGTCTAGTGATGTTAATGCAGTGTTAAAATCTCCAACTATGATTGTATTCCCATCAATATCCCCCTTTATCTCTGTTAGTAATTCTTGTATGTACTTAGGTGCTCCTATATTGGGTGCATATATATTAACGAATGTAATATCCTCATCTTGTATCACTCCTTTAATCATTATAAAATGTCCTTCTTTATCTTTCTTTATGGCCTTTGTTTTAAAGTCTATTTTGTCTGAAATCAGTACTGCAACACCTGCTTTTTTGGCTTTTCCATTTGCATGGAATATCCTTTTCCATCCTTTCACTCTCAATCTATATGTGTCCTTCTCCCTAAAGTGGGTCTCTTGTATGCAGCATATTGAAGCTTCTTGCTTTATTATCCAGTCTGCCACTCTGTGTCTTTTGACTGGAGCATTTAGTCCGTTAACATTTACAGTAATTAATGATAGATGTGTGTTTATTGCCATTTTGAACTTATCTTTGTAGTTGAATTGGTATATCCTCTTTGTTCCTTTCTTCTTCCTTTTGTGGTTTGGTAATTTTCCTTTGTATTATCATGGATTTTATTTAATTTTTGTGACTCCTTTGTAAATTTTTGGCTTGTGGTTACCCTTTTTTGTAAATCTATCAACCCATTACTATAACTGTTTTTATTAAACTGATAGTAACATGATCTCAAACCCATCCTACTGTTAAAAAAATTTAAAAAAGAAAGAAAAAGATATTCTATATTTCCCTGCCTCCCTCTCCCACTCTCAGTGATTTGTATGTCTTCTTTTATAATTTCATGGTTACTTTATTTGTAATTCATGAGTTATCACCTTTCCAGTTGTGTGTTTCTCATTTCTGTAGCATCCTGCTGCTTTTCTATTTAGAATAGCCCTTTCAATATTTCTTTTAGCATGGGTTTAGTGTTGCTAAACTCCTGCAGCTTTTTTTTGTCTGTGAAACTCTTTATTTCTCCTTCTATCCTCAAGGATAGCCTTGCTGGATAAAGGATCCTAGGCTGCATCTTTTTTTCATTCAGGGCTTTGAATATATCTTGCCACTCCCTTCTGGCCTGTAGTGTTTGTGTAGAGAAATCAGCTGAGAGCCTTATGGGGGTTCCCTTGTAACTTACTCTTTGCTTTTCTCTTGCTGCCTTTAGAATGCTTTCTTTATCCTTGACTCTGGCCATCTTGATTATGATATGTCTTGGTGTGGGTCTATTTGGGTTCTTCCTGTTTGGGACCCTCTGAGCTTCCTGTACTTGGATATCTGATTCCTCCTTTAAGTTTGGGAAGTTTTCAGTCATAATTTCTTCAAAAACCTTTTCAATCCCCTTTGATCTTTCTTCTCCTTCTGGGACCCCTATTATGCGAAGATTGGGACGCTTTATATTATCCCATAGGTCCCTTATGCTGTTTTCATTATTTTTTATTTGCTTCTCTTGTAGTTCTTCTGAATGGGTGCTTTCTATTGTCCTGTCTTCTAGATCACTAATTCGTTCCTCTTGAACAGCATATTCTTTAGCCCAGAAATTCCAGTGCAGAATTTTTGTTCTAGAAATATATTTACACACGTGATCAGATATATACAAGGATACTCACTGCAGAATTGTTCATAATTGTGAAAACAGTTAACACCTATCCATACAATTCAAGGAAATTGATTAAAAAATTTGATATATTCATAATATGGAAATCAACTCAGTTCTTTGGAAGAATAAGATAGACATCCATATGTACAGATATGAGAAGATCTCTAAGATATAAAGTGAAAAAAGTTATTTTGCATATAATGCATGTAGTATTATTTCATCTATTATTTTTAAAATGAAAATAGTATATTCATATATGCACCATCCATATGTGTATGTAAATGTATTTTTTAAAAGTTTATAAAGATAGAACTTAAATTGTTATTTGTTTGCCTTGAGAAGGGGGTTGAAATTGGGGGTCAGAAGTTGAGTGTAAAGAGGAACTTTGTTTTAAACTGCATTTTCTTTTCTTCCAGTTTTATTGAGCTATAATTGAAATATAGCACTGTGTAAGTTTAAGGTGTATGGCATAATGACTTGCCTTACACACATCATGAAATGATTACCACAATAACTTTAGTTAACATCCTTCATCTCAGATAGATACAAAATAAAAAGAAAAAAATTTTGTAGCTTAAAATTTTAATGATGAGAATGTGTTCTTTAATTATTTTCTAAGAAAAAGTCAGAGTTGTGAGGGCACATGTTTCATTCCAGAAATTACAAAGAGGCTTTTGGAGACAGCTGCCGGGTCAGACTGTGAGAGCTCTTTATGTCATGCTGAAGTTTAAATTCATTCTGTAGGCAACTGAGAGTTATTGAAGGGTTTAAGAAGAGAAGAAAGGGGATCAGATGTGGAATTCTAATGGCTGCTTCTGGCAGCTGTTGAAGGATGGGGACACAACCAGTGTACAGTATGAGTTTACTCAATGGATAGATGAGCAAATGACTGATTTCTTATGGAAAAGCACCAGCGTGAAATCACAAGTACCAACTCTGAAATTTTTTTTTTTTCTGTTTTCCCAAGTCAATTCAGAGAATGTTACAAGCTGCTTTAAACTCATCTTGGAAAATGAGGAAATTGGATTGAACACAAGTCAGGAGGTAAATATGACCTAACAGTTAGGTCTTGGTTCCTTAGTGAAGTTTGTCCCAACCAATATTTTGATAGTAATGAAGTAGTAATGTTTGCAAATTGTTTTCTTAGCAAAAAGAGAGCAACCTCAAGATTACGCCTATAAAAGTTTCACCTCATGCAGGGGATTCTGCTGTGCTTTCTTCAGTGGCAGAAAAGGGATAGATACAAGGCAGGGTGATGGGAAATCTGACTGAGCCCAGGAAACCCAAAGGAATATATTCTACTTATGACACGTGTGCTGGAATGGGAGAAAATTTTAAGAACCCCTCTCTCAAGGAAAGGAAAATTGCCCCTTAAATCTAAAATACCATAGAATTGAGTTTGTTCTGACAAATTTCCACCATTCATCCTATTCCCAGGAAATGAAATTCTTTAAAATTTTTAAAAATTTTATTTATTTTTTCATATTGAGGATTAGTTGATTTATAATGTTATATATTTTGGGTATACAATGTGGTGATTCACAATTTTAAAAATTATATTCCATTTATATTTATAGTAGATTATTGGCTATATTCCTGATGCTGTATAATATATCCTTGTAGCTTATTTTATACCTAATGGTTTGTACTCCTTTTCCCCACCTCTATATTGCCCTTCCCCCTTCCCTCTCCCCAATACTAACCACTGGTTTGTTCTCTATATCTGTGAGTCTGTTTCTTTCTTGTTGTATTCACTAATTTGTTTTATTTTTTTAGGTTCCACATATAAATTGTGGCAATGAATATATGTATGTTCACGTATAATTGAAAAATTGTGCTCTACACATACAGTGTTTTTCTTTATCTGGCATTTCACTTAGCATGATGCCCTCCAAGTTCATCCATGTTGCTGCAAATGGCAAGATTTTATTCTTTTTTTTTTATGGCTGAGTAGTGTTTCATTATATATATTTCTTTATCCATTCATCTGTTAATTCATTATATTTGTATGTGTGTGTGTATATATATATACACACACACATACATATATATGTTCTTTTATCTATTCGTCTGTTGATGGACATTTATGTTTCTTCCATGTCTTGGCAATTGTAAATAATGCTGCTATGACCATTGGGATGCATGTATCTTTTCAAGTTAGTGTTTTTATTTATTTTAGGTGTATATACAGGAGTGGAATTGCTGGATTATATGGTAGTTCTATTTTTAGGTTTTTGAGAAACCTCCATACTGTTTTCCACAGTGGCTGCACCAATCAACATTCCCACCAGCAGTGTATGAGTGTTCCCTTTTCTCCACATCCTTGCTGACATTTGTTATTTGTGTTCATTTTGATGATAGCCATTCTGACAAGTGTGAGGTGATATCTCATTGTGGTTTTGATTTGCATTTCCCTGATGATTAACGATGTTGAGCATCTGTTCATGTGCCTGTTGTCTTTTTTTTTTTTTTTTTAAGAAAATATTTGCTCAGGTCTTTGGCCCATTAAAAAAATCAGGTTGTTTGTAATTTTTTGATGTTGAGTTGTATGAGCTTTTTATATATTTTGGATGTTAACCCATTATTGGTTATATTATTTGAAAATATTTTCTTAATTCAGCAGATTGTCTTTTTGCTTTATTGATGTTTTCCTTTATTGTGCAGAAGCTTTTAAGTTTAATTAATACCATTTATTTATTTTTGCATTTGTTTTATTTGTCTTAGGAGACAGATCTAAAAAAACATTTCTATAATTTATATCAAAGAATGTTCTGCCTATGTTTTCGTCTAGGATTTTTATGGTTTCCAGCCTTATGTCTTTAATCCATTTTGAGTTTACTTTTGTGTATGGTGTCAGAAAATATTCTAATTTCATTCTTTTACAGGTAGCTGTCTAGTTTCCCCAGCACCCCTTATTGAAGAGACTGTGTTTTCTCCATTGTATATTCTTGCCTCCTTTGTTGTAGATTAATTGACCATAAGTGTGTGGGGTTCTGGACTTTCTATACTGTTTCATTGATATGTGTGTGTTTTTGTGCAGTACCATACTGTTTTGGTTACCATAGCATTGTAGTATAGTCTGAAAACAGGAAGCCCAATTCCTCCAGCTCTGTTCTACTTTCTCAAGATTTTTAAGGATTTTTGGGAGTCTTTTGTGCTTCCATACAAACTTTAAAATTATTTGTTTTAGTTCAGTGAAAAATGCCATTGGTATTTTGATAGGGATTGCATTGAATCTGTAGATTGCCTTGGGTAGTTTAGTCATTTTAATAATCTTTATTCTTCCAATCCAGGAACATGGTCTATCTTTCTATTTGTTTGTGTCATCTTCAGTTTCTTTCACCAGGGTCTTATGCATTGCTGAGTCAGGTCTTTTACCTCCTTGGGTGGGTTTATTCCTAGGTATTTTAATCTTTTTGATGTGACTGTAAATGGGATTGTTTCCTTAATTTCTCTTTCTGATAGTAAATGTTAGTGT
The DNA here is from genome assembly GCF_036321535.1 of Camelus dromedarius. NCBI lineage: Eukaryota > Metazoa > Chordata > Mammalia > Artiodactyla > Camelidae > Camelus > Camelus dromedarius. The sequence continues at coordinate 8,612 of NC_087451.1, read as the reverse complement.
ATAGAAATGTAACAGATTTCTGTGTATTAATTTTGTATCCTGCAACTTTACCAAATTCATTGGTGAGCTTTAGTAGTTTTCTGGTGTATGATGGTAGCTCTGGGCTTATCATATATGGCCTTTGTTATGTTAAGGTATGTTCCCTCTATACCCACTTTCTTGAGAGTTTTTGTCATAAATGGATGTTGAATGTTGTCAAAAGTGTTTTTCTTTTTGCATCTATTGAGGTGATCGTGTGATTTTTATCCTTCTTTTTGCTAATGTGGTGTATCACATTGATTGATTCGCAATATTGACCTCTCCTTGCATCCCTGGGATAAATCCCAGTTGATCATGGTGTATGATCCTTTTAATATATTGTTGAATTCAATTTGCTAATATTTTGTTGAGAATTTTTGCATTATGTTCATCAGTGAGATTGACCTATCATTTTCTTTTTTTGTGATATCTTTGGTTCTGGTACCAAGATGATGCTGGTGTCATAGAATTACTCTGGAAGTGTTCCTTCCTCTGCAACTTTTGGGAGTAGTTTGAGAGGAACAGATGTTACATCTTCTCTAAATGTTTGGTAGAATTCACCTGTGATGTTATCTGGTCCTTGACTTTTATTTGTTCGGAATTTTTTAAAATTACTGATTCAACTTCATTACTGGTAATTGGTCTTTTTACATTTTCTATTTCTCCCTGCTTCTGTCTTGGGAGGTTGTACATTTCTAATGATTTTTCTATTTCTTCTAGATTGTCCATTTCATTAGCATATAGTAGTTCTATAGTAATTTCTTATGAGCCTTTGTATTTCTGTGGTGTTGGTTGTAGCTTCTTTTTCATTTCTGATTTCATTGATTTGGGCCCTCTCTTTTTTCTTGATGAGTCAGACTAAACGTTTATTGACTTTGTTTATCTTTTCAAAGAATTTACCCTTAATTTTTCTGATCTTTTCTTTTTAGTCTCTTTTTCATTTATTTATGCTCTGATATTTATAATTTTTTCCTTCTATTCAGTTTGGGTTTCTTTTCCCTAGATCCTTTTGGAGTAAGGTAGGTCGTTTATTTAAATGTTTTCTTGTTTCCTCAGATAAGCTTGTATCACTATAAACTTCACCTTAGAACTGCTTTTGCTGGATCCCATAGATTTTGGATCATTGTATTTTTGTTTTCATTTGTCTCTGGGTGATTTTTAAAAATTTCTTCGATGATTTTTTTCAGTGATCCATTGCTTATTTAGTGGCATACTATTTAGCTTCCACATGTTTATGTTTTTTGCAGTTTTTTTTCTTGTAGTTAATTTGTACTCTAATATCATCGTGTTTGGAGAAGATGCTTGATATGATTTCAGTTTTCTTAAATTTACTGAGACTTATTCTGTGGTCTAGCACATGATCTAGCCTGGAGAATGTTCCATGTGCAATTGAGAAGAATGTATATTTGGATGTTTTGGGATATATATATAAAGTGCACATGGTCTAAAGTGCTGTTTAAGGCCAGGGTTTCCTTACTGATTTCCTGTCTGGATGATCTACCTATTGATGTAAGTGGGGTGTTAAAGTCCCCTACTATTATTGCGTTACTGTTGATTTCTCCTTTTATGTGTGTTAGTATTTGCCTTATATGTTGAGGTGCTTCTATATTGGGTGCAATATATTTACAATTGTTATATCTTCTTGGATTGATTCCTTGATCATTATGTAATGTTCTTTGTCTCTTGTAACAATCTTTGTTTTAAAGTCTATTTTGCCTGATACAAGTGTTGTTACCCTGGCTTTCTGTTGATTTCCATTTGTGTGGAATACCTTTCCCATCCCTTTGCTCTTGGTCTGTGTATTTCTTTAGACCTGAAATGCATCTTTTGTAGGCAGCATATATACAGATTTTGTTTTTGTATACATTCAGCCACTCTATGCTTTTTGATTGGAGCATTTAGTCCATTTACGCTTAAAGTAATTATGAGTAGGCATGTTCGTATCGCGATTTTGTTAATTTTTTTTTGTTTTGTTTCTATAGTTCTTTTTTATCCTTTCTTCTTTTTATCTCTTCCCTGTGATTTAGTGACTATATTTAGTGTTATGTTTGGATTCCTTTTTCTTTTTTGTATGTGTATCTACTTGAAGTTTTTGATTTGTGGTTACCATGTGATTTATATATAGCAATCTCTCTTTCTCTCTCTGTATCTATATATACACACACACATATATATACATAAATATATATATATATACACATATATATGATTGTTTTAAGTTGCTGATCTCTTAGTTTCAATGTATTTTAACAACCTTGCATTTGTACTCTCCTCCCCTCATGATTACTGTTATGATATTATATTTTACATATTTTTGTTTTGTGTTTCCCTTAACTACTTACTGTGGATATAGATGGTTTCATTGATTTTGTCTTTTAACCTTCTTACTACCTTTACTGTATATTTGCTTTTACTGATGAGAATTTTCCTTTCATAATTTTGATGTTTCTAGCTGTGGTCTTTTCTTTTCCACTTAGAAAAGTCCCTTTAACATTTCCTGTATAGCTGGTTTGATGATGTGGAACTCTTAGGTTAGGCAATCAAATCTGAATGAGAGACTTGCCAAGTATAATATTCTTGGTTGTATGTTTTTCCCTCTCATCACTTTATATATATTGTACCACTCCCTTCTGGCCTGTAGAGTTTCTGCTGAAAAGTTGGCTGGTAGCCTTATGGAAGTTCCCTGTATGTAACTTGTTGCTTTTCTCATGCTGCTTTTAATGTTCTCTTTAATTTTGTCATTTTTAATTATAGTGTGTCTTTGTCTTCCTCTTTGGGTTAATCCTGTTTGGGACTTTCTGTGCTTCCTGGACTTGGATATCTGTTTCCATTCCCAAGTTAGGAAACTTTTCAGTTATTAAGTCTTCAAATATTATTTTTGCCACTTTCTCTTTCTCTTCTCCGTACGGGACCCCAATAATGTGACTATTAGTGAGCTTGATGTTGTCCCAGGTGTCTCTTAAACTGTCCTCCTTCCTTTTATTCTTTATTCTTTTTTATGTACAGTATCAGTGATTTCCAGTACTCTGTTCCAGCTTGCTGAATTGTTCCTCTATATCATTTAGTCTACTTTTGATTCTTTCTAGTGTATTTTTCATTTCAATTTTTGTATTCTTCATCTTCGTTTTGTTTTTTTATATTTTCTAACTCTTTCTTAAAAACTTCTAACTTCTCGCTCTGTGAACCCATTCTTCTTCTGAGTTCTTTGATCATCTTTACAATCTACCTCTTTCTTGGGTAGATTGTCTATCTCCACTTCACTTAGTTCTTCTTCTGGGGTTTTATCATGTTCTTTTGTTGGAACACTTTCCTCTGTACCCTCATTTTGCTTAATTTGCTGTTTCTATTTCTGTGTATCTGGTAGGTTGTTATGTTTCTTGACCTTGGGAAAGGGGCCTTTTGTAGGAGATACCCCATGTGTCCCAGCAGCTTGCTCCCCTCTTCACAGGTGCCCCCTGTGTTGGCTGTGTGGTCTTTCTTTCGTGGCAGGCTGACTGCTCTGGGCCTTCTGGTCAGCTTGATTGGCCCCTGGTCTGGTTGTTTGCCAGGCAGGTTACAAGGCCACTGGCTGTGGAACCCTGGGGGGCTCCAGGGTTAGCGCTGGCTCACTGGTAGACAGAGTCAGGGTCCAGTAGACCCTGGGGCAGGTACCCTCTCACTGGTGGGTGACACCAGGTTCTGTGGCTTTGCTGGACTGTTAGTGAGCAGAAATGGGTACTGGGGTCTGGCTGCCCAGGGTTCCCAAAAGCTTATTTTGGACCACTTATGGGTAGTTTTTTGTTTGTTTGTTTGTTTGTTTGTTTTTTGACACAGTTGGCTGTGGGTTCTGGCATGTCCCGAAGCTTGTAAGATTTTGTGTCCACACTTTAAGAGTGAGGTCTCTATTTTCTTGAGCTCTCTGGGACTTCTGAAAGTTCTGTTAGACTTCAAAGCCAAACATTCTGGTGCTTGTCTTCCAGTGCAGGAACCCCAGGGCTGGGGGAACCCAATGTGAGATGCAAACCCCTCACTCCTTGGGGACAACCTCTTTAATTGTAATTATTCTCCTGTTCGTGGGTTGCCCACCTGGGATATGGGACTATATCATGACTCTGCTCCTACTGCCTGTCTCACTGTGGTTTCTCTTTATATCTTTAGTTGTAGAAGATCTTTTCTGATCCTTTTCATTGGTAGTTGTTCTATAATTAGTTGTAATACTGATGTGCCTGTGAGAGGAGGTAAGCTTAGGGCCTTTCTGCTCCACCATCTTGGCTGATGTCCAGGAATGAAATTCTTGGAAATAACCACTGATCTAGATTCTCTGGTGACTGCCAAGCTGTTCACATTGTCAGTGGTATGCTGGTAAATTAGAAACCTGGAGAAAACTACAACAAAAACAGCACCATCATCAACAAAAAAAACCAAACTGTGATATTGTGAGATGAGAGGAGACATTTGGTCTTTGTCCTGTTCCTGGCTGAGAGCTCCTAAAACCTTTGGAATTTCCTCTGTGATAGAGCTATAATGGTGAAAGGAGCACCCTTTGTTCATAACAAGCCCTTTTCAGCCACATCTGAGCTTATGTTAATGAGGTGATGTTTTAAAAAGCCCCCCAAATGGGGAGCTGATTGCTAGGGAAACAACTATGTGATTAGAGGGCTGGAACTTTTGGCTCCAACCCCTGGCCTCCAGGGGAGGGAGAGGGGCTGGAGGTTGATCTAATCACCAAACGCGGTTGATTTAATCAATCGTGCCTATGTAATGAGGCCTCCATAAAGATCCTAACTAAAGGGTTCAGAGAGCTCCCCGATTGGTGAGCAGGTGGAGGTGTGGGGAGGGTAGTACAACCAGAGAGGGCATGGAAATTCCACTCCCCTTCCCCATACCTTGACCTATGCATCTCTTCATCTGGCTGTTCCTGAATCATATTGTTTTGTCATAAACCAATCTAGTAAGTAACCAGTTTTCCTGAGTTCTGTGAGCTATTCTAGGAAATTACTGCATCTGAGGTTCATGGGAACCTCTGATTTATAGCTAGTCAGTCAGAAGCATAGGTGACAATTTGGACTTGGGCTTGGCTTCTAAATTGGGGACAGTCTTGTGTGACTGAACCTTTAACCTATGGGATCTGATGCTAACTCCAGGTAGATAGTGTCAGAATTGAGTTAAATTGTAGGACACTCAGCTGTTTCCTGAGAATTGCTTGGTGTGGGAAAATCCCTTGTACATTCGGTGATCAGAAATGAAGTATTTTGTGGGTAGAGTATTGTAGCAGAGTATAGAAGAAAGTATCAAGAAGAGAAGCAGTGAGTTTTTTCTTTTTACAAATGAACCATGACTTGTAGTATTTGCCGATTTCCATGGTATAAATAATTTCACCACGGTCAATTTCAAACTACCAGCAGTATAACAACTGGCCTGTAAAATTCTTGAATGTTTAACAATCAGCTTTCGGTGACTTTGTGTGGTTGTCCCAGCACACCACTCTTTCTTGACATGGAACTTCATCATAGGTGAAAACAAACATTACGAATTCTGGTCTAATTTAGGAAATAGCTTGCCTTTGGTTAAGAGGTATTATTAACCCACTTCTCTCCTATATATCTCCTGTACTTGGACTTAAGAATTCTTTCTTGATAGCACAATGACCTAAGTGGTCATAACTTCATCTCATGGATGAGAAAAAACTGAAATTCAAAAAGAAGTGACTTGCCCAAGATCCTATTTAAGACAGTATATATAGTTGAAATTTCCTCCTAGAAGAATGGGCTTCCCCCCCAAAGGCCAAGTGCATCAACACCTGGGCATCAGACTCTTAGGATCAAGTAGGGAACTCATGGGAAGACACTTCTGTATTGCAGCTCTATAGTTAAAAGGAAAAGAGTATGAGGTAGATGTTTCCACAAAGGTTTAATTCTCACATCACTTCTTCTGTTTCATAAAACACTAAGGCAAAGTGGTTTATTCATTGTAAAGTGCTAAACAAATGCTAGTTAGTAATTCTTTATATATATATAAAGAATATTCAATATTTTTATTGAAGTATAGTAAGTTTATAATGTGTCAGTTTCTGGGGTACAGCATAATGCTTCAATAATACATGAGCACATACATATTCATTTTCATATTCTTTTTCACCATAAGTTACACGGTAGTGAATATAGTTCCCTGTGCTATAAGGTATGAATTTGTTGTTTATCTATTTTATATACATAGTCTAGAACTCCCAATTTATCCCTTCCCACCCCCTTCCTCCTCTGGAAACCATATGTTTGTTTTATATGTCTATGAGTCTGTTTCTGTTTTGTAAATCAATTCATTTGTCTTTTCTTTTTTTTTCCAGATTTCATATATAAGTGATACCATATGGTATTTTTCTTTCTTTTTCTGGCTTACTTCATTTAGGACGACAATCTCCAGGTCCATCCATGTTGCTGCAAATGGCATTATTTTATTCTTTTTGGTCTCTGAGTAGTATGCCATTATATAAATATACCAAAATTTCTTTATCCAGTCATCTGTTGATGGACATTTAGGTTGTTTCCATGTCTTGGCTATTGTAAATAGCGCTGCTATGAACATTGGGGTACATGTATCTTTTTGAATTAAGGTTCCCTCTGGGTATATGTCCCGAAGTGAGATTGCTGGATCATATGGCAAGTCTATTTTTAGTCTTTTGAGGAATCTGCATACTGTTTTCCATAATGGCTGCACCAAACTACATTCCCACCAACAGTGTAGGGGGGTTCTCTATACCCTCTCCAGCATTTTTTGTTTGTGAACATTTGAGTGATGGCCATTCTGACTGGTGTGAGGTGATACCTCATTGTAGTTTTGGTTTGCATTTCTTTGATAACTAGTGATTTTGAGCATTGTGCCTATTGCCATTTGTATGTCTTCACTGAAGTATTGCTTGTGTAGGTCTTCTGTCCATTTTTGAACTGGGCTTTCTTTTATTATTAACTTGAATGAGCTAATAATTCTTAATACTGACAATAATCTCATAATTCTCTGCCATAGGTAAGACTATCTCCAGGTTGGAAATGAAGATGCTGAGTATCTGAGAGGTTTACTCAATTACAGTTGACCCATGAACAACACGGGTTTGATCTGTGTGGCTCCACTTATATGTGGATTTTTAAAAATAGTAAACACTGTCTGTGGTTGTATCCAGAGATGAGGAAGCACAGACACGGCAGAACCCAACCACGTGTCCTGAGGGCTGACTATGAATTACATGCAGATTTTCCATTGTGAAGAGGGTCGCCGCCTCCTGCCCCCACCAATTGTTCCAGGGTTAAGTGTACTTTGGGCTTTCATAGCCTGTGAGGGTGTGATCTGAAAGGACAGATCTGTAACTGGTGACTTCTAAAGCCCAGCATATTCCATTGTGTGCTTTTTAGCCCATGTCCTTTCTTCCCTACTGGTTTGCACTCCCTGTGAGGGAGAAGTCCTTCTCTGCCTCTGAGGTCTTTTTATCTCACCTTGTCAAAATAAGTTTTGGTTTCCAAGAGGTAGCTTTTGCCCTAACAGGGTTAGGTAACAGGGTTAGCTAATGCAGTCAATCAACTGATTCTCATATACATTTCTTAGTTTTCTACTGGGAGAAACCCAGACAAACCTTGTACATCAAATAAGGCACTTGGAAACGGCAACCAAGAGAGTGTTGTTTACTTAGTTCTCCCAACCATGCTGCTGAAAAAGCAGTCTAAGTTCCTGTGAAAAGTGGAGCGGAAGCATAATTTTTATTAAGGGCAGGACATCTGTCAAACCTCTGACTTGGGAGGTCTGCTTGGGTTCTGTGCTTTGAAGTTATCAGCCTCCCTCACACATTTTGTAGCCTCCATACTGACCTCCTGACCCACTTGCCAGAATAGCTCACACTTTACTTTCCTCCCTGTGCCCAGTTGTCTTGATCTCCTAGCTTCCGATGCCAGGGCTTATTTTCTGGCTCATGGTCCATCTTTAATAACCTGCTGGGGAAAGAAGGAAGGCCAGAGGGTAGGGAGAGATAGGGAAGGCAGCAGGAGGGGAGCCTGGAGAGATTCATGGTGGGAGTGTGTAGCGTATGCACACTTGCATTTAAAGGATTTTTCTAGGATGTACATACGTTTTCACAACTATAATTTTAGTTTCTCAGAGCTGGAACCAATTCATCTTTCTTAGAGTGAGCAACACAGTGAAGAAAGTAAATATTTATTGAATGAAAGCAGTGAGATAAGAGGGAGAGCTACTGTGGCTGCTGACACAGCACCTCACATATCTGGACATCAGTTTGATAATCTTAAAAAACAAAGGTTGGACTAAAAACTTTCCAGAGCAGCAAAGTCCAAGGCAAGGTGGGGAAACTTTTCCTGTAAAGGTCTTAGGTCCTGTAATAGGCTTTGCAGGCCATATGGTCTCCATGGCAACTGCTCAGCCAGGCCTTGTGGGACAACTGGCAGGCACAGACAGAATGCGTGTGACTGTGTTCCAATAAAACTTTATTTACAAAAAGAGGCAGTGGTCTGACCTTGGTATGAAGGGATGGGGCTTGAGTATTAGGCTTAGATCACCTGGATTTGACCCCCGGCTTAGACACCATTGTTTGGCTTTAGGCAAGTTAATTAATCTTT